>NC_046154.1:92878954-93534828 GCF_011064425.1 Rattus rattus
CATATACATTGCCATTAAATTAGAAACACTTCCAGATGAAACATTCCTGTGGAAACTGTTTCATGCATTCCAATTATCAAACATGATTAAATGTGCCCATGTACCCTAGGGCAAATTCCCCAGATAGCTTCTCACAGCTGTATGGAACAATTTCCTTGTCCAAATTCATCTCTGAGAGTGTGGAAGGCCCAGATTAGTTCTTAGGTTCTCTCTCTATCTCTCTCTCTCTCTCTCTCTCTCTCTCTCTAAGTTTCCTTTCAGCATTAAGTGCTGAAAACTCATCACTGGGAGTTTTCAAACATCTAATGCTTTCAGGGCCAGTTGTCCACTCAGCAACTGATAAATATTGCAGAATGGTTGTGTGCTCTATAATTGTAGATCTTATCACTAATGTTTACTCTTCTCTTGTCGGTTGTTATGGTTGAGCTGAAGTTAAACCTCTCATTCATGTTGCACAACAGTGAAGGAAGGAAAAGGAAGGAAGGTAAAATAATGAATAGTGTTGATTTTTGCCTCTAGACAATGGGGTGCAGCCAGTGCCTCCCAAGAGGCACATTGCGCTCTCTTTGTCCATACATTTCCCTCTGTGTGGGGCTCTGCACTGTAAGTCCTCTTCTTGTTTCTTTCTCCATGTTGCAGTGCCCCTGAAAAGGTTAAGTGGAGAGCCCTGTATTCAGTAATAGGGACAGAGTCTCTTCTATGGTTTCTACGCAAGAGGGTGGGCGGTGGCGATTTCATTGACCCAGAAACACTTCCAGATGAAAACATTCCTGTGGAACTGTTTTTATCTAAATTATCAAACATGATTAAATGTTCAGCAAAACTTTAGGGCTACCCCAGATAGCTTCTGCAGCTGTATGGAATAAATTTCCTTGTTCAAAATTTCATCTTCGAGAGTGTGGAAGGCCTGATTGCCTTTAGTTCTCTCTCTCTCTCTCTCCCTCTCTCTCTCTCTCTCTTCTTCTCTCAATTATGTGTATATATATATATCATATATATCTTCATATGTAAACATATATATACAATAATATTAGGAAGAGTAATCCCTTGTTACAAATACTTAATCTGGCACGTCCAAACAACAGATTTGACCTGAAGATTGATGGGTAAAAGTAGTCATAAATCTCCTGTAAATTGTTCATAGTTGGTACAATCTATGTACAACAGAGTACATGTATGGTTGAAAGCTAGAAAGTATGTCTTTTGTTTCAGAACTAGTAAATATATTAAATACTTGTTCCACAATAATCCTCCTCCCTGTGCGTTATTTAGTGAATGTTCAAGTTCCAGGTCTGTGCTGGTAGGCTAAAGCTTTTAATTAATTAATTGTTTTGTCTAAATGCATTGTCAGCCTAGATATAAAATAGTAATTTTCAAAACCATAATAAAAGCACATATTATGAAGATAAGCTTCCTTCGACTACTTTGGATTATTATCCTCTTCAACACCCAAAGGTAAATATAAACAATGATTTCAAGCGAGGTGAATTTCTAGAACAGATGCCCTTTTTCTACATAGAAAGGAATAGTAAAAAATATAGAAAAATAGAAAATCAGGCATATTAGGTATGTAATTTAATATAGCAAGCTGGAGATTTATGTGTAACGAATAAAAATCACACAGAAGAACTGGGGGAATGAAAGGGCAAATGGTGAATAGACTTCTAAATTGTTTAATGGCCAGCATTATGAAGTTGTGGGCGGTGTCAAGAGGATCCTGACCTGGTTGAAGTGCAGATTTAGTAAAGTAGTTGAGTAGCTGAAGGGAGGCCTTCTGGGTCGCATTTTGTTTAGAGTTTGTGTGTCACTGAATTCCATTCAAGTTCAGTGTCATCCGATACCAAAGCAATGGTTCAATCTCCCTGCCTCTGAGACAATTTTGGCTAATGCTAACATGTAAAGATGTGTAACTGGACCCCTTGTTACATCGTGTAGTTTACCTTGTTCCCTGAGGCCTTTGGCTACAAAGCTGTAAGAACATTCTCACCATTCCCTGAGTTTACTCAGTCAAACGTCCTGGCTCTTAATTAAAGCAGAGAATGAAAAAGCTATATTGGTAGGTTTTGAGTCATAATAACAACAGGGGCTGAGAGGAAAGTTCTGGAAGTTTCAGCTGCATTGTAATTTGTACTTTGAGAAAAGTGGCAATGCATCACTGACTATATCACAATTAGAGAATTTTGTAAAAATCGCTGTTTAGAAACTCTCTAATCTGCTTCCTAGTTTCTTCCTTTCCTTCTTCCTCCTTCTTCTATATCCATCCTTCCTTCTCCTTTCTTTCTTTCTTTTCTTCTTCTTTCTTCTTTTCCTCTTCCTTCCTTTTCTTCTTTCTTTCTTTCCTTCCTTCCTTCCTTCCTTCTTTTCTATCCATCCTTCCTTCCTTCCCTCTTTCTTCTTCTTTCTTTCTTTCTCTTTTCCTTCTTTCTCTCTTTCTTTCTCTTCTTCCTTCCTTTCCTCCTCCCATCCATCCTTCCTTTTTCTTTCTTCTTCTTCTTCTTTTCCTTCCTTTTCTTTCTTCTTTCTTTCTTTCTTTCTTTCTTTCTTTCTTTCCTTCCTTCTTCTTTCCTCCTTCCTCCTCCTTCCTCCTTTCCTCCTTTCCTCTTTCCTTCCTTTCTTCCTTTCTTGTAGTATATAATGTTTTAAAATACTTAATATGTATCAATCAACCAGCAAAAGTGTAGTAAAGTGAGAAAAGATTATATATAAGAAGTGGACCTGTTCAGCACAGTTCCTTTGGGGTGAGCTTATCTTTTTCGTAATTCAGTCCCATAGCAAAACACCAACACGACCAAAGGGTACCAGCAGTCCCTGTGAGGCAGACACCAGGCACGTAAACACTGTGGTCTAATCCCCAGAAACCGCGACAGGCTCAACTGACCGCAGAGGTGTGTTGACGCTGGAAATTTCATGTAAGCAAGTTCTTAAGGTGAGTTTCTCAATAGCAGTATTATTATTTCAACAACACTATGCGTAAAGACAAATCAATACATGCATGTCGTTAGCGGAATAAGTCAGTATGAGTAAACCAAATGAAGCTTGTCTCCCAAGCTGGGGAAGGGGCTGCGATGGCTCAATCGTGGGCTTTTTCATGTAAGTGGTATCCACATCCTTTCACCTATATGACCGCCCAGAAATGTCTCTTTTTTTCCTGTTCTGCTTTAGCAAGACATTCCGCCACCTGCATGTGCCTTGATTTACATGGATATAATTGATCAAAGAAACGTGTTTCATCTTTACCTCTTTTTCAGTCTTGAGTGTTAGGTAACTATAGACAGCAAAGTGATCCCAACGGTGTAGTGTAGGTATCGATGCAAGAAGATTATCACCGCAGGTTTCAATGACGTCTTACATCCACAGGAGGCTATGCCCTTTGGGTTTTCTTCTTGACGTTTATAATATAAATGAGGCAAATTACGGCTCACTTTCCCTGGGAATTCCCTCATTTATAATTGTTGTTCTGATGTGGGTTTCAATATGTAGTCCTGCTGAGGCAAATATTTTAATCAACCCGCCTTACAAAAATTTCCCTTTGGCTACATTTAAAGTATACTCTCACAGTGTTTTTAAATTCCAATTAGTTAACCTGTCTTCTAGCTGAGTTTTTCCTCTATATTTTCCTTTTAGTTTCTTCCATGCATTTTGATAACACTTTGATTGCTCATCGCCTCTCCTTCACATTTTTCTGATCCTGGATGATGGTTTGCCAGAAGTAATTATGACAGTTACTTAAACCTTAGAGCTTTGGTTTCTCCCTAAATTAAATG
The DNA here is from genome assembly GCF_011064425.1 of Rattus rattus. Lineage (NCBI taxonomy): Eukaryota > Metazoa > Chordata > Mammalia > Rodentia > Muridae > Rattus > Rattus rattus. The sequence continues at coordinate 92,882,719 of NC_046154.1, forward strand.
AATAAATAACAATTAATGGATATCAAAAAGAATTCCTGGTGTGTCAAACGAATAAGAACCTGGCACACTGTGAAACCGGTATGACCAGAGAAATTTCATGATGTAACAAGTTGACCAAAAGTTGAATACAAAACTGTCTTGTGTGTGGCACTATTTTTGACAGCACACTGGAGGTGTTAAAAAAGCCACTGGGATTGAGAAGAGTTCTTGTCACTGTGGGAGAGTGAAACAAAGACCGTGGCTCTTATCTTTGTAGCACATATAGAAACTATCACATTTTTATAATTAGTAACAAACATTTCTGGCAAAGAGAGCTGAAAGTGTAGCCCTGTCGAGAGGGAATTTGAAAAGCCTCAGAATGGCCTCCAGCAATTCTTGCAGCGAGAACTCCCCTCCTTTCCCTACTACAAGAAGAAACTTGAGAGGACAATAGCCTGCTTCGGTGAATACAGCCACGAACAAGGCGTTCCTTGGAGAACCCGAGGTCGCAGGGCTATGTCCCTTGAATCAATGAATTGTGATCTCTGTTCAGCTATAAGGTTGTGGTATCCTAGTCGTAGATTTTATTGCCTTCCAATGTAGACAGAAACAGTTTCAAGCGCCTGGTAGCTGCATTAGAAGACAAGCAAGCCTGGGACTATCGCATTCACAGTGTATTCTCGCGATTCTTTCCCTGGGTTCCAAGGCAGCCAGATAATGTGTGGGAAGAAAATGAGTTTCGTTAGGACCACCCGGCTCGTCTCTGTAATCACCACGATATGGTTCAGCGTCTGATTTTTGAACTTTGCCTCTATGATTCTTAAACAATCGGCTAAGTTTTATTGTTTATTGGGAACATTATGTTTTTCTCCCGCGATGTCTGCTTCTAAGACATCCCAGCTTGACAGTGATGGCAGCTCTGGTGCTTTGAACATGATTGGCAGGAGTTGTTTCAGTGGACTCTCAGAGCGAGGGCCATACATCAGCCAGAGAGGGTCCGTCACTTCCCAGAAGCAAAGGGATCTGCATCAGTGTGGGGCCATCCATCGCCGCGCTTGTTTTGCTTTCTCCAGCATGTGAAAAGCCGTTATCCTGGTGGTGTGGCCTTGACTTGCCATGGTGCCCGGTCCGCTTGCTGGAGGGAATATACCATGGTTTGGATTCCTGTCAGTGCTAAGGGAATTCTGCTGGGACCATGAAGGTGTTCTTCTGTAGGACAGGCAGTAGTTCCCCAGGTGGCTTCACATTTCTTTTCAAACATGGTTGATCTTGAGGTTGTGGTAACTCACTGCAGACAAAGAGTCTCCTGTCCCATTCTCTGAGGCTGTTTTAAAGACTTTACCTTTTTTCTCCCTTCTGTTTCAATGGTATCCTTGACACTTAGCCAGGAGGCAACCTGGCCGTGGCTGTGAAGGAGGCTACATACCGTGCCTCCTGTTTGAACTCGGCTCTCCAGGTGGAGAGTCAGGTGGAATCTGGCTTGATGAGCCAGGGCCCAGGAGTACTGATCACATGGGATTCTCACAAAACACAGTTCAGTTCTAGGGGGCCATACCTCTAAAGCTGGAGAGATCTTCAGCACGAAGGCAGAGGCGCAAACCATGCAATGAAACCTCTGCCTCATTAGTCTCCGCCGCCACGGGAGTCAGTAGTATTGTGTATTCTGCGTGCAGAGAGACAAATAGGGCTGCTTTGGCGTCCCCAGTGTGAAGAAAGCAGCCAAGCAACCAACCAACCAAACTGTATGTAAATGACAAAGAACAACAGGTACATACACAGGCACATACACACACACACACATACACACACACACACATACACACACATACACATACACACACATACACACACATACATATACACACACACATACACACACACATACACACACACACATACACACACACACACACACACACACATGTACACACACATATTGTTTCACCGCCAACTCCCAACACCCAAATCAAAACAAACTCTTTCCTGTTAGGGTTTAAAGTTTCATCTATCGACGAGCCTGACGAGGGAAGTTAAAGAGCTGAAAACAACCTAGAATCTGAACCAGAAAATCAAGCTTGAGCTGTGTGAGTGATGTTTCCCATCAGAGCCAAACCAGCCTTCCTTCTGGTTTTGTAGCAGGAGATGAACAGATTCAGATGCCTCCTGCAGACTAGAGGAAGCTGGCAAGTCTGGGTGAGGTGAGGGGGGAATGTTGAGTTTCCTTGGTCTCAAAGTAAATCCAAAATGATGCTAAATTCATATGAGAGAGAGAGAGAGAGCGAGAGAGAGAGAGAGAGAGAGGAGAGAGAGAGAGAACCTGCTTGAAGTCTTTCTTTTGTTTCAGCCTTTGAATATACACATATATTTTCTCTCCCTTTTCCATGGATTTTGTTAAAAAAAAACAAACAAAACAAAAAACCCCTGCAGGTCAGGCCAGCTTCTGAACAGTGGAACTGCCTTCCAGTGGGATGACACTGTCTCTGTTGTTTTTCAGGAAGCTAGTTTCCTCGATGGTGAAGTCACACCTCCTCCTCTGATCTCTGCTTGCTGGCGCTCTCACGTAGCGCCCAAGTTGATGGATTTTTCACGTTTTTATGACTGAACCTTGTTTACTTGCATTAACCCCAGAACACTGGAAAACACAGCTCAGGATAAGAAGTCAAACCCAGATTTGAGTTTGGAAGAGATTTAGCCCATTTTTCATTTCCAAAAAGCTAAATGACTTCTCAGTGGAAGAGTGAAATTCAAAGATTAGGAAATGTTCAATCGGTAGTAAACATATGCCTTTACTGGAAATGTAGACGTTCCGCCATCACTGACTATAATATAATTACTTTCAGATCTATTACAAAGCCAATCACGTTGTGCTATCAAAATCGGCTTGAAATTTTTGAGAAGTAAAGTTGTAAGGCCTTTTCAGGTCCAGTAGTGTCATGAAAGCACCTGCATGGCACCCCTTGTAATCCAGCTGGGCAGATGGGACTGGGCATGGTCAATCAGTTCTTCTGCTTGAACTGGTGAGTCCAGGCTGAGAGATCCGCAAGGCTCCACAGATGTATGATGGGGATATTCTTGCTCCGCGACATGCCTTCTTATGCGAAATAGTAGACAGAACCCCTCTTGAAATGGGGAGTAGAGAGTTCCTCTCATTTCTTCCAGCGGAACAATATAACATTATTGTTATATAACAGTAATAATAACAAAGTAAACTACTGCATTCATCTTTTATTCCACAGGTGTGGAAACCCACGCCCTCTCTTTCCTTCTTTCACTTTTGGTGAATTTGAATCTTCACCATGATTTAATTTTGCCTTTCCCACGTATTGGATATTGACATGTGCAGAAACTCATTTTCACATCCATGATGAGAAGGAAAATTTCAAAAAGAATTATCTTTTTTTTTTTAAATTGAGTTGCATTGTTTCTTTGTCTAAAATCAAGACCCACGGTGAGCTATTTCTGTATTCGTTCCTTTATGGGTCTGTCTTCTACAATATTGAGCAACAAGCGTTATCATAATTTCTTATATGATAGTATAGTATAGGTAACTCTCCAGGGTTAGGTAGCACTAAGTGTTTCTTAGTTATGTTAGACCAGTACCACCTAGGGTTTCTCTCAATCAAGTCTGTCAGTTTAATTTTGCACAAAGCGACCCTCTGAAATGGGCTGAAGTGGGAGACCTGAGTAAAATTATACCATCAAACCTTCCAATTCATAAATGCTAATGTTTCCAACTTATTAGATCTTCTTTCATTTCAGTAATATTTTATAATCTGTGTGTATGTGGTATCCACAGTTCCCTTTGTGTGCCGTATGAAGCCGCCGTCGGCATCTATTATATGCACGTAAGGCTCAAGACCGATACGTTGTCTTCTGCGATTGCTTTCCCACATTAACTTTTGGGACAGTATCGCCCAAGCTCAGACGAGTGGTGGCCAAGCCACTGAACCTCTAGGTGGTGGTTTGAACATGTTTTAGCCCAGGCAGGCACCATTAGGAGGTTTGGCCTTCTTGAGTAAGTGTGGCCTTTGTTCAGGAACTGTGTCTGTGAGAGAGACTTGGGAGACCCTCCTCCCAACCTGCCTGGGAACAGTTTGTCTTTTCCTTTGGATGAAGATGTAGAAACTCCTCAGCTCCTCCTGCACCATGCCTGTCTAGACACTGCCATGCTCCTACCTTGATAATGATGGACTGGACCTCTGAACCATAAGCTAGCCCCAAATTAAATGTTTGAGCTTTATAAGAGTTGCCTTGGTCAGCAGGTCTTTCACAGCAATTTCTGAAACCCTAAGATAGTAGGTATCCTCCTGTCTCTACTCTTTGCTTTTAGGGTGCATTATCATGCTTGCTGGGAATCTGAATGGGAGGCCATACTTGTATGTAAAAAACTTCACCCCGCTGAGCAAGTCATTAGCCTCCCACCTATATTTTTTTGTTTTAAGTTGTGTTATCTAATTTTTTAACCCATGTGCTTGCAAGTTTTAATGCTTTTATAGATTATGCTTTTTAAAGACACATTTTTTAGTCATTACAATAGTGTTGGTAGAAATCCTGATTTTTTTCTGTTGATTGTATACACCAATAGCTTTATCAAAACATTTACTATCATTTGCTCATACTGGTTTTTTTGTTTGTTTATCTTTTTTGTTTGTTTATTTGGAGGGGTATTTCTATACACAGAATCAAAAATGTGGCGTTTTTTGGGCGATATGTACTGCATGAATACACATGTCCAAAGAGTATACAATCTTTTTTAATGTTTATAACACGCAAAACTTGGGACCACCCAGCCTGTTGGTCAGTAGTTGGGGACTGATTTGTTGCAGGTTCAAGTCTGCTGAGTTGTAGAACTGTGCAGTAGATCCTCCCACATCAGGTTGGAGAAAATTGCTACTGTACTAAGCCTACGAGAATTTATTGCTGCTGTTATCCAATGAAAAGCATGACATTTTTATAAAATAATTTTTTTTCATAATGATTTTTCTAATGATGTGGATTTTTTTCCAGTTCTTTAAGTGAAGTGGAATTTAAATTGATTTTTAAAACATGAAGCTATTTCCGTGTCTTGGGTAATTCTTGGCCATGATATGTTACCCCTTTACGGTGTAGTGTTAGGGGGTTAGAATAGAGAATGCTTTTCCCTCCAGAAGTCTTACATCTGTGTTGATGATGGATATTATTGACCTATGATTTTTTTTTTTAATGGCGTATTTTTGTGTCAGGCTGAGCCTAAATGAATAAGCAGCAGTGCACACCTTTGCTCTGTTTCCTGAGAGGAGTGGGAAGGGGCCGTATTCTTTCTCTTCGGCTGCCCCTCCTCCCTCCTTCTTTCTCTGACAGGGTCTATCTATGACGCTTCCCACAGGCTGGTTCAGACTCTTGATCTTCCCCTAACAGGCATACAGCACTCTGCCTGTGTCATTTTTTTGTTAAATGTTTGGTAGAGTTTCTTTGTAGTAACTCTTCTTTGGCGACGGTCAACTACTAAGATACTGTCTTGAAATTCTTCTGCTCCGTTTTTTTGAGTTAGTTTTTCCCTCTGTCTTGAATTCCCTTTTGCTACCTGAGTGTTTTTGGTCACGAACATTTAAATGTAATAGAGGGCTGGACTGGAGGGATGGCTCAGTGGTTCAGTGCTGGCTGCTCTTCCACTTGGGACTTAGATTCAATCCCAGAATCCAGGTTGCTCACCAAACCATATGTAATTCTCGGTTCCGGAGACTACACACCCTCTCTCCTGGTCTTGAAAGCCTGTTCTTTTTGATGAGAGTGTGTCTGTCTCTCTGGCACCTTTTACAAACATCTCAGTGGCCATTTTGCAGTGCTGGTCATTTAAGAAGCTTTCCTTCTGTTGGTGTTCTCCTTTGAACAATACATCCTTACTTTCTCCTTCTTTCCAGGAATTGTAAGATTTTTACTCTGTTCGAGTGGCAGACCTGGAGTCAATGTTACTCTGCCCAGCAAAAGTCACATCCTTTCCCCTTATCAGGCATCTCGGTGCCATGGAGAGCTGGAGGCGTTTACTTTGATCCGGACACATTCTACAGGGGTTTGGGTGGATTTTGTAGCTTACCTTGATTTAGGTTGCATTGGTTACATGTGTTTTAGGTGCAGCTCATCTTGGTATGTAACAGGGCCTTGCCTCCAGTGGATTTAGGGTTCTCTGTTTGCATTCCTAATGCTTGTCCCTGGCTTCCAGACCTGTGCATCAAACACGGAGGGTCCAGGAAGGACCATGACTGCCAATCTGCATCCCTAAGATTCAATCCCCACTAGACCCCAACTCACCCACTGCTAAAATTAACCTTGTTCTCCTGTTGCCAGAAGGTTCTTTCAGGGGGGACCTGGGTCTGTGTTCTCTGCTTACTCAGGAAAGGCTTGTCTCTCCCTCGTAGCCTTTCCTCTGTCATCTATTAACCCTCTTAATATGCTTTTTCGTTATTGGACCCTCTTAAGTATGCTTTTACGTGTGGACCCTCAGTAATTCTGATCCAAATTCTGCACTTGAGTCTTAGTAAGACTACAATAACACTGTGAGAACACATTTGTGAAGAATCACAAAGCTTACATTTTTATCACAGAGCTTTAGTTCAGTTTTGCACTGGGGTATTTGCATGAGGGAAAGTACAGTTTAGTAGGAAAAAAGCAGAAAAGATAAGAAGCAAAAGGCTTAGATTTGCAATGAAATTTAGGTTTCTTTGAAATTGGCAAGGGCAATGTTTTTATGTAACACAAGAGCAGTAAATTGTTCATTTTGTGAAGAAGGGAGGGCGCGGGCAGGAGAGGAGGTAGTTTCTTTCACCCATGGCCTCAGAGCAGGCAGTCCACAAGAAAAACTAATTTAAAAATAAAACAGATCAGATTTTGCTCACAGCATTATTGAAAGTGTTTAAAACAGAATAAGAAAAGTAAATGAAATAGAATAAAATAGAATATCTTTTTTCTTCAAATTAAAAAAACCCAAAACAAATAAACAAACAAAAAAAACCTCAAATAACTCAAAGGAGTTAGTAATTAGAAAATAGATGACCACAGAGTTGTCATCATTCTTAATATCTAAAAAGAGCTTATGAGTCTTCAAGAAAAAGCAGAAGAGGTGTACAAATGTTCTAAGAGGTAATTTTACAAATAGCTTATAAATATATAAAAACATTTATATTACAGACTATCAAAAATCTAAAACAACATGGTTGAGGTGGGAGAAAAAACTCGTTAATATTCTGTATTTTTCTAATCATATATGCATCCAGAATATTTCATGTTGTCCCAACAAACATTGTGAAATATTTACAGTCTGATCACCGTCATCCTGCATAGTGACCCTGTGTGTGTGTGTGTGTGTGTGTGTGTGTGTGTGTGTGTGTGTGGTCAGGGGTCAAATGTATAGCCTCAGATAAGCTAGTTAGCATGAAGTTACACTCCAGGCAAAATTTTAAATGGCCAACTTCATTCTCCACTGACTCTGAGGCTTCTGCTGAGAATGCAGACAGACTAATGAAGGGTCTCCTGGATAGAACTTGTTTTATTGCCACTTTAATTTTTTTGACTCTGGACAGCTGAGTTATGATGTGCCTGGGTGGAGACTCTCTAAATTGAAAGGACTTTTGAACTTCATGGAGCTGAATGTCCACATCTCTCCCAAAGTTTGTGAATTTTTTTTTTGGTCTTTGTTTCTTCCATTTTCTCCCTCCTCTTTTGAGAGGCTTTTAATAGATCTGTTTCTTGGCTTAAGGGTAACACTGTCGTCCTTTATCTTTTTTTCCTTTGGAAAATAGTTGATTTTTCTCACATAATATATCCTGGATCATGCTCTGCATTTTGCCCAAAACTGAGGGACTCAATGGGGTAAGTGAGGTTTGTAGCTGCTGAGACATTTCTGACCACCCTTCCCACCTCAGTAAACTGGCCGTGAACTGTGTCCCTGCACTACAGAGGGCAGGGGGCAACTAAGGTCTCCCATCCACCCCTGTGTAGTCCTCTCTGACTTTAAGCCGTAATCGCGTGTGTCTTCTCCTCCGCCTCATTCTAGAACTCCTCAAGCTATTCAGTTGGCACATGATTATTTGTTTTTGTGGAGATGGACCATTATACTTCCTATTCAATCATCTTATTTTTTATATGATAACTATAAGATGAATTTAAAATTGCCATAGAATGAATGGTCTGAAATGGTAAATGTGAGATATTTGAGAATCTTTAACAATGCAGTCAACTTCAATAGCATATTTCTTCCACTTTGACTTTTGTTTGTTTAAGTTGTTTGATAGGATTAAGCTGAACTCAATAGACTGATGGTCTGAGTTTGAGCTCTCCAAGTAACACTACATCCCCTGGAACTTGCTGAGGTGACCAAAGAATATTCAGCATTTTCTTGTCTGCTTCTCTGGTGTCTTACTTTATTTTGTATTCTTCTATTTGGTGCATCCTTCTGAAAGTCTAGAGACATTGGCAAACGTCCTGAAATTCACTGGAGGCTATGGCGTCCACCACAACATGAACAGGACAAAGCCTCAAGTCCCTGAACCTTGCAATGTCTGGGCTGGCCTGCTTTCCTAAAGCCCCCGTCAAAAGGCGCGAGGCTGCCAGCAAGGTAGGCCTTTTTCCTAGGTCTCATTTTTGGGTATGAATAGTGCTTCAAACCTCTGCTTCTTAAAGGCGCCATTGTCTCTTTCTTACCATCCTACTAATTCTGAGGGCAAGTTGAGGAGCCATGAGGCAGTTAAGACTCTGCTTTGTCTCGTTTTATTCTATCATCGGAGATTAACCCAGTTGTCCCACCTTGGGGATGATCTTACCAACAATTTCAACTGAACTATTTTTTCCCTCCACACATAGTGAATGTCAACAAATAGACACTTAGCTCCTTGGCCGCTCTTTGCCAGGGGTCCTGTAAGGGATGGCACAGTCTCCTTTTAGTGGCGGTATCAACAGGCGCATGCCCAGGCGAAAGTGCGCAGCTAGAATGAAGGATGCTACTCCTGTATTCTGCCTCTCCGCATCTCTCACTTTTACAGAGCCTCTGTCTCTCTGCTCAGTTGTACTTTGACTGTATTTTGGCCTCAGCTAGCTGTTGTGCTCATGGCTCTGTTTCTTTCTCTCTATGGTAAAATAAGTTGTTATATTTCCTTCCCATCCGAGGACATGGTGGAGAATTGGCTGGACTGATTAAAGTGAACAGGAGCTAAGAAGCCTCCAAATAGGCATAAGGAAAATCTTCAGATGCTGACCCAGGAGAGGTAAACACTTCAGTAAGACAGAAGGCTGACCTTTGACTTCGCCCCTCAGGGAATATTAGTTTTACACTCTCTGCTAAAATAGTAGCTAACCAGGCCGGAACTTTGGCTAGATTATTTATTCAATGTGGCGGCCTCCTCCACACCCTATACTTAACCAGCACCAAACTCAGTGAAGTCTTGAGTAATTAAAACAAAAAACAAAAATTGAAAAGTAAAAATAACAAAAAACCCCAACCAAATCTCAACTAAAAGAAGTCCGACCTTGAAAAAAAAAGGGAATTAAAAAAAAAAAAAAAAAAAGATAAAAAGATCCCCTGTTACCTTTGTTTCTCTCCAAAACAAAAACTCGAAATACTTTCAAGATGGGCATTTCCAATTTTTAAAGGTAGCCTTTAAAACATGTTAAATTATCTCACTGATAATGCCTTGTGTCAAGTACACTACACACACACACACACACCGCAGTTCTAACTGCTTTGTGTGGTGGTGGAAAAAATAAATTCAAATTAAGAAAGAGCCCACTGATTACCAGCTCTCTCCTGTTAGAAGACTGATTGCTCAGTGGAAATGGCGATCACCAATCGTCTGCTTTCGGAGGTAACTGATAATAGAGTTTTTTAATACCTCAAGAAAAAATAAAAGCTTCATCCTCAGCGAGCCACTCAAAAACCCTCCATTGCTTGAGTTAGTAGAAGAGGCCTGTGGTGCAATAATTACCCCGTGGGGGCCTCAGAAAGAAAGTACATTCAGACACCTAATCATTTACAATTGGTCTAATGAGCTAGTAATTTACAGCTTGGGGTGGAAGTAAAGGAAAGGTCCCTGCCAGGAACTGGGCAGCCGCTTTAAAATCCCGGGGTTTAATGAAGGCATTGGAGGGTGGATTCATACAGCTGAACTTCCATCCTGCTGCTTGGTGCTCGGACAAAGTAAATGACAGAAGCACTTGGGACCTACCATCTGAAACAACATGTTTCAAAGGATTTTATAAATCCTGCAGTAAAGGAGAAAGAAAAAAAGGAAAAAAAATGAGGTAGAAAGACCTAATTATGGGGGATGGGAAAAGTTCCACAAAGGCCATTTGCAGGCTCGTTTTGCTGGAAGAAATAACATTTTCTCATGTCAAGGTCAGACATTGACTGTAATTGCTAAAGCAGCTGCTTGTCAAGCTCCCACCGGCAGCAGGTACTGAATCCTCCCCTTTCTGGGAATGAGGTGTGTAAAGCACTGAGAATCAATGGGCACTGGATGCACTCAATCCCCCTCCCCCATTTTGTGTTTTTTTGGTTTGTAATATGTTGGGTTCTGTTCACTATTTCTTTTTTTAGCTGCAACTTCTTACACGTGACATAGGTAGCTCTAAACGGATAAGGAATGGGTGGTGAGGGGCAAAAACTATTTGCTGGACTCTCGTCCCTTATGCTGATGACTGGTGTGCGGGTGTGTGTGTGTGTGTGTGTGTGTGTGTGTGTGTGTGTGTGTGTGTGTGTGTGTGTGTGTGTGTGGTGTGTGTGTGTGTGTGTGTGTGTGTGTGGTGTGTGGTGGTGTGTGGTGTGTGTGCGTGTGTATGTGTGTGTGTGTGTGTGTGTGTGTGTGTGTATGTGTGGTGTATGTGTGTGTGTGTCTGTGTGTGTGTGTATGTGTGTGTGTGTGTGTGTGTGTATGTGTGTGTGTGTGTGTATGTGTGTGTGTGTGTGTGTGTGTGTGTGTGTGTGTGTGGGTGTGTGTGTGTGTGTGTGTGTGTGTGTGGGTGTGTGTGTGTGTGTGTGTGTGTGTAGGGTGTGTGTGTGTGTGTGTGTATGTGTGTGGTGTGTATGTGTGTGTGGATGTGTGTGGATGTGTGCGTGTGTGTGTATGTGCATGTACGTGTTGATGTGTGTGTGTGTGTGTGTGTGGGGTGTGGTGTGTGTGTGTGTGTGTGTGTGTGTGTGTGTTATTGTGATTGTGTGTGAGGTGTGTATGTGTGTATGTGGTGTGTATATGTCTGTTGTGTGTACACATGTGTGCCAGGATTCATTTCCCTTCACTTAGCAGGAGTGTCCTTTGAATGTTCTTTGTATTTATTCTTTAGTTTTTAGTTTTGGCAGTGCTGGTTTGAACTCAGGGCCTGGTGTACTCCAGGGAGCTCCATCTCATCAGTGTTCCTCATATCTTACTTTTGTGTTATCCTATTCTGTGTCCCCTGGCACATGCTCCACACTTTCCAAATTCTCAAAAAACATTTTCTCTTTTTCATCACGTTTCTTCATTCTTTCCTTTGCTAATGTCTCTGCGAGTTGGTGGGAAATGAGTTTAGGTCGAAGAGGCGGGGGGAGGGGGGAATAGCATTTCTTGTCTTGGAGGAGTCTAAGTTCAAGCTAGAATTCTTTACTCTCTCCTCCCCTTGTAGCATTTCAGAAGGGAAGACTGCACATGGTGCTCGCAAGGACAATTAGATTGACCCAAAACAAGTTACATTACTTCTGAGTATTATATTCAGTCTCATTCATAATTAATGGGTCAGATAACAGTGTTCAGCATTTCTAGTGTGCTCTGTGGTTTATATATAGTATCGTAGATAATAGGGTCTCACTGTCAGGTCTGTATGGCCTGGAATTCACCCTAGAGACCAGGCTGGCATTGAACTCACAGATCTGCTTGCCTCTGCCTGCCCCGTGTTGGGATTAAAGGTGTGCAGTGCAGGCCACACCTAGCTCTCTCACCTGATTCTTTTAGGAGCCCCGTGAAACGAGCTTTGCCTTCCACTCACTTTTCAGATGAGAAATTCTTGGTTCGTGGAAATTAACAGGGCAAGGTCTGTAGGGTAGTAAAGGGAGAATTCAACCTCAAGTCTTAACACCAGAACCCAGGCTTAATTCCTCTAACATATTAATAGAGCTTCATACAGCTGAGTGTGATATTTAGGAACTGGGGAAACATTTGTCCAGGAGGCAGAGTGATAATCCTGGTGACAGCTGGGAAACACTTCTTTCCTTCCAAACACAAAATTCAATCCTTAAGCGTTTCACATGATCGCTGGGCAACTGAGTTATCTTTTCTTGTGTAACCCCTCTGCCATAGAGCTCAAAATCTGTCTCAAAGCAGAAGTGTAATTGGTTTTCAAGTGTTTTATTTTCCTGTTTTCTAGAGAAAAGGCTGTTTTCCATGTCTTAACTTTAAACATACCCCTTTGATTAAAAAATAACAAACAAAGTCTTTGTTAAGTTTCTCAAGATCTAGAGCGTGCATTTGAAAGCCTGGGCAAAACCTCTTTACGGCCATAGTAATTACTCTCTGGAAGGCTGTGTGTGCTGACCCATAATCAGAAACACGTGACAAGGTACTCCATTCTGGTTTCAGTGCACACGAACTGGGGAGGACTTTCAAGTTAAATAAATCTTTACATGTGTGATGAAAACAAGCTCCAAGACACTGTGACTGTTGCCAGCAGTGGAATCTGAGACCAGAGGGCAATGAGCATGGAACAATTAGAAAAATCTTAATATTTAAACCTGTACTTCTCTTTCTTTTTGGTTTGTAGAGAGCTTGACTGTTGGAATTTCCCTTGGTGCTACTAGCTTGCTTCCATTCCTAAGATTATACAGATACGCTTAGAAAACCAATCTGCACCCTCAGTTTCTGTAGAAAGAGCACTAGCGGCTCATCACAAAACATGTGTGTGTGTGTGTGTGTGTGTGTGTGTATGTGTGTACATGTGTGTCTCTCTGTGTGTATATGTATGGGTTTGTGTGGTTATGCATTATGTGTGTGTATGTATGAGTGGTACGGTTATGTGTGTATGTGTGTGTACATGTGTATGTGTGTGTACGTGTGTATAGGTGCATGAGGTCATGTATATATGAGTGTGCATATGTGTGTGGTTATGTATGTGTGAGTATAGGTGTGCATATATGTGCATGCATGTGTGTATATGTGCATGTATGTTAGTGTATGTGTATGTTGTGTATGCATGTGTCTGTATATATTGTATGAATATGTATGTGTGTATGAGTGTGCATATATGTGCATGCATGTGTGTCTGTGTGCGTCTGTGTATATATGTATGTGTGTGTATGAGTGGGCATGTGTGATTGTGTGTGCGAATGCGTTGTGTGGCTATGTGTGTATAGGTATATGTGTTTGAGTATATATATATATGTATATGTGTATGTATGTTTATGTGTGTATGTATGTATGTATGCATGTGTGTGTGTGTGTGTGTGTGAGAGAGAGAGAGAGAGAGAGAGAGAGAAAGAGAGGTTTGTGTATGTGGATACAGATATATGTATGGATAAGCATGTGGAGATCAGAGGTTGATGTCTAGTGTTTTGCTCAATTGTTCTTCTCCCATCTCTCTCCCCCTCCTCCCACTCTCTCTCCCTTCTCTTTCTCTTTCCTTTTCTTTGAGATAGGGTCTCTCATTGAACACAGTGTTCTTCAGTTTGACTACACTAGCTGCCAGCGAGCCTCAGAGATCTTCCTATCCCCTGTTCCCAGGTCTGAGATTACAGGGTTGTGCCTGCCACTGCACCCAGCTTTTTATGTGGGTGCTAGGGACCTGAATTCATATTCTTATGCATGGCTGTCTCCATGGCCCTCTGGTTTATTACTTTAGAGGATCACAGAAATAATAAATTAAACTATCTTTCATTCTTTGGGCCAGTGAGTTGTACTGACATCAGATATTCCAAGGAAACAGAGATGTGATACACATTGACTCTCAAATGTCTTCCACATGAGTTGAATATATAATCAGCAGAAAAACACATAAACATAAAGACACATGAGCATCAAGATCATTTATCGCTGCTCTTTTTGAACCCTCTAGAGAACTACATTACCACCCATTTATCAGACATGATTGGGGATTGAACTTTTCTACCACATAAATCCCCCCGAAGTTCTATCTCTTCAAATGCCAATTTTAAATATTTGCAACTAGAAAGATATGGATACCTTTCTAAAGCACATGAATTGATGGTCTGTCTTCTTACAAAAGAGAGGCTGAACGTAACTTAGTCTTGTCTTGTGACGTCAGATTGCTGCTCCAAATCTTTGTCCTCTTAGGCTCCTATGCCTTCTGCTGTGTGGTAGGGATCAGAGGCTGGAGAGAGGAGAGGGGCTGTGCTTTATAAAGATGGTTGATGCTGATTAGGCCATTTGAGCCGAAACTCTCTCTGTATCTCTCTGTCTCTCTGTCTCTCTGTCTCTGTCTCTCTGTCTGTCTCTCTCTCTCTCTCTCTCTCTCTCTCTCTCTCTCTGTGTGTGTGTGTGTGTGTGTGTGTGTGTGTGTGTGTTGGGAGCGAGAGCAGGCCCCTTTCACTCTCTGTGGCCCTTAGTAGCTCCAAAAGAATCTGCTGAGCCCCTTACGTGGAAGTTGGTGTCGTCACATCTGTGCTGGCTGAGTCCAGGGTGTGGCTGTTCCATTTGTTGTTCTGGATTGTGGAGCAGATGCCCAGGACTCCCGTGTTACTCACTCTGGAGTAAGCTGAAGCAATTCCCACAAGGTGCTGCGTATTGTGAAGGATTTCACAGCTTTGCATCTCTCAATCCATTTTCGTGGTAGACCGTGATTAACTCATGAAGTTGACCCCAATCAACTATTTCAGCCGGCCCTATTAGAGATCCAGGAGATAGTGTGAATCCATGGGGCCTGGGATTTAAAAAACAAAGTACACCTGGGTCTGAGGCTCTGTTTCCCCGTTTGTCAATTAGCCGTAGGTACATTGATTTATTTTTCTCAACCACCCATTAAACGGTTACTAGGTACCTGTGATTTGCCAGGACATTTTTCTGGGTCCTTGGGACCCAGTGCTTGGAGTGTTCAAACTAGTTGGGATGATGGGTAGATGATAAAGGAGTGAGTAAACACATATGTGCTAAAAGGTGCTGGTGCAAGCGTGTGTTGGATGCAGTGTGAATGACAGAGGGGCGTTAGGAATGCTGTCGTGCACGCCATGTGGGAAGAGTGGAGCCAAGATGCCTAAACAGGCAGCCTTCCACAGTTTTGCACTAAAGGAAAGCAGAAATGTGCTATGGCAGCCTAGGGTGAGTGGAGTGAGGGTTGTTTCTAAAGAGCCGCTAGTGCTCTTTCTACAGAAACTGAGGGTGCAGGAGACAGAGGGAGTAATTGAAGCAGCGTTGTTGCTGAGATGGAGAGAGGGAAGAAATTTACAGCTAAGTCGGAAGACCCAGACAGAGGAGGGATGGGAGAGAATCAGGACAGGAGTACAGACAGTTGTCGGGAGAGCTGGTGGTTAAGATATAAGGTGGTTGGTTCTGTTTTCTCAGCGAAAAAAGACAGAAGGTCTTCCCCTGAGACTTAGGGACAATGGACAGATGCTTGAAAAAAGTGAAAAAGGTTCAAGCCAGACATTTTAGAGAGATGAAGAGTGAAGAAGCCACAGACAGACCTGTGAACTGCCAACGGCCGACGAGCCCCTTTGAGACTAGTGACCATGGCCTGTGGGTGTAGCTCAGCGGGCCAGAGCTTGCTTAGCCTGTGCAGAGTCCAGGATGTGTTGTGCACACATACTTGCAAGCCTAGCAGTCACTTGGCAGGTAGATGCAGGAGGTTCAGAAGTTCAAGGCCAGCCTGACTCAAAAGAAGGTAAAATTATTAAAATAGAAAAAGAAAAAGGATCATTACTGGAAGACGGGATTTATTTTGGTTTTGTTTTGCTTTTGTTGTAGAAAATGCCTCTCTTATTTTTCTATTCATTTTAAAAATGATTATAACATTGTCCTCATCCCTTTGCTTACTTACGTTTAATTTTAAAATTATTGAACACCTTCATTCATTGCCTCTTTACATTCCTGCCCCCCTTTCTTCTTCACTCTATGCGTCTACTGGATAGTAATGTTGAAAATTCATTTTGGAGATTCCATTTATTTACTGAACTTTTTTTCCTGGCCATTCTCACTGATGAAGAATAGTTCTTGGCAACACTAACAAACTTAAAAAAGAGATTTATTTTCAAACAACTGCTTTCCTTCCAGATAATAGCAAATTACATAAAACATTTCTAGGTCAACCAAGGCAACTGAAAAATTTTGATTTTGACCACGGCTGAGACAATTTGCTGTGGAGATGGCCGCAGGCACACAGAGGCTCCCTGAGCCAGTTGAGGGCTGTAATTGATTTCATATGTGCTCCGAATAATGCTGAAGATAAATGTCCCAGAGGTAGATTTTAGCCTTAGCTGTTTCTAATAAAACGTTTTCTTAAAATTCCAAAACTTTCTCCCCCTATAGATGCACATAATTAAAGGATTTGAATGAGACGTATTCATGTTTGCTAATGATTTTCTACCTCTCTCTAGTTATGAAAGCAACACATAGCCTTACTAAAAGAACTTTTAAAAGTACAGACGTAACAAAGAGCCCACCAACCACTGGATATTCATATACATACATCTTTCTTGTTGAGATGGCATAGTTTGTAAGTTCACTTTTATGTGTTACTTGAGCTTTCTACTCACGTTTATAGTTTCAAAGTTTACATTCAATAGTCTTTTAACATTATAAAGCACCCACCCCCAGCTCTCCATGCTGTCTCTAGATTCCTAGAGATAAGGCTGTTGGGGCTGCTACAGGGCTTAGGCAGTCAGGAGTTGGGAGGCAGGTTATAGAGCTCCTTGGCATCACCCTCCACTTGTACCCTTTAAACAGCAGCTCCACACGGAACTCATTTACGCTAAACTTTCACATGAAATGATTTTCCGTAAGAGAGAGTCACACTGTGTGCAGGGCAGGCTGGCCTTGAACTTGCTGTGTGATCCCCCCTGACTAAAACTCTTGGGACTGTTCTCATGCATACAATTGAAGTCACCATTGATGGCTATTTAACCATGTTGCGTTTCTTGCCTGCTTTTCATTTCTGTAGTCGAAGTAAAGTTACGAGCAGCTGTGCACACACAGAGCTGAATCCTGTAATGCTTTGATTTAGGGGGCCGTCCATCCTTTCTCATTCAGTTTTACTTGTCTTGTGGACTAGTGTTATGCAGTATACACTCCTGTTGCTCGACAGTCCTAGTGAGTCTTAGCTCCTAGTTGAATATCATATTCACGAGGGTAACTGTCAATACTGTGTTCTCAGTGTCTGTGTGTGTATGTGAGTGTGTGTGTGTGAGTGTGTGTCTGTGTGGGCGTGTGTGAGTGTGTGTGAGAGTGTGTGAGTGTGTTGAGGTGTGAGTGTGTGGGTGTGAGTGTGTGTGTGAGTGTGTGTGTGTTTGTGTGTGTGTGTGTGTGTGTGTGTGTGTGTGTGTGTGTGTGTGTGTGTGTGTGTGTGGGGGGGGTTTTTTTTGTGTGTGTGTGTGTGTGTGTGTGTGTGTGTGTGTGTGTGTGGTGGTCAGGCATCCTCTGTGTGTATGTGTGTGTGTGTGTGTGTGTGTGTGTGTGTGAGTGGTGTGTGTGTGTGTTGTCAGTGTCTGTGTGTGTATGTGAGTGTGTGTGTGGGATGTATGTGAGTGTGTGTGTCGGGGTGTATGTGAGTGTGTGTGAGTGTATGAGTGTGAGTATGTGAGTGTGTGTGTATGTGTGTGTGAGTGTGTGTGTGTGTGTCTATGTGTATGTGTGTGTGTGTGAGTGTGTGTATGAGTGTGTGTGTGTGTGTGTGTGTGTGTGTGTGTGTGTGTGTGTGTGTGTGTGTGTGTGTGTGTGTGTGTGTGTGTGTGTGTGTGTGGTGTGTGTGTGTGTGTGTGTGTGTGTGTGTGTGTGTGTGTGTGAGTGTGTGAGTGTGTGTGTGAGTGTGTGTGTGTGTGTGTATGTGTGTAGGCCAGAGACTGACATCTGTATCTTCTCTATTGCTCTTGACCTTATATTTTAAGACAGGGTCTCTCATTAATCCTGAAAGTCATCATTTTGGCTTGACTACTTGGCCTACCAGTCTCTAGGATCCATTTGTCTCTGCTCCCTGCCCCAACCCAGGGCTGTGTTTATAGACGTGTGCCGACATTCACATCTGGTTTTCATGTGAATGTAGAGGATCTGAACTCATGACTGCATGCTTTCACAGTAAATACTTTACTCCATGAACCTTCTCACCAGTCTCATTTTATTTATTTATTTTGGATATTTATTGTGTGGTTTTATTTTTTGTGTTTTGAAAAATGTCCTCCTGCATATTATGCCCATTTGTGTGATAAATGCAGTTTTGACTTCCTGTATTTTCAAGTTATAATGAGCTTATCAGAACAGAACTATGTTATAACAAGGAACATTTTTGTGTGAGTCTCTCTGTGTGTAATTATTTATGTACTGGAGGATATGGAATTACTACATAGCTATGGAATTACTGGGCCAAGAAATTGATACTATTAAATTATGCTACAGAAATATGGATGGAAGGTTAGTTCTGCAGTGTAAATTCCTCACAGCAGTGTGGAAAAGGGCAGGCCTGCAGAGCACAGATGGTTTTCCTTGCTTGGTTTCTGTTCAATGGTTGAAAAGTATCAAATGGCAGCTGTCTCAACAGCCACTATTCGGTTAGGAGAGCCTAGATTCTAGCCATGTGCTTACCAGAGCTCTTTTCTTATACAAATTCCCTATTTCCTCGAGTGTACGTCCTCATATCTGTTTCCCTGTGTCTACTTCCTGACTGTTTGGAGTAACCTCTGTTGGCGAGCTTGTCAGGTGCACCCTCAGATACACAGATGTGCTTTGTATGTGGAGAGAAATGGCCTTGGCTTATTTCTGGATACTATTATAGCTTATAGTTACGGTTCTGACCGTCTAATACCATGTGACATGCTTCATGGAGTGTAATTTATCAGTTTCCTGTTTTATGACTCCTTCTTCAATCTTTAAACTTGAAAAAAAAACAAAAACAAAGAAACCTTCCTGTGTTCCTAAACATGAACCTATCTGGTCAACAATTTTCCTGAAAAAACATTTGGTATTAATTCACTAGAATTAATTTAAAATTATTGTTTTAAGTATTACTTAAATAAACATTCAATTATTATATTAAATATTTTTATTTTGGCCAATATTATTTTAGTAATTAATTGAAATTAATTTTATTATTTTAAATAAGTTGTTTTATTTTGATCTTACAATAGCCATGTGCACATGAGCTGCCTTCCAGTCACTGGATTTTCAGTTCCATCTGGGTTCTTACTGATGAAGAAAAACAAAGAAATTTATATTGTGATCCTGCTGTCTTTATTAATTGTGGTTTTGTGTCACAATTATGCAGGTATATAAAATGTATGTTGCCTAATTTATTTGAAGGATTTCTCAGTAGGAGAAACAGTGCCAGAAAATAATTCATGCTTTGTTTCCGTCTCACCAATGTCTACCTCATTTCCCCTTTCTCCTTCCTTTCCAGTCCCCCTCCCAGTAGAACTTTTAGGGCCGTGTTGCATAGAAACATTGACTATGGTTATTCTTAACATGTTTCTGTCTTTACAGAAAATATGTCCATTTCTTGCCTCTCGAGGTGATTTTTCTAGGCTTTCAGTAGATTCAAACTTGTTAAGGAACCTTGTTAAGGATCCAACCTTGTTAAATTTTTTAACTTGCTAATAATTGTTTAAAACCATAAATCTTTTTCGAATAATAGAAAACCCCAATACTTCCACCTTTGAGATGTTGGATGCTGTTAAACATGGATTGTGTTTTCTGATGTGAACCCATGTAAACATGGATTCAATATATTATTTATTTGACATACTGACAGATTTAATTCCTGTATAATATCTTATTCAAGTATTTTATGCTTTAAAATAAGACTGATTTATTTTTCTCCTTGGAGTGGTTTAGTGTGCTTTTAGGATCAAGGCTAAATAAGCAGCTTAAATGAGTTGGTGCACATTCCTAATTTTCCTGTCCTTTGAAAAGTAAGATTTGATATGTTTAGTCTGCAAACCCAGCTGGCTCTAGGTCTGCATCTGTTTGCATGTGTGTGTGTGTGTGTGTGTGTGTGTGTGTGTGTGTGTGTGTGTGTGTGTCATAATAACTAAGTATTTGCAAGTTGTCTGCAGAAGTAGATGAGTATTTCTTCCTATCTCCCCAAGCTCACGAAATGCCTTCAGCCCATAGCTGGGGCCACAGCCTTTCCTGAGTTTCAGCTTGCGTGTGGCTTGCTTTAACCAAATGAATGCAGCTGTAACTGTGCTATGCCTGCTGTGGACCCTAAAAGACAGAGAGACTTCTGTTCTGTTCCCTTGTGATCAGCTGTCATGTAAAGAAACTCATGGTAGATTACCAAATGTGTAAGTGTAGTGGAAAGAGAAAGAAGAGAGAAAAAGACGTGGGAGGCTCAACCAGTCCCCAGACCGTCCACGTTCCTCACACCAAGTGCCAGATCCATAATCAAAGCCACCTTGGAACCTCCTGCTCCAGCTTGGCTGCTTCATCAGCAGTCCTTGAAGTAGAAATAGTTCATTATGAGTTATCTGAATTTCAGAACCACAGAAACAATGAATGATTTTGTACTGGATTTCTTGTATTGGCTGGGTCTGTTCTGGTCTTTGGTATTATTATCTTTTCTTCCCACATCACCATCACTCTTAACATTAGTTCATTGAATCTTCAGATCTGGTTCACACAATTCTCCCGCTCATTTTTATCATTGAAAACGTCAGAATGTTGTATTTTTGCTCTCACATAAAGTTTACGATATATATTATTTTGGTCAGTTTTCTAAACCTTCCAGAAGGCAGATAGAATTAAATTGAACTTATGGATTCTTTTGTGAAGAATATTTGCAAGATTATCTTCATAACATAAACAATTGGCCTTGATTTTGTTGCTGTCTTTTTGAGACAGTCTAACATGGCTGCTGAGTCTATCCTGGAGCTTGCTATGCGACCCAATTTGCTTGAACACTTAGCAATCCTTCTGCCTTATCCTCTCAAATATTGGGATTGCAGGGATAAGCCACCACATCGGGCTATAATTGTTCTGATCATATTTTTAAATATTTTTATTATCAAACATATTTCCCTCATTTTACTCATTCATTATTAATCCATAGGGCATTTCTTGCTAAGCTGAGATTTTAAAAGGCGGGGCTTTTAAAAATTTGCATTTCTCTTTCTTTATCTGTTTACTTATTTACTTTTCTAGTGTAAGCACACGTCTGCATTCCACAGCCTACACATGGAGATCAGAGGACAAGTTCAGGGGGCTGTTTTCTTCTTCCACTTTGTGGAACCTGAAGATGAAACTCAGGTTGTCAGGCTTGGAGGTAAAAGCCGTCTCACTGGCAGCCTGAGTGTATAGGACCTTACAGAATGCTCTGTATATGAATCCTGTAAAGTGTATTATTTTCTTTCAGCTGTAGGCCATACTTTTCTTTTTTGAGATGCTTGGAACTTCACTGAATGCATTAGTGTGAGGGTTCTATCTTCATTGGAAAAAATACATTGATCTACCATCTGTCCATTATCTATCTATCTATGTATCTATCTATGTATCTATCATCTATGTACCTATGTATCTATGTATCTATCTATGTATCTATGTATCTACCCATCAATCATCTATCTATCATCTATCTATCTATCTATCTATCTATCTATCTATCTATCTATCTATCGTCTACTATGTATGTATGTATATATGTGTGTATGTATGTGTGTGTATTTAGTGTATGTGTGTGTGTGACAGCATGAGTGTGTGTCACAGCATGAGTGTGTATGTCACAGGACACCTTGCAGGCAGCAACTCTCTCCATTTGCCCTATGGGTCCCAGGGACTGAACTCAGATTGCAGGCCCATGGCAGGGTTCTTGCGATGTCATCTTGCTTGGTCACTGAAAGGCCAGTTCTCAGGCTGCCTTGTGACGAGCGAGCCTTTGACAAAGCAGCTATGCACAGCTGGAGCTTTCTTGATGACCGCTTTCCTCAGAACTGGGCAGTGAATCCTTTCTTGTGTTGCTCCATCCATCACAGCTGGGTTCTGAGAAGCTTGGGGAACTCATTCTCCTGGCCTTGCTCAATAGGGTGGAGGAGGGAGTTGGTTCTCTATAGTGTCTGCTGCTTTGCATTGTTCCAAACACTCTGGGTTTTTCTGGGCCACAGCCTTTCCTCTTTTTCCTAATGGGTGTTTATTTAACTTGCTTTAAAGTCACTGGAGTAGTTTGGCTTCCAGCTTTGATGTAAAGCGTGACTAGTAGTCCCTCAGCATGTAGCTGTTCACACATGCAGGACAGAGCAAGGGGCCCCATTTGCAGCCTGGGAGAAAGGATCAAGGAAGTAGCACTCATGGATTTTTGTGTTCTAGTGAAACTTCTTGCACCTCTGTCCACCTTCTCCACTTCTATAAAGTCTTGGAGATTTGTAGATCTGCCTGCAGTTCCAGCCATAAACCTACATAGGTGAACAAACCTGAAATTAGCGCTCTGTTGACTGTCATCTCTGTATGTGCAGAAGGTACCATCTCTGCTGATTTTACTGGGTAAATCTCACAGGTTCATCTATGCACTTTCAGTGTGTGTGTGTGTGTGTGTGTGTGTGTGTACGTGTGTGTGAGTGTATGTGTGTGTGAGTGTATGTGTGTGTGAGTGTGATGTGTGTGTATATGTGTGTGTGAGAATGTCTATGTGCATGTGAGTATGTTGTGTGTGAGTATGTGTATATGTGTGTGTGAGTGTATGTGTGTGTTTGAGAATGTGTGTGTGTGTTTGTGTGTAAGTTTGTGTGTGTGTGTGTGTGTGTGTGTGTGTGTGAGTGTGTGTGAGAGTATGTGTGTGTTTGAGAATGTGTATGTGTGTGAGAATGTGTGTGAATGTGTATGGTTGTGTGTGTAGGGTGTGTGTGTGAATGTGTGTGGGTGAATGTGTATGTGTGTGAATATGTGCATGTATGAATGTGTATATGTGAATGTGTGTGTGTGTGAATGTGTGTGTGAGCGTGTGAGCAAGATAATGCTGTAGGTTGTGCTTAGAGGCCAGAAGACACCTCACTGGGTCAGTTCTTTCCTTCTACCACTGGGTCCCAGGAATTGAACTCAGGTAGTCAGGTTTGGCAGCAGACATCTTTACCTGCTGAGCCATCTTGCCATCCCTGGATACTTTTGTCCTTGCAAGAACTTAACCAGACTCATCTGGTGTTATCATCTTTTTAGAGCCCATGAAAAAAACAAAATTATATTTTCTGTTTTTATGTCACCTGTTTCTTTAATCAACCTCAACAAAGTTCTCCTTAGGGCCGTTTGCTTAGAGAATGGAAAACAAATTTAGAAATGGATATGAGACCAGCAAACCTTGAAACTTTTTTATGAAAGGAGCTTATATAACCAAACAAAATGATAGGCATTAGATCTTTTTAAAATAAAAGAGGAAAAAAACTTTATAACCATGTATTCCCCATCAATGAATTTAAAATAGCAGTCTGACCAGGTACTATTGACACTGCTAGCTAGTGGCAAATGTTTATCTTAATAATTCTTAGAGTTGGTAATTGCACATTTGTTTGTATTTTTATCTTTAAATTTATTTTATTTTATTTTTATTTTATTTTTTGGCATTTATTTATTTTTTTTAAGGCATGCTACCAAACTTACATTTTCGTTTTGTGTTTTTTAATAATTTATTATTCACTTTACATCCTGATCATAGCACCTCCCTCCTGTCTTCCAGTCCCCCCAAAGTGCCTCTCCCCTTTCTCAGAGAAGGGGTGCCCCCCTTGGGAACTACCCCACCCTGGGACATCTAGTCCCAGCAGGAGTAGGCACCTCCTCTTCCCCTGACGTCCAGGTAGGGGAAGGGGTTCCAATGGCAGGAACAGAGACTAAAACAACCCCTGCTCCACTTCATGTTAGGGGAGCCACATGAAGACCAAGCTGCACATTTGCTAAAGATGTGTGGGGGCCTAGGTCCAGCCCCTTCATGCTCCTGATTGGTGGCCCAGGCTCTGTGGGCTCCCATGGTCCCAGATTAGTTGATTCTGTAAGTCTTTCAGTGTTGTTGACCCCTTCAGTTAGCTCAGTTCTATCTCCTACTCTTCCACAAGGCTGGTGAGCTCCGCCTGATGTTTGGCCGTGGGTCTCTTCATGTGCTCCCATCTGCTGCTGGATGAAGTCTCTCAGAAGGCCGCTATGCTAAGTTCCTGTCTGCAAGCATAGCAGAGAATCCTTAGTACAGCCAGGAGTTGGCATGGGATGGGGCTCAGGTTGGGGCAGCCATGGGTTGGCTGTTCTCTTAGTCTCTGCTTCATCTTTCATCTAGCACATCTTGTAGACAAGACAAATTTTGCGTGGAAGGGTTTTTGGGTGGATTGATGTCCCCCTCCCTTCTTTGGAAGTCCTACCTGGCTACAGGCAGGTGGCCACTTCAATCCCTATATCCCCCTCTGGTACGAGTCTCAGCTAGGGTTTCTCCATAGACTCCTCCTATCCTCCCCAATCCAGGCCATCAGCTGGTCACAGAGACGCCCCACCAATATCCATTCTTGCTTCCAGTCCTCTTCCACACCCCTCCCAATACCTGATTGTCATCCCCAGTCCCTCCTCACCCCCAATCTTACCCAGTTCCATCTCTCTTTCCCCTTCTGAGTGAGATTTGAACAACCTCCCTTGGGACCTCCTTATTACCCAGTTTCTTTGTGGATTGTAGCCTGGTTATCCTGCACTTTATGGCTAATGTCCACTTATAAGTGAGTATATACCTTGTGTCTTTCTGGCTCTGGTTACCCCACTTAGGATGATATTTTCAAGTTCCATCTATTTGCCTGAAAAATTCATGATGTCTTTGTTTCGATAGCTGAATACTATTCCATTGTACTTTTAAGATCCCCTGCATGAAGTCCCTTCCTTAGTGTTCCACTAGGTTATTTATAGTACATAAAACCAACTAACAAGATAGAGACCCTTAAACTAAGTCTACCTAAACAACTAAAGATTTGACTCCAATGGGTAAGGGATTGCATCCCATGGACTAGAAGAAAAGTCACTTATGATGTTAGGCACAGCATTGAAATGTAAGGGCCACAATATCCATGACTCCTTATGAGCGTCATAGAACATGGCAGGCTGGAAAAACAAAGCATGAACAATCTGACTTACCTCTGCTCTCTGGCCTCGTCTAAGAGGCACAGACATACTGGCGGGAAAAAACTAAGTCCCCTGACAGCCTTTGTAAATTCTTTAATTCTCTTCCCTCTCAAACTTCATCTGCCATCAGGGGTCTCCTTTCCCTCGGGGACAACAGCCAGGCGATTGCATGGATTAGAGGAGGGGAGCAAGGTGACATGGTATCTCCCCAGATATGCATTTGCTTCCGGTAAGAAGCAGAATGTCGGGGAAGAATTGAAAAGAACGGGAAGCCATGCGTGCTACTACACAGAAGCAGAGTCAACCTCGGACTGTACCCAGTGGAGACACATCGAGTCTGTGTCCGTCCACGTGTCTGAGATGGAGATCTAGTCAGGGCGTAAATGAATTTGAGAAGAGCAAAGTAACTATGGATCATGTTGGTGGATAAGATGAGGATCTGCACGGATATCTCTAAGCAGGACTAGATGATGCCTGGTAGATGTTCTCGAATTTGCATTTTCCATACTGCTGTGGTTTAGATAAACATCTCCTAAAGGCCTACATGTCATGGACTTGGTCTTTACAGTAGCAGTGTTGGAATATGGTAACCTTAGGAGGTGGAGCTCAGTAGAAGTTCAAGGACATTCTTAGCTACATAGCAAGTAGGGAGTCCAGCCCGGGTTACCTGAGACTATGTCTTAAACTTCACAGCCTCCCAAGTAGACATATCCTTAAGTCCAGCTGTGAAAACCATCCCAGTACTTTGGGAGGCTTTTTTAAAAGTCTCTGACCTAATGAGAATAGTAATTTTTTTTTTTTTTTTGTATGTTGCCGTCCAATTATCTTGTTTTATTTTATTTACTTTTTTTTTTTTTTTTTTTTTTTGTTTTTTTTTTTTTTTTTTACAATTTTTTTTTTTTTTTTTTTTTTTTGTATTTTTTTTTTTATTAACTTGAGTATTTCTTATGTACATTTGGCAAACATCCCCTTCCCTCCCCCCTTCCTTATGGGTGTTCCTCCCCCACCTCCCCCATTGCCGCCCTCCCCCGACAGTTCACTGGGGGTTCAGTCTAGCAGGACCCAGGGCTTCTCCTTCCACTGGTGCTCTTACTAGGATATTCATTGCTACCTATGAGGTCAGAGTCCAGGGTCAGTCCATGTATAGTCTTTAGGTAGTGGCTTAGTCCCTGGAAGCTCTGGTTGCTTGGCATTGTTGTACATATGGAGTCTCAAGCCCCTTCAAGCTCTTCCAGTTCATTCTCTGATTCCTTCAACGGGGGTCCCGTTCTCAGTTCAGTGGTTTGCTGCTGGCATTCGCCTCTGTATTTGCTGTATTCTGGCTGTGTCTCTCAGGTTCGATCTATATCCGGTTCCTGTCGGTCTGCACTTCTTTGCTTCATTCATCTTGTCTAATTGGGTGGCTCTATATGTATGGGCCACATGTGGGGCAGGCTCTGAATGGGTGTTCCTTCAGTCTCTGTTTTAATCTTTGCCTCTCTCTTCCCTGCCAAGGGTATTCTTGTTCCCCTTTTAAAGAAGGAGTGAAGCCTTCGCATTTTGATCATCCGTCTTGAGTTTCATTTGTTCTAGGCATCTAGGGTAATTCAAGCATTTGGGCTAATAGCCACTTATCAGTGAGTGCATACCATGTATGTCTTTCTGTGATTAGGTTAGCTCCTCAGAATGATATTTTTCCAGTTCCAACCATTTGCCTCACAATTTCATAAAGTCGTTGTTTTTTGATAGCTGAGTAATATTCCATTGTGTAGATGTACCCATTTTCTGTATCCATTCCTCTGTTGAAGGGCATCTGGGTTCTTTCCAGCTTCTGGCTATTATAAATAAGGCTGCGATGAACATAGTGGAGCACGTGTCTTTTTTATATGTTGGGGCATCTTTTGGGTATATGCCCAAGAGAGGTATAGCTGGATCCTCAGGCAGTTCAATGTCCAATTTTCTGAGAAACCTCCAGACTGATTTCCAGAATGGTTGTACCAGTCTGCAACCCCACCAACAATGGAGGAGTGTTCCTCTTTCTCCGCATCCTCGCCAGCATTTGCTGTCACCTGAGTTTTTGATCTTAGCCATTCTCACTGGTGTGAGGTGAAATCTCAGGGTTGTTTTGATTTGCATTTCCCTTATGACTAAAGATGTTGAACATTTCTTTAGGTGTTTCTCAGCCATTCGGCATTCCTCAGCTGTGAATTCTTTGTTTAGCTCTGAACCCCATTTTTAATAGGGTTATTTGTCTCCCTAGGTCTAACTTTTTGAGTTCTTTGCATATTTTGGATATAAGGCCTCTATCTGTTGTAGGATTGGTAATGATCTTTTCCCAATCTGTTGGTTGCCGTTTTGTCCTGACCACAGTGTCCTTTGCCTTACAGAAGCTTTGTAGTTTTATGAGATCCCATTTGTCGATTCTTGATCTTAGAGCATAAGCCATTGGTGTTTTGTTCAGGAAATTTTTTCCAGTGCCCATGTGTTCCAGATGCTTCCCTAGTTTTTCTTCTATTAGTTTGAGTGTGTCTGGTTTGATGTGGAGGTCCTTGATCCACTTGGACTTAAGCTTTGTACAGGGTGATAAGCATGGATCGATCTGCATTCTTCTACATGTTGACCTCCAGTTGAACCAGCACCATTTGCTGAAAATGCTATCTTTTTCCATTGGATGGTTTTGGCTCCTTTGTCAAAAAATCAAGTGACCATAGGTGTGGGTTCATTTCTGGGTCTTCAATTCTATTCCATTGGTCTATCTGTCTGTCTCTGTACCAATACCATGCAGTTTTTATCACAATTGCTCTGTAATACTGCTTGAGTTCAGGGATAGTGATTCAGAGAAGTCCTTTTATTGTTGAGCATAGTTTAGCTATCCTGGGTTTTTGTTATTCAGATGAATTTGCAAATTGTTCTGTCTAACTCTTTGAAGAATTGGATTGGTATTTTGATGGGGATTGCATTGAATCTGTAGATCGCTTTTGGCAGAATGGCCATTTTACTATATTAATCCTGCCAATCCATGAGCATGGGAGATCTTTCCATCTTCTGAGGTCTTCTTCAATTTCTTTCTTCAGAGTCTTGAAGTTCTTGTTGTACAAATCTTTTACTTGCTTGGTTAAAGTCACACCGAGGTACATTTTATATTATTTGGGTCTATTATGAAGGGTGTCGTTTCCTAATTTCTTTCTCGGCTTGTTTCTCTTTTGTGTAGAGGAAGGCTACTGATTTATTTGAGTTAATTTTATACCCAGCCACTTTGCTGAATTGTTTATCAGCTTTAGTAGTTCTCTGGTGGAACTTTTGGGATCACTTAAATATACTATCATATCATCTGCAAATAGTGATATTTTGACTTCTTCTTTTTCCGATCTGTATCCCTTGACCTCCTTTTGTTGTCTGATTGCTCTGGCTAGAACTTCAAGAACTATATTGAATAAGTAGGAGAGAGTGGGCAGCCTTGTCTAGTCCCTGATTTTAGTGGGATTGCTTCAAGTTTCTCTCCATTTAGTTTAATGTTAGCCACTGGTTTGCTGTATATGGCTTTTACTATGTTTAGGTATGGGCCTTGATTCCTATTCTTTCCAGGACTTTTATCATGAAGGGGTGTTGAATTTTGTCAAATGCTTTCTCAGCATCTAATGAAATGATCATGTGGTTTTGTTCTTTCAGTTTGTTTATATAATGGATCACGTTGATGGTTTTTCCGTATATTAAACCATCCCTGCATGCCTGGGATGAAACCTACTTGATCATGGTGGATGATTGTTTTGATGTGCTCTTGGATTCGGTTTGCCAGAATTTTTTGAGTATTTTTGCGTCGATGTTCATAAGGGAAATTGGTCTGAAGTTCTCTTTCTTTGTTGGGTCTTTGTGTGGTTTAGGTATAAGAGTAATTGTGGCTTCATAGAAGGAGTTCGGAAGTGCTCCATCTGTTTCAATTTTGTGGAATAGTTTGGATAATATTGGTATGAGGTCTTCTATGAAGGTCTGATAGAATTCTGCACTAAACCCGTCTGGACCTGGGCTCTTTTTGGTTGGGAGACCTTTAATGACTGCTTCTATTTCCTTAGGAGTTATGGGGTTGTTTAACTGGTTTTATCTGTTCCTGATTTAACTTGGTACCTGGTATCTGTCTAGGAAATTGTCCATTTCCTGCAGATTTTCAAGTTTTGTTGAGTATAGGCTTTTTATAGTAAGATCTGATGATTTTTTGAATTTCCTCTGAATCTGTAGTTATGTCTCCTTTTCATTTCTGATTTTGTTAATTTGGACACACTCTCTGTGTCCTCTCGTTAGTCTGGCTAAGGGTTTATCTATCTTGTTGATTTTCTCAAAGAACCAACTTTTGGTTCTGTTGATTCTTTCTATGGTCCTTTTTGTTTCTACTTGGTTGATTTCAGCTCTGAGTTTGATTATTTCCTGCCTTCTACTCCTCCTGGGTGTATTTGCTTCTTTTTGTTCTAGAGCTTTTAGGTGTGCTGTCAAGCTGCTGACATATGCTCTTTCCTGTTTCTTTCTGCAGGCACTCAGCGCTATGAGTTTTCCTCTTAGCACAGCTTTCATCGTGTCCCATAAGTTTGGGTATGTTGTACCTTCATTTTCATTAAATTCTAAAGTTTTTTAATTTCTTTCTTTATTTCTTCCTTGACCAGGTTATCATTGAGTAGAGCATTGTTCAATTTCCACGTATATGTGGGCATTCTTCCCTTATTGTTATTGAAGACCAGCTTTAGGCCGTGGTGGTCCGATAACGCATGGGATTATTTCTATCTTTCTGTACCTGTTGAGGCCCGTTTTTTGACCAATTATATGGTCAATTTTGGAGAAAGTACCATGAGGAGCTGAGAAGAAGGTATATCCTTTTGCATTAGGGTAGAACGTTCTATAAATATCCGTTAAGTCCATTTGGCTCATGACTTCTCTTAGTCTGTCTACGTCTCTGTTTAATTTCTGTTTCCATGATCTGTCCATTGATGAGAGTGGGGTGTTGAAGTCTCCTACTATTATTGTGTGAGGTGCAATGTGTGTTTTGAGCTTTAGTAAGGTTTCTTTTACGTATGTAGGTGCCCTTGTATTTGGGGCATAGATATTTAGGATTGAGAGTTCATCTTGGTGGATTTTTCCTTTGATAAATATAAAGTGTCCTTCCTTATCTTTTTTGATGACTTTTAGTTGAAAATTGACTTTATTTGATATTAGAATGGCTACTCCAGCTTGCTTCTTCTGACCATTTGCTTGGAAAGTTGTTTTCCAGCCTTTCACTCTGAGGTAGTGTCTGTCTTTGTCTCTGAGGTGTGTTTCCTGTAGGCAGCAGAATGCAGGGTCCTCGTTGCGTATCCAGTTTGTTAATCTATGTCTTTTTATTGGGGAGTTGAGGCCATTGATGTTGAGAGATATTAAGGAATAGTGATTATTGCTTCCTGTTATATTCATATTTGGATGTGAGGTTGTGTTTTTGTGCTTTTCTTCTCTTTGTTTTGTTGCCAAAACGATTAGTTTCTTACCTCTTCTTGGGTATAGCTTGCCTCCTTATGTTGGGCTTTACCATTTATTATCCTTTGTAGTGCTGGATTTGTAGAAAGATATTGTGTAAATTTGGTTTTGTCATGGAATATCTTGGTTTCTCCATCTATGTTAATTGAGAGTTTTGCAGGATACAGTAGCCTGGGCTGGCATTTGTGTTCTCTTAGGGTCTGTATGACATCAGTCCAGGATCTTCTGGCCTTCATAGTTTCTGGCGAAAAGTCTGGTGTGATTCTGATAGGTCTGCCTTTATATGTTACTTGACCTTTTCCCTTACTGCTTTAATATTCTTTCCTTATTTTGTGCGTTTGGTGTTTTGACTATTATGTGACGGGAGGTGTTTCTTTTCTGGTCCAATCTATTTGGAGTTCTGTAGGCTTCTTGTATGCCTATGGGTATCTCTTTTTTTAGGTTAGGGAAGTTTTCTTCTATGATTTTGTTGAAGATATGTACTGGTCCTTTGAGCTGGGAGTCTTCACTCTCTTCTATACCTATTATCCTTAGGTTTGATCTTCTCATTGAGTCCTGGATTTCCTGTATGTTTTGGACCAGTAGCTTTTTCCGCTTTACATTATCTTTGACAGTTGAGTCAATGATTTCTATGGAATCTTCTGCTCCTGAGATTCTCTCTTCCATCTCTTGTATTCTGTTGGTAAAGCTTGTATCTACAGCTCCTTGTCTCTTCTTTTGGTTTTCTATATCCAGGGTTGTTTCCATGTGTTCTTTCTTGATTGCTTCTATTTCCATTTTTAATTCCTTCCACTGTTTGATTGTGTTTTCCTTTAATTCTTTCAGGGATTTTTGTGTCTCCTCTCTATGGGCTTCTACTTGTCTATTTATGTTTTCCTGGAATTCTTTCATGTATTTTGCGATTCCTCTCTGTAGGCTTCTACTTGTTCTCTAAGGGAGTTCATCATGTCTTTCTTGAAGTCCTCCAGCATCATGGTCAAATATGATTTTGAATCTAGATCTTGCTTTTCTGGTGTGTTTGGATATTCCATGTTTGTTTTGATGGGAGAATTGGGCTCCGATGGTGCCATGTAGTCTTGGTTTCTGTTGCTTGGGTTCCTGCGCTTGCCTCTCGCCATCAAATTATCTCTAGTGTTACTTTGTTCTGCTATTTCTGACAGTGGCTAAACTGTCCTATAGGCCTGAGTGTCAGGAGTGCTGTAGACCTGTTTTCCTCTCTCTCAGTCAGTTATGGGGACAGAGTGTTCTGCTTTTTGGGCATGTAGTTTTCCTTTCTACAGGTCTTCAGCTGTTCCTGTGGACCTGTGCCTTGGAGTTCACCAGGCAGGTCACTTGCAGCAGAAAAGTTGGTCTTACCTGTGGCCCCGAGGCTCGAGTTCGCTCACGGGGTTCTGCCCACAGGCTCTCCGGTGGCAGCGACCAGGAAGATCTCGCCCGCCTCTTCCGGGAGCCTCCGTGCACCAGGGTTCCAGATGGCCTCCGGTGTTTTCCTCTGGAATCAGTAATGTGTGCAGAGAGCAGTCTCTTCTGGTTTCGCAGGCGTGTCTGCCTCTCTGAAGGTTTAGCTCTCCCTCCCACGGGATTTGGGTGCAGAGAACTGTTTACCCGGTCTGTTTCCTTCAGGTTCCGGCGGTGTCTCAGGCAGGGCTCCTGCTGCTCCTGGGCCCCCCCACAGGAACAGAGGCCTTGTACAGTTTCCTCTTGGGTCAGGGATGTGGGCAGGGGTGGGCAGTGTTGGTGGTCTCTTCCGCTCTGCAGCCTCAGGAGTGCCCACCTGACCAAGCGGTGAGGTATCTCTCCCACGGGTTCTGGGAGCAGAGAGCTGCTGCGGCCGGGATCCCGGTGTGGGACTTCCGGTAAACACAGGACGTGCCCGATCCTAGAGGAATTCTGCCTCTGTTTGTCCCGATTCCACCAGGCAAGTCACTTGCAGCAGATAAGTTAGTCTTACCTGTGGCCCCCGAGGCTCGAGTTCGCTCGCGGGGTTCTGCGAGAATAGTAATTTTTAATGAGAATAGTTCGAACTCACTCATATACAACTTTAATACACTCTCATCTAGAAGTCCTTCCCAGAGATTTGTGTTCACTTAGCTCTCAGCAGGCCATATGGCTTGTTTTCTTTTAATCATAGTATTTATTAAATATTGGAATATAGCTTCGCAACTAATCATTGTCTAGGAAAATGAAGTTTTGGTTCAATAGTAATAATAGCTTTTATAATGGCAATATTAGGAAGCATTTGCAAGATGTTTCATATTTTTGCAAATGGCTTAATTCATATTCATATTTGTAACATTGTGAAATTCAAGATGGAGTTTATAAATATATATCTCTAATCTGTCTTCTATTATAAAATACATGTATCTTCACAAACATATGTATTGTCAAAAGATAAGTTCTCCATAATTCCATGGTGAGATGGTAGACAGTCTTTACTGTTAAAAATTTTCTTTTATTTAAAAAACTATTATTTATATATTATTTTTGTGAACATGTGTGCTGGGGATTGAACCCAGAACCCTGACTATGCTAGATTAGTATTTTACTGCTGAAGTCCATCTCTTGCCTTACATATCTTTTTAATAATAATAAACTCGATTTTTATTTTTTATGGCAACCTAAAGACGATTATGGTATAAATATAAATTCTACATTAAACAAAGATCAGTATATTCAACATATGTAAGACCTATGTGAGTTTATCCAACATATTTGCTGTGAGTTACCCTGGTGCTGTTTGTATTTTGATGCTAATTCAGCTTCCCCAAGAGGGGCTGCCTGGGATGAGGAGTGAATCATGTACTCAGGTGACTTCATGTGACCCTTCTCTCCATTTTAACCTGTAAAGTAAAGATTAGAGCCAGTGATTGGGCAGGGGAAGAGAGGAGCTAAAATGCTTTGGGGAGAGGAGAGAAAGCAAGGAGAAGGAGGGGAGTAAGGAGAGGAAGGAAGACAGAAGAGGAGGAGGTGGAAGGAAGATGGAGCTGAAGCCCATGGCCTGGAGAAGCCACAGTTCTAAGGGATCTCCTAGCTGGGAACAGAGCAGTGTAATGGTGGATCTGCCCAATGTAGGCGCAGCTTGTGTTCATATTAACTGAGTTGTGTTTTCCTTGCATGGGCTTATTTGGGTTGGAGATTTACCCCAACACATATTAGATCTTCATAGTGGAGTATCCAAAAGTTATGATCTTTGACCCTTTTATAATCTAAAGTACATAGGATAGATTTTTAAAACAAATGAAGAAGTGACGATTTAGGGATACCCAAATGATTTCCCAAATTCAAACAGTTCATAACATGTGAAGCCATTCAGAGTAAATCATTCTGAACGTGAACAGGCAGCTGTGGACTTTACCACCACTCACATTCACACTTAAACATGGCCACGGAAAGCAGCTGCATCCTCAGGTACCAGGAAAACATTGAGAGCTGCACTGGAGAGAATGGAGTCCAGGCTTGGAAAACCAAGCCATGATCAGAGCCCCTGGGCTGCTGTCAGCTGGTGGGTGCCCCATTCCACCATGGAGATGGTATTAGGAGGACACCATGAGAATCCAGTTGTGTGGTGCCCATGCAGAGGACAGTTCCCGCTGACCTACAGT
This sequence comes from Rattus rattus, assembly GCF_011064425.1. NCBI lineage: Eukaryota > Metazoa > Chordata > Mammalia > Rodentia > Muridae > Rattus > Rattus rattus. Next base: position 92,916,986 of record NC_046154.1, read on the forward strand.
CTTTCATGCCAATTCTTACTGGGTGTACTCCAGACTGATGGAGAGGTACCAGCATCAATTGTGCTAGTGTGTCAGTCTTAGAGCCAGACCTTTCTGACTCACACAAATACAACCCACATGTGCAGTTCCACAGCCAAACTCCCATTCCCTCTTCAAAACTTCCCCTTAGCTCTTTCAAATTCAGCTGCTTGGAATGGCTTGCCCAGCCTCACCGACAGCCATGACTCCCCTTGCTAGAGCCAGATGGCATGTGACCTTTTGTTCAGAGGCAGATGTTCCGGTGGGTCTCTTAAGTTCCTTGGATTTGCTTAGGTGCAGATATATTGTGTTGGACCACTAGTTGACCTGGCTATCATCTTGACCAAACGTTCCAGCTGGGTAATAGATACAAATGCAGGTTAGAGACACTCGTGAGGTTCCCTGAGCTGAACTATTGAAATCCCTTACTGGGGATTTATGGAGGTGTTTGCTTGTGAGACTCTGGCTAAGGAGAGGGAAACAGACACACCCTAGAAAATTTCAGATGGAAATTTTAAGATAATCGCAAAATTGAGTTGGAAGGAGAGAACAGGAGAGGGAGGTAGCAGTGGACAGGAGTCGTGGCTAGGAAGGAAATAAGGTATTTAGTGTCTCACAGGGAAGCCTTGGAGGGAATTTTAAGCGCTCTGGGGTCTTTCTTTAGGATTTCAGAATCTGTGCTGCTCTCTTTTGGTGCTAAGACCTGAGCTTCCGTGTGGAAATGATCTGTCTCCCTGGTGAGCTGGTGTTCTCACGCTGCAGATCGGAAGTCACCGGAGCTGAACTTCGAAATGGCTATGGTTTCGGGCAGATGGAAAAGCCTGTTTTGAAGAGACTGGAGTTGTAATTCCAAAACTTTAAAATGATTAGAAGCAGAGAAAGGGCTGGAGCGATGTCTCACTGGGCAGGAGCATTTGTCACACAAGCGACACAAGGACCTGAACTTGGATCTCAGCATCCAGGGGAAATGCCAACATGGCTGTGCTGTAGCCATGGTTCTAGGCGGGAGGGACACAGGTGGGCTTCCTGGGCTTGCTGGCTGCCAAACCTGCCCTGGATTCACTGAGAGACCCAATCTCAAGAAAGAGAGTAAGGTGAATAACAAGGGATAGCCAAGGTCCTCCTGTGGTCCCCACGCACAACCCCATGTGCCTACCCCCCAATTAGATTCCCCCTCTTTCCCTCTCTCTATCCCCTCCCCAACACAATCATGGTTACAAGAAGTGGAGGAGGTCATTAGCTCTGAAAGTAGCAACACAGTGCATTTACCATCCTTTATTTAATGTGGTCTGAGGATGTCAGTTGATTTCTTTTTCCCACCAGTATTTTATTATGCAACATTTTAGACATGCTGCAAAACCGAACAGAGTTCGCAGTAGACACTTCTAGGCCCATTGTCTGCATTCTGTCCTCCATGTCTGTTCTGAACATCCATCATTCTAGCCATCCGTAAGTCATCTTTGCGTCTGTCATGCTAACTAACCATTAGAACTGAAAGCCAAGGGAACTTAGGGGTCTTAATACACTGGCATTGCTGTACTGTACCTCCTCAACATGAGTTAAAATTTGTAAGCTTTTTGACATGTAATTTATATACAATGAGACACATACAAGTGTTAATCGTTGGAAATTTAACAAATGTGTTCTCTTGGTTGGTCCAAACTTCTATTAAATTATAGAACGTTGGCCTGATCCCCTGTTTGTGTGCTTTTGTTCCTAGATAACCTCTCCCCATTTCCTCTCCCTCACAGTTGACTCTGCTGATGTCCCCCATGAAGCATACTTCCTGCTTGTGTGTGGCAGGGCAGTAGTTTGTGCCGGGGTGGGAGGAATTGGTTTCTAAGAAGCGTAGACAGGGACCGTGGACTGTGCATAGTCATCCTGGTGCAGAATTAAATCTCTTCCTTTTGTCTTTTCTGCGTGTTGTATGTGTGACACACTTGCATGTTTACAGGTACCCATGTGTGCATGCACATCATGTGTGTGTGCACATGGATGAATGCGTTTGTGGGGGTTGGAGGTCAATGCTGAGCATCTTCCTCACTCACTCTCTATTTACTGTGGCGAGGTCTCTCTCTGGACTTGAAGCTCACAGTCAATCTAAATAGCCAGCTTGGGGGATCCCCTGCCCCAGCTTCCTAGACACTGGAATTCCAGGGAGGCTGCCATGTATGTCCAATTTTTATGTGAGTGCTGGGGATCTGAACTCTGGCCTTTATGATTCAAGACAAGTGTACCATGCACTGCGCCATGGCCCCAGCCCCTCAGTCTCTCCAGTAGCTGCTCTGTTTATCCCTAATGAATCTACTAGAAGGTACATGATAATAGCAGTTGTACCATCAAATTATTCACTTATAAAGACTCCCAGATAAACGAAAGGCAATGCCATATACTGGCCCCATAATTACTGACAAGGAGAGACAGACGAAGTCTTAACTTGCCCACTTGCTACCAGGTACTTGGCTGAGATAGTCAGAAGTGGGGCTGAAGGAGGGCAACGTTTTCAATTCAGACAGCAGACTCTGGGCAGTTTAGAGGGTGGGGCACCCCGCCATCTTCCCAGCAAACTCACACAGGTCTGTGTTTCAGTTGAACCAGCAAAATCAGTGCTTTCTGTCTACTGCTTTGCCCTGTCATCTTCCACAGACAGGGGTGGCTTAGCCACGAAGCAAACTTCTGTCCTTTAGGTTTGCACTCACAGGGACAGGCAGATTCGCTAAGTCTCTCAAATGATGGTCCTTACCTGGAAGCAAACATACCTGTGACTATCCCACATTAGATACCACTCTTTCTTTTGGAAGCCTAGCATTCACTTATGCCACAAAATACCTTTTTTTTGTTACAGCTCCCTAAAATCCTTTAACCCAAAGCATATACCAAGATGGTGTCCAGGTTAGGAGAATGTCTGCAAATGGGAATCTAATGGATGTTACATAGCCCTTTGCTTTGGGGATTTGGAGTTATAGACCCTCAAATTATAGATGCAATTGAGACTCCATATATATCTTCAGGTGTAACTTATTTTTGGAAATGTTGCTTCATAACCAGGCAAAGATAGTGCACACCTGTAGTCCCTTGGAAACTGCTCTGAATAAATTTCCCCAGTATGAGAATTTGTGCTCAGCTGACCAGCAAGGCAAGACTGTCTCAAAACATGAAGGACCAGTCAAATCTAAATGTGGGTTGCACAATGATTGTAAGTGGAGGGCCAGCCTGGGCTACACAGTGAGGTCTGATTTCAGCAATAGCAGCAGCAGCAGCAGCAACAAAAGAAAAATTCACTCTGAAAAATAAAAAGGCTAAAAACGAAAACAACCAAAAACTCTACAATAATATCAACAAACCTAAATAAAGCATGACAGCAAAATAAGCTGGGAAGAAAGCACCCCTCGGGACCGGAACAATCACTAGTGATATTTTATGATGGTGCTTGCCGCATGTTCACACACATACCACGTGGTCCTTCCGCCTGTGTAACTCATAGTTTTCTTTTTCTCATAAGCCAGTTGTAAAATTGGTGTGTAGGTTGCTCTGCAGAAATCATTATTTCCCCAGAGAGGACAGGGTGGAATGTCTTCATTTTCCCATTCCTGGACATTTTAGGTTGCTTTCATTTTTTTGTTGGTGTAAATAATGGTGATGTTCACTGTCTCACACATATGTTTTCGTGTCTCGGTGCTTATGGGTAAGTATGAAAAGAAGTGATTGCTAATGCCTGTTATTGTTTACTGGGGACAAATCATGTTTAGGTTCAACATATGTAAAAAGAGAAGATGAACAAATAAGAAGATGGTAGACTGCCCCACTGCTGTGCCCCGATCTGCTGTTCTCATTGGACCATAAGCTCCATGCTACAGAGATCAGTTGTGGAGGATACACTAGCGTGCGTTTGCAGCTCAGTATTTTAGGTGACTCAACTCTCTTAATTGCTTAAAATATTGTTTGCTGTTTTATATTCCTGCTGATCTTTTATTCATTGTTTTAATCTTATGTAGACTTTCAAAACCTTTAAACGAAGGGAACAGTTCAGTGCCTACACCCTCTCTCCTTGTTACCATTAGTTAGTGTTTCCTGGCTTCAAATTACAGAACACTTATGGCTTTCAATCCAGAGTTTGTTGATGCAAATTTTAAAAGCTTTAAAAATCCCATTTAATCCAGGCAGTGGTGGCATGAGGCTTTAATCCCAGGATTTGGGAGAGAGAAGCAGGCATTCAAGGCCAGTCTGGTCTATAAAATAAGTTCCAGGACATCCAGGGCTATTAAACAGAAAAACCTTATCTTGGGTGGGTGGGGGATCCTTTGTGCATATTTTGGATTTTTTAAAAAAATCACATATATTTATTTTGTGTATGTGTTGGAATCACATGTACGTTGTGGCATATGTGTGGTGATCAGAGGACAGCTTTCAGGAGTCACCTCACTGTGTGGTTCCTGGGGATAAACTCAGATCACCAGGCTTGTTGGCAAATTCCTTCGCATGCTGAACCTTTCTGATTATTTTAAAAGGTTCTTACTATGTAGAATGTCAAGGCTTAATCACACAAATATTTTGTGGCTCTTTATACATACCATCAGGTATTAAAATGCCACATTACCATACCTATGTTTAGTGGATTTTTAAAGCAAAGTTATTAATATCACATATTTTGCAATAGAGCATAGAGTAGTGATCACATGACCTTGTGGCAGGAAGTCGTGACATCTGGTAAAGCAGACTCTGTCTAACTGACTGTTGTTAAATGGATTTATTGGTTTGTAACCCAGAGGTGGCTGGCCTTGACAGTTGTCACATGTTTTATTTCCCTTTAAGTCTGCAGGAGAGGATCTGAGCCATCATTTTGTCTGGTTATGTAGTGATGAGCCTTTTACTAGAATCCTTCTCCCCGCACCCCACTGAGGTCTCAAGGACTCCCTAAAGAAGAATCTTAGATTCCCCAGAGTAGGGCGTGTGTTTGCTGTGCACCTGGATCGGTAGTCTCTCTCATGTGCATGTCTTGGATCGTTGGTCAAAATGTGGTTGGTTTTTTTTTTTTTTTTTTTTTGGTTTTTTTTTTTGGAGCTGGGGACCAAACCCAGGACCTTGCGCTTCCTAGGCAAGCGCCCTACCACTGAGCTAAATCCCCAACCCCTATGTGGTTGGTTTTTAATTGTGTGTGATGTGTGTATGCTTTTGCATGTGGAGGCCAGAGTTCTCGAGATCTTCCCACCTCTGTTCCACAACGCTGGAGTTACCAGCGTGGTCAGCCATGCTCAGCTTTTATGGAGTAGCTGACAGGGATTTGAACTCAGATCCCCATGCTTTCAAAGTGAGTACTCTTACCTAAATGAGTCAGGCCCCAAAATGAGTTCTTATCTGTCTTCTTCAGATCACCATAATTTAATTACAAATGCCTTTATAGTTTTACAGTTCGGTATAAGAGTACCCCAGAGCTCAACCACGATCAGTCTGTAATATTTAACCGAAGCATACATACTAACAATACCAGAGAACAGCAGCGGAGTGGGCAGATGAAAGACAGTTTTGGAAATTAGACAAGGATAGCCCCAGGCTTGATAAACCCAAACTGATCCCTCTTCCTAAGCACCTCCAGGAGCCTATCATGTTGCCCATATCTTGTCATCAAGTTTCAGGAATGGATTTATATTCCCAGTTAGGGAGCCTTTGCCAGGAAGTCCAGGGCACTCCGTTCCTTCACAACCCAGCTGCACCAGCTTCTGTGTTAGTCGGAGAAAATGCCTGACAGAAGCAAGTTAAGGAAGGAAGGGTTTACGCTGGCTCACAGTTTGAGGGTATGGTCTATCATAGCAAGAAAGGCATGGTGGTAGCAGCAGGAGGCAACTGATCACATGATACTCACAGGTCACATGATACCGGCAGGTCACATGACACCCGCAGTCAGCGAATAGAGAAATACGGACGCTGCAGCTCAGCTTGTCGCTTGTTTTGATTCAGTCCGACAGTTAGCCTCGGCTTTTCCACTCCAGTGAACTTAATTTAGACAATCTCACGATGTTTAGCAGCTGGAGAGATGGTGCAGCACTTCAGAGCCCTGACTGTCCTTCCTGAGTTCAATTCCCAGCAACCACTTGGTGGTTCACAACCATCTGTAATGGGATCTGATGCCCTCTTCTGGTGTGTCTGAGGACAGCAAAAGTGTACTCACATACATAAAATAAATAAACCTAAAAAAAAAAAAAAAAGCCCTCAGGGACAGGCCCAGAGATGCACTCTCAAGGCGATTCTAGGTTAAATTGTCAGTATTAACAATCACACCAGCAAAAGGAAATCATCCCCCCTCACTCAGTTTTACTCAGTTCTATTTAAAGATAATCAAATATAAGTGTGTGAGCACCTTAACTTAAAATGAAACCTCAATAAAGTAGCAGACACCAAAAGACAGAGAGATTGTTTTTAAAATACAAGCAAACCATTTGAGTGTGGGAAGAACACGAGTTCTGTTCTGGTACTGTGTGTCGATCAGCATTGGAATGGAATGACTGAAAGTTAGGATGAGAACAAAGTCATAGCCAGGAGAACTCCACGCTGTGTCCACTACTGCCAATAAGAAAATTACAACTGGTGGAGAGACGGAAATCCCAGCACTAGAGAGATTGAGGCAGGAGGGTTGTGAGTTGGAAGCCATCTTGGTTTATATAGAGACCCTGTTAAAAGAAACTTTCCAAGTAACAAGAGTGAAAGTTAAAGAATTAGTAAAATAAGTAAGAGTCCCAAATTAAGGAAGAGAATAGGTTGAATTAAATAATTTCCATTAGTCCTAAGGAGTATTAGAAGATATAACGAGGAAATTGAGGTTTTATAAAAAGAAGATACTTAAATGACCTAAGAGACATGGCAATCCAATGGCTAAAGCAATGGAGTACACACACGAAGTGATTTAACAAATCGTGTCATTATTTATGGGCTTACACCTAAAACCCTTGCTGTATTCTAGGGACAGTATTGACTACTGTGACTGCTGTGTGCTGAGCAGACAGTTACAGTCTCTGCCTTGGGGCAATTAGTATCTATCTAGGGCTATGTACATTTAAAAATTGGTATCTATAGAAGACAAGGAGCAGTATATTGTAATGCACAGGCTAGGTACACCTGTGAGCATCATGGCGTGGTACCTCGCGACACAGCTGGAAAGTTCAAAGGTCAGGGTAAGTCCATGTGGAAGATGAATGGAGTAATGGAAGGAGCAGGTCCAGATCATGTGTGGCTTTTTAACCTTGGGGTTAGCTCGAGAAAACTAATAAAATAAAAAACCATGTATATCCATCAGAAGCGAGAGGGTTTAGAAGTTTCTAACAATATTTTTCATTATTAGTTGTTAATGACAAGAAAAAACACAGGAAGCTACATTTAAATTTCATATTAAATGTGTTATTAACTATTAGATATGTTTACTATTTTTCCAGATTGTCTTCATTAGGGTTTTACTGTTGCGAATAGACATTATGACCAAGGCAACTTTTTTTCATTGGGTTTTTTTTATTTACATTTCAAATATTATTCCCTTTCCTGGTTTCCCATCCATAAACCTCCCAACCCATTCCCCTTTTCCCCTTCTTCTATGAGGGTGTTCCCCCTCCCCAACCATCCACCCCTTCCCACCTCCCTGCCCTGGGGAGTCCAGCCTTGGCAGGACCAAGGGTTTCTCCTCCCATTGGTGCCCAACAGGGCCATCCTCTGCTACATATGCAGCTGGAGCCATGAGCCTGTCCATGTGTACTCTTTGGGTATTAGTATTAGTCCCTGGGAGCTCTGGTTGGTTGGTATTGTTGTTCTTATGGGGTTGCAAGCCCCTTCAGCTCCTTCAATCCCAAGGCAACTCTTATAAGGACAACATTTAATTGGGGCTGACTTACACGTTCAGAGGTTCAGTCTATTATTGCCAAGGCAAGAACATGGCAGCATCCAGGCAGGCATGGGGTAGGAGGAGCTGAGAGTTCTATATTTTTATCTTAAGGCCGATAACAAAAGACTGGCTTCTAGGCAGCTAGGGTGAGGGTCTTAAAGCCCTCGCCCACAGTGACACACCTACTCCAACAAGGCCACACCTACTCAAACAGGGCCACACCTTCTAATAGTGCTAATTCCTGGGCCAAGCATATACAAACCATCACACAGATGAATACAAAAACATTACCAGTGATAAGTGATGATTTCAGGATTTCAAGGAGTCGAATTTCTTTCAATTTCTTCTGGGTTTGCCTCATTTTTCTGAATTAAATATTAATTGTACAATTCTAGGAAGCCTGTAATGCTTTAATTTGTGATTACATTTTAGGAAGTAGCTCATCTAATACATTGTGGGTTTGCGTAGAGTGTGCTTTAGGGTAACTCATTTGCTTTTTCTCTGTTTAATGTTGTTTGAGCATGAGTGAATCTAACTCATTTGTATATGGGGGTTCTGTCTTAGTTTGGATTTTATTACTGTGAAGAGACACCATGACCAAGGCAACTCTTACAAAGGACCACACTTAATTGAGGCTGGCTTACAGTTTCAGAGGTTCAGTCCAAGACCATGGCTGGAAGCGTGGCAGTGTCCAGGCCAACTTGGTGCTGGAGAGAGAGCTGAGAGTTCTGCATCTTGATCAGAATGCAGCTAGGAGAAACTGACTTCTAGGCAGCTAGGAGGAGGGTCTCCAAGCCCACCCCCACAGTGACACACTTCCTCCAACAAGGCCACACCTCCTACTAGTGCCACTCCCTGGGTCAAGTATACTCAAACCACCACAGTTCCCATGTGTACTAATTTGTTTGGTTTTGAATTAAAATGTTATTTCACTTATTTTGTATGTGTTTATGTGCATGAATGCAGGTGTTTTCCATGGTACGCACATGGAATTGAAAGATGACTCACTTCTATCATGTAGGTCCCAGGGATCAAATTCAGTTCCTTAGGCTTTAAGACTTTCCTCATTGAGCCATCTTACCAGCTCCTATTTTGTATCTTGACTATAGACATGTGTGCAGAAAAAAAACAGTTAAAATAAGTGGAAGCTGATGTCTTTGGAAGGGTCTTCTTGTAAGGAGACTCCTGACTGGCCATCTGAGAAATTTGATTTCAAGAAGGTTCCCAGGATCCTCTTGGGATTGGAAAAAGGAGTCTGTTGTGCCCAGAAGATTTGTACAGCCAACCATGGTTTATACCAGACTTGCTTTCCTTCCGGGAATCTTGGGATGTGCAAGGCAGAGTCTGCCTCTGAGATCAGCCTCAAGTAAATTGCCTTGTGCACAGGGTCTTCAAGGAGCTTCTGTGGTAGACCGCATGGCACGTGTCAGCCTGTTTAGCAAGAAGAATTAAACACATCCTGAGTGACTCCCCTGGGAGGCAATTAGAAGCTTGGGTGTTATTTCCCCTGGCCTTTGCTTTGATAATTTTGCTGTAATAAACCCTAGTTATACGTCCAGCTTTATCCCGAGAACTGGGAACTTTTCTTCCTCTACAGTTTTCTTTATTCTAAAGAACATCCTTAAGCACTTGTATAGATCTGGTTTAGAATATCAAAAGTATTTTAGGAGCTGAGTCGATGACTTAGTCAGTATATAGTGCCTGCAGGTTCTAGGAGCTAAGTTCAACCTCTAGTATGCATGTAAGACGCTGGTCATGGTGGCACACCTGTCATCCCACCCCTGGAGAAGCAGAGGCAGGAGGACTGCTGGAGTGTACTGGCTGGATAATCTGCCAGGATTAGTGAGCTCCAGGCTCAGTGAGAGACCTTGTCTCAAACTAATGTAGGGAATGAATGATGGAGGGAGAAAGATGCCCAACCTTGACTTCCAACCTTCACATGCAAGCACACACTTATGCGCATGCTCATGCAGGTGCATGCACAAACACGGACACATGCATACAACACGCCCAAGTTATTTTAACATTTGAAAATCTGAAAACACTTTTAAACAATTTTCAATTTTAGAGAGTATAAATCCTAAACCATCCTTTCGGGCATTTTAAGGCTGGTACTCTCGTTTCTTCTTCCAGAAGCCTTTAATGTCTCATCATTTGTGTCTTTGTTCTTTCACGTTTAATATCTTTTCTCTCCCCCGTCCGTGTTTTAGATTTTTCCCGGTGGGAAGTTTGTTTTTGGTTTTTGAAATCTATTTTACTTGGGTGTCACTTGTCTTCTTGGATCTATTGATTTTAATGTTATGCTAATTTTAGGGATTTTTATCCATATAGCATTAGTTATTCTTTTTGCAGCAAACTTTATTGTGAGGATCCAGGTTTTATCGGTTTTGTGATCTTCCTTGTTTCTAAAACATGGCATTTCTGGAGGCTCATTGTTTAGGATGTGCCTCCTCACACGTGCTGGACTGAAAATCCCTCTCTCCATCCCACTTGATCTCTCTCTCCATCCCACTCGGTATCTCTCATCTCTAGGCGGCTACTCTTTGCTGGACTTTTTGGAAACTCACCTTGAATTGATTGAGCCTTTATCCAGGAACCTAGTGATGACCCATGAAGACTTCTGGACCTCTCTGTTTCTTTGAAACACTCTGTGCAAATGCCAGCTGCCTTAGGCTCTCCAACCGGCTGCTTCTGTCTTCTGAGCTCAGTTAACACTGCTTCCTGCTCTTCCCTGGTTGGGATGCACCTCGCTACCCAACCATGTGGAAACCGTCCCTAGGTAACAAGCCTGGGAACATGGGAAAGCATCTTAGCACCTTCTACCCGTGGCTCTCACAGTATCTCACTGCTTGCGGCCCAGTAATTGCAATACGTTGTCTAATGTGGCCAATGCAGCCTTAGAGCCGTCAAGGTACACCACTGTGATGACCAAAATGGTCATCTGACTTATCTTATTAAATATTTATTTAAAGCTTGACTAATATGGGCCAAGAGCTTGCACGATACTAGCAGCTTAAGATGGCCGCAGGATCCTCCAGTAACACTAAAACCAGCCAGAGGGTCTAGCACAAATCCTCTAAGCATAAAGCGATATATATTTCTTTTGGAAACATGTAGATTGAATGAAATACCCTGAATGTTACTGTTCTTTACAAGTGGAAACTATTAAATTTTAGCTTATTTTCTCTTGGCTGGGGATTGAGCCCAGGCACACCAGGCAAACTTTCTACCATTGATCACAGCTATTTCTGTTCAGTTTTAGATTCTTTCTCAGCCACCTTAATCTTGGTTTTTCCATCTGTAGAGTGCTATGACACTACCCAACCAACAAGATTACGCTGAGATTCTATGGAACAAATTCAAGTGGCACTTATCCCGTGATACTCACTCAACAAGTGGAAGCCTGTCCAGTAACAGTTCTGTTTATAAGTGTTTGTTTCCACCATCATTTGGGGAAGTGGGTTAAGTCTTCTCTCAACGGAGCCCATTAGACAACCTTCCTTAAGACAATGAGGCTCCAGTTCTCGATGTGACTCATTCCCAGTGGGCAGGTGAAACCCATCATGCTCTCTGGTCCCTTACAGGTGACTAGCTTTCATGTGCGGCTGGCACTCTTTACTGTTCTTTTATGAACTTGTGTTTTCTAGCAAAGGCCCATGGTCCCACTTTCCCTGAAAACACCCAAAACCCTCTTAAGTATCTATAGCCTTTTATCATCACAACTCCCACTGCTTCTGGGCTGCGGGTGGTGTCCATGTTTATCTTTTGACATTGTAATATAATTATGTCTTTTCCCCTTCCCTTTCCTCCTTCCAAACCTTCCTTGTTCTCTGTCAAACTCATGACCTCTTCTTATTTTATTAATTGAATATATATATGGATATATATGGATATCTGTAACATATATTCCAAAATACACAAATATAACCAGCTTAGCCTGTGTGTTACTCATTTGTACATATTTTCAGTGCTGACTATTTAGTATTGGAAAATCAATTGGTGTGCTTGTCCCCCGGGGAAGAGAATTTCTACAACTCTCATCACTCTTTAGTCGCAGATAGCTCTTTGTGTAGGGTTGAGGTCTCCTGGGCTTTCCCAGACCACCTTAGCACGTCTGTTGTCCTTGGTCACGGCTCCTCATTGCACCTGCATTCCTTCTCCATCTCATAAGAAAACCTCTCCAGTGGGACCTATCTTGCCTTGCAATCAGTCAACATTCCCACCCTAATTGCTGGCACTTCTAATTGATCCAATGAGAGCGATCACTAAGTCACACAGTGTATTAGCGACCACAAGCCCATTTCCTCCCAGACTCCCGGGCAGCGCTTTGACCAGAGTTATCCTCCACTTCTTCATAATGCTTAATTTAATAATTCTTTGAGAGCCTTTTTTTCTCATTTCCTTTGTCTCCAGTTTCAAGTCGGGATTTCAAAAACACTCCTTCCTGTGTCAAACATTCCGCGTCTCTGTTTTCCTCATCATATTGGTCCTGATCCTCGGTGAATCCACTTACATTTCCTCCGTGTCTGCCTGCACCAAGCTGAGTTGGAGGAGGTTACCCCGCAGCCTGGAGGAGTTCCGCGTAGGTGAGGATCCACCATCCACAGACAGCCTCAGCCTCCGTCCGCATTCCTCCTTCAGCAGGAGCTAGACTGACACAGCTGGGTCCTACATTACGTGAGGGACAGACAGAGGTTTCTGGTTCAAGGCCAGCTGCGAGTGTCTGGTATCTGTTCACAGAGGTGCCAATTTGGACATGAACAGCACGTGGCCAGTTTTTCATGGTGAACCCAGCGTAAACCCAGGTCTTACAGTTTCAGCACCCTTCCTTGCCAGGCACTAAAATCTCAGCCCCCAAGGAAGTGTCAGGAGTGAGGGAAATTCCCATTTCTACCTGGAAATCTAAACCTCCCCCAGCTATCTGCCTATTCACTTAATGATTACGCTATTCACTGGACCCAAAGGTCCACTGGGCTGCTGACCATGTCTGCTTTTGCTCACAAGGCACACTTTTAGCTTTCTAAAATTTTTTAATTAATTAACTAATTAATTAACTAATTATTATTATTTTTTGTAACAGGGTTTCTCTGTGTAGCTCTGGAACTCACTCTGTTGACCAGGCTGGCCTCAAACTCAGAAGTCCACCTGCCTCTGCCTCCTGAGTGCTGGGATTAAAAGCGTGTATCACCACCATTCGACTTTACCATTTTATAGGCATTGACCACTTGGTTAAAGGACTTCTTAAACTTTTCCCACATATGATGCCTTTTTTTTTTTAAGAAGTTTTCATGGGACCACGATTTAAGGTATATAAAATAGCTATTTAAATCAAGCATATTTACTGAAAATCAAAAAAAAAACATGCATTTGTAAACAATTCCTTGGAATACATAATTCTACCATTTATTAAAGACCAAAGCAAATTTGCAAGCTAATGACATGAGTGTTTTTGTTGGTGTAAGTATAATCTATTCCAAAGATAAAATAATTTGACATATTGTGTAGAATGATGCTAGTAAAAGGGTTTGTTTTCTACACTCAACCATCATGTTTCTCATACAGCAGAAAACTTAGAACACTGAGGTCCTAACACACAATGGTCTTGAATCTAAGTTGCTGTGTTTAAGGTGGTTTGTTGTTGCTAAGTGGTCTCCCCATATGCTCAGTGCAGAGGCTGCTGTGAAGATGGTGCATGATGCAATTCTGCCTGCACCTCAGATTCACGATGCATTTGATTTTGAATTAAAATCTGGTGGTCGTGCGCCCAGAGAGCTTTTACTCTCACCCATATTTTGTAGACATTCCACATGGAGTTACTGGACCCTGCGTAGGGCTGTGACTCACTGTTTAAGCAGCTTTGAATTAAGCCAATACATCATTTGTATTATACACGAGTCACAATGACATTTACCATTCTACTCCAGTGTTGTTCTTCAGCCATTTCTCTTCTCTTTGCTTTCCCTAAGATTCGCACTCTAAACATTGGTCCATTTCCAGGCTGGTTTTCATCAGATTTCTCTCTATGTTAGTTGCTTACAACTGAGAGTACAAACTATCACCTCTGAACCATTTTGGAATCCTTTTGAATGATTTTGATAGCAAGTAACAGAAAGCTCTTTAATTTGTTGTTTAAAAACATAAGGAAGCACGTACCTGACACAGAAGCAGGCTTGGACGCACCATATTGCCTCTGGCGATGCTCTCCTGCAGCCCCCTGTAGCTGTCTTTCCTTCTGGACTGGATTTGTCCTTAAGTTGGGAACAAGGTGGCTGCCATAGTTTCATATAAGCCCCAGGACACTACAACATCTGGAGGAAGAAGAGGGCCTGACTTTGCCTCCTTTTATAGTAGTAAATTATTTCCCAGAAGCCTCCTCACAGACTTACAGTACCCAAGCAAAATATTTTCTTGTGATGGTTAGCTCATGGGTCCAGTCTCAGACAAACCTTCCTCAGTGAGACTGGGACTAACAGATCTTGCTCCATTTAATCACTTAGGATGCACTGTCTGTTGAGGGAGTCTGCCATCTTTGATGTCTAGACACATTTAAGACATGATTTAGGTTTCCAATTCTGATTGTGCTGGGCCTTCTTTAATCTCTTCTAAATCCAGTTCAACCTTTCTTCTGTCTTATTGATGCTTACCTCTAATCAACCTGACCTTAACTGCGCTTGTGCTCTCTCTCTCTCTCTCTCTCTCTCTCCCCTCTCCTCTCTCTCCTCTCTCTCTCTCTCCTCTCCCCTCCTCTCCCTCTTTCCGAAGTTTCACTGGCTCTCCTGGAACTCACTCTGTAGACCAGCCTGGCCTCAAACTCAGAGATCCTCCTGCCTCTTCCTTCCGAGTGCTGGAATCAAAGGTGTGCATTACCATGCCCAGCTCTTCAATGTTTTTTAAGTTTGCTAAGACATGCTGGAAAAGGGGAGCAAAGTTCTATGAATGCGTGTAAATTCATAGACACTCACAAAGCATGCTTGTGGTGGTTTGAATGAGAATGGTCCTCATAGCCTCATCTATTTGAGTACTTGGTCATCAGTTGGTAGAATTGTTTGGGAAGAATTAGGAGGTGTGGACTCGCTGGAGAAGTTGCGTCACTGGGGATGGGTTCTAAAGCCCATGCCATTTCAGGTTAGTGCTTGCTTTTTCTCCTCCTCCTCTTCCTCTTCTTCCTCCTCCTCTTCCTCTTCTTCATCCTCCTCTTCCTCCTCTTCCTCCTCCTCTTTCTCCTCCTCCTCCTTCTCCTTTTCTTTCTCCTCTTCCTCCTCCTCCCCCTCCTCCTTCTTTTCCTCCTCCTCCTCCTCCTCCTCCTCCTTCTTCTTCTTCTCCTCCTCCTCTCTCCTCCTCCTTTTCCTCTCTCCTCTCCCCTCCCTCTTCCCTTTTTCTCTCTCTCCTCCTCTCTCTCTCTCTCTCTCTCTCTCTCTCTCCCCCCCTCCCCTTTCTGCCTCAATGGGTGTGGATCATATATAAGCTCTCAGCTCCAGCCCCAGGGTCATGGCTGTCTGCCAGCAGCCATGGATACTCCCTCTGTAAGTGGGAGGCCTAAATTAAATGTTTCCCCTTATAAGTTGTCTTGGTCATGATGTTTTGTCATGGCAACAGGAAAGTAACCAAGACAATGCTCTTCTTTACTTCTAGTCAATTCCTTCTACAGTATAATTCATCAGAATGAAGACCCTAGGCAAGTAATTTAAACTTTTTGAAATTCAGTTATTTAATTTCTAAAATGAGAATCAAAGGGCCTACATCAAAAGATTGTTCTGAAGGTTAAGAAGTCAAGATTTAGGAAGCAATTTGGCCACTTCCTGGCATATAATCCTCAACTACTGGGTAGCCTTTATTTTAAGTAGTCTTTTGCTCTTAGGAGTTATCCTGACTTTCTGATCAATACAAGTCAACTCTTGTAGATCCCTTAGCTTCCTTTTACTCTCAATATAGGATAATTATGTTCATTATTATACCCCAAGTGGCTAATACATGGCCATGCACAGGAAATATTCAACATTTGCTCCATTGTGTTCAGTGTATCCTTATTTGTAATGTTGATTCTGTAAGATTACAGAAACAGGGGAGCAAACATCACAATGTAACCAAAGTAGGCTAAATATTTTCTCGTGATGGTCAGTAAAAAATAAATCCTTTGATATTTAAAGTTTGCCTGAGAGAGACTTGGGGCTTCAGGGGACATCTAAACGAAAAGATTCATTAGCCCTGGTAATTGCCAACACAAACAAATCAAAGATGAATTAGTTAGCTTTATGTATAAATAGCCCTTCATAGCCCAAATAGTTTCCCTTTATGATAATGACTTCCTACTCAATGTTGCAACGTCTCTCTGATATAAACAGTAAAGCCAAATGGTAACAGGGATCAACATGTTTCGTGGTAGCAACAAGGAGGGAAAACAAACATGTCCCCACTAATGAGAGACAACCAGCCAAGAAACATGTCTCCCTTTGTAGAGCAGGACCACAATGTAGTAAGTATAGGACTGAGTTCCTATAGCATGGTGTATGCATCTACATACATGTGTGCATATGTGGTTGTATATGTGCATCTGTGTGCTCACACATGCATGTGGAAGCCAGAGGTTGATGTTAAATACCACAACACCTTTGTTTTCTGCCTTTTCTTTTGAGGCAGGGTCCTTCAGTGAATCTGGAGTTCACCAATGTAGCTAGACTGTCTGCCCAGTGAGCTCCAGAGAGACTTGTGTCTCTGTCTCTCGGCACTAGAATTACAAATGCCCGTCATTGTAATCAGTGTTTCATGTGAGTGCTGGGGATCCGAACTCAGGTCCTCATGCCCGCAGAGCAAGCATTTATCTGACTGCGCCATCTCTCCAGCCCCTCCTAGGGATAACTCCTATGTTAAAATATATTATTTGCCTAACGTAAGCTTGGATTTGAGAGAGGACCTTAAAATGACATTATTTATTTACTCTAGTTGGCAAGTGTTTTAAGGTAAGATCTTGGTATTAACAAATTTGAGATTAGAATCCTAGAAAAGGTAACTTAGAAATTCAAAGTTCTTTGAAAAAACATGCGTCTTACTCTCCTTGAAAGTATCCACTTCATTTCTGATCCAGTGGTGAGCACATAGGGTTTTGAAGCCAGTTGTTATCAGAGAGTGTGAGGAGGTGAGAGGCTTCAGGCAGTTTTTAGAATGTGAAAACCTTGGGATACAGTCCATTAGCCCCATCAAAAAAACTGTAACGGTCCAACTACAGGATATGCAATTCCGTGCTCATCCCTAGAACTGTTTATAGATGGAATGGATTTCCTGTTTTGTTTGTAGTACAAAACTGCCCACCAACTCCATTATTTCTTCCTCTGGCTCTTCACCATCATATATGCATGCACACGCACGTGCATACACACACACACACACACACTGCATCTCCAAAAATACCCACCTAAAATTCAAGACACACTGACACAAGTCTCGGTTGGCATGGGCCATTGTAAACTGAGTGGAGTTTAACTACATGCAAAATGGTGGTTGGCTAGCATTTTAAGTAAAAGAAGCAAAGTCGTAACTGACCTTGTGAGGTACAAGGGTGAGTTTGTGAGATTCTAGCCAAGGCCATGGGATCCGGGCAATAGAGTATCATTTCAAGGTAGACTGAGAAAGGATCCCCACGGCACAAGTTCTCTCTTGATTCAACCAGGTTTTCAGCATCCATTGTATATGTGTCTACAGTGTTGCTGCCCCCCTCCGCAACCCGTTCTTATTTACCTTCTGGCTCTAATCAGCACCCCGACTCCCACACTCGTCTCTTTCCTCTGTTTATTAGTTTTGATTTTGTTTAGGGCCCCACAGAGTTTACTTGTTGCTGTCTGTGTAATCCCAGGTCTGTAACTAACCGTTGGAGCATGGCGGGCTCAGCAGTGCGCTTACAAGGAGTTACTGTGCCTCCCCCTTGGCCAGAATCTCTCCATTGGAAAGAGTCTGCCGTCAAGAGTGAGTCTTTTTCCCTCCACGGCTGACTGTTAGAAGGGCTCCAGCTCTGAAGAGCCAGTCTGAGTATCCACAGCTGCGGATGAGTTCCTGACGACCATGGCCTTGTGCTAAAGTCAGTATTTCAGGTCCCTCTCCTCACCATCTGACCTAGATTCTTTCTGCCTCAACTTCTACAGTGCTCCCTGAGTCTGTCTGTTTGTTCGTTTACATTTTTATTTCTTTAATTATTTACTTTACATCCCATTCACTGCTCCTCATCCCGGTCACCTCCTCCCACAATCCTTCCCTCCCTTACCAACCCCTTCTCCTCTGAGTGGGTGGGGCCCCCAAGTATCCCCTATCCTGGTACTTCAAGTCTCTTCAAGGCTAGGCGCTTCCTCTCTCATTGAGGCCAGACAAGGCAGCCCAACTAGAACATATCCCACACACAGGCAACAGCTTTTGGGATAGCCTCTGCTCTAGATGTTCGGGACTCACATGAAGACCAAGCTGCATGCCTATTACATATGTGTGGAAGGCCTAGGTCCAGTATGGTTAGTGGTCTGTGGTTGGTGGTTTAGACTCTGAGAGCCCCAAGGGTCTGGGTTAGTTGGCTCAATTGGTCTTCCTGTGGAGTTCCTGTTCCCTTAGGGGCTTGCAATCCTTCCTCCTAATCTTTCATAAGAGTCCCCAGGCTCTGTCCACTGTTTGGCTGTGGGTGTCTGTATCTGTCTGACTCAGCTGCTGGGTGGAGCCTCTCATAACAGAGCATCATTAATAGTGTCAGGGATTGGTGCTTGCCCATGGGATATCTCTCAACTTGGGCCAGTTATTGGTTAGCCATTCCCTCAGTTTCTGCTCCATCCCCCTTTGCCTGCATTTCTTGTAGACAGGATAGATTTGGGGTTGAATGTTTGTGAGTGTATTGGTGTCTCCATCACTCCACTGGGGTTCCTGCCTGGCTACAGGAGGTGGCCTCTTCAGGTTCCATATCCCCAGTGTAGTGAGTCACAGCTAAGGTCACCCCCATTGATTCTTGAGCATCTCCTATCCCAGGTCTCGTTCTCATCCTGGAGATGACCCCACCTCCTCACCCCAGTCAGTTGCAGATTTTCGTCCATTTGCATGGTCATCTCTATCTCTCTCCTGTCCTTTCCCACACCTGATCCTGAACCCCCTATTCCCCTCTCCTTCCCCTCCCTCCCAGTTCCCTTCCTCCATCTGCCTCTTATGACTTATTTCCCCTTCTAAGTAAGATTCAAGGTTCTTCAATTGGGCCTTCCTTCTCGCTTAGCTCTTTGGGTCTGTGGAGTGTAATGTGGTAACCGTATTTTATGGCTAATATCCCTTATAAGTGAGTAGATACCATGCATGTTCTTCTGGGTCTGGGCTACCTCACTCGGGATGATATTCTCAAGTCCCATCCATTTGTTTCCAAAGTTCATGATGTCTTTGTTTTAATAGCTGAATAATTCCATTGTGTAGATGTACCACTTTTTTTTTTTTAATCCATTCTTCAGTTGAGGGACATCTACGTTGTTTCTAGTTTCTGGCTATTCTAAATAAAGCTGCTATAAACATAGTTGAGCAAATGTCTTTGTTGTTCCCTGAGCTTTAAGGAAGCTTGTGCAAATGTCTAGTCCAGCATCTTGTGTCTCCATGGGTTTGATCTCTGTTTACTTCAAGGAGAGGCTTGTCTGTTTAAGGCTGAGAGAAGCCTTCATCCGGGAGTATAAATACTGATATTTAGGGGGTAGTCTGATGCTATGTTAATTCAACTAAATAGCCATCTTAGGCTGGCTACCCCAGACTATAAGCTGTCTACAGCCACAAATTTTGGACCAGGTTTGTAGTTTTATGTATGCCTTCTTGCATTGCAAGCCCTAGATCCGATTAGTGAGCGGTTGGACTTGACTACCCTCACAACAGTTATGCCGCCATTACACCAATGGGCACGTTTTCCTGGAAAGTTGGTATTACAGTCTGCAGAATTCGTGCATATCCTTTGATGCAGCTACAACAGTCTGCATAGCTCTATCCAGTACCGGAGCCCCAGCCAGGACAAAGCAATCTTCTAGCCTGGAATCAGTTTGATTTCTCTACATCTTGCATTTAAGATTTGAGGAATTTACAGCAGTAGCACCTTACCTAGTAGTTATAGTAAGTAATACAGAGAACGGAAGATCCGGTATTGCTTGGGAGGCTCTTTTATAGACCATCTGTACAAAGGTAGCCTATACTTGGGGTTGGGGTTTTTGTTTAATGATCCATTGCATTCAGGACATGCACTGCATAGTTTTACAGGGTGTGATGGCTATTCTTGGCTGTCACCTTGACTACATCTGGGATAAACTAAAATCCAAATGGCTGGGCATACCTGCAAGGGAATGTTCTTCCCTTAATTAAATCATTTGTAATGGGAAGACCCTTTCTAATCTGAACCACTGAGGTGAAAGATCCACTTTCAATCTAGGCCACACCTTCTGCTGGAATCCATATAAAGGAGTTGGAAGACAAAAATCTCTGAGTCTCTGTCTCTCTATCTGTCTCTGTCGCTTTGTCTCTCTGTGTCTCTGTCCTCTCTCTCTCTCTCTCTCTCTGTCTCTCTCTCTGTCTCTCTCTGTCTCTCTCTCTCTCCTTGCTCTCATTAGCAAGTCCATTCCTTCACTGGTATTACAGCATACCTCTTTAGGATTCTGGTGCATACTGAAGACCAGCTAAGAAAATCAACCCTGTGGACTGAACAAGTCTTGGATTCTTGGACCTTGCATTGGTAGACAGCCGATGTCTTGGTGGACCAGGTGGAGCACAGCCTGTGAACCATTGCAATACATCCCACATTATAATCTCGTTCAGAAGTCCTATTCCTCTGGAGAACCCTGGCTGATCCATAGGGTGCTCACCATCACACCGTGTCCTATGCTTTTATAATGGGTTCTCAGACAGTAGGTTACTTAGCAATCTTCCCACACTCCTTTCATTTCATTTAATCCTCCACACTGTGTCACCCACTGTCTCCTTGTTTGAACCTTTCCACTTCCAATATATCCCCTTCTTACCTTTGCTTAACCTGTATGGTACTATCTCCCCTACTGTGAGGCACACCCATTAGCCCCCTTTTAATTTCTTGGATTTCCAAGGTACTCACTCTTTTGTGCAAGATGAATGCACAAAAGTATACAGAGTTTGTTTTTCTAGGTCTGGGTTACCTCACTCACTGTACTGCTTTTCAGCTTCATTCATTTTCCTGCAAATTACATTATTCCTGTCAGCTGAGTAATATTCCATTGCGCCTCATTTGATGGGCATCTGGGCTGAGTCGATTTCCTATGTGTTATGAATAGAGCAGCAACGATGAATGCGTCTTTGCTGTGGGGTGTGGAGCCCTTAGGATGTGTGCACAGAAGTGGTACAGCGGTGTCATGGGACATGTACTGCTAGTTGTTTAGGAACCTGATTTCTAAAGTGGGGAATCTAGTCTGTTCTCCCACTAGCAGCACATGAGGAGTCCCCTTTCCCCACACGCATGCGTTTACTGACTTACCCATTGTGTCAGCACACACTGAGAGACGAGCAGCCCTCTCACCCGCACCCTACAAAGGCTCTGAGTCAAACAGACAGCAGCTGTCCACTGTACATCAGTGTGCAATAATGCAATCGAAGCTACATATTTTGTTACACTTATTTAATGAGTGTGGGCATGCCGTGCATGCATGTTCTCGTGCCTCGATGCACATGTGAAGGTGAAAGGGTAACTTTGGGGAGTTGGTTCTTTCCTTTTACCTGTGGGTTCTAGGGTTTAAACTCAAATGGTAATGGTCGGTCTTAGAAGTCGGTGCTTTTATTCACTGAGGCATCTTGCCAACCCCAATGATGCATATTTTGAATGATTTATCTAATTTAATCCAATCCTCCGAATAAAATGATAAACTTTTATTCTTTAAGCATTTCTATGCTGATATTTGTCCATGTGTTGTGTGGTCCCTCTCTGTGTTGCTTAGCCTGGGAAGCTAGACTCTTCCCAGTGTCCCTGAGGTTTCCTTGCTGCCTAGATTTCAGTGGGTTTAATTATTGGAGATAGGTGTGGTAAGGTGTGTGTGTGTGAGTGTGAGAGAGAGAGAGAGAGAGAGAGAGAGAGAGAGAGAGAGAGAAAGAGAGAGAGAGAGAGAGAGAGAATGTCAGAGAGAGAGAAAGATGCATAGAAAGAGACATGGACACATACACTCACACACACACACACACACACACACACACACACACACACAGAGAGAGAGAGAGAGAGAGAGAGAGAGAGAGAGAGAGAGAGAGAGAGAGAGAGAACAAAATATTTATCCTTTATCCTCCGATGAGACATCTCTGGATACAGCAATTATTCTTAGTTCCATACTAGTGACTTGGGACACTATGGTAACTGTCCTAGGTAGGGCTCCTGTTTCTGAGATGAAGCACCCATGATAAAAAGTAAAACAAAAAACCATGGGGAGGAAAGAGCTTATTTGGTTTACACTTCTATGTTTCCATTCATGGCTGAAGGAAGTCAGGACAGGGACTCAAATGGACTCAAATCTGGAGGCAGGAGCCGATGCAGATGCCATGGAGTAGCGCTGCTTACTGGCTTGCTTTCCATGGCTAGTTCAGCTGCTTTCTTATAGAACCCAGGACCACCAGCCCAGTGCTGTCCTTACTCAGTGGGCAGGGCTCTCCCCCATTAACCACCAATAAAGAAAAATGTCCTGCAGGATTGCCTACAGCAGTGGAGGCGTTTTCTCAATTGAGGCTCTCTCCTGTCAGGTGACTCTATTTTGTATCAAGTTGACATAAAACCAGACAGCACAGTAACTGTTCCTCTCACACTCCTCATGCTAACAGACTTGTAAGAAATCCCATTAACGATACTTCCTATGTACCTCAAAGGACTGCTCATACACTTGTGAGCAATGCTTTTACTAGAGTTCTTTATCTGTTAGGTTTGGGACTGCTACTTGGTAATAAAAGTAGCTCTCTCAAATCCAACTCTGAAGATGAGAATTCTTGGGCAAAATTTCTTTCTGATTTAATGAAAATGCCTTCCTGGCTGAGACGGCGAGAAGCTCCAGTGGTCCACAGTGACGTCACAATGTCTGATGTACCGGCGACATCTCTGACTGTAGCTGTTATTCAAAATATGATGTTCACTTTTTCACATTCATGTATTTATTGCTACTGTATGTGAATTGGTGATTTTTGTTTGCATGTATGTTTGTGTGACGCTGTCAGAGCTCCCGGAAGTGGAGTTACAGACAATTGTAAGCTGCCATGTGCTGGGCTTAACCCAGGTCGTCTAGAAGAGCAACCAGTGCTTTTAACCGCTAAGACACCTCTTCAGCACCATAGAATATCTCTTACTGGAGCAAATTATCCCCTGTTTGATATAGAATTTTCAATTTGGAACCCCTTTTATTTTAATTCTCACTAGAAATCACAATAATATCAGTTTCTGTTCACCTGGCAGGGAGAGTAGTACTGTTTCAGAGTCTCTCGATCTTCACAATCACACAGCCTGGGGGGGACTCCTTGGCTCCCTTGATTTGCCAAAGGCATCGCACTAATTTATTGCGTGTGGACACTATGCTAATTTGCTGTTTTTAAAAGTGCCCTTCAGACCTTAGTAAGACATGTGCATGCCAAATGACGAGAGACAAACCATTTAGCCAGCAGCTCTGGGAAATGAAAAGCACAGAATTGGAGATAGGAGATATGTGGACGAACCTGACAGACTGGCCCAAGAGTACAAAGCAATGATAGACGAAGACCCCGGCATCAATCAGGTCGACAAGATGGCTGTCTTGTGGAAGTCACATAATCTCCTTTACTCAAATAAATGTTTTGCTGTTGTCGTTTGATTTGCTTGTTTATTTTTATGGTATCATTCACACATTGTCCATGTTGGCAACAACGGAGGTCATCTGTGGTCCTGATTGTGTAGATTTTCTGCTACCAAGGCTAATTTGTGTGTTAAGCTGATGGTTTACCCTACCATTGTGGCAGGATTCTCCAAGGTGACCTACCCTCACCATCAGATAAGAAATAGATATTTATCTTTCAGGAAATGCACACGAATTCCCCACATAGTTGTGCCCCCTCATAACAGCACTGCTCTCTGATTGTGTATACTTCCCTACCCATTGTTATGGTAGTTTACAAATACCTTCTAAACGAGGACTAGTGGAAGAAGTACACTAGACAGCATAGGCCCTAGAAATCCACTGATATAACTTATACTGCATCCCTTCAAGCAGGAAGCAGCCTGTCGAAGGATCTGGGCGTCCACATTCATACACTTGGATGTTATCCTGTAGGGTGCAGCATGTGCTTCAGATCAACACAGATATTTATTACATCACATGACTCTTCAGGGCTTTAAAACATCTGGTCTCTATTTCTCTCAGAACTCTTAGATCTGGCTTGTTCTAGGCCACCCCTTTAGCTGGCTTGAGCATTTTCTGCAACCCGTATTCATGCAGATGCAAAGACCTTGTATCTAAAGTACTTTCGTTACTATAAACTTGTCACAAGAAACAGCGACATCTTGCCAGTGGTTTTCAGTAGTTTGATCAAAGCAATGCAAACACTTTTCAATGCCTTGCTAATGGCGGTGTCTGTTTTCCTTCTTTGTTTCATTAGAAACACACCCCTGAATATTTTTAAATTAATTTTGAAGTATCTTTTATTGCTGAGTTGTCTTATTAAGCCCAATTTATGTTTTTACCTTTAATTAAAATTCACATGGTATTAATATTCTAACCATTTTCATTTTTCTAGCAATGCTGTGATATATTTCCCTTAATCTTTTTAAACATGTATGTGTGTGTGCTTGTGTGTGTGTGCATGTGTGTGTGCGCACGCTTATGTGTGTGTGTGTGTGTGTGTGTGTGTGTTAGGAGATGTGTGAGCATATGCAAGTGTGTGCATGTTTTTGTACATGTGTGCAGGTGGTCAGAGGATAACTCTTGAACGTGAGGCCTTGCTTTTCCACCTTGTTGGAATCAGGCTCTCTTCGGTGTAAGCCAGGCTAGCCCATGAACATGGATCTTTTGTGAGGGTTATGAGGATCTGAACTCAGGTTGTCCAGCTTGTGTGGCAAGAACCTTTACTTAATCCCCCTCCCCATTTGTTAAAAATTATTTTGAGATGTAACCTTGCATGCAGCCTTATGTTGAGACCTATTTGACTTACCTACTCAGAATATTTTGTAGAAATGGAGTATAGCTAGACTTCATTTTCTGACATACCAGAGAGAGTGTTTGTTTCTTAGAGGTGGCGACTGGATTTATTTTGATGCATTTTAAAATGTTCTGGAATTTTCTGTACTCTCTTTTTCCTTTCTCTGTATTTTCTGCCTTTTCTCTGTGGACTGCATAGTCTTTGCTTTTTCCTCCATAGTGATTTGAAACTTTATATAATTGCTTAGTTTTCAAAAATCATCCTTCAGCTTCAATTTCTCTGATTATCAGAGAGCAGATATGCTGTGACAGTGTATACCCTCTGATTATAGAGAGCAGAGTATGTCATGACAGTGTGTACCCTCACCTATTATTTTCCTTCTTTCTCATCTCATGCTAGCATTTTATAAAAATACAGAAATATGAATCTAATCTTTGTTTCAGAAACCACCTGTGGCTGTTACATTATTTAAGCCTTTATAGCCTTGGAAGTAAAGTGCAACATTCTTGCCTTTACTTCTAATGCCAATTTGGCTATAAATATCTGGCTTAAATCACTAACTGGTGGCATTTTAGTAGGTGATAAGCATCTACTGAGTCCTCATATGACATAAAGAATGGCAATGAAGGGCCTAAAAATGTGGAGGAAGGGAGGAGTGTGGTGGTTTGACCACACTCAAATATATGACCCACACAGGCTCATAAATTTGAATGCTCAGTCACCAGAGAGTGGCACTATTTGAAAGGATTAGAAGGATTGGGAGGTATGGGCTTGTTCAGGACATAGTTCTCCACGACTGCTCCAACATCTTATCACATACTACCATGTTTCCTACCATGATGATAATGGACTAAACCTTTGAAACTGTAAACAAATCCCCAACTAAATGCTCTCTTAATAAACTATCACAGGGAGACTCCTGATGGTAGAGAATACTAGCAACGTAGTAGACAAAATAGATGCATTTTGCAGACTGTAAAAATGTTAATCGATTAGGAGTTGCTATCTGTTTAAGACAGAATCAAGCATTCCTACTAGTGAAAGCAGCAGTTCAGGGGCCACAAAAGCTCTGTGTGACATGCTAGCTATAGATGAATGTTTTTTAAACATCATGCTTATAGGGCCCCGAGACCAACTTTCCTGTGAAGTAGGATTCATGCCCCGTGAATTCTGAAGGTTCAAAACGTTTGTCACAGAGGAACCCTGCTGACCTGGGAGTCTGACGTAGTTGCTAATCATCTTTAGGGATCCACAGGGCTATCCCCTGTGGATATTATTAAATGTGCCCTCCAATGTTCCTGTGATACAGAACTTGGTACTTGATACGGCACTGTTGGGAGGTGAGGCCTAATAGGAGGCTCCTAAGTTATGGGGACACTGCTCATGAGAGGTGACTGCCATTATTAGAGGGGTGAAATCCTTATAAAAAGGATGAAAGTAGGACCTGGAAAACTGCTCATTTGATAAAGTGCTTGCTGCGTGTGCATGAGGGCCTGAGGGTGGATTTTCAGAACCTATGTAAAAAGCCAGATGTGGTAGTGTATACCTGTAAAGTCAGTTCTGGGGAGTCAGAGACACAAGGATCCTTGGGATTTGCTGGCCATCCAGTTTAGTCAAATCTGTGAACTCCAGGCTCAATGAAAGACCCTGTCTCAAAATTAGTATGTCAAAGCAATCGAGGAAGACAATTGTAGTCAACCTTCTATCTTTATACCTGTGGGGAAGTAGAGGTAAGAAAAGCAACAGTTGAAGGCCAGCCTTGGCTACATAACAAGTATGAGGCTAGCCTAGGCGACATGAGACCCTGTCTCACTACCCCTCCAATGTCAAGCTGTGTGCCCTCCACTCTGTTTCTCCTGCTCTCTCCTTCTCTCCTCTTCCTATCCTACTTCTGGAACCTTCTCTTGCCCTCTGTCTTCTGAAGTAGACTCACACTCTAAGAAGACTTTGGTGGGAGGTTGATCCCATGATTCTGGACTTCTTAGCGTCTAGTTCTGAGGGCTTAACACATTCCTGTTTATTATAAATCCCAGTCTGAAGCTGGGCATAGTACTACCTGACTGTAATTCTAGCACTGGGGAGACTAATGCAGCACATGAAAAATCTCAACAATGAAAATATCTCAAAAGAAGAAGTAAATAAAAATTGTAAAAGAACCTAGTCTGCAGTGTTCCATTATAGTAGTAAAAAATAGACCAATAAAACCCTCTTCCCACAAACCAAGCAAACAAACAGAAGTCCATCTGGGCTCTCTGAGCTGCCTCATCTTTGTGGAAGTCTAGAGAAGGTGATCCTGGTTGGAGAGTTGTGCCTCACTGTCTGTGTCTTACCAAGAAAGTGCTTTGAAGTTTGCAACCCTCTGATATAACCAGGGGGTAATGGGAGTCCCTTGGGAATCCTGCTGGGATCCTGCCTAGGAGAGGCACCAGGGCTCCAAGGCATCCGGTTACAATGTTCTGTGTCTGTTATCTCAGCACCTGGGGCCTAGGTTGGCTGCTGCACGGGTGGCTGCTGGGTTCCTTTCTCCATCAACTTTGTTTCCTCTTCTGTGAAACACAACTGCTGACATTTGTTGTGGGAAGGCTTCGCACAGAGGGGCAGCACATACACAGCCCTGAGCCTCAGCCAGTGTCCAGGAAATGTAGCTCCTTGGTTTAATTCTTAAGATAAACTTTCAGTATAAAGGGTGCTCCTTGGCTGATTATGGGAGCAGCGAGGAAATTGCTACTTGTGAATTCCAAGTTATTGCTTGTTTGTCTTAGGGAAATGAACGTGGCCTTTCCTGATCCCATACAGAGTGCTGGACAGTCAGCAGAACAAAGACTTTTAGTGACGATTGGTGAATCAGGTCCAGAAGAGACATTCTTAAGGAGAAACATGGACCAAGACAGAGATGGAGCCTAGCTTGGGGGTTTAGCTCTCCTCACCATGGGCAAGAAGCCTGCGTGTCAGTAAGGGCATCAGTGAGGACAGCCACAGACTCTCCCTCTTTTCTCTGACAGCCCAGAATTGGATCTAATTATTAATTTTCCTCACAGATGAGATACTTTTAAAGGAAGGTATTCTGTGTTTCTCCATTGATAAAATGATTTCACTAATACTCGCTTTACAGTCTATGAAGACTATTTTCTAGCTATGCTTATAGGATGTAAACTGTTTTTTCCCCACAAATCAGATATTTTTAAAGGAAGGTTTTCCCAGAAACCTCTTTAACTTTTTTCACTTTCTGTATCCTTCAATAGAGTTTTTTTTTATTTTTTATTTAGTTCTGGGGATTGAACCCAGAGTCCCATGCAGTCTGAGCACACACTTATGTGCTCAGTTTGAGTGCGTCACACTTACTTTCATCGACTAGAAGTCAGCTTTACGTCTTTATGTGTTGATAAGTTGGTCATCACTTTAATAGGTTATGCTGGCCCTCCAGGTATGTGTCATCATGCCTGGTTTTGTGCTGCGGATCAATTCTAACCCAGGGCTTCGTGCATGTTTGACAAGTACTCTACGACCTGAACAAGCAGGGCCACTCTTCACTATTGTGTCAGGATAATTCCGCCTTACGATATTTATTCTTCGGTGTTTCATGCCTTTGTATTTCCTGTAACGCTAGCTGCAGCTTTATTTCTAAGACTTTGTTGATTTATGTGACCTGCACCAGATTTAATTTCCGTCAGCTATTTTTTCCTTTTGATATGAAATTATCTGTTACCCCAACAACTGGCAGCCATCTTTTCTTTCCTCTGGAGGAACTAGCCGTGGTCATGAAGTTCTCAGACATGTCTTAAGTCTCTGACACAATTCTCTTCATGCCCAAAAGCAGCACTCTAAATATAAACGATTTTGTGATTTCTTCATATATGTATGAATTCACTTTTTTTTTAAAAAAAAAATCACAGATCTCATCTGGAATTCAAGATGAACTAATAAACATGTGTTATTTAACAAAAATGTGTGGAAAAATATACCAAGAACATTGAACTTAAAGCAGATGTTGTAGAATTGGAAAAATACAGCCAAAGAAAAATTCAAATTATATGACAAAAAAGCAAAAGTTTGCTTTGACAATACATTTGCATTACTTCATATTTTGGGAGGCCATTATGTTGAAATGGTTTTCGTCATTGTTAAAGGTGAAGTGTGTATGGAAAAATGGATGAAAGAAGACACAGGATAGAAGGAAACCAAGAAGGCTCCTTATACTTTGTCTTGTATTCTGTGAGATTTCCTGATGAATTAATTTACAACTAGGCGATTGGATAAACTGCTGATGATACTAATTAGAACAAGGTGAGTCTCCTTTGTACACAGTGCATGAGTCATGGAACTTGAATGACACCTGAAGAAACCCTGCCAAGGCTTCCTCAGCAGTCGAAGGCACCTGATATTAACTCCTGGTCCACAACATCTGAAAATTGTCCATGGTTTTGCCCTAAGTATGTCTAGTCTTGGCAAACTTCCCACTTACTCTCCATCTGTATTTCGTTGATTTGGTTCATCACCACACTTGCTCTTAGGGAGCAAAGTTAAGTTACAGAGAGGAAATCTACTTTACTCATGCCTGTCATACCCATGTGACTTCGGTGGCCTCAGCTCTAGGCTACATGCATAGCATTTTAGGTAATTTCACTCCAGTCAGTTCAGGATTCCTCTGTTGAATGTGGTCTCCAAGTTACAGCTTCTCAAAGACAGGGAAGGTAATGATAGGACCCCAATAGGTCCTGCCTGCCTCAGTGCAGACATCTATAGGCTGTCCAAAGTCTGGAGCTGGAAGAGGGTGTCCCAAACACCTGTGACTTACAGTGATCTCCTTACCTTGCTGGGTCTTTTGAGGTCAGTGCTGTCACAACAACTGTGGGCTAACTGCTGGGATCTTACAATATACCAGGTTCTAAACATTTTGCTTCTTTATTTAAAATATCCATAGAATTTGTATTGGAAATAGATGACTCTACAGAAGCCATAAAGCACCAATTTTCAATACTTCATTGGGATTGAAATAACCCAGAGCAATCTTACAATGGTTTTGGAGTATCTAGACAAAATGGAAACTAAGTTAATAGTGCCAAATTGTCAAACTGGGACATATACACAAGTCTTTATAAAGTCACTGTTGATAAAATATTTTAGAAATTGTTATTAAAATGATTCTTTTTAAAATTTCACTGAACCACGAATGAATAGCTGTAACAACGTCTTATGCATTTGAATGCATTGCCCACGTGAATAACTTTGCATGAAAAGGCCAGCAGAGGGCATCAGATCCCCTGGAACGGATCTTAAAGACAGTTGGCTAGCCACCACGTGGATGATGGGAATATGAACCTGGGTCTTCTGGAAGAGCAGCTAGTGCGCTTAACCACAGAGCCATCCCTCCAGCAACCTTCCTCTCCTGCTCCACCCTCCCTGCATTGGTAGAACTTTTAGCAATATGAACAGAACCCAAGCTTTGAATTCAAACACAAAAACTTAAAAATGTTTCTGAAGAACAATCATTTTTTAAGCTATGAGAGTTGGATCAGTAGGGATACTAGAGGTTCCTTTAGCTTGATATTCTTCTACCCCAAACTTTAATGTCCACAACCCCTTCTGGGATATAGCAAACCCTCATCCCTCATTCTCCTATCTGCCAGCCCTACAAAGTAATCTTTTTCCATTCTGCCTCTGCCCAGTATATCAGAGGAGGTAAATTCTTGTTATTGATTCACTCTTTCTTTCTTTGTTTCTTTGTTTCTTTCTTTCTTCCTTCCTTCCTTCTTTCTTTTTATCCTTCTTTCTTTCTTTCTTTCTTTTTCTCTCCTTTCTTCTTCATCTTCTTCTTCCTTCCTCCCCCTCTCTCTCTCCCCCTCCCTCCCTCTCCCACCCCCCCCCTCCTCCTTCCCATCCTCCTCCTCCTCCTCCTCTCCTCCTCCTCCTCCTCCTCCTCCTCCTCCTCCTCCTCCTCCTCCTCCTCCTCCTCCTCCTCCTCCTCCTCCTCCTTGAACTCAGAGGTCCACCTTCCCATGTTTGTTTTCAAAATAGGGTTTTTGCCTCTCAGACCAGTCTGTCCTTGAACTCAGGGTCCACCTTCCTCTGCCTCTCAACTGGCCCCACAACTGCCTAGCTAATCTTGGTCTTTTGTTTTGTTTTCAAGTCAAGGTCTCCCTGTGTAGCCTTGGATGTCCTAGAACTCCCTCTGTAGACCAGGCTGACCTTGAACTCAGAGATCTGACTGCCTCTGCACCTTCATTGCCTGGCTTTTGTTAGCCGTTTCTAACAGAGGTACAGCAGTGCCATCAAGGCCGTCAGCTTCTGTTGGCCTCACTTGCAGAACACTATAGTGGGTGAGGCTTGCTTCAGATAAAGGGCGCAGTAGGTAGGCGCAGCGGTTGGTGCAGCTGGAGGAGACATTAATTCAGTTCTTTTAGTTTTCCCCATTGCTGGGCTGTCATTTGCCATTCTTTGTTAAGTTGGCTACTGCTTTTTTTTTTCTTTCTGTTTTTAGCTTTGAAAACTCATAGTTGTCAAGATATTCTGGTTCATATAGATCATGACTACAGATTCCCCCTTTTTTTTTCTGAGGGCCATGCTGCCTTATGAGACGTGGGTTTCCTGAGAAATTTGTGTTATATTTAATTTCTAAATGCAGACCCAGGGGTGCTTTACATGGCTGTGACGTTTGACCATTTGACAAAGATGTCTGGCCCAGGGAAAGGTGGGTGGTGGTGGGGCAGGAGCCTGGGGGTGGGGTGGGGAGCGTTTCCACTGAGCCCTGACATGCTGCTGAGGCCACATTCCCTCAGGTCTGCTTCTGACTGTTGAGAGGCGGTTTTCTTTGCTCATATCAAATGCTTACGACTAAGGCCAGTAGGTATCCTGTCCAGATCTACCTTGCCCACCTGGGTCCTGTGGGTCCCATTCCCTTCACAGACTACTCATTTGTGTTCTCCTTGGAAGGGTTAGCTCTACAAATCATCCAGATATAAATATACTTCGCTATTTATTTCCTGTCAGTCTGGAACCTGCACGGGACCTGAAGAGAGAGGCACAAGCCATGGCTCCTTCTGGCTAGAATGCTGGGTTATCCTCTGAACACAACTAAGCTCTAGCAAACGCAGTTCTTCTGGTAATTCATCTCCTTCCTGTGTTAGCATCTCGCCTCAGAACATAGGAACACATTCACTATGAGAATAGGAAAGAGAAGATGTTAAGCCAGAGACCAAAACAGCCAAAAAGTGCCAGGCATCCGTAGGGGAAGAGCATGTGGGTGAGTGAGGACACAACTGTAGATTTGGGCTCGCCACAGCTACATAGCAAAGGATATTATAAGAACATACAGTCTTGGCAGTGCCTAATGCTTCTGATACTGGTCCTATTACAGCATCCATCCCGTCAGATATAGGTCTCTTTCCTCTGTCCTGCCAAAGGAGTCACTAGTTTTCTTCACTTGATTGATGTAGAGTACATCCATGTCTCTGGGTTCCTCTCATCGGGATCTTTGTAAAGAGATTCTCCTTGTAAATGTCTTCATGAATTCCATCAGGCTGGGAGAGAGAATCATTGTTCTCTAGACTGTAACCACTAGTCAGTTTCCCATGCTCCAGAGGATAGACCCAAACCCATGCACATACGGACAATGCTAGTTAGATTTAGTGGCATATATAAGGGGGTGGTGAGAAGGAGGAGGGAGGGACATGAATTAGAGAATGGGAATGTGGAGAGGTAAATAGGGAAATAGGGAATGGACACTGTGATGGTTTGCGTATGCTTGGCCCAGGGAGTGACGCTACTAGAAAATGTGGCCTTGTTGGAGGAAGTGTGTCACTATGGGGGTGGGTTTGGAGACCCTCCTCCTAGCTTCCTGAGGATGCTCAGTCTGTTCCTGGCTTCCTTCAGATGAAGATGTAGAACTCTCAGCTCCTCCTGCACCATGCCTGCCTGGATGCAGCCATGCTCTTGCCTTGATGATAATGGACTGAAACTCTGAACCTGTATGCCAGCCCCAATTAAAGGTTGTCCTTTATAAAACTTGCGTTGGTCATGGTGTCTGTTCACAGCAATAAAACCCTAAGTAAAACAGACACCATCATATTTCAGTGTGTGTGTGTGTGTGCGCACGTGTGCGCGTATGTGTATATAAAATGTATATATTAAAATTATACTTCATACTAAGAATTTCTTCTCTTTCTGTCTTTCACATGGCTCTGTATATATAATATATAATAATGCATATATATACATATATATACATACACACACACACACACTTATATATATATATATATATAAAATCTTAGATGGTGTCAAGAAGATAGTTGGTTCAAGGCCAGCCTGGAATATATGAGACCTTGTCTCAAAAATTAGAAAACAATTCTCATATAAGAGTGTGAATGTGGTGCTGGTTCAAATCCAAGTGGATCAAAGACCTCCACATAAAACCAGATACACTCAAACTGATAGAAAGGAGAGTGGGGAAGAGCCTTGAATGTATAGGAACAGGCGAAAATTCCCTGAACAGAACACCAATGGCTTATGCTCTAAGATCAAGAATTGATAAATGGGACCTCATAAAATTGCAAAGCTTCTGTAAGGCAAAGGACACTGTCAATAGGACAAAAAGGCAACCACCAGATTGGGAAAAGATCTTTACCAATCCTACATCTGATAGATGGTTAATATCTAATATATACCAAGAACTCAAGAAGTTAGACTCCAGAGAACCAAATAATCCTATTTTTAAATGGGATACAGAGATAAACAAAGAATTCTCAACTGAGGAACATTGAATGGCCAAAAAGCACCTAAAGAAATGTTCAACATCCTCAGTCATCAGGGAAATGCAAATCAAACCAACCCTGAGATTTCACCTCACACCAGCAGAATGGCTAAGATCAAAAACTCAGGTGACAGCAGATGCTGGTGAGGATGTGGAGAAAGAGGAACACTCCTCCATTTTTAGTGGGATTGCAAACTGGTACACTCTGAAAACCAGTCTAGTGGTTCATCAGAACCTGAGGACCCAGCTATACCTCTCTTGGGCATATACCCAAAAGATGCTCCAACATATAATGAGGACACATGCTCCATTATGTTCATAGCAGCCTTATTTATAATAGCCAGAAGCTGGAAAGAAACCAGATGCCCTTCAACAGAGGAATGGATACAGGAAATGTGGTACATCTACACAATGGAATATTACTCAGCTATTAAAAACAATGACTTCATGAAATTCTTAGGCAAATGAATTAGATGGAACTAGAAAATATCATCCAGAGTGAGGTAACCCAGTCACAAAAGAACATACATGGTATGCACTCACTGATAAGTGGATATTAGCCCAAAAGTTTGGAATACCTAAAGAACAATTCACAGACCACATGAAGCTCAAGAAGAAGGGAGACCAAAATGTGGATGTGTCAGTCCTTCTTAGAAGGGGGAACAAAATACTCACAGGAGGAAATACGGAGACAAAGTGTGGAGCAGAGACAGAAGGAAAGGTCATCTAGAGACTGCCCCACCTGGAGATCCATCCCATCTGCAGCCACCAAACCCAGTCACTATTGCTGATGCCAAGAAGTGCTTGCTGACAGGAGCCTGATATGGATGTCTCCTGAGAGGCTCTGCCAGAGCCCTACTGATACAGATGAGGATGCTTGCAACTAACTATCAGACTGAGCGTGGTGACTGCAATGGAGGAGTTAGAGAAAGGACTGAAGGAGCTGAAAGGGTTTGCAACCCCATAGGAAGAGCAACAATATCAACCAACCAGACCCCACCAGAGCTCCCAGGGACTAAACCACCAACCAAAGAGAACACATGAGGGACCCATGGCTCCAGTCACATATGTAGCAGAGGATGGCATTGTCTGGCATTAGTAGGAAGAGAAGCCCTTGGTCCTGTGAAGGCTCATTCCCCAGTGTAGGGGAATGCCAGGGTGTTGAGGTGGGAGTGGAAGCATCCTCATAGAAGCATGGGGGAGAGGGAGAGGGAGAGGGGAGAGTGGAAAAGGAAAACATTCGAAATGTAAATATCCAATTTAAAAAAAAGTGTGAATGGCTTCCAGTAATGACCCCAACTGACAAAATTTTCTGGAATTCCAAAACCTTGGGGACAAAA
Organism: Rattus rattus; assembly: GCF_011064425.1. NCBI lineage: Eukaryota > Metazoa > Chordata > Mammalia > Rodentia > Muridae > Rattus > Rattus rattus. The sequence continues at coordinate 92,952,096 of NC_046154.1, forward strand.
GCAGAAAGCCTGTAAGTGGAGCTGGCAGCCTGGCAGAGACATCCGCAGAGATTGACTTTATATTTCTCAACAGCAGCAGGGAAAGTTAGAAATCAACAAGCTGGGGTCTTGCAGATATCAAATAAAAAGTATTTTCAGCCTAGAATTTGGTTCCCAGTTAGAACATCAGTTTTGCATGAAATAGACCAAAGACATCAGTGATTGAGGTTCTCTAAGATACTCTCATTCAAACATCCATTCCCAGAAAGCCACGGGAAGTGGTGTTCCAGTGCCAGACGATGAATGCGTTAAAAGGAAGCCATGACCCCACAGACTGGAGAGCCCTGTGCAAGACAGAAAGGGAAGGAATCCTTGATGTGAGGTATAACTCTAATTTTTTCAAACCTTATTTTTGTATTGGTTTTTTAAATTTACATTTCAAATGTTATCCCCTTTCCCGGTTTCCCATCCATCAGCCCCCTATTCCATCCCCCTTCTCTTCTTCTACAAGGGTGCTCCCCCTCCCCAACCACCCCCTTCCTGCCTCCCCGCCCTGACACTCCCCTACCCTGGGTGGGGGGGGGTCCAGCCTTGGCAGGACCAAGGGCTTCTCCTCCCATTGGTGCCCAACAAAGCCATCCTCTGCTACATATGCAGCTGGAGCCATGGGTCAGTCCATGTGTACTCTTCGGGTAGTGGTTTAGTCCCTGGGAGCTCCGGTTGGTTGGTATTGTTGTTCCTATGGGGTTGCAAGCCCCTAACCCTTATTTTTAAAGATGGTCCTTAAACGCTCTAACCTCCCTTGTAATCCACCACTCACCAGAGGTAGTGGAAAAGAAAGAATACAAGATGGAGGTGGGAGGGGGGGGATGTGGCCCTGTTTAGAAAGAAAGTTTCTTTGGAGCAACTCCCATGTGTATTGTCTGGGAATCAGCAGTTCAATTCACAGGTCAGCAGGCAGTGGTAGCTTGATCCACTTGCAAACATCTCTTGGATACACCAGCAGCCCAGTTTGATAACCCCAGTTGGGTTAGCAACAATGGTGACACAACCTAGTGAAGACAGCCAGACTTCAGCTTTGGCTCGAGGCAGCAGGAGGGACCAATATGAACACTAGGAGAAATTCTCAGCTGTGCCTCTCTCAAGGAAGCAAAGATCAGCCAAGACTCGAGACCCACTAGCGTTGCACAGCTAGCTGTACCAGCAAGCCAAGCTCTGTCTCCTTCACTCCATGGAGTCCTATTTATACCCTCCAAACATCACATGTCCTCTGTGTGCCTTGCCTCAGCACATGCATCCAATCAGCCCAAGTTTGCAGAGTCCAGACAAATTGTGGAGTTAACTACACAATGTAAGGCAAACCGATATAGGCATGTCATTAGCAAAGAATCCTTCATCACATGTCCTTTCATGTGTTTGCTTCCCCAGAACATCCTCTCTCCTGTGTCTGCTTCAATGAAAACTTCCTTCATGAGTTTCCTTAGTCTTTCACCTATGTCTACTTCAGGAAAACACTCCTGCAGGTGTTTGCCCCAGCAAAACACCACCCACCACAGCTGACTCCAAAGAACCCTTGGGTTTCCACTTCAGTGAGGGTCTAGAAGTTGGCAGCTGCGTAGTGGCCATAGTGAGCACCCAAAGACACGTCAGCAGCTGCAAAAAAGAGTGACAGAATAGGTTAGTTCCAAAGGGGACCCCAAGAGCAGGTATGACTGAAGGAGGATTAGTGATAAACAAACCCCACAAATATTGAAATTTCTAATATCACTAAAAGCCACATTTGTAAGAAGATGGAAAAATGACTATACTAAGACTTCTGGATCAGTTTCTACTATTGATAAAATCAGTAATTACTGATTAAATCAGTAATTACTATTGATTTAAACAAACCAAGAAACCAAATTAGTGTTTTTAAACTTTAATATTTCTATTAATTTTTTTGAGAAGTTCATGTGTACATCTAAGGCACTTTGATCATTTCGGAGTGAAGGGGAGTAGGATGGGTGTGCATATGTGTCTGTGAGTGTGTGTATGTGCGTGTGTGGATGAATGTGATGTGTGTGAGTACATGAGTGTATATGGATATGTGATGGATATGCATGGGAAGTGAGTAGACATGTGTGTGAATGTGTGAAGAGTGTGTACATGTATGTGTGTGTATTTGTGTAGAGATGTTGGGTCTGGGGGGAGAGACAGAGGCAATGCAGGCATCAGAGACAATAGGAAAAGCCAAATGCATAAATCATGAAATATAGCTGTGTGCTCACTGCAGGATATATGGAAGAAGATGCAGAATCAGCTGCAGATTCATGGGCGTTGTCATCCCAAAGCAGGAAATGGGAAGAAGTTATGATGCAATGGGTGCTGGCTTTGCTTTTTCTCTTGTGACTTATTGTCATTTTTGCAAGCTATGTGCAGGTTTAATTTTGTAAAACATTTAATGAAAAACAAGCTTAACAAACATCATGATCAAGTGTTTGCGAAGAGAATCTCAGTACGGTTGATTTTATATTATAGGAAGTAGAAAACAACTGTAAGCTCCTCTATGGACAGTCACAGTAAACCCTAGCATTCCGAAGGCTGAGGCATGGGTTCAAGGCCAGCTTATGCTATACAATAAATCAATATCAGCTAGCAGAGGAAAACCTTGTCTGAATGCCCTCTAGCCTCTGCAAGCCAAACATGTAAATAAACACACACACTTTCTTCCTTCCCAACCACTTTCAGAGGTTTCTGTGCTTCACTATCTTATTCCCTGACTCTTAAGAGACAAGTAGGTTTCTGGGTCCTCAAAAGATATGTTCAGATTTAAACCCTGTCTAATTTCTGTTAACTCTAGCTCTATAGACCTGGAGGGTGTGCAGGCATGTGTAGGCTATGTGTAGGCTACGGATCTCCAGGGAAAACATCTTGGCCTTGGGTGGCTCCTAAGTCAGACGCACAGTGTACTTTTATAAGAGAAACGCACCCTGTGAGTGACAGATACAGGAGACAAGGGAAGGCCACCAGCTGCAGTTGCAAGCTGAACTTGAGATGCCACCACAGGAGCCACCAGAAGCCTCTGAAGCAAAGAGGGAGCCTGCTCTAGGACATTTGAAGGGTGTTTGGCTCTGCAAAAGTTTGGTTTGGATTTCTGGGCTTCTCTTCTATGAGAATGAGTTCCTGTTGTTTAGATCTTCAACAGCTGTGACTATCAGTAGCCCAGGTTCATGGTGATGGAGGACACATTAGCCCATGAACAGCACACCTTTTTCCGGCTTTCTTTTCTATAGATGATGTTTCCTGAACCCCTGCTGTTGGCTCACCCTGGGTAGGGCCTCAGGCTGGAGTAGGTCTTCTAAAGAATGGCCACCTGAGAGGCCTGTTTCATAAATCCCAATGGACTCTGAAGGATCGTCAAACTGAGTTTCGTGATTCAGAGAACTCAGGGCATGGAGCAGGACGAGGAGAGGATTACTATGGGGGAAGCTGGTAAAGTCTTAGACAGTCATAGCTTGGGTGTTGAATGTATTCCCAAGGCTCGTGTGTTCAAGGCTTGGGTCCCAGCTTGTGGCACTAGTGGGCAATGAAGGGACCTTTGAGAGTGGAGTCAAGTAGGAGACCGTTAGCTAGGATATATATCCAGTGGGGGGTCCTCTCTAGGGATTTGTGGAACCTTAGCTCTTCTTTCTCTTTCCTCTCCATACATCCCATGATGTGCAGTCTCACCACACATCCAAAAGCCACAGAGCCAACTAATCCTGGATGACAGCATCCAGCACTATGAGCTGCAGGAAGTGTTTTCTCTTTAGAGGTTGATGATGTCAGGTACTTCGCTAGAGCAACGGGAAGTTAACGAGATTGGGAGTTCCACTTGAAGAACACTTGGCTCCCTTATTGTCTCCCTCCATGCCCTGGGCATGAGATTTGAAAAATAAATGACAACATGTCTATTGTTTTTATAGTATAAATTATAAGAAAAATGGGTAAAATCATGGCTGGCGGAATCATGCACAAAAGAGTGTGGTAATTTTGTGGAGGTGAATTTGAAGAGTGCGATAAAACGATTAGCAGTTCTGATGGTCTCCGCATGTGCTGTCCTGTTCGAATGTTGTTCATGTCACTTCCTCTTCAACAGCACCGTGAGGCATCGCTATAAACTCATTCTCTTGTGTGTGAAGATTTGGAGGCTTACACTGGGGTGAGGCTATACAATCATTAGGTGACAGAGCTGGGACTCCGACCCAAGCAACTGGGCTCCTTGACAGTTGCTCCTTACTGCAGCCCACCCCACCCCAAGGACTCATTTGGATAGAGTGGACCTGAAGTCAAGTGGGTCTGAAGAACGACAACAGCAGTCAGCAGCAGTGGGGAAAGTGATGCAAGGGCTAACTCAGAAGTCCCACCTGTCAGATAGGTGACAAGTTAATCCAGGGGAGAAGGGAGTGAAGGTGACACAGACATAGACGTCACACACGTATTTTTCTTTCTGCTTTTGAAGTTTGTGCTTCTAACATTAAGAATTTTGTACGTTCACTTCATTATGATCTGACCAAGGCAGGTTACTAACCCTTGAGCTACAACAGAAAGGGGCCAAATTTCATCTGAGCCACAAAATAAATACCATTTCGTGGATCTCTCTCCATCTCTATAGGGAGATTGAATACTCAAGTAGCCATATACTTGCCTCTCTTCTGGGTGCTTTGACTGCCAGACACCTTGTAAATACACAAGTGCATCCTGCACAACACGACTCTATACATCCATGCCCTCACTGTAAAGCAAGTCATGTGTTCTCTTTTTCTACTCAACTTCAAGGGAGTACTGTGATTCATACCTTACGTCAAATTAAATAAAGCATTTCCTGTGTTGCTTTGCCAGTTTGCCATCACAGGGAATCATAGCCTAGCTGCTAAAACCAGGGAGATTTATTTATTTTTTCTCTCATTCTAAAGGCCAGAAATCTAAGGTCAGAGTGTCCACAGGTTTCATTTCCCCTAATGCCTTTCTTCTTGGCTTGTAGATGACTGTCCTCTCACCGTGTTCCCACATGGTCATTATGCTGCCATGCATGATTTCATCCAGTCTCTTCAAGTAGATTTCAACCCACCCTCAAGACCTGATTTCAATGGAATTGCCCGTTGGAGGCCTTGGATCCCAATATATTTACTGCGGGGTTAAGGAGTCAAGCCTGAGCCTTGCCCAGGGTCACGGGGGTCAGAACTGAATTCAGCCCGTCCTGAGCCGTTTGTTGAGATGGAGTTCCAGTATCCAGGCCATTCACATAATCAGAACAGAGCCAAAAGTGACTTCATGTGGGACACTTGGGGAAGTTCCCTCCCTCTTCCTTATGTGGCCTGTTTCCCAGAGCTAAATAGAAGTTTCGGTCATCTCTTGGCTCTGTCGATGGCATAAGGACATCTATGTCTGATATTGAAAGGGATGGGAACATGGGAGGCTGGAAGCTGAAACTGCTGTTTAGACTCAGGAGCATGGGGGAGCTGAATGAGCTGCTGTGCTCTCAGGGCTGGATTGGAGCTAGAAGGAAAAGCTGGAGGTTGGTCCCATTGGTTAGAGTGGAAAATTCCTTAGGAATATGTGTGTATTTCCTATAAAGCAAAACAAGAGAAAGGATTAGTTTTTTGCTTTTTTTTTTATTATTTCTTGTGCATGTATGTGTTATGTGTATGTACAAATGCACATGTATGTGTGTTCACATGTGTGTGGGTGCATGTGTACATGGGGGTCAAAGTTCGATGTTGAGTAGCTTCCTTGATCATATTCCACTCTTATACTGAGATATGGTTTTTCACTGGCATCCAAAGCTCACCACAGGTTCAGTTAGCCCAGCTAGACATCTTGTCCCAAAGATCCCTAGTCTCTGCTCCTAGCATTCTGGGATAATAGGTAGGCTTCAGGGACCAGTGGACTTTTAACACTTTTACATGAATTCTGGGAATCTGAACCCTGGTGCTCAGCTTTGGGAGCAGCGCTTTACCATTGAACCATTTCCACAGACCCTTTTTCACACACACACACACACACACACACACACACATATATACACATATATGTATATATACATATATATACTTAATAGACACATGCTTTTTTGTACTTCTAGAGGATCTCTACCAACTTGTGAAATATTCCAGAGCATGAGTGAAAATATGTATGACAGTTCAATTTAGTCATCGAATTGACCCAAGCTAGAATCACTTGGTAAGACAGTTTCAGTGGGCGTGTCTGCATGTCTGTGTGGGATTGTCATAATTCAGTTGATTGATGTGTGAGGACACAGCCCCCTGTGGGCAACACCATTCCCCAGGCAGGTCCTGAATAGTATAAGAGAGGAGAACTTAAGCTGCACATAGTGATGAAGCAAATGATCATGCATGTGTTTGCTGCTCTGTGCTCTTGACTGTAGATGTGACCTGACTAGCTGTTTTAAGTTTCAGCTATCTTGACTTTCTACAGACAGAAACCTGGAACTATGAGCTAAAATAATCCCATTCTAAAACCAATCCCTAGGTTTCTTTGTATCCAGATATTTTATCACAGCAACAGAAACGAACTGAGAACAGAGTAACTATTTTCAAGGAGAGCATCGTTAAAAGTGAGATTCCATTTTGGTGACCTACTCATCATTAACCAGTGACACTGAGATTAGAACCACCTCTCAAAACTCCTGTTCTCAGTATATAGAGAAGAAACAGTCCCATGTTTACCTAAAGAAAATTGTGTCTGTCTAGAAATGAGTGGCCGGATGAGCCAACATATATTTTTGTCTCACCCAAACGATCCTGGGCTACTATTCTTGTGGTGTTTTGAGAGCAAGTGAGAGCTCTGGCTTGGTACCTAGAAAGGAGAGCCCCTGCCCTCCCCATCCACAGACATACTAAGTTCATCTTGGCACAGACAGCAGAGTTATTCGTGTAGAGAGAGCATCTAGAGGAGCACAGCTACATCTTTCCTTATGTTCAGAGCGGCCCTGGGACAAGCCTTGGTGTAATTAACAAGGGCCTTTTCCCATTTATTAATTGCCCCTGCCTAGGTAATAAAATGTATGTCCATCTTAAGCCCCGTGGATTGTGAATGAATCAACACTAAGAAGGTGAGTGAGTTCCTAGCCTCATCCACCGCGAGGGTCACAAAGATAAACGTCTTTGTGGTAGCATCCTCTATCACACTCTCTAGCAGAAGTCTGGCCAGTGATACATAAATCAGCGGCAGAGGTAAAAAGTCTGCTTTCCTAATATAGAAGCAAAACTATTCCCCATCTCTCCCAGGTCTCCCAACTATCAACTTCCTCCATTTGCTTCTTTTAGAAATTGAGTATGGAGATCAGGACCCATAGAGTCTTTGACTCAGTGAGGTTCTGGGGAGGAAAAAGAAAGCTGTGGGGGTAGAAACGGGGACACCCTTGTGGGTCGGCAGATTTGGGTGCAACTTTCTGATTATAGAGTTCACTTTAGCCCACTGGTGAGAGTTACAACACTTAGTTATGGAATTAACATTGGCTCCATTGATAAGAATTTGAGTTGTCAAAACCAGGATTAATATTTTAGTGATTAGCTTGTTAGTTTTGTTTTTTGGCCTTCACTTCAGAACACCTTGAGATCTTGGGATGAAAAGTCAAAGATGTAAAATAAACAAATGCTTGCCCCTCCTATACTTGGTAGAACAAAGGCACATTTATAGAAGTTCTTTATCGGGGTTGGGGATTTAGCTCAGTGGTAGAGTGCTTGCCTAGGAAGCGCAAGGCCCTGGGTTCGATCCCCAGCTCTGATAAAAAGAAAAGGAAAAAAAAAAAATAGAAGTTCTTTATCAAATCCACAAAGTGTGGGATGACCATTGGAGTTGGCATTCGAAGGACCCGCCAGGCCCCTGTCTCTGTGGGTCCCTAAAGCTGTTGCAGGTATCTACGTCACACCTGTGAGTCCAGACAAAAGGAAGTTTATAGGGAAGGGTACATAAAGGAGCAAATTCCTAAGGGAGTGGAGGAAGCTAATTAAGGGGGAAACCAGGAGCCTGCTGGGATTTCATTTCCTTAAGAGCTCCAAACAATTATAGCCGGGTTTACCAGGCTTTGCGGACATCATGGTGTGGTCCTACCCTCGTAGCAAGTCCCCAACAAATGTCAGCCCAATGCCTTTTGGAACACCTGCCGGGAGGACAGGTGGACTGGGCCTCTCATCTGAAGCCTGGAATCTGACCGTGGGGAGATACAGGCTGACAAGGCATAGAGAATTCCATGACTGTCAGCTGTGCATGAGCTAACAAAGGTAGATGGGAACCAAGAACCAAGGGGGTGTTTCATAATGTCAGGAAATGTGCAGCAGAGCGCAGAGCGTAGAAACACTACACAGAGCGTCTGGATGTTACAGGAGCCATAGGCTGGCATCCAGGAGTCTCACAGGGATGGAGAGCTTGAGAAAAGGTGTACGTAGGACAGTTGAGATCATCAGAGTTAAATGAAGACTAGAACACCTGCCCTGTACGCCCTTGATAGCTGCAGCCTTGGGCCAAAGACTATGGGCTGGCATTGAAGAGAAGCACCCTAAACAAGGATGGAGAGAAAGGCAAGGCTCTATGAGTGCAAGTAGGTAAAACAGACACCGACTGTTTTACCAGTAGGGGTCTCCAGCTCAAATGGAACTGTGACCTCTGGATGTTACCCTTTCGTTAAAACCCAAGTACTTCCTGGATGAAGAGGTAAATCCGGGTGTTGTGAATTTAGAGGTTTTAAACCATGAATGAATGGCACTTGCGTTTCTACCTCTGTGGAACTTGATTAAGGAAGGTAACTTTTCCCTCTGCTGTCTGAGGTTGTTTCGCATGTTGATGACTGAGTGTCACCTCAGGAAGACCCACCTTTGTCTCTTGATTAGTGAGCATAGTTGGGCTAGTAGTTCTAAGGAAAGGGAATTTACAGCAAAGCCTCTGAGCTTTGTGTGGAGACAGATGTAAGCCTTTGCCGCTCCCCAGAACTTTATCAATAAGTAAAGCTACTGACAATTGGATGTGAATGAGACTTTGTATATTTAACTCCTTCTTTTAAAGACCAGATAATTTTTGAATAGACCTGTTGCTACCCAGGAGAGGTCCCTGGAGCTCCTCCAAATGCCGGGGCCTGGGGTCTGCTTCTCCTGCTTTACTTGCTCTAATCTTCTCTCAGAAGTTGGCTTTTGGCAAATCATTAACAAGTTGTAGCTTTTTTTGACAAGTCCCTACCTGGGAATTCTTTTCCTGACAGTGTAAATCTCCTTAAGACCCTAAGGATGACCCCTGAGATGGGCTGGTTAGAAACAGACAATCCCCCCAGTCCACTGAGATACAGGCTGCACAAGCTACATTGTCATAGTAAAATTAATATCAAGCCACAGAGGAGTTAAAGGGCAGTGAAAATAATGTGTATTTATAAAGTAAAAAACTTGATATGAAAATAGTATCATCGGAGAGCAGATTTATAACAATTTGGTTTAGTGACTTTAAGTAAGTTCATTTTTTAATTCTAGAATTAAGCAAGACTTTTTTCGTAGATGAGAAAGGACTGGGAGAAAACAGAAAATCAAAGTAGCAATTATTAGGCAAGCGAAGGAACAGATACACAACAGAAGTGGGCTGGTCATTTCAAAGTTACTTCCCCTAAACTATGGGGACAGTGACCTACTAGAACAATCCCTGGCCAGTCCGCCTCAGATTACTTCTTTTGTTGTAAGGATTAAGTGCAGAGGAAACTTCCTTATCTCACCAACTGAAACCGACCTGATAGGGCGTTATGTTGTTATCTGGAACAGTGATTTCTCTAGTCAGCAGGTAGCTTAGTTTTCAGTTTGGTGCCACAAATCTAGTGTGGGAATTAGTCTAAAGCAATGGCCCTTTGTAGGTCTGATTCAGCTGTCCTGCAAAGGTAGATGCACGCCATTATCTTCTTGTCTAGAGAATACTTACTATGATCTGTGCGTCCTTATGGGCCACCGTAGGGCATCACGTATAGTAAACCACTCGCTGTGTGTGTGTGTGTGTGTTCACCTTGGAGGCAGGCAGGTATGGAATTGGGAGTATATGAGAAATCTCTGTGTCTTCCTCTAATTATTGCTCTGAATCTAAAACTAGTCTCTGAAAAAGCGTTTTTAATTTTTTCTTTTATTTTTGAGATTATGATATAATTTCACAACTTACCCCTTCTGACAGCTTTCCTCCCTCCACCCCCTTCCTTGGTCCTTGATGTCTTTCAAATTCATGGGCTCTTTTTTGTTTGTTTTAATCACACACACACACACACACACACACACACAAACATACATGTACATGCAAAAATTTATGTTCATATATATTCCTGAATATAACGTGCTTTATCTATATAATGTTACTTTTGTGTATGTTTTCGGGACTGACCATTTGGAACTGGGTAACCAGTGGTGTGTTCTTCCCTCAAATAGGATTATTTCTCCTGTGCTCAGCATTCCTCAGTTGCTTGTAGTTTCTTATGTGTGGTTGAGTCCGTGTGGCCTTCTCTATCTACTTTGGCATTATTGTCTTTGTTTAGCCCATGTTTATGAAGACTTGTTGGAGAGTCTATAAAGGGATAACTTATGACAAAAATGGGGGGGAAAAGCTTGAGACAATCCCATGAGGTCAGGAATGAGATGGGGATGTCCTGCTCCCTCTCTTTTCAATATTGGGTTGAACATGCTAGCTGAAGCAATAAGGCAGGAGAATGAAACTGAAGGAAGACCAGCAGGAGAAGAAGAATCCAAACTATTCCTGTTGTCAGATAACATGGCACTGTACATTAGAGGTTCCAGGCATAATAATCTAAAAAATTTTGAAATGATAAACAAGTTCAGCAGTTGTGGCAGGATATAGAACCAACTTGGACAAACAAATAGCTGTACAACACCAGCAAAGACGCAGATAAAGATAAAGAGAACATTGGTACACTCCGACTCACGACAGCATAAAAAATTTTTTTTAAATATCTAGGAATAGACCTAATTGTGGAAGTAAAGAATCTTTAGAATGAAAACTTCAAGTCTCGAAGAACAAGAGAAAAACCCCAAGAATGGAAAGGCATATCATTTTCATCGGTTGATAGAACATTGTGAAAATGAGAATTTAGCAAAAGCTATTTTTTAAAAAGATCTATTTATTTAGTATATATAAGTACACTATAGCTATCTTCAGACACACCAGAAGAGGGCATCGGATCCCATTACAGATGGTTGTGAGCCACCATGTGGTTGCTGGGATTTGAACTCAGGACCTCTGGAAGAACAGTCAACTGAAGAACCATTGAGCCCTCCATCTCTCCAGCCCAGCAAAAGATGTTTTTATAGATTCAATGAAATACCAATAAAAAGTTCCATCTCATTTTTCAAAGAAATAGAAAATCATATCCTAGGGTTCACACAGAACCACAGAAGACCTCGATGGCCAAACCAATTCTGAGCAATGAGAATGATGAGAAAGATTTCCATTCCAGATCTTGAGCTACATTACAGAGACATAATAATAAAAACAACATTGTACTGCCACTAAAACAGACATGTGGGCCAAGAGAACAAAATCATAGACCCAGATATAAGTACCTATGTAACTTCAGCCATTTAATATAATGTGACAAAGATGCCAAGAACATAAGCTGGAGAGGAAAAAGTACCTTCAATAAACGGTGCTGGGAAAACTGGATGTCCACGTGCAGAAGAGTGAAATTAGACCCAGATCTATTACCTCGCACAGAAACTAACTCCAAAGGAATCAAAGGCCTCAACCTAAAACACTGGAGAAAAGACATGTTGTTGTTGTTGTTGTTTTTTTAAATGTTTACTACAGACCAGGAACTATCTTTAATGCCTTAAAATACTTTTCTCTTTTAATCCAACAATGATTCCCATGAACAATCACTATTAACTTTAAGTGTGTACTTTCCAGACAAATATTAAATGATTAAAGAAATGAGGGTTCCCTTTTCATTCCCAGCACAACTGACACCTGACTCATAGAGTTTCTGTGAGCAGGTTTTCTGCTTGCATCTTGTCTTAGTTAGGGTTTTACTGCTGTGAACAGACACCATGACCAAAGCAACTCTTATAAGGACAACATTTAATTGGGGCTGGCTTACAGGTTCAGAGGTTCAGTCCGTTATCATCAAGGCAGGACATTGGCAGCATGGTGCAGGAGGAACTGAAAGTTCTACATCTTCATCTGAACGCTGCTCAGAGAATACTGACGTCCAGGCAGCTAGGTTAAGGGTCTCAAGCCCACACTCACGGTGACACACTTCCTCCAACAAACCTTCTAATAGTGCCACTCCCTGGGCCAAGCTTATTCAAACCATGACACATCTTTTTAGGGAGCCATGGCACATTTGTAGAACTGGGGCTTTGCACAGTTTTGTTTGTTTGTTTTTACGTTGAGTTCATCTGTGTCTTCTCAGTCTTAATGCAACAGACCAAGAAGGGGCCTTGGGAAGCAGCAATTCAAAGCTTAAGGTTTCCAAGACAGTCAGCATGGTAAGGCTGTTCCTGGGAGCTGATTAGACAGGAAGTATTCCACCAGGCCAGACCCCATTTCTACTGCCCATTCCCAAGAATTCTACCATGCTGTTTCTTCTTTCTGTGGGAAAGAAGATCTTGCCTCACCTAGATCACTCCCGTTTGCTTCTGAGTGGTCTGGCTATTGGGGTCTTCTACGGTTCTGTGTGAATTGAATGATATAATTTCTGAGCCCTCGTGCATTCTCTTTCCCGGCCTCTTCTATTTTGTTGTGTTGAGAGTGGTGAATTTTAAATGTGACACAGTTTTTGAATTTCCGGCGGAGGCTTCTGAAAATGCAGAACTCTGGCCTCTATTCCAGATCTAACGGAGGGCAGCTGATTAAAGACGTGGTTGTGGGAATCTACAAAAGTCAGGAGCTCAGAGGCTGCTTTCACAGTCAAATTTGATAACCAATACAAAAAAACATTAGAGGAGTGTGTCTTCCAGGAAGCCTAAATACTTCATGAAAATGATCACTTTGTACCAGAGACTGTTAATTAAAAGAATAAAAACATCTTCAATAGCAGTGACCCTGGCCCAGATTTTATATTAAAATCTTGGAGGTGGGGTTTAAATTAAAACCTCTGCCTAAGCCACACTGGGAGCCAACTAAATCAGTTTCCAGAGGGCAGACATTTAAAGCTATGACGCAGCATTTTTAAAAAATGGCTGTTTCTGGAAGATTCCCATCCACACTTAAAAACTACAGTTCTGCAGAAGGGGGTGTGGGACGGGGAGGCACAGGACACAAGAGCAAGCCTTTGGAATGCAACACACAGGAACCACCTGACCTTACTAAAACCCAGGTGAATGAACCTGGGAATTGAATGGTGCACAGAATTTGTTTTTTGTGTTTCTGGTTTTTTTTTTTTTTTTTTTTTTTTTTTGTTTTTTTTTTTTTTTTTTTTTGTTTTTTTTTTTTTGTTTTGTTTTGTTTTCGTTTTTGTTTTGGTTTGATTTGAGGCAAGGTCTCACTATGTGACCCTGGTTGATCCTCACTGTGTAACCCAGATTGATCTTGAATTTGTGCTCCTGAGAGCACAGATATGTGCCACTATGCTCTATGGGAATTTTTATTTGTAAGTAATACACTCCAAGAAATACCAAGGCATGAGATTCCCCATCCCCAAATTTTGCCGCCTGCCAGAAACAGCAGAGTGACTTTCCAGTAGTGTAGGCTGTACTCTAAGAACAGTTAAACAAGGGTCTCTTTGAGTGGAATTAGACATCTGCAGATGTTTGTTTTTAAATGTTCCAGGTAAATGCAACCCACGGCACAGGCTGTGAACTAGTGCAAAAGAGGATCCACGAATTCATCTTAAAGGACACTGGGAGTTTCAAACAGATTGAACCTTGAGGAGCAGCGAGATTGATCCCTTAACTGATGATGTCCTCACCAAATTAAAAAATTTGTTTTACTTGACTAATGGAGAATTATATTTCCCCTTAAGCCCTCACACCTGCCTAACAACACCAACACCACACACACACACACACACACACACACACACACACACACACACACACTGTTATTTTCAGCATACCTGAGGTGAGCTTTTGTAGCTGGTTTGCTGTCATATTCCACCTCTTTGCCCACATATGACCTATGCTGACTTTAAGATGCAAACCCTAGAGAACTGAACATGAATTCTGTTTAAAACAAACAACGTGGTGCCCATGGAAACCACCTAGTGATATTGTCCAAGAAAGCCTTCTGGAATGGTCCTCTCTGTTTACAACTGTTCTAAGTTATCAGCTCTGGGAGCGTCCAGACTGGCTGGATGCACATGAGGGTGTGGACACGCCAGGGCTGTTACAGAGGGGTTTCAGGACTCTGCTTCTTGCTTGACTCCACAGGGACAGCTATCCTATCTCCTCTCCCCGTGATCTAAGAGAGGACCCTGCTTTTCAATAGGAAGACCTAAAAATAAACTCGTATCGGTACTATGTCATCTGGCCTCCACACTTTCCCAGTGTGTGAAGGGTGTTGCCTAACATGCTAGTCAGCTTTACTTTGCTGTGACAACATGTTTGAGAGTATCAGCTCCAAGTGTCCTAGGGTTTTCACTGCTGTGAAGAGGCACCATGACCAAGGCAACCCTATACAGGAAAACACTTAATTGGAACTGACTCAGTTTCAGAGACTTAGTCCATTGTCATCATGGTGGGAAGCATGGCAGCATCCAGGCAGACAGGGTGCTGGGGGAGTTGAGAGTTCTACATCTTGAACCGAAGGCAGAAGTAGGGGACTGGATTCTACACTGGGTGGAGCTTGAGCGTAGAAGACCTCAAAGCACACCTCCATAGTGACACACTTCCTCAAAGCCCACCTCCACAGTGACACACTTCCTCAAAGCCCACCTCCACAGTGACACACTTCCTCAAAGCCCACCTCCACAGTGACACACTTCCTCCAGCAAGGCCACACCCACTCCAACAAGGCTACAATTCCTAATAGAGCCATTCCTCGAGGCCAGGCATTCAAACATAAGAGTCAACGGGCTGGGGGGCGCGAAACCAACACATCAAGGAAAGAAACTTTATTTTGTCTCCTAGTTTTAAAGGTTTCAACTGGTGCTGTTGATGAAGAAAAGTGTCATGGCAGAGGCATGTTGCAAGAGGCTGTTCACTTTGTCCAGGAAGCAGAGAGGAGGGGCCCAGAACAAGGTCACATCACTAACTGGATTCTACTTCCTACATTTCTATTATTCCCAATAGACTACCAAATTAGAAAATTGCAGCTTTTATAACCATTGACTTCCCCAGAGTCCCACGTCTGAGTCTCGCTGCATTGAGAACCAAGCCTTTCACATGCAAGCCTTCAGGGACATGCTAGACCCCAAGCATTTCACCTTAGTTCTTTAACTGAACCCATTGTTTTTCTTGTAGTGTTATTCCAGCATGCAGTAATCAGAGAGTTCTTACATAGTGGGTTTGTTTGTTTGCTTGTGTGTGTGTGTGTGTGTGTGTGTGTGTGTGTGTGTCTCCTATAGGATATAGCACACATACTTCCTCACTTCCTTGCCTTTCTGAGTCCTCTGGGTTCTGTCTTGAGGTAGGCCTTGGCCCTCTGGACGTGATCTCTTCTTTGCAGAAACAAGCTGATGAAGATCATCTGCTCACAAGAGACTCCTCTGGGAGAAGACGGACATAAGGCTACACAGGAACTCCTCACTGAGGACATAATGGCGTCTGCCACTCTGGAAGCCTATAAGCAGGGGAAGCCCTTATCAATTCAAATAGTTAGACTTGGATGACCTCAGAGAATCTTACTGTTTCTTCTAAGACAGCTGGGAGCAAGGATGCTCGGCCATGAGTCCCGTTGTTAGATGTACATTTGTGCTTTCAGTCTGGTTATTCCCAGTCATGCTGAGCCACAGCCTTTCTGACCTGCGTGGGCTGAACCCTCTCTGCCGAACCTCTCCTGACTCCTTCTGGGTTCACCACCCTCCTTTCCTCCACTCCTAGTTCTCCTAAGACTTTTCTTGGTTTCTTATTTTCTTGAACTCAGAATCATTTCTCTACTTTAAAGAAGTCAGAGGGGAGCCCTGGAGATATTCCGCACTTGAACATGAGTTAGCACGCTTGGAACATGTGTGAATAGGATCTCCATCACCGTGACTCAATAGCTGAGGCAATCGACTCTTTAGGAACAAAGGATTTAGTTCATTTCCAATATTTCAGCCCATGGTCACTTAGCCCAGGTGGCTTTGGGCCTGTGGCACACATGGTACACCATGACAAGGACTCATGCCAAAGGATGCTCACATTGTGATGGATAGGAAGCAAAGATAAGATACAGGAAACAGCTAGAATCTCAATGTATTTTTCAAGAACATGCCTCCAAATAACGAGTTTTCTTCCATAAAGTCCCTTCCTCCCTCCCTCCCTCCTTCCCTGCTGAAGGGTTCACCGGCTGCAGATAAGACCACAGGCTGGGCCAAGTGTTTAACACATAGGCTTCTAGGGAATGTTACACATCCAAACCATAGCCCTTACTGCTGAAGATTCATGGGGAGGTAATACCGAGGAGAGAGGCTCTAACTGAAAAGAATCCATTCTCTACTTCTGTAACAGAATACTAATTTATTAAGAATTTATTTCTCACATTGCACTACCTGAGGACCCAGCTATACCTCTCTTAGGCATATACCCAAAAGATGCCCCAACATATAACAAAGACACATGCTCCACTATGTTCATAGCAGCCTTATTTATAATAGCCAGAAGCCGGAAAGAACCCAGACGCCCTTCAAATGTGGTACAACTACACAATGGAGTATTACTCAGCTATCAAAAACAATGACTTTATGAAATTCATAGGCAAATGGAGGGAACTGGAAAATATCATCCTGAGTGAGGTAACCCAATCACAGAAAAACACACATGGTATGCATTCATTGATAAGTGGATATTAGCCCAAATGCTTGAATTACCCTAGATGCACAGAACACATGAAACTCAAGGATGACCAAAATGCAAATGCTTCATTCCTTCTTTAAAAGGGGAACAAGAATACCCTTGGGAGGGAATAGGGAGGCAAAGTTTAGAACAGAGGCAGAAGGAACACCCATTCAGAGTCTGCCCCACATGTGGCCCATACATATACAGCCACCAAACTAGATAAGATGGATGAAGCAAAGAAGTGCAGGCTTACAGGAACCGGATGTAGATCTCTCCTGAGAGACACAGCTAGAATACTGCAAATACATAGGCGAATGCCAGCAGCAAACCACTGAACTGAGAACGGGACCCCTGTTGAAGGAATCAGAGAAAGGACTGGAAGAGCTTGAAGGGGCTCGAGACTCCATATGAACAACAGTGCCAACCAACCAGAGCTTCCAGGGACTAAGCCACTACCCAAAGACTATACATGGACTGACCCTGGGCTCCAACATCATAGGTAGCCATGAATAGCCTAGTAAGAGCACCAGTGGAAGGGGAAGCCCTTGGTCCTGCCAAGACTGAACCCCCAGTGAACGTGATTGTTGGGGGAGAGTGGTAATGGGGGGAGGATGGGGAAGGGAACACCAATATAGAAGGGGAAGGAAGGGGTTGAGGGATGTTGGCCCGGAAACCAGGAAGGGGAATAACAATCGAAATGTAAATAAGAAATACTCAAGTTAATAAAGATTAAAAAAAAAAGAATTTATTTTTCACAGTTCTAGTGGCTAAAAAGGCCCACCCCTTTAGTCCCAGCACACTGGAGGCAGATGCAGGTGAATTTCTGGGTTCAAGGCCAACTGGAAATCTAGTTTTAGGCTAGTCAGGACTGCATAGTGATATCCTATGTCAAAAATAAATAAATAAATAAATAAATAAATAAATAAATAAATAAGGAAGCACAAGAATACAGTCTCAGCATCTGGTGAGGGATTTCCTTTCTGACTGAATATAACAGTGGAAATATATAGGCAAATTACACAGGCACATGTTTTATGGAGGTCTTCATGAGAATGGCTTTCATAGGCTCATATCTTTGAATGCTTGGTTCCAGGTTAGTGGACCTGTTTGGGAAGAATTAGAATGTGTGGCCTTGTTGGAGGAGGGGTGTCACTGGAGATGGGCTTTGAGGGTTCAAAAGTCCACACTACTGCCCACACCAAGCTCTCTCTTCCTCTGCTTCCTACTTTCAGATAAAAATAGAAGCTCTCAGCTACCTTACCAGGGTTATGCCTGTGTCCCTAATTCTGTGCTCCCTATTGGGATGGCTGTGAACTCTAACCCTCTGGAGTGATGGACCCCCAATTAAACTCTTTAAAAAGTAAGTTTCCTTGGTCATAGTATTTAATAAGAGCAATTGAAAAAGTAAGCCAGATGTACACACAGAGGAGGTGGGATGTGGGAAGAAGAAAAAAGGAAGGAACTGAGAGTGTACTTTTCAATAAAATCAATCTTACAAAGTAAGACAAAAATAACATTAAAATCAATTAATTCTATTAGCTACTAAGTAAATAATAACCAAGCTGCAAATTGTAGAGCCCAAGAGTTATGTATATAGGAAGGAATTGGGGTGTGGTGGTGGGGCACATGTATCTCCCTGGGAGGGGGCAACAGAGTAGATTTAATGGGTGGTATGGTGGCAAGGGGATGGGAATGAGGTTGAGGAAGAAAATGCCTGGAGAGACAGCTGGAATTGGGAAGAATTTGAGGGGTGGTATAGAAACCTAGTACAAGGGAAACTTCCTAAAATACATGAAGGTGATGCTAATGAAGTCTCGGGATAATGGGAGAGACAGAATCCCAGCTGGTAGGATATCCTATTACCAAATGAAGCTTCCAGTACCAGCACTGTGTTCCATCAAATTGAGTTGTTGGCCAAAGGGGTTTCATGGAAATCCCCAAACAACCCAAGCTGTTACCAAGATAATAGATTGCTCTCCACAACCTGACAGCAAGGCCCCATTCCTAAAGACAGCACCCACAAGACTCATTGAGCATGGAAAGGTCAAGCTGGTGCCCTGCATAGAACCTACACACCTATCTTTTAATGTCTTTGGTACAGGAAGGTAACCCGAATGCTACCAAAAGAGAAGCATAAACACCAGCCTAGGCACACTGCTGTCCTGTAGGTTGATGTCATTATACAGGTGAAGACAGACAAGATAAAATGACAAGAAAGGAGGGAGGTGGGAACAGAGGTTTAGAAGGAGAGGGAGAAATAGGAGAGAAGGATCTAGGAGAATCAAGATGGAGGTGGAGAAGGATGACCCAGATCCCCATGGTTTTGAATTGCTAAGGTAGTTGGGATGGATTTCTGTAGGCAAATTTATTCTATCTAGGTGGAAAGCTTATATCCTTATCAATTGGTTGTGAGTTCACTGTGAGGATGTATTATGGATTGAGAATTTAACATATAAATCTGATTGATAAATTACAGTTTATTAAATCATGATTTCACTGGGTTGTTGGGAGTGTGAACAGAGTCCGTGGCAGGGAACTGTGATAGGCCAGCCCATGCTGGACTTCTAGAGCACTGATTTTACTGGGAAGCTGCAACCAGAGTTTGAGGCTAGCAGAGAGCCGCTGGGAGAGATACTAACTAGAGATAAATTATGGTTAGTTCCATTTGGCCCTACAAGTACTGGAACTAACACTGGAGACCAAAGTGGCAAGGTGCCACACTGGAACGGCTCGCGAACCGCCTGGGTCAGAAGGAGCCCAGGAGAGAAGCTCAGAGCGGTTCTCATAGGAGCCAGTCATATGCCGTCTCCTCCCCACCCCCACCCCCGCGATACTGTCCTGCCTGCAAAATATGCTAGGGTATTGAAGGTACAAAGCTTATGGGGGTAACCAACCACTGTCAGATTTGACTCAAGGTCCACTCTGTGGAATGGAACCCATACTTGTTTGGGTAGCCAAGAAGCAGAGACTAGATATCCTAGAGACCCAGGGTGGAACCAAATATTGCTTGCCTTGACAAGTGGTGATAAAATGACTCCCAATGACATTGTGCTGCACTCAAAAATCAGTGCCTTATTCCACCATCATCAGAGAAGCTTCCTCCTGCAGTAGACAGAGACAAATACAGAGACCGACAGCCAGACATTATGGAGGGGGTGAGGGGGGGAGGGGAGAGAGAGAGAGAGAGAGAGAGAGAGAGAGAGAGACTTTGGAAACAGCTCTAAATGGGATGTCTCCATCAAATCCTTCCACTCAGAGCTGAGGGAACCCTGTGAAAGAGGAAGTAGAAAGAATGGAGGACAAACAGAACAGAACTCTCTAAATCAACTGGGCATTGCTCATACAAACTCACAGAGACTGAAGCACGGGGCCGCACAGGTCTGCACCAGGTCCAATGCGTACCTGTAGAGCTTTCAGTTTGGTATTTTTATGAGACTCCCAAATGCATGAATAAGTGAATCTCTGATTCTTGTGCCTTCTCTTGGGCTCTTTTCCTTCCATTGGTTTGCCTCGTCCAACCTTGATGCGATGGTTTTTGTATTATTATATTTTATTTTGCTATGTTTTGTTGCTATCTGTTAGAAGCCTCTTCTTCTCTAATGAGAGACAGAAAAGGAGTGGATCCAGATGAGAGGGAAGGTGGGGAAATAGTGAGAGGAGTGGAAGGAGGCGAAACTGTAATCAGAATATGTTGTGTGAGAAAAATCTGTTCTCAATAAAAGGGAAGCGCTATTCATTCATGAAGATGGCGTCCCAGTGGCCTGATTGTTTCTCGTTTTGTTTTGAGTTAGTAGCTGTAACTCCCTGTGTAGCTTAGGTTGGCCTTGACCACATGGCTGTTCTCCTGCCTCAATGCTCTGAGTGCTGGGATCACAGTCATGTGCCATCATGCCTTGACATGGCTACCGCTTACACACACGCACCGTCTCTTGATGTTTATAGGCACCCACTCTTGGTATTGTTAAAATGGCGATTAAACTCCAACACCAGTGTTGGAGTAAACAAACTCATGGTAAAACTTAATTGGGATTGTAATGGAATGTAATTGAGGGCAGGGGTGCGTGTCTGCCTGGATTAACTCCCTACCCTGACCCAGCACGCCTGGCACTGAGGGTCTCTGGTGGACAATAGCATGGCGGCGTCCTCCAGAACTGAAGCAGTGTGCCTGCTCGTTGGATGCCCGGCGCATGGATGCATTCCGTTCTGACAGACAAGCCTCACACTTAATTTGGAGACTGATGCTAAGGTGGGAGGTGTGTGAGTTCTTCCACAGCAGCATCAAAAGACAGTTGTTCCTTTTTTTTTTTTTTTTATCTTTGAGAAGCAGTAACAGAAAATTCACAGAGCATAGAACCTTAGAATGCTTCCTAACTCTATCTACTGACAAAAGTTTTTTTCCTCCACTGTAACCACGAAGATTTTGTTAAATGTCTATTACGTGGGAGCCTCTTCCTAGGTTAAGAGGAACCTCAAAGCAAGTTCTTGACTTCAGATACAGGCAATCTCTGCAGGGAGAGAGGAGATGCCCATATGTGAGAGGAGGGCAGTGTAGTGAGTGGGGGTGGGCGTCTCTCCTGTGGGTCAGCTTGGGGAGTTCACGGTCAGAGCATGCCACAGGGTGTGTGTATATGTGCACACCTAAGAACACCTGTATCTTCTCGATCTTGGGCTCTAGCAGGATTAAACAACAGCCGTCACTAGGGTTTAATTTAAGAATTTAACTTACAGGCATAAAAGTCATTCTTGGGGTTGGGGATTTAGCTCAGTGATAGAGCGCTTGCCTAGCAAGCACAAGGCCCTGGGTTCGGTCCCCAGCTCCGAAAAAAAGAAAAAGAAAAGCCATTCATGTTTGCAGGTATTTTCTTGAGTCAGATGCAGGAATTGATCAGGAATTTGTTTATTTCATTTAAAGTTGTCAAAGTTACAGATGAGGTTTGTAGTTAATATTTTATTTTTAATATCATTAGAATTTATGCTGTCTCTTTAGTTCTGATGTTAATAACTCTAAAAGATTTTAGTATTTTAAAAATGTATGTGTGTGTGTGTAGGTGTGTGTGTGCATGTGTGTGTGTGTGCATGTGTGTGCGTGGGGGGTCCCATCTGCCTACCATAGTGTATGTGTGGAGGTCAGTCTGCTTGTGGGAGTAAGTTCTCTCTCTCTACTCTCTGGGGCCCTTCTCCCTTTCTCTCCTTTTCCATCCCCCATCCCAACCCTTGCTTAAATATATCCAAGATTAGAACTCAAGCCCAAGTGCTGTCTCTGTGGAATTTGATGGTTCCCGTTTCTTGCAGTCAGTCCAGTACCCATGTTTTCAACTTTCTCTTACCTGTTTTTAATATATATATTTGTGTGTGTGTGTGTGTCAGAACTTCTTTGCAAACCATTTGTTTTTTGTTTTTTAATTTTACAGCTGAGTTCCTTTCTCTGGGACTCACAAACCACACAATGAAAGATAAAATAACGTGTTTGTTTTATTCCGTTTCTTGGTGAAAGGTCTTGGCTTGTGGGCTAAGTTAGCTTTACTTGGCAATTTGAGGTAATTGGGAATTGACGAACAGCTTTAATATCATTATCATTTTAATCTTTGCATGCAGAATTAAAGCTAGCCATAAGTCATGGACTACGGTCAAGAGATGTTTGTTTTTCCTGGGGAAAAACAACAACCAGGGGGGAAACACATGATTGGAAGGCTGGACTGTGGGTAAAATGAGAGCTTTGGAAACCTCAGAGATTTGAGGTAAATCTCACCCAAGTGACTTAGTCACTTGACCCTTTTAATCTCCTTTATAAAATGGAGATAACCCTGAGCTCTTGGCTGGGTTGTTTTACAGATGAAATGCAATGATAAAGGGAGGGTTCTCAGAAGCAACAGTTACTATTATTTATTCCTTACAGGACTGTAGTGGGTGCTGGTGTGCTGAGGGAATGCACTGCACAACAGGCTTTTAGTCAGATCCTTACCCTCCCTCAGCCCCTCCCCCTTAATGTGTATCAGCAAGAGAATTGGCGTGTAAGTCTCAGAAGGAACTGGCAGGCTGCAGTTTACTTCCTTTGGGCTGAAAGCCGCTGTGGCTTGGTCTCTGAGTGTGCTCAGTGGTCAAGGGACTGATGCTGTGGTCGGGCCATCTGAGACACTCTCCAGCTCTGGACACCAAAGTTTCCTTTTTCAGTGTCTCTGAGATGAAAATGACAATAATTTTGTTTATTTACAAATTAAATTAAAATGAAGCGAGTCACCACATAAACATCAGAATGTGGGGCTTCATACTGGTCAAATAGGGGAGGGGCCTGGAGCAAATGAGTAGACTTTCCGGACCCTTCTTGGACTCTGCTTTAACTCCTAACATAGGGGATCTATCGTTGGCATTTATTGCTGTGGAGAGACACCATGGCCAAGGCAACTCTTATAAAAAGCAGCATTTAGTTGGGGCTGACTTACAGATTCAGAGGTTCAGTCCATGAGAATATGGCAGCATCCAGGCAGGCATGGTGCAGGAGGAGCTGAGAGTCCTACATCTTGTTCCGAAGGGAACCAGAAGACAGTCTCTCACATTGCCAGGAGGAGGGTCTCAAAGCCCATCCCCACATTGACACACTTCCTCCAACAAGGCCACCCCTACTCCAACAGGGCCACACTTCCTAACAGTGCACTCCCTGGGCCGAGCATACTCAAACCACCACAGCTTCTCTTCATTTTTTAAACCATATTTCATTCTCCCCTCCCCCCTCTTGTTTTATTTGAGACAGGTAGCCGAGGCTAGCCTTGAGCGTGAGTCTTCTTCTTGCCGAATGGTGGGAATACAGAGGAATATTCCTTGCCCAGCTCTTTATTCCTTAATTGCACTTATTTTGTGTCCACGTGTCAGCGTTGTGTGGTGTGTGCAATGATACATGCACAGACATGCAGGTTTGCACACTCATGGCTGTGCAGAGGTCAGGGGAGCACACCTGGTGCCCTGCTCTATCACCCTCTGCTTTATTCCCAGCCAAAATCCCTCTGGACTCTGGGTCTAGTCGGGTGATCTAGGTCCAGTGATTCTCCTGTCTCCCACTGACTCTGAGCCCTGGGGTTCAAGTTTGTGTGACCACAGTTAGCTTTGTGTGTGTGTGTGTGTGTGTGTGTGTGTGTGTGTGTGTGTGTATGCTCGCACGCGGGTGCATTAATGCTGTATACATCAGACCGTAACAGAGGTAACTTCAGTCATTCCTACACAGCACACTGTTATTACAGCCCAGAGTACATTCTACCTCCATCAATGGGACTCGCCCATCAGTCCACTTTCTGATGGGTTATTAAGGATATCCTGAAAACCAATGGTCTCATCACCGCTCCTCACCACATCAAGAGGTCTGCTCTCGGAAGCAGTGGCGCACGCTGAACTCGATGCAGTGCACCACCCTGGCTTCCATTTGTGACTTCAGTGGAGTGGGTAGACCCCGGAGATTCCTTGATGTGGGAAAGTTTGTTTCATCTTGATTGAGTAGAAATTTTACTTTTCTGATAAATTCAAGAAGGTGAGTAGGCAGAAGTCCATTTTTCACATAAGAAAACCCTTTCTGGATAAGATCATGATTCCCCAAAGGCCTGATTCTGAGGGCTTTGTGACTGAAATGAGACCCTTGGCTTCTGGCCTTTATCTGGGGCCTGATCTCCATGCTTAGTTCTTTATTGTTCTCTGGATGCTGGTGATTGAAAGTCAAGTTCACAGGCCTCTAGTTCTTTATTTTTTCCAAGGTTCTTAAGAACTAGGAGGCTCCCTCCTCTGTTTCTCTCTCCCTTTCTCTCTCTGCCATTCTGTCTCTCCATCTGTTTCTCTTTCCATCCCTGTCACTTTCTGTCTTTCTTTCTTCATCATTTTGTCTCTCTGTTGCTCTGTCTTTCTGTGTCACACTGCCTCTCTATCTCTCTTTCTCTCCTTTTAACCTTCTCTCCTTAACCTGCCTCCTCTTCCTTGTTCTCTGGAAATTGAGTTACAGGGAAGCCATTGAAGTTGAAGTAGGTCAATCCAGTAGACTATGCTATTCGAGGCAGGCTGTCTCTGGGCACTGGCCAAAGACTCACCCACAAGAAGGAAAGAAAGGTTACTGATTAAGGGCCTGCAACCAGCAGAGAGGCAGAAGGCATAGAGTGGAATCCAGAAGGGGCGTGTGGAGATGACACTCAGTATGGTATGGAACACCTGTTGGGAGGGACAGTGAAGGTGACAATTGGGAGGGACAGTGAAGGTGACAATTGGGAGGGACAGTGAAGGTGACAAGAGGTTAAGGTTCATGTACCTAGGTCTAATGATGGAGACATATAGGGTTTGAGAGGGTCAAATAATAAATTCTGTTAGTGACAGTCTCACAGAGGACAAACAGGAAATGAAGTTCACAAAGGTTTACCACCCAGAGGTCTCAGAAGTACACTGCCCTGGGCAGTTCTTCAGTGTCAGGGGGTGTCTTATGCACAGCACCTCAGTGATTCCCAAAAGCAACACCATTGAGAAGTACTGTTATTAAATCACTTCTATAGCAATCAAAATGAATTAAACCACAAATTGATGATTTTTGTCATAATACTTTCATAATAATAGACTCCATTTTGAATCAATAGAATGGCATTCTGGATAGTAACGTTTCCAAGCTCATTTAAAAGTTATTGTTAGAAAACTTCTCTTCTTATTTCATTCATTTTACCATAGATAGTTTGCCTTTTGGAGTGAATCTGTAAAAATAAGTCAATTGATGATAACAAGTTCACAAGAAAATTATGTAGGCGTATTTTTGCTAGACAACAATGGAACTAAGTGTACAGTTGACAAAGAAGGGTAGGAGGTGAATTTATCCAGAGCACAATTATTGGGAAGCTCGACTCCTATGTACTGTAAATGCCAATCTTCATACAAACTATGTTATTAAGTGTTCAAATGAAGATCGCATACATGGAATTCACTCCTACCCTACCATGAGAATATCTACTACTTGTCTAAAAAGTTTCTATCGATGTTATAAAACACTATTACCAAGAGCATCTTAAGGAGGAAAGGGTTAATTTCATATATACCGTTATCCTAGAATCCATCATCTAAAGACATCAATGTGGGAATTCAAAGCAGACACCAAGAAGGAACGCTACTTACTGGCTTTCTCCTCACAGCTTGCCCAGCCTGCTTTCTTATGTCACCCAGGACCACCTGCCTGGGAGGGGCCCCACCCACAGGGACCTGGGACCCATATCAACCATCGATCAAGAAACTGCTCCACAGGCTTGCCTATGGGCCAATCCTTGGGGAGGCATTTTCTCACATAAGATTCCTTCTTTCCAGATGATTCCAGCTTGTGTCAAGTAGGTATAGAAGCCAGCCAGCATAAATCTTATCTAGATTCTTAGAAATCTGGGGAAACGGGGTTTCCCTAGACCTTTTCAGGAAACCATATGGTCCAAAGAGCTTTTGCCAAAATGTCTTCACCAAACCCCAGCTATTGCTACCAATCACACATGGTAGCCTTCATAAGTCTCTACTGGAATCAAGGCAGGCCTTAACCGCATTTACCAATCTGAAGAATCTATCCAGACGTTTGGCCTGCTTTGGAACAAGGTCTTACCTCAGTAAATCCTGCTGTGTGAGCTCTGTCCCAAGGCATTGAGCTTCACTGCCTCTACGTGCTCTAGGAACTTGGGATGGGGGAGATTCCACCATCCCTGTAGGCTTCTTTTTAACTATATCCTCCTAGAAATGATGCCTTGCATAGGAAAGCGACTTCAGACTTGGCTGGAGGCTAGCAGAATATCCATCCACTATTAGCATTCAGTCCTCTAAGCCACCACTTTGTAATTGCCTTCTCAAAAGAGGTCATACACAGCCACCAGCAGACCCAGAAGACAGGCATGGCTTATCTGATCTCACGATGGTTAAGTATCAGCTCAGCTTTGGTTCCTTTATAGATCCCACGGGCAATGTGTTATCTGTGTTTCTGCCCTAGAACCAAGATCGAGAATTTGCCTTTGTTTGGCCCAGTCTTCCCAATGCTACTCTAACTCAATTAGATGTTTCTTTGTTTTTCCCATGTGTTCCCTAAAATGGTGCAGTCCAAAGGTAACTCACTGCTCTTTCAAAGATTCTCCTGGGAGACAAGTTTGCATAGCTGGACTGTTAATTTCAAGACGGGCAAAACCTTTCTCAGTCAACTCTCTCTACCAGCTATTCCCATATAGTGGCCCTGGATGGATAGCATGGGGCCTTCTCTGAAGCTCTTCTCATTTCTTTCTTACACAACACTATCAATTATTGTAGTATCTCACCCTAGGCCAGAGTGGAGTATGCGGATTGATAGTCTGCTCCGATTTAGATATGATTAAAGTCACATTCTCTCTCTTTTTTTAATTTGAAAAAGTTAATGAAGACATAATTACATTCCCTCCTCTTATCTCTTCAGTTCCCACCCCTGCTCTCTCTTAAATTTCACAGCCTCCTCTTCTTTAATCATTGTTGCTACACACACCACACACACACACGCACACACACAGACACACACACACAGAGAGACACGCACACACACACACACACACACGCACACACACACAGACGCACACACAGATATATAAATATAACCTGACAAGTCTCTTCAGTGTTATTTGCTAACCACTGGCCACTTGGTATTGGGTAACTAATCAGGGGGCACTTCCCTGGCAAAGACCAAGCTTTCCTCTTTCAGCAGCTGGTCATTGTTTTGGATTCGGAGTGGGGCCCATGAGATTTCTCTTATTTATGTTAGGCGTCTGTTAATTGTTGCTGCAATCATTCCGGTCTTGCTGACATTGTGTATGGGTGTAGCTTCTGTGTCATAGCTTAGAAGGCACAGCAGACTTACTGGTTCTCTGGCTCTTTTCATCTTTCTACCCCCTCTTCCTTTGAGTGTTAGGTGCAGAAGCTGTGCTGTGGATATATCTGTTGGGGCTGTGCAATGCATAGTAGGTTGTTCTCTCATTTTGATTAGCTGTAGCTTTGGGTAATGGTCTCATCGCTGTGACAAGAGCTTCATTGATGAGGGGTGAGGGCTACACTTACCCGTGGGTATACGGGTAAGCATGTCAAGTGAAATTTGAAAACATTCTTGAATAATCTCTGAATAACCCACCCCATCAAGAACTGAGAAAAGTCCACAGGCTTAGTGACTTCCCGAGAGCCTCCTTGGTGCAACCAGACTTTCCACCTAAAGCAAAGGTCTTTCATATTTTCCTGTTGTCGCCTCTAAAAGAGTAAGACTCGGGATGAGAAAGGTACAACAGGGATCTTGGTGGAAGGTGAGGCTTATGTAGGATAGGGTTCATTCTCAGTGTGCTAGGTTGTTTTCCCCCGTTGCTTCAGTAGATGTACTCCCCCAGGCTGAAATCAGTAAAGCACCCAGAAGTTTTAACGAAGGCTGAGGGTAGGTAGGTCAGTAGGAGAGCCCTGCTTAGTTAGCATGCACAAAGCACCCAAGAAAATGAAAACTGAAACGAAATTCTGTGACACTCTAGCACCGTGACTATGAGTGTGCTGGCTCCAAGCTAGACTACCTCAGAGCCCAGTCCCTCTGGAGCTTTTGGACAAAAGAGGAAGTAGGTTAAAAAAAAAAAAAGCAGCTGCTGAGGCAGGGAAACGAGACAGGTTCACACGTTTTCCGTTCCCTCCTTTCTCTTCATCTAAGGGCGGGAGGAAATAATGTTAGTCTTTTAAAGTCTCTAGATTCTGCTTCTCTAATATAATAGAGATGGAATCCTCAAACAGAAACAACTGAAAAGAACCTCAATTTATCTGAAGCTGAGAGATCCTCCTTTTGTGAGATTTCTAGACATAGTTCTAAGATCTCTTTTCCATCTTGCCAGAGTACGAAAAGAATATTTCCCCGTTTTTGTTTGCAACTGCCAATTCTTTTGAAAATTCTAGTGGCTGATAAACCTGTGCAAACACAAACAGAAAACAGCATAGCTGAGGGCGAGTCTGAGAAAGTTGCCTGTTCTACAGATCTTTGGATCTGGGGGAAATAGCATGAACGGGTGGAGGAATGAATGTTGTGTACAAGAACAGAGCTAACAGGGAAGAAAGGTCACAAGCTCCGAGATTTGTCACCTAAGGAAAGAGGAGTCATCTTCGGTGTCATCTGGGGCTTTGGCTTCCCTTCCCAGACCAAGTGCTCAGCTAACTGTTAGTTCTCATGAATGGATGCCAAGGGAAGGGGCCATCTTGATTCCTGACGAGATCATCCTCAGGTTGACTCTTCTAGCACTGGTGTGGGCGTGGGTGTTTCTCTCTCTGTGCATATACATGTGCGTCTGTATGTATATCTCCCTGTGTGTGTCTGTGTGTCTCTATATCTCTGCGTGTGTGTCTCTGTTTGTCTCTCTTTCTGTGTGTGCATGTCTCTGTGTGTCTGTGTGTCTCTGTATGTGTCTCTGTTTGTCTCTCTGTGTGTGCATGTCTCTGTGTGTCTGTGTGTCTCTCTTTGTCTCTCTTTCTGTGTGTGCATGTCTCTGTGTGTTTGTGTCTCTGTGTATCTGTGTGTCTGTCTCTCTGTGTGTGTCTATGTGTCTCTGTGTATCTTTCTGTGTCTCTGTGTCTCTGTTTCTCTCTGGGCATGTCTCTGTGTGTGTGTGTGTGTGTGTGTGTGTGTGTGTGTGTGTGTATGTGTGTATGTGTGTGTGTGTTGGTAGCAAATATTTCTGTTGGGAAAAGACCGTAATAGACACTCAATACTGGACTGGAGAAGATGGGGATGTGGTTTCTAAGGTCTAAAGGCCCTGCCATTCCTGTAAAGGCTGCCCCCATCACACAGTTTTAGACACTGCATATCCTGAGAGATGTTGCCTTTCTAGATTCAGAAATGTCGATCATAAGCTGTTACTGAATATTGTTTATTCTTCTTAGTAGTAAGGTATGTGTGTATGTGTATGTGCATGTGTGTGTATGTATGAGTGTGTGTTTTCACAGTTGTCCACTGGGCACTGGAGGAAGGACATGGTATCAGAAAATTTCCCAAACACTGGGATATTTTCTTTTACAAAGAACATTCTTAGCCAACTTGTGGTGCTATTTCAACTGGAACAACCTAGACTTCGGAGACACTCCCATACCAGACAGCTTCTTCCTACTGCTTTTGGTGTGAGAAACTTCTTTATTTTCCTTTTTTATTTTTATTGGAGAACAAATTTCTATTAAAGGTATTGGTTTGTCACCAGGCAGGCACAGACGCTAGCCCATTCTAATGGAGCACACTGGAAATCGTGTTCACTTACATCTCAGTGACAACCAGAAAGTATAGGTCACATGATAAAAGGACTCACCAGTTATTTGATATTGAAATTTAAAAAAATTCAAACTAATTCACATTATCAGTGTCCTGTTATACAATTGTGGACATCCCTGAAAATGAATCTGAATTATAGAAATGGCTTTCTTTTTACTAGATAGGACAACGACTCAATATTTTCCCTCACCCTTTTCTTTCTTTCTTCTTTTTTTTTAATAAAGTCTCTCTCTTTTTTTTTAATTTTACTTTATTTATGTGAGTGTACTGTAGCTATCTTCATGAACACCAGAAGAGGGCATTGGATCCCATTTCAGATGGTTGTGAGCCACCATGTAGTTGCTGGGAATTTAACTCAGGACCTCTGGACGAGCAGTCAGTGCTCTTAACCTCTGAGCCATTGCTCTGGTTTCTTCTTTCTTTTAGTAATACTTTTAACCAACTCTATAGGGAATGTTTGCAAGGCTGAAGCTGTCCAATATTATCATAAGCTATTTTTGGAAATAGCTTCATATCTGAGTCATGGCAGAGGACCAGACCTGATTCCTGATGCAGCAGGTAAAACTTCCAGACCCTTCCTCGATTTCTCTTAAAGCTAAAAACTTTGGATACATGATTTAGGCTCAGCAACCGGAAATACCTCCCCCATTCTATGAATTTTTGAGCTGGCAACCCAAGCAGACAGGACGAGAAGAGAACTCTTTATGGCAGGTGAGAGGGATAAAGGCAGAAATCCTCTTCGCTCATGTACAGGAGTGGCCGAGCTGGCTTGGCACCCTCTGGTGCAGTGTTGGGGGTGGTAGCTGCAGCTTGGCCTGTTGATGACTGGAGTGGCCGGCAGAAATATCATGGATGTAAACTACTTATTCAGTGAAGAGCAGCTGAACGGCCAGGATGGCAACATCTAATAGCCCCGTCATCTGAGCCCCGTCACTGGCTCAGAAGAACGAACAAGGTTCTCTTCAGAGAGATACAGTGGGGCCTTGCCTCAGGAAGATAGAAACCAATAAATTTTGGGGATTTTATGGAAATGGCCTGCATTGGGGCCTGAGGTTTCTGTCTGTACAGTTAGATATTGTCAAGAGGCCAATTACCTCTCTGATGGAGACTGCTTCCGAGCTGGGGGAAATCTTCCCTCCTCTTCTTATTAGATGAAAATCCCTTCTCTAGGTTCTTACTGGAACCAAGTAAATTTCCGAAGACATACTTCCTTGGCTTGCTGGGATGTGAGAATGTGCAGCTGGGGATGGTTCCTTGCTTTGCCTTGTTTGTCAGCTCCAGAACACTTAGAACAGTGGTGCTCCCTCACTGAGCACAGAGATCACTTGAAAATAAACAAATAAATAAGTTCAAGTCCTACTTAGGGAAAAAAAATCCAGTCAGTATTTCTGTGGTTAGGATCTAGGAACTGGTATTATTTTAAAGGGTCTTAATGTGACTTTGAGCAGTAGTTGGTGATAAGAACCCTGGCCTGGCACACAATGGGCAAGCACAGAACTTCTCAGTTATACCTTAGTCCTTCCCTTCCCTTTTATCTGATACAAAGTCTCACTAAATCTCCCAGGTTGGCCTTGAACTCACTTTGTAGCCCAGATTGGCCTGAATCTGTGATTCTTCTGTCTCAGCCACACCCTCTCTCCCCCACCCACCAAGTCTCTGGAACTACAGATACTTCCAATACTTAATGTCCACTACTTAAAGGGGTTTGACAGAGTATTATTTGACACTATGTTATCATAAGTAAACTATCTATAATACAAAATGATAACTTTATGTAACTGTATAAAGGACAAAAGAACATGGTATTACATACTAAGAAAATATGTGCAAGTTGAAGTCTGTTTCAGTTTGGGAAATACCAAATGTCTTAGATACTTTTTTATTGCCACGACAAAATACCACAACCAAGGCAACATGGAAAAGAAAGAGTTTAATTTGAAGCTCACTATTCCAGAGTTTCAAGGGTGGCAGATAGGCAGACAGTGTGGTGCTGGAACAAAAGCCAAGAGCTTACATCAGGCCCGCAAACAAGAAGCAGAGAGCTAGCTAGGAATGATGCGGGCTTACTCACCTTCAGTGACATACTTACTCCAAAAGACCACACCTCCTAATCTTTCCCGAAATAGTCCCACCAACTGGAGACCAGCATTCAACTCCATGAGCCTATGAGGACCATTCTCATTCAAACCACCACAGCAAATTAAAATGATAAATATTCATGAACTGCCAGCTTCAGAAGGCAGTAACACACACATAGACGTATTTCAAACAAAAGAAAGCTCATATGGTATATATGTATCTTGTATGAATTATATATTGTATAAGCTATGTTCAAATGAAAATACATACCATATCCTATGAAGAATAATTATAGAAAATGATATTTGGTTGAACAGTCAGGTAATAACTATGCTTATTCTTTCTCTGAACCGGCCTTTAAGGAAAGTTAAAATCTCAAGAACCCTTACATATAAGACATGGGTTAGAACATGGGACAGGACATGAGACCTGGTGTAGAGAAGAGAACATACCTCACCAAAGTCAAAGGCTAAGTGCAGGAATACTGGAATAAGAGAGCAGTAAGAGGCAAGAAGACACGGTACGAGGAGGAGCATGGCGAAAAATTAAAGGTTGGAAAGTCAGCAGGTTTTGCCATCCTAGACAGTGATCTGATCAATAAACAAACAGGAGACTCAGAGTTTATTATAGAATCTTCATTTTACAGTTAGTAGGGACTTTGGGAGTGGGATAAAAACACCCTGAGAGCTCCAGGCCAGCCAAACGTGATCCTTTCACACATTTCCGGTGAGGGAGGCGCTAGCTTTGAAGCCTTTAAGACTTCCGCTTTGCTGCTTTGCTCTCTGACTCTGGCCAATGAGCGTTGAGTTTCCTTCTCTGTGTTTAAGACGCACGGAGACAAAGCCTTCCTTCCCTAGGGTTTTCATGTGAATGAAAGCGGAGCTGTGCCTGTAGAGTACTGGGCAGGTAGCCATTCTGTGGTTGATCATCATCTTAAAACGCGTTGTCTGGGCTTTTTACACAACCCTTATGGGCCTTGTGCAGATATATTATGGCTTCCAGTTTTGTTTATTTATGAGATTTCTGTGCATGTCTCTGCATCTATAAGTGTTTCTTGTGCTTTTCTGTGGCTCTTTTTCTTCTGTTTTGTCCTATTCTGGTTTATTTAATCTTATTTTACTTTATTATTATTTTTAGGTGTGTGTGTATGTGTGTTTGAGAGAGAGAGGGAGAAGCAGAGAGGGAGAGAGGGAGAGAGGGAGAGAGGGAGAGAGAGAGAGAAGAGAGAGAGAGAGAGAGAGAGAGAGAGAGAGAGAGAGAGAGAGGATGTATGTTTGGATGGGAGGGAGGATAGGAAGGATTTGGTAAGAGTTGAGGGAAGGGAACCATAATCAGAATATATTGTGCAAAAAAAATCTATTTTCAATAAAGGAAAAAAATAGGGGCTATCTCTTTAATAGTGCATTATGGTTCAGAGATTAGGATTCCCCCCCTCCCTCCCCCTCTTTCTCTCCCTTCCCCTCCCCAACTCTCTTCCTCTCTCCAAGGACTCCTGTAGAGTTGCTACATAGTTGAGGATGCCTTTGAAGAGATGGCTCAGGGGTTAAGAGGACTGGCTGCTCTTCCAGAGGTCCTGAGTTCAATTCCCAGCAACCACGTGGTGGCTCACAACCATCTGTAATGGGATTCAATGCCCTCTTCTGGTGTGTCTGAAGACAGTGTACTCACATATATAAAATAATAAATAAATAAATATAAATAAAAGTTTGGTCAGACTTAGTCTACCACCATTTACAACCACTCAAATATGAATGGCCTCTAATAGACAAACCTAAACACACCCAAACAATTCTAGGTAACTATGCTGTTTCTATGATGGCAACGGTTCCATTCTGTGTCCTAGAAAGTGGAGCTAGCAAGGCAGACAGCCCACCGAGTAGTGTAGGCGTTTTATTTAATGCGATGGTTGAATTACTCAGAAAAGATCTGCACAGCATCACGCAGTAGTAAAGCAGTGACCGTGGGCACAGCAGAGCCCTGGGTTCATTTTGGATACAGGATAGAAGACACCTTTCACCTTCAAGGGTTGCTAGCACTCCTGAGGCAGGAGGCAGGGGGCAGGGGGCGGGGGGCGGGGCGGGGGCGGGGATGGAGGCGGGGGGGGGGATGGAGGCAGGGGCAGAGGCGGCATAGGGGCAGAGGCAGGTGGGTCTCTGTGAGTTTAAGGCCAGCCTGGCCTACAGACTGAGTTGCAGGATAGCCAAGGCCACACAAAGAAATCAGGTCTCAAAACAACAAAACCAAACCAAACGAAATTCTCGACATTTCCTGAGATGATCAGCTGGACGTTGACAAGGTTGTGATGGATCCCTGAGCTCGCTGGTGGGAGTTCTTGGGAGGACTGAAGCCTCACCGGCCCCGTTACCGTGGGACTGTCTGCTTACGTAAGCACTCTGAGCCTTGGGGTTGCCTTAGTCACTCTGGACAGATATAAGAGGACACTGGATCAAACGCCTTTCTTCCTCTTTTCCCTTCCCATGACTCGTAAAAGAATGATTACACGTGCTGTACAAGTCCACAGCCACATGGCTTGTGGTTTTTACAAACCTAGCTGGTAGCTTTTTCCAACATGTAAGGTTCACCCTGCTCCTGGGACTACACCCAGGGGACAGAAACGTAGATTTGCTGATGTGCAGGCATGAGACACAGGACCCCTCACTGGGCAGATGACCCCCAATGGGCAGACAGAAAACACATGCTCGGTTGTGCTCTCAACCAGCAAAGGGGAGGACAGATGTCACTTTATAGTCTGCATTTCACAACAGTGTTCTAAGCCTGGTTGTCACCCTCTCAGAACGGACGAGGGTTCAGGCCTACGAAAAGAAAACCAAAACCATAACTCAAAGAATATATCCCTTTGTGTGCCCAGGAGGCGGTGAAAAGCCCAAGCAAATGTAAAAAGGGAATCACTGTGGACGGCTGAGTACCACGGTTCACAGACAGACGGACCCAGACACTCCCCAGCTGCCAATGTCTTTTGGGGGCAAAAGAAAATATTAAAAGACATAAGGCAGACGCTCAGTTGGTTTTCCTCGTGTGATACAGTGCAGACTTTCACTGTTTTTCCAACTCCTGTGCTATGGAGAAAGGGTCTAAAGCAAGTGATGGAACAGACCCTTACCACAGCGGATGCAAGGCTGGTCTAATCAGAGGAGGGGAAAGACCGTATCATTTAGGATAAACAAAAAGGGGAGAGCAATTTAATTGACTCCTGATGTTCCGTCTAACACAGGCCAGAAGTCTTAAAACCTAGAGGCTTATTTTTATTTGTGAGTATATTTATTTTTATTTATTTTAATGAGTTTTCCATCTGTGTTGATAGAATTCCAGTTGAGAAACTTCCCGCCTGGCTTCTTTGATCTTATGCTCACCTTTCAAAAGCATGAAAAGGTCTTCTCTTTCCCTTATGTAAAAGTACTTCCAGCCAGTGTTTAATATTAAAGAGATGTGTATCAGACCCGGGACAGGCATATTGAAGCCATTCTGCACTTGGCCCTTTCTCTCCTTGGCGCTTCGTTCTCTCACAGCCACCCCCCTCCTACCATTCTCAACCCACTGTATTTCTGGACACAGTTTTGTACAGATGCAGGGCTGTTCTAAAAGCCAGGGAGAATAACGAGAAGGGAATGGGTGTTTCTTCTGCGAAGCCTCTTGGCGGGCTGTGGAGGTTCCAGGGCTGCTGGCCTCAGCACCTTGTGCTTGCTGGACTTGGATGAGAAGTCCAGGTTTCTAGGCCGTCCCTGGAAGATGGTTCTTAATGGGGAACCCCTTACTTCTCCCTCACCATATCTAAGAAAGCCATCTGTCTATAAATTATTTAAGTTCAGCAGACCAAACAGGTCTCAGTGAACACATGTAAATAAAATGGAATTTGTTTGCAAAAACCAACCAGTGATATGTGTGTGTGTGTGTGTGTGTGTGTGTCTCTCTGTGTGTCCGTACATCTGTGTGTGTGTGTGTGTGTGTGTGTGTCTGCATGCATGGGTGTGTGTCTGTATGTGTGTTTGTGTCTGTGTGTCTGTGTGTGTATGTGTCTCTGTGTGTATCTGTGTGTGTGTCTCTGTGTGTGTCTGTGTGTATCTGTGTCTGTGTGTGTATCTGTGTCTGTGTATGTGTATGTGTCTGTGTGTGTCTGTGTATGTGTATGTGTCTGTGTGTGTCTGTGTGTGTGTGTGTGTGTGTGTGTGTGTGTGTGTCTGTGTGTGTGTGTGTGTGTGTGTGTGTGTGTGTGTGTGTGTGTGTGTGTGTGTCTCTCTGTGTGTGTGTGTGTCTATGTGTGTGTGTGTGTGTGTGTGTCTCTGTGTGTGTCTGTGTGTGTGTGATTCTATGGGGGTCTGTGTGTGTCTGTGTGTCTGTGTGTCTGTGTGTATCTGTGTATGTGTGTCTGTGTGTGTATGTGTCTCTGTGTGTCTGTATGTATCTGTGTGTGTGTCTGTGTGTGTCTGTGTGTGTGTGTGTGTGTGTATGTGTCTCTGTGTGTGTCTGTGTGTCTGTGTCTGTGTGTATCTGTGTATGTGTGTCTGTGTGAATGTGTCTGTGTGTGTCTGTATGTATCTGTGTGTGTCTGTATGTATCTGTGTGTGTCTGGGTGTGTGTGCCTGTGTCTGTGTGTGTGTCTGTGTGTATCTGTGTGTGTGTGTGTGTGTGTGTGTGTGTGTTTCTGAGTGTATGTGTCTTTTCAAGTGAAAGGGTCATAAAGCCTAGGGATCAGAGAAAATTCTAGAACAAACTAGCATTTTTTTAAATTCCAATTTGCTTTCCACAATGTTTTGTTTTTTGTTTTTAAATAAGCTGCAATGCTTATCAGTTGGCTTGCATGTTACATGAGTTATTTTATTCAATGGAGGTGTGTTTATGGAATTTGTACTTTTCCATTTTTTTAAAAACAAAACATTCATCAAGAGAACTGCTTCAACTTTAGGGAAATTTGATTTTTCCCTGTCTTTTTGTTGTTACCTTATAATTATTATTTTAGACAGGGTACCATAGAGCGCAGGCTGGCCCTGAGCTTGCTATATGGCAAAGGCTTATTTCGAACTCTTGGCCCTCCTGCCTCTACCCCCCAGCGCTAGGATCACAGGCAATGCCCCTCCCTCACCCCAGGATTTTTGATCACCTTAATTTAGAAAATGAGACACAATAAGATGAACAGTTGTATAGCAGACAGAACCCATTAATGGTCAAAAATTATACTAGGGTTTCTCCAAATTACAGACTCTGGAGATAGTTTGGGTGTACTTTGATTTACATATGACTGCATATAAATTACATGTAATTCAACTAATGTGCAACTTTTTAGTAGCCATAGATTGCACTAAAAAGCAATCAACTTCTAAATAATTTTTTGAACTTTCTGTTTTTAATAAAATGGTCTTTGCCACTTCTGAAGCTATAGGTTTGGAAGAAATGTCTTCATCTACTCACGCAACTCTGATGTCACACAGAGTAATTAAGGCTTTTTATGGAAGGTTTATGTGGGGAAGGATTTTTGAAAGTTACCAAATGGGTAAGATTTGGTGAAAGAGAAAGTAGACACACAGTCAGCCTTTAGAACTGCGTTTACTGTGCCCTTCAGACGACAGAGCCTAACAGCTGGAGCAGCCGGTCAGCTGTTCGCATGTTTCTCTCTGAATCCAAGGGGGGGGTGAACTTCACAGATTCCAGCTGTGCTTACTTTGGGGTTTCCTGGCTCTCCACTCTTCTGTGCTATGTAGCCTATGTGTCCAAATCTCAGGGGACACTCTGTCCAGCACGAGTCAGTCTCCTTCCTTTCTCTTCTAGAAGTAAGGAATGTGAGATATGTGTAATGGTCCTCATGGCCTGAGATGCCAGGGGGGAGGAGGAGGGAGGGGGGGGAGGGAGGAGGGGGGAGGAGGGGGAGGAGGAGGAGGGGAGGAGGGGGAGGGAAGGAGGGGAGGGAGGAGGGGGGAGGGAGGAAGGAGGAGGAGGAGGGGAGGAGGGGGGAGGGAGGAAAGGGGAAGGAGAGAGGAAGGGAGGGGTGAGAAAGAGGGAGGGGGAGGGAAGAGGGTGGGGGAGGAAGGGAGGAGGGAGAAGGAGGGAGGAAGACAAGAAAAGAGGGAGGGAGAGAGAAAGAGCAGTGAGAGGGAAAAGGAGGAGAGGGAGGAGGAAGGGGAGGAGGAGGACAAAGAGGAAGAGGGGGAAGAGTAGGAACAGACACAAGGATAATGAAAAGACTAGAACCTTGAAAATGAGCTCAGTGTGGCCCATTAAGTTGGAAGGAAGGACAGAAAGTAAAAATGGAGGCATCTAAAGATAAAGAATTGGCAGAAAGAAAGAGCCTTACCCAATTGTTACTTTCTTTCTAGGTCCTGATTCTTAAAAGTAAACGTGCACCAGGGTCTCCTAGAAGGCTTGTCAAATGTGGACTTTCAGGACCTGCCACAGTTCCTCACTTCTTGGGGCTACTGTGAGGTCTGCCTTTTTTTTTTTTTTTTTTTTTTTTTTAAGATTTATTTATTTAATGTATATGAGTACACTGTAGCTGTCTTCAGACACACCAGGAGAGGGCATCAAATCCCATTACAGATGGTTGTGAGCCACCATGTGGTTGCTGGAATTTGAACTCAGGACCTCTGGAAAGTAGTCAATGCTCTTAATTGCTGAGCCATCTCTCCAGCCTTTTTTTTTTTTTTTTTTTTTTTTTTTTTGAGGTCTGCCTTTTAACAAGAGTGACTTGCACTGACAAGCTGGAGTTGAAAAGCAGCTGCCCCAGGTTTGGGGACTGGGAGAGGCTGTCTGCAGAGAGCCTACGGGGCATAGCTAAAGCCCTGAGAGCGGAGAGGATCTGTGCTTCAGAGGGACTGGGGGCAGGGAGGCAGTACAAAGTAGGTGAAAAGGAGGTGAGGATTGACAGAGGTCTGCGAAGGGCTTCAGCATGCAGTGTGCCAGGGTAAGTGAGTAGCAGACAGAGGCAAGAGCAGAAATAAAGGGACCACTGAGTTGCCGCTAAGGCGTTGATCAAAGTGGCCAGAAGTTGTATCTAAGTGCTCAAGTCTCTTCATCAGTCCTGTTTTCTAATATGTGGACTGGAGACACAGGTCAGTAACAGAATGCCTCATATGTGCAATGCCCTGGCCTCAGCTCGTTCATAGCACGGTTAACGGAATGAATGAATGCAACTTACCAAGGGTAACAGAGAGATGAGAGAGCTGGAGAGCTAGAGCGAGGGGGACTGTGGGAGTTTTTGGGGGTACCTAATCCCATCCTTATCTTTTCACTGTTAGGTGCTGACAACAGGCTACCTGCCTATAGCAAGGCTCCACGAAGCAGAATCACACAGTGCCTCCCTAAATTATCTCAAAGACCACAGCAGAACAAAATAAAAGGCGAGTCTTAAGAGACACCAACAAGTAAAAGACTGAGTCTCTGAAAGAACAACTGGTTCTCTTGTGAGGCACGCAAGGGGGAAGGAAGCCTTCCATCTCCCTAGCCACGCCCCTTTGTCTGCACTACGTCGTAGCTGTCGCTTTGCTGGGGTATCGCTTTGAGCACGGATAACCCTGGCTTCTCCTCGGTCTAGGAAGCAGCACAGAAGCTCCAGGGTCCTGCTTCCCTGACATCTTTTCTAGATGGTTTCATTGCCTTTTGTCCTGAAATTGTGAATGTGAGAGTTTTATGCCAGACGCTCAGAATTTTTGCAAATGCTAAGACAGTGTTTAATACGGCAATCCAATAAAAGAGACAATCTTTCTTTTTTCCAGAGCTGGGGACTGAACCCAGGGCCTTGCGGTTGCTAGGCAAGTGCTCTACCACTGAGCTAAATCCCCAACCCCTAAAAGAGACAATCTTAACTCAGGTTACCAATGAAGAAATCTGTTACTATCGCGGGACCCTAGGAAGAATGCCGGATGCAGCACGTGTTCAACAGCCAAAGAGAAATGGGTTAGGATTTCAACCCAGGTTACCTAACACATTGGATCGGATCCCATCACGTGATCCGATCACGGCACTGCTATTGGTTATACTTTGTCTGAGGCATGAAGTGATGCATGTATTCGTTTGGTTTCCTGCGGGGTCCACTTTGTCACTTAACAGTTTTGTTTTAATTTTTTTTTTTTTAGCAATAATATTTCAAATCTACGAGAATTCATCATTACCATCCATTTTCTACTTGCTAATACATTCTAATGGAAGTGCGTATTGCGACTTCTAGTCATCTTTTAAATCTCGTGGGAGACACTAGTTGGAATGTTTTCCAAGAGCTACTTAGTTTCCTCCATTACATTTTCTCTCATTTTTAAATTTAATGTGCCTCTTCCTGATGACCCAGAGTCTTCTAGTGACTGTACACCCATAAAGGAAGGATTAGAATGACCAGCATCAGTAGCTGGCTTGGTCTTCCTTAACAGTCTTGTTGGGTCACCTTAAGTACCCGTTGGTAGGCTTCTTGTCTGCCTTATGCTCTCCTCATGCTGACATCTGGTTGCCGTTATGACAGTATTATGAGGTGGGACCCTTAAGAAAGGACTAGGTCGTAAGGGCTCCACCCTCACTAATAGATCTGTGCAATTTTAGCCAAATGGGTTTGACCATGACGTCAGTGGGCTCACGATAAAAGGCTCAGCTCCAATCTTTCCATCCCTGTGTGTCACTTCTTTGCCACGTTATGAGGCAACCAAAGCCATTGCTGTGCTCTTGGACTCCCAGGGGCCTTTGAAACTGTGAGCCAAGCACATGTCCATTACTCAGAGGTTATCCATGCTGTAGAGTCCTGTTACAGAGAGAAAATCTACTTAGACACACCTCTTACCTGTCCTTCTGCAAACATCCTCTGGGTAGAGCAACACCACTTGGACTAGCCAAGAACCTTGCTTCTTTGGATGATGTGAAGGCTGCATCCATGCTTATGAATTCATAATAGGAAAGCAGCCCAGACATAGGGCAACAGATAGAGAAATGTGCGTGTACACAATGGAGTTCTGTAAGCTGGAAAGAGGGGGGGAAATGGATGGAGCTGCAGACCACTAGGTTAAGTGAAGTAAGACAGACTCCCAGCTGAGTCTAGAGAGATGGCGAGAAGATGAAAGACTGAGTTGGGTAGCAGATCTAAGAAGGAGGGGTCAAAGAGGATGGGGTAAGGGAACAGAAAATACCATGTTATTCTCCTGTGAAGGATCTGTATTCATACATGCATACAAGCAAGGCACAAAAATACAAATGAATGAAAGTCTCATAATGAAAGTTATAAACAACAATAAAAAAATAGACTGCTGCCAGACGGCTCAGCAGTTAAAGGGACTCTGCCACCAAACCTGACTACGAGTTCAGTGCCATGCGTCCACATAGTGGAAGGAAGGAGAGAGAGAGAAGCGATTCCTGCAAGCCGGTCTCTGTCCTACACTCACAGACTCACAGACACATACACACACATACACACACATACACACACATATACACACAGATACACACAGACACATACAATACACACATACAGACACAGACATATACATACACAGACATACATACACAGACACATACACACACAGAGAGACACACATTCACACATACACAGACACACAGGGACACATACATACACACAGACATGTGTACACACAGAGTGACACACACAGACACACAGACACAAAGACACATACACAGAAAGAGAGAGACATCACACACACACACACATACACACACACAGGAACACAGAGACATGCACACATAGACACACATACACGCATACATACAGAGACACACACAGACACATACACACAGATAGAGACAGACACACACACACAGAGACACACAGAGAGACACACATACACACATACACACACAGATATACACATAGGAACCCATACACACACAGAGAGACATACATACACACACAGAGACACACGCATACACACATGCAGACACAGATACACAGACACACAGATACACAGACACACAAACAGACACACAGATACAGACACACAGTCACACAGAGACAAACATACAAATAAACATACAGAGACAGAGACACAGATAAACACACACAGAGACAGAGAGAAAGTGGGGCATGTAACACTCCCTGACATCAATAAATAAATAAAAATTTAAAAGTAGAAGAAAAAGATGTTCAGACTACGACAGCTCCTTCTGTGAGCCTGTGTGCTGAGCTCCCACTCAGTTAAACTGAGACTCGGGCTGAGTGGCGTGCCAGTAAATGGGCTTTTCGTAGCCTGTCTTCGGTGGCTACATGACTCCTTAACCTGCCCACTCACACACACAACCTTTGCTCATGGCAAATCTTGGAAGTTTGGCACCTGATTGGAAATGCAGTTGCCACTTAGAAGCAGGAAGGAATGACCACGGTGACTAAGGGTGAATGGGCTTTCATCCTTAACTTGGGCAGTTTTCCTTATGTGGTTTATGGTGGAAAATTCCATGCAGTAGAGTTTGGAATTCAAAATTGGCTTCAGGAGTCATCCATTGTGTTTGTCTGGGCCGTTTTACCAAATGAGCCTTGAAAGTAAATATATAAAACCTAAGTTTCATGCATTGCATATGCATTATATTAATATAATGGTCCCCCTTATCTACAGGGGATATATCCCATGACCCTCAGTGGTGGTCTCGATAATACCAAACGCTGCATAAGATGTTTTTCCTGTATATGTACAATTGTAATACGGTTTAATTGATAAGGTAGGCACAATGAGAGGTGAAAAATAATAACTAATAATAAAATAAGTCATCATCATGATATAATAGAATCAATAATATGAATTATTTTTTGAATCCTTAATTTAATAGTATAATATTATGCAGATTTTTGTCCAAATAATTAATATTGCTAATAATTTAATAATTCTCCAGAGGTAACTGAAACTATAGAATGTAAAACCATAGGTTGGGGATGCCGTTTAACACTTGCCTAGCATGCACAAGGCCCTGGGTTGATTCCCAACCATTGCAATGATGATAACCACAATAACAAACAGCACCCCAAACAACACAACAGAAAGCATGGAGAACAGTGTGTGAGTTAACTCTGGGGATGCTTTTCTCATAGTCATGTTAAAGAAGTGTTCTCCTTGATCCACCCTCAGTTCTACAGCACAGCCTTCTTTCACCCTGCTACACTGGAGACATCAGGGAGTGGAGGAGTCCTGTGGCCTAAGGTGGTCCTCTCATGAGGAAATGTGGAACAAAAAGTTTTATCCACCTAAAGGTAAGCATGGCCAACTACGTACTCATTCTCCAGAACTAAGATAATGAGATAGAGATAGATAGATAGATAG
The DNA here is from genome assembly GCF_011064425.1 of Rattus rattus. Classification (NCBI taxonomy): domain Eukaryota; kingdom Metazoa; phylum Chordata; class Mammalia; order Rodentia; family Muridae; genus Rattus; species Rattus rattus. The sequence continues at coordinate 92,995,595 of NC_046154.1, forward strand.
ATAGATAGATAGATAGATAGATAGATAGATTCATACACACATACATACATATATACATACATTCAGACATACATAAATACTTAGATACACAGATAGATACAAAATACATAGACAGATACATACATACATAGAAACATATATATACACATATATACATGGATAGAAACATATATATACATACATACATACATACACAGATAGATACAAATACATAGACAGATACATACATGCATATATACATACATAGATAAACATAGACACAGATATACATAGATACATAGACACATAGATAGATACATAGGTAGATACATAGATACATTGAGACAGAGAGATAGTGAAGGGGAGGGAGGGAGGGGGAAAGAGAGAGAGAGGGAAAAACAGGAAGAATAAAGATCATAAGAGGAGGCTTGAGGTTCCAAGCAAGCTCCAGTGATGAAGAAGAAAACATGTCATTTGAATAAAAGACTTATAATTAAGATGGATGAATTCCACTGGCAGCAGCCAGCAGGGTGACTAGAAAGTAGGATGTGAATTGGATGTAGGTGTGTTTGAAATGCGCATGGCCTACCTACTGTCCTCAGAGCCCCAGCGACTCTCCATGGGCTCACACAGAGCAGAGCAGGGGGTACAGCTTGTCTGAGGACCATGGACACTTACACTCTCTGACTGTGGGGTAAGGGAGTAGCTGAGTTCTTGCTCATTAAGCTGTGCACAGCTGTGAACGTGACAAAACAGAATCATCTTTGGAGAAAAAGATTTTCAATTTTCATTTCTCTTATTTGTTGCACCTAAAGTTACAACATGAAGTTGTCTTTGGTTTTAAATATCCCATGAGAATGACAAGCAGAGCAGAGAAAGACACCCACCCCCAATGAAAGCAAAACTAGGGAGGCTTTGGGAAAGGAATAAATCCAATTTGAACAGCTGAGGGGCTCCTGGTCGGTATGGGAAATCCATTGAGCAGAGACATTTTCTCAGCATTATTTGGTAAAAGTTTCAGTTTGGTGTTGCAGCAACTTATAGAAGTTGACTAAAAGACCATAGAGAGGCAGGGCATGGTTAAAGAGAATTATGGGATGGAAATAATCTTTTTAGGGGAAGGTAGACAAGGCTGTGCTACACGATGTTGAAAATAAAGGTATTAAATTATGTGTTGGGCTGCTGGAAAAAAGAGTTTCCAGATATAGGGGCCATATATATATATACATACACATATATATACATATATATATATAACTATATAGAATATATAATAAAATATAAATATGCAATAATATGTTACATATTACACATATAATAACATGTATTACATACATGCATACTATATATATATAGTATATATATATGTGTGTGTGTGTGTGTGTGTGTATTTTTTTTCCTGTGTCAAGTAACAATCTACTAGTAAGTAGTCTAGACTCATGGGACAGCTCTCTTGCCTCCAGTTGGTCCCTCAGGGACATTATTTAATCTTGCTTCTTCAAGTCCTAGGGTGTTTCTTTACTTGGTTGAAAGTAGATCAAGCTAGAAAGAGAAAGCACAGACATGGAGAGCAAGCAATTTCCTCGTGATACAGAAGGCTGCCACATCTCTTCCCTTCTGCTGAGGAGAATGATTCCCATGCTCATATCTGCTACAAAGCGGTCTGGCAAAACCTGAGGCAGGCTCCAGCTGAGCATCTGCACACCCAGCTAAACGTTTACTACTTGGGAGGAAGAGGAGAAGGACTTCTGGTGACCGCTTGCAGTCAGCTCTCCTGAGACACCTGGAAAGCTAGATCAGCTTCCTTTTCCAAAGCACTCAGAGCCATCTGTGGCTCCCGGACCAAAAGGTCAGCACTCTGAAGTCGCAGGATGCAAGTGGGACCTCTTAGCTATCACCATAAAACTTCCCTGCTTTTTAATTGCCACAGTCATTTGTCGGAGTCATTTCCTATCCACCTAAAGGATTCTGTGTAAAACTGCAGAATATGCCCTTTGCTTCTCTTAAAGGAGCAGTGTGTGGGCCACCTATTTTGAGGCAGGCCCTGAAAGATTAGCTCCGCTCAGGGCTGCTCTAAAATCCTTCCTTTAGTTCTTTCCAGGACCTTCTCCAAATGCCCAGTGTTTTCTCTCACAAAGGTAGACTCCCTAACTGGCTCCCTCTCTCTTTTTAACTCTTGGGATGGAAAGGGGGAATGTGAAAGGCTGGAATAAATATTGTCACTTGTCCACTCGTGGAATGTGAATGCCCAGGGATGGGGTGGGTGCAGCTTGATAAAGGTGTCGCATCTACCCTCCGGAAGTCTGTGAGTGCTGCTGGCTTATGCCTTTCCACGTTCTTACTCATGGTAACATTGTAAGCTTTCAGACTTACAACTTCAGTTCCTAAGGAAATCCAATGTTCTCCTTTTGTTGTTGATTTTTTTTTTTTTTTTTTTGGTTTTGGGATTTATTTTTATTTTTTGGTTTTTGTTTTATACCTGCAAAAGTCCCAAAGATCACTACTACAGAGCTTGACTCTGACCAGATTCTTGGCTCATCTCCAATTAACCAGTGTGACCAGGAGCTCAATGCTATGGATGTTTAGGCCACATCATAGCCCTACACCCAGGACAAAAGCTGAACCACACATGATAGAATGGAGAGGCAAGCTCCTGTGAGCCCACGTGAACAAGGAAGCCGGATGATGGAAATAGTGCCTTTGCCTACAAAGTTGGTGCATTTGAAGTAACTGTATAGTAGCTTAAGTAGTTACCTTCATAATTTATTTTTATTATATTTTAAATGTGTATATGTGGATTGGGCTTGTGTGCCCAAGTCCCCCAGGTACATTTGGAAAATCAGAGGATAACTTGTGTAGGCCAGTTCTTTTTTCTCACCATGTGGGTCTTGGGGATTGAACTCAGGTTTCTGGCATGGAAGACAGGCTGTCGGGCTTGGTGGAAGCACGTTCATCCACCAAGCTAGTTCACCAACTTGATGGTTGCCATTGGCTCAGGTAATTCTCTAAGGCCTCTAACTGCTCACTTGTCTGAGAAGGTCTCTGGCAGTGCCAACTTTAAATGCTTTGCAGTTCTCGTATCCCCATGCCCTTGTGCTTGAGGGCAGGCATATGTTGACCCACTGAGACCTAGTGAGCCTATGGACTTCAGTGTGCTACATTACGGTTCTCACAACACCCCAACTGTGTGTTTTTGTGATTCTCATTCTCTCTCTCTCTCTCTCTCTCTCTCTCTCTCTCTCTCTCTCTCTCTCTCATGCTCTACTACAATGGAAGCTATCAAGAGTAGAGCATCCATAAGCCAGACTGGAGGAAATCAAACCTTTATTGCTCAAATATACTAATGTATTTTTCTATGATCCATGAAATCCTGGTTTTATTGACCTGCGGTTAGACACCCTGGGATAATGCCTCAAGCTTGAAGTAGGCGGGATATATGTACCAAAATAATAGCATGGCCATTCATATCAATGTGGCCCAAGAAACTGAGCCTGGTAGTACCTGCTTGTAATCCTAGTACTTGGGAGGCATTTGCAGGACAGTGAAAGCCCAAGTTCCTCCTCAGTTCCATAGTTAATATGAGACCAACCTGAATTGCATGAGACCCTGCCTCAACATGCGTACACACACACACACACACACACACACACACACACACACACACACACACACGAGAGAGAGAGAGAGAGAGAGAGAGAGAGAGAGAGAGAGAGAGAGAGAGAAGAGAAATTGGAAAAGTAGCAGGAAACTGACTATTGCTACTATACCCTTACAGCAAGCTAGACTTGTTGACACAAACGAGTTTAGTGTGTGGTGGTGGGGTTTATAAAACCTACTCTGGGCTAAAATCAATGTCATCATTTGCCACTTACCTAGGTTTAGGTAAGCAATGTGACTTCACCACGCCTTAGTTTCTCAAAATAGAGAGGATAGTTCTTACCTCACAGCACTGACGTGATGTTGAGATGTCGATATTGATAGATGTAAAATGTTTTAAGATGAGTTAAGATCTAAGGAAATAACGCAAGAGTCATATAACTACGTAGCCCTAACTTTGTTAGTGATGGTTAGAACGTTTCATGAACATTTGTGGGTAAACACTCCATGAACAAGGCGAGGGAAGCCTTGTTCAGTAGCAAGTTCCCCAAAGCAGGGAAGAAATCCTGAAGCACAAAACGTACATTTTCTTTTTATGAACCTTGTCTGAATTATCCACCTCTGAGTAAGGAAGTGGGAATGACATACTAATGGAAAAACAGGCTAATACGCCTGCCCCCACTTCACATTCGGGTGGGGGTGGGATCATTTATGGGAACGCTCTCCAACTTTCTAAATGCTGCAATCAAATCTCTGCGTGGAGAAAGCTACGAAACCAAGGTCCAAACAATGAAAATATCAGTTTCTCGGTGGAGCCGGTCCAACCATCTGGCATTCATATGTCGTTCTGGGGTGGGTGATCGTACAAGGCGAGTAATGGCCCAGCCCCACTTCTAGGCAAGCGGCTTTGTGCAGGAAGCTTTCTCTGGTCACTTGTGGCTGGTTACTGTTACCAGAAGCCTCCTCCCCCCACTTCCCCTGTCGATGCTTTGCACTCAGACCTTTCTCAAGGAAACACACACACACACACACACACACACACACACACACACGCGCGCACACACACACACACACACACACACACACAGGCTTAGAATATTTTTGAGAAGTTCAAGGCACTGAGGATTCAGAATTTCATAAATAAAAGTGTTCTTTAAAGGGAGTTTTTAACAATGAAAGGGCCCACCCTCTTCGGCAAGCCAAACACAGTTTCAATGATAATTGCCTCTCTTAAATGGATCTAAATTGAACATTGATTATCTTAGTTCATGTTAAAAACCTATTTTTGATAAAGCTTGGAACGCAGACACTTGATATTTCTTATCCCTTTAGTGTAAGCTGTGGATTTTGTTAGCATTTTATCTTTTCCCTGTAGTGTGGAACTTGACATACAGTTGAAGGTGGATTTGTTCATTTAAAATAATTAACTGAACAAGCTATAAAATGCTAAAAATGTGATAGATTTTCCTTTTTAAAGCAGAAGAAGATGAAAATGAAGCTGGAAAACCAAAGTGATACTTGCAAGGCAACTTAAACAGCAATGCAGATAAAACATACATCGGCAAGGTTCAAAGGGGAACTGTAACGGGACTGGTGGTGTGGCGGCCACACTGTGCGCTGTCCTGGGAGTTGGGTGCTGTGGTGATTTGAATGAGGGTGGCCCCTGCAGGCTCATTTGCTTGAAGGCTTGGTCATCTGTGGAACTGTGAGGGAAGGATTAGGAGGTGTGGCCTTGTTGGAGGATGTGTGCTTGGGCGTGGGCTTTGACCTTTCCAAAGCGCACATCAGGTGCAGTCTAGCTTTCTCTCTGACTGAAACTTGTGGGTCAGATGTGAATTCTCAGCTACTGCTCCAGTGCTGTCTGCTTCCAGCCATGATGATCATGGACTAACCCTCTAAAACGGTAAGCAATCCCTCAATGAAGTGCTTCCTTTTAAGAATTGTCTTGGTCCTGGTATCTCTTCAACCAATAGAGCAGTAACAAAAACAGATGGGAAAGACAAAGGAATAAAAAGGGGCAATAAAGTGACTAACTTCAGGACAGGGGACACACAGTTAGTGCATGGATGGAGCTGACCCCACAGGAGGCAGAGCTAGTGAAGCAATGGCCTCAGGTGCACGGAAAATGCTCTCTAGCCTGTTTTGCTAAGGTTTATCAACCCACTTAGAAGACCTATTTCTGCGTGGGATTATAGGTCAGTGGTAAAGTGTTTGCCTAGCGTGCATGTAGCCCTAGGTTCAGAATGTGGCGTCAGGGTGGGAGTGGGGAGGAAGGAGTGGTACCTGGTTTGGAACAGTTAGATGGATGTTAAGGTTTTACGAGCCCTGCAGCTCTCTCTGTGTGTCTCTCCCTTCTTTTCTCTGCCTCCTCCTTCCTTCCTGGCCTTTCTTCCTTCTTAAAAGAACATAGAAGTCCAATGTGCACAAAGACTGCAATACATACCAGTGTTGTGGACCATTTGGGTTGTTGTGATAAAACACATTAAACTGGCTAGTTAATTTTCTTCTCTTTTGGGATCGTGATGTCGCTAAGTGGTATCGGATTTGTGTGCTATGTGTAAGGGCCTAGGTACAATCTACAGTACCTGTGAAAGAACAATTAAATAGACAAGTAACGATTGTGTGCACTATAGAGTATGGGCAGATTTTAAACAGAAGAAACCCATGAATCAGTGTTCTAAAGCTGGAGAGTCCGAGACCAGGATACTGGTAGATCTGTATCTGGTGAGGGCTTGCTTTCTACAGAGACACTGTCCTCTCCTCGTGTCTGTGACTGGCAGAATGGGTAAGGATGTTCTCTGGGGTCTGTTACACCTATGCTCATCCTTCTTACTCACCAGAGTCCTCATTCTCTAATCCTGTCTCCAGCCCCCTCCTCCTCATGCTGTCCCTCCTCACAATTAGGGTTCAGAATATGAAATTGGGTGGGACATAAATCTTAGGACCTGGAAATCAGCTACAAAACCTTTTTTAAAAAAAATAAAGTACAAAGGGTATACCAACTGCATTAAAAAAAAACTATTAAAAGGAAAGAACAAATTAAACTGAGTATTTAGCACCAGAAACTAGAGAGATTAACAAAATGAACCCAAGGAAGTCAATAAGAAGGATTTGACCATAAACAAAACATCAGGTGAGATACGGAGAAATTGAGAAGCATGATCCATAAATCCAACCAGCTGTGCCTCCATACAGGCGAAGCAACCTTTAGTAATGTGAATGACCAAAAAACTGCTACATCTATAATACTAACATAAACAAAGGACTAAGACATGACTTAATAGGGCGAGCATAACAGTTTCCAGTTAGGGAATTTGAAAATATGAGCTGAAAGACTTTTATGTGAAATCTATTTAGAGATAAATAGACAGCAAGGACACTTGTGGAGGTACACGTTACAGGCTGTGCTTCCTGGGAATCAGCTGCTGAGGCCGAGTTAGAAGCACAATGTGTATTTGAGAAAAGAGAGAGACGGATAAGCAGGGCAGGCAGGAGGATACCACAGATTGATGCAGACCTCTCACACTCCTGCAAAGCCTTTGCTAGCCCAACGTAAGCCTCAGAAGCAAAGGTAGCCATTTGGAAATGTCTCCCTTTAGACCATGGCTAGGTCAAAATCTCCTCAGGGCTTGACTGTGGTCCACCTGAGAAGAGAATCATCTTGGCTATCACTACTTTGCTCACTATTGCCTTAAAGACTGTGCCAAGGAAAATCAAGTTCTCTCTCAGAAGCCACAGAGGAGCATCCAGGTACTAAATCCCTGCTAGCCACATCCTTGAAAAGGGGTCAGATCAGGGCTCCAAGGGTAGGAAAGAAAATATGGAGAATATGAACCACTAATTCTTCCAAGATGGAGGAACCCTAATCTGGCCAACTTGATAGAGAGTTGCCAACTGGTCTCCTGCAGTAATAATACATTCTAGGCATTCAGAGATGGCTTCTGCAGCTAGCGGCTTACATATTCAGAAATAACACGCATTAGCTTGGATTTGGTAAGCAGGACACTCTCCTGAGTGCCTTGGATTTGGATTCACCTAGGAGATAAACCTCTGGGCTGGCATGGCGGACTAGTCCGTGTGTGTTTGTGTGTGTGTGGTATGTCTCTGTGTGTGTGTGTGTGTGTGGTATGTGTGCATGTGGTGTGTGTGCATGTGGTGTGTGTGCATGTGTGTGTATGTGTGTGTGTTTTGTGTGTGTGTGTGTGTGTGTTGCATTGTGTTATTACTGGAATTTCCAAAGAGTGGCGAGAAGATTAACCCTAAATATAGGTGTCATTAGCCCATAGGCTGGCGTCCTAGACTGAATAGAAAGGGACAAAAGGCAAACAAGCTGAGTACTAACATTCAGATATCTGTCTCCCGACTGTGCACACAGTGTGGCCAGTTTTTTCACACTCCCGCCTTGGCCAGAGCAGCTTTGCCCACTACTCCTTCCTTGTCACGAGAGACGTTCCCTCAAAGCCTGTGCTGAGGTAACTATTTTCCTTAACTTGCTTTGGACCGAAGTTTCGTCACAGCAATGAGAAAAGGAACTAAGACAGAGTCTGCATTGCCAGACCTATACGCATTCCCCTTATCTCCGACGGCCAACTCGTTCATCTGTTTTATGGGGTCATACTGACCCAGACTGGCTCAGTCTCCCTGCATGTGGAAATGGACAGACGGTGCACTCTTGACCTCTCCTTTACAGCTAAAAGAACCGTGGCCACTCCAGTTCATTCTGGAGTTGATTAGCACCATTTCATTTGCACCTGCCAAGACTTGTCCCTACAGGACCAAGTCCATCTTCTCTTAAACGAGTGTAGTTCTTTTTGAGAGGAAGACCACTTGTTTCTCTTGGTAATCTTTCAGAATCTTGAATTCCCAGAAAGAGCTGTCAAAGTGACTTCATATTCCTTTTCTCCATGTTTCGTGGACATGGGAGCTCAATGAATATTCTTGGCAAAGTCTGCCGAGATGCAGTTACTATAAAATCCCTTCTTTGACCACACATTTCTTTTTGTTTCACTGCTGTCTTGAGACAGGATGTTATATGGCCCATGCTGCCTTTGAACTCACTGCATTGCTGAGGACAACCCTGAACTTCTGACCTTACAAATGCTGTATCCCTAGTTCCTTCCTCATCTTTTTCTGCACGGTGAGCTGGAGCACTGGTTCTTAAGGGGGGACAGCTTTGCAACTAGGACCCTTCTACGTAAACATTCTTTCAGTATTTCCCTCTCTGGGACCTTCCTGTCTTCCCCAACACCACCTCCAGGAAGCAGGTGCTCCCTGCTTTCAGAACGCACAGACCTCACTCGGTTACTGCCCCACGCCTAAAACGTGGTTTCCTGTCTGCTCTAGTCACATTGTTCTGTGAATGAGCTTTTCTCAGTCTCTCTGTACATATTTTTGGCTCTTCTGCTTTCTGTCTTGTCACATACATGTCTGAGTAACAAATGCAGGGAGAAGACAATGTACAAAAGAAACTCTTAAAACAGAGGTCCATCTCAGAATGTTTACATCCTCCAAACCCAGAACATGCTGTACACCACTGTCCACTGAAGCATATGTTATATGTTTAGAATTAGGGCGTTGGTAATGGGAAGTCACATTTCTGCATAGCAGCAAATCATTGACATTTCGTATAAAGCTAACTTGCCATGGGGTATGATGACGACAGGCCTGTTTTCTACAGTTACATAGTCATTTTCTGCTCCCAGGTATTCTAAGGTTCTGTATCTAATGACAACTCTAGCCTCAAAGGGTCTTGTGGTTGAACGTTATTACACGCTCACTTGTTTTCAATAGATCCACATAATTTCATTTTTATTTAAAACTGTGTTGTTGAGTCCGGTGTGGTGGTACATGCCTGCAATCCTAGCATCCTGGGGGCAGAGACAGGAGAATCATAACTTTGAGGCTAGCCTGGGCTACATAGTTCTTCTCAACTACATGGATTAATGAATAATCGAGGAGAGATTTACAAGGATGCATTTTATTAACATTAAATAAGTATTCAGTTTAATGGATTAGGACAAGTATATGCAATCTGTAACTACCGCACTAAGAATGATACAAGACATTTCCTTGTTTACCTTGGATTCTCTCTCCATTCCTTAGACAACCACCATTTTGTTTCTATCATCATTGATTGGTTTTGTCCATTTTAAAACCTTAAGCAATCACATATAGCATATAGGATTTAGCACTGCTTTCATTTACTTATTTATCAGTATATGGGTGTGTTATAGGGGTGCTCCTGCCATGGCAAGCATGTGAAGGTCGGAGATTCTCCCTTTCCACCGTGTGGACTCTGGGGATGGAACTCAATTTGTCAGGCTTGTTGGCAAGTCCTTACCCACTGGGCCATCTTGCTGGCTTTCAGCCTGAGCTTTATCCATTTGGGGTATATCAAAAGTTTGTTCCAAGTATTACCAACTGGTGTGTTTGTGTGTGTCTATGTGTCTCTGTCTGTCTGTCTGTCTGTCTGTCTGTCTGTCTCTCTCTCTCTCTCTCTCTTAACTTTGTAATGTACTTTGTCTTTGTTTTTGACAGAGTATGTTTTGGCCTCTGAGAAATTCAGGAAGGTTGGCAGGCAGAGCCAGTCAGGTAGATATAACCAGTGCTTACTCAGGTAAACTTTAAACAGAGGTGTAACACAATTTCTACTGTGCTCTCTTTCACTGAGATTTAGTCTGAGGCCAATATACTTGGGTCTTTCATTTTCTCAAATTTATCCACAATCTATGCCAAAGAGTGCCACTGGGGCTCTGAGGTGACACTCAGACTGTCTGTAAATATATCACCAAGTTAGGCTAAGGTAACAGGTAGATTCCTCTAGTTTAGTGTCACAGGGAATATGATTTATTGCTTGTAACATGAAAATCTGAACACAGAAGGGGGCTTCTTGAGGCTTGGTGTGGAACCCCACACCTTTAATCACAGAACTGGGGAGGTAGAGGTAAGTAGATCTGTCAGTGAAGGCCAACCTGGTCTGAGAAGTGAGGTACAGGCAAGCCAGGGCTACCTAGTGAGACCCTGTCTCAAGATAAAATAAAATAATAAAAAAGAAAAAGCAAGGGTCTTTCCCTGTGTCACTTAGGTGTCAGGACAGTGGCAATCAATCATCTTTGGCCCGTAGCCTCCAAGACTGGTGTAGATATTACCACCCAGGGAGCCAAACCAGACAGCCTCAGAGATTTAAAAGTATTAACGCAACGGCCTTAAGAAAAGGCTCGAAGAAACACATGTTGGGGGATTATAGATAGTCCTACAGTTAGGCCACTTCGTCATATGCTTCTGGAGAGAGACTGGGGACATAGCTGTTACACCGTGAATCTTTCTGTTTCCCACTGGCTTGTGTCTTACTGCTTTTCCATGATGTCGTGGGAGGCTGTCCCACCTTTGAGCATGGGGCCTGACTAGCGGTCACAGGGTACCAGGGATGGGCCTTTGAACATTATAGCTCAGTCTGTGGTTGGAGCTTGGTGTTCTGTGTTCTGGTCCACGGTGTAATGAGCTGCTTTTGCCACACCCCCTGCTGCTGTCAATCATGTCTTCCCTAAGGGACCGACTGAAATCCTCTGAAATGTGAGCCAAACGGACCCTTCCCTCCTAGCTTGAGTCTTTCCAAAATGTTAGCCACGGAGACACAGGAAGTATGAATGCAATGGCCTTAACTAACCGCTAGAGAGTCTGAGAAGTCTAGACTAACCGGGTACCCAAGGACATACACGGTGGCTACGATGTTCTCGAGAGCAAAACGAAATGAGTATGCTTATTGGTTGTGATTAGGTTCGCAAGGGTGGGATCCGCCCCTTCAGAGCCTTCTGTTGAGGAACCCTTAGCATTACCGTTTCACCAGAAGGTATCAGGGGCCAACCAGACAGAACAGTAGAAATCACACAAAATACACACAGTACAGAAAATCCCTCCTTCCCACTGTGGCATAGGGTAGCCCAATGCCCCTTGCCTTTCTTGGACTGTTCCCATCGTGTGACTTGGCACAGATATTCAAACAACTACTCGGGCTCAGGAAAACCTAGCATGTTATAACAGTCCCGTTCAGTCTGAAAGAAAGGGCCTTATTATGTCATGAGGCTTGACTTTTTATTGTTTACACGATGTGGCACTTTCTCCACTCAGCACTGGTGAAGAGTCTAGAACGTCTACGTTTTTCTTTGCAAATTTAGATTTTTAACTTATTAAAAATGTGCAGAAGCAGGGTTGGCGAGATGGCTCAGTGGGCAGGAGACAAGGTTTAGTTCCTAACTCCCATAAGGTGGCTCTCATACGTCACCTCACAACCACCTGTGACTCTAGTTCCAGGGGAACCCAGACCCCTTCTGACATCTGTCAGCATCAGGCACATGTGCGCACGCACATACAGATAAGCAAACACTCAAACACACAACATAAAATAAAAACAGCTTATAAAAATGATGGTAGAATGGAGCAAAGAAGGGAGCCATTGTTCTTTTTCTGTAGAGCGCCGGCCATCTTTGCATTGAGTTCCATCGAGTTGTTAGTTAATTACATGCGATGCTATTTCTGGAGTTATTTTTAATACAGTGTCTCATCAGCCACCACATTGGTCCCTTGTCCTGAGTAAGGACTCTTTTGATTATTCTAAAACCCTTATATTTGTCAATTAGTCATATGAACTTTTGAGTCACCTTGTCAAGGTCTGTGAAAATTAGTTTAATAGTAATCTGTGAATTTGTTCATGCAAGCATTTGTGTTAGCCTCAGTTCAATAGGGACTCGACTTCAATCGGCTGGGGCCTCTTTAGTGTCCGTCTTAGGGTAACAGTTGTGAAGTTCACTGTATTTCATTTATCAAGTTTGTTGGGATTTCTTAAGCTGACACCATATTATTCACAAACAAGAGGCCTTTGTTTTTAACCTTAATACTACCTAATTTCTTCTTCTTGCCTTATTTTGTTGGCAAGGGGCTTGAGCTCACTGCTGAGCCCACACGATAAAGCTATCTCGATGACTAACCTTACTAGGGAGATTTCGAATGAAGTATCCTTAAGAGTTAAGGCCCCTAGACCAGCTTGTCAGTTACAGTGTTTTATTTTGCTCCGGAAATTCCTTGTTTTTCTTTGGAAACATTTTCAAAAATGAATGGTGAATTATTTTACATTTTTAAATATTAAACCATTCCCACAATGGGAGAGATAGCTCAGTAGTAAAGAATTGGCCATTTTAAAAAGTCCCCCAAACTACAAAAACCAACCAACCAACCAGATTTATACGTGTGTTAGATAGGTGTTAAAACCTATTTCTGAACTTGGTTTGACAGCATTGTGTGTAGAATTTAGTTTCATTCTTTATGAGATTGACCTAGTTTTGTCTGTTTAATTTTAGTAATAAATTTTGTTAGCTCATAAAATTACTGAGATGATTTTTTTCCTATGTTCTGAAACTTTTTTTTTTTCAGGTTTTCTCCTTTTTTAATCAATGGCCATCTTTGTCCAGCTTTGGAAATCTGGACAAAGAGAAGGCTAAAAGGAGCTTTTTTGTTTTTTTTCTTTTGAGACAAGGCTTCACTACATAGGGTAGGTTGGCCTTGAACCTGTGATCGTTCTGCTTAAGCTTTCTGAGTACGGGATAGTAGGCATGCATCATCATGTTTAGCTTTGAGGCTATCTCCATGTGAATATTTGACCAATCATAGTCACCAAAATGTTGATGTTTTATGTGGGTAAAATTTAAAACAGAAATTCAGATTATTTAAAGTTAAATATATTCATTTTTTATTTTTTGGTTTGAGATTTTTTTTAATGATTAACCTAATTTTAGTTTCAAAATTTTTACTAAAACTGTCATTGACCTAATTTTAATTTTAAAATTTCTACTAAAACTGTCACTGAAATCTTCCTATTCATAGTCATTTCTTCATCCCTTTTTGTCAGTTTTACCAGAAATGGTCCTATCCTCCTACTGTTTTATGTGGTGATATTTTGTTTTGTCCATCTTTCTGACCATTTCTTTCAAATAGTTATGTTGATTTTTAGCTATAAAATTGTTCACGCCATGCATACACCTGCATTCTCGATTTCTTTGCCTCCCTTAGATCTCTGCAGTTTCAGCGAGGTAGGGAGAAGTGCACAGAGAGAGGAATTATCAGCCTCGGTCTGCTTCCAACATCAACAGAGTTACTCACACAGAGATATGTGATAAGATACAGGTAAATGTGAGCTCACTCAGTTTCAGATTTTAGCTTCCCCTTTGCCCCACTGCACACCAGGAAGTTACCAGTGTAGCTTCCCTTCCAGCTTCCTGGAGTCTCCTTAGCCCATTAGCCCATTTCTTTTCTAAAGAGTTTCTTCTTCTCCTCCTCCTCCTCCTCCTCCTCCTCCTCCTCCTCCTCCTCCTCCTCCTCCTCCTCCTCCCCTCCTTCTCCTCCTCCTCCTCCTCCTCCTCCCCCCCCCCTCCTCCTCCTCCCCCTTCTTTCCCCTCCTCCTCCTCCTCCCCCTCCTCCTCCTCCCCCCTCCCCCTCCTCCTTCATTTGAGTTGCACCACCCACCTCTTGGTCTCTGGCCTTTACAAATAGAAAGTGTCCTTAAGGATAAGCCCCACCCCCAGGGGAAAAACACAGAGAGGCTGTCAAGCCCGCTGAAACCTCAAAGGCCGTTTCCCCAGATATGTTCTTGACTCAGTCTCTACATTAAAGAGGGAAGGGAAAATTCCTGCAGACCTTTGAGCTGATAGTTGTAGTTGCTAGCTAGTAGTTGGTTTTCTTTTCTTTCTTCTCTCTCTTTTTATTTTATTTTATTTATTTATTTATTTATTTATTTTTTTTGCTAGATGGAAGGGATCTGAGAGAGGAAAGAGAATTAGAGAGAAGAGCAGTAAACCAGCGAACACCAACATCAAGTGACATGACCTGCCTTTCAGACCCCAGGAAATGCTCCCTCGTGGACAATATTTGGACCACTGGATAACGTGTAATACTTTAAGGTGTTTTTGTGTGTACCTGTTTGTGTCCAGTGTATGCACAGACACATATTTGTGGCTGCCACGTGACTTCAAGTGCCCTACCCTGCCACTGCCCTCAGGTGGGGTCTTTCACTGAGCCTACAAGTTCTAGCCCCTCCCATGTCCCTTGGAGTGGTTTTCTTCATGCTTGACAGCACCAGCTGTTTGGCATTTTTTCGGCTTCTGCTGAAGTCATCTGAAGAGGCACATCCAGAGCTCTGCCCTTTGGTGAGATTAGTTAGTACACGCAGAGAGAGTATTTAGCATGAGGGGGGCATCCGAAAGAGGGAGGATGAGTCTGAGTGACAGGAGGACTCCAGACTGACATTAAATAAAGTGACTAGGCATCATCTTCTAGTTATATCCAAACGGCATCATAGATGTTAGTGTTTTAAGGAACTTATTCAAATACGTTGTCTTTGAGACAACTTGGAGCATGGCTCATGCACACCTGTGATGCCAGCACCAGGGAGGCTAAAGGACCGCTGAGAGTTTGAGACAGCCATCCTTGGTTACATAGTGCACTCCAGGCTTGCTTGGAGGACAGGGTGAGATTCTGCACCTATACAACATGTGAGACAAGATGACTCGGAACTCTGTGAAAACAATGTGCAGTTGCCACCCTGTCTTACAGACTTAGACCTCATTTCAGACTGGTTTTGATGGTTTAGTCTGGGTTTTGCACTATTCCTACATTGTATCTCATTGTCTCTCTTTTGTGCTGGACACCTAGCCTACTTCTGGTTGTTGACCTAAAGTTGGCTGCAGAGCAGTCTCGCTCAGACAGGTCTGTGCTTGTCAGCAAGACAGGTCTGTCCAGGCAGACCTTTTGTTTATTTCATTTTCAGCCATGGTAGCTGGAATAAGGAAGAGATAAGGCGAGGAACTCTTTTTACTCTCTCTCTCTCTCTCTCTCTCTCTCTCTCTCTCTCTCTCTCCCTCTCTCTCCCCCCCCTCTCTGTATGTGCATATGTCTATGTTTGTGTATGTATTTGGTATATGTGTACATGTGTGTATTTGTGTATGTATGTGCCTGTTTATATGAATGTATATGTGTGCATGTAGGCATGCATATATGTGTACATGTTTGTATATGTATGTGTATTTGTGTGTGCATATGTATATGTGTATGCATGTATGTGTGTATGTGTGCATTTGCATATGTATGTGTGTATGCGTATGTGTGTATGAGTATGTATGTGTATGTGCATATGTATATGAGTATGTGTACATGTATGTGCATGTTTCTATGTTTATGTATGTGTGTTTATGTGTATGCATGTGTTTGTGTATGTGTGTGTCTGTGGGTGCATGTGTGGGGCTCAAACCCAGCAAATGTGCTGTGGTACATCTTTTCAGATCTAATGTACTAGTGGGCACTTGTGTTTAATGAGGACCACAGAGTAGTCAAAGTAGTTAATGCATAGTTGGGACAGAAGCAACTACATTCCTCAAGAAGGCAAGAGATAAAACCAGTCATTGGAGGTGAGTACAAGCTAAGAGAAGCTCATTTACCTCGTGCCTTTAATGAGTGAGGGATGGCTAGCCATGGGGATCACTTCCAAATATTCTTTTTAATTGATATAGAAATATTGCTGTCAAGAAACCAAACACATGGAGTGGGCAGTAGGAGGAAGAACATCAGGTAATAGGTCTGATTATTCTGCGTTTAGCAGCACCATAGGGAAAAAGTGAAAGCCCCCTTCAGTGTATTCCTATTTTCTTTACTATAGATGTATAAAATTTGATAGTTTCCTATTCATCCCAAATTCCTAATAGTTTAAGACCAACTATCATTATTTGTGATTAGGGCACAGTTTTTATTTGTTTGTTTGTTTGTTTGTTTGTTTATTTTGCGGGTTTTGTACTGCTGGGAATCTAGCTCAGGGTCTTGTACTCCCTAGGCAAGCACTGTACCTCTAGTGACACCTGCTACCCTATTGGATGTGTTTCTGCTTGTTGTCAAGAACAGAACCGGTGTTGGGCGTGACTCTATTAACAATAATTAGGTGTAATCTTTATATTTTAAGTAGGTAACTATTTAATAATAAGTCATAAATTAGTATAAAATGGATTTGGAAAGCAGTGTCTTTTAAAAAGAGATTTGAATCGTTTTCCCCTTTGGTTTTTTGAGAGAGGGGGGTTTGCTCTATAGCCCTGGCTTGCCTGGTGTGGTTATGTAGTCCAGGCTGGCTCACAGCTCTTCATCCTGTCTCAAGTTCCCCAAGCCTGAAATTACAGGTGAGAGACATCATTCTGCATAGCATGAACAAAATTCTTAAAAGTAAACAGCTTTGGAGAATAAATAAATGATCAGCTTTATAGTTCAGCACAGTGAAAAACCATGGACAAGAAATGGCCATGGTCCCTTCAAGTCACAACCTGTTGAAAGCTTAAAAACTATCCACCCCAGGGTCCTATTGACTCCACCCATCGCTGTTGGGCAATGACTTCTTTGTCCAAAGCAAGGAGTTGGTGATCCACTCCCTCACTGCCTTTCATTCCCTTGCTGTCCTGTAGTCCCACAACCCTAAATGCCCCTCAGGCTTTTACTCCCTCCCAGGCATCTGCTTTTGATGTGTGGAGGACTTTGCAGTGAATTGAAGTAGAAAATTCTGATGACTCCAGAAACCCTGTGGGCCTGGAGTGAAGCAGGTGGGTGACCTGGCATGGCTGGAGAGTCCTCTCTGTGTGTCCCTATCTTCTACTGACTGATGTTAAGGCTTCTGAGCTGGTATTCTCCAGAACACGATTCTTAGGTCCTGCTCCCGCCCACACCTCCAGGTGTGCCTTCCCCGCCCTTAATTACCCTATGAAAATCATAGTTTGCCCTTGGAAAGTTACACTCCTAGCGGAAGAGAAGTTTATAATCATAGCTCTAGGGGCACAAAGGCACACTCGCTTTGATTTGCAGTTGCAGAGATGCGGGAACTCATAGACCCTCTTAGCACAAAGTCAACCATTTCTTTTCTATGGCCTGAAGTACAGGGCCGTGCTGGCTGAAACTTCGTGTCGTCTGAAAAAGTTAAAGAAACTCAACTCGGAGGAGGCCATACACCAAGCGCCCCCTCCCCCCTTTTCTTTTCTTGTTTTCCCTAGGTTCTGTGATGGTTTCCAGGGCTTTTCAAATGAGGAGGGAAAAGCAACAAAATGAGAATGCACGGTGCAGGGAGTCCACTAAAGCTCTGCCAGAGGCCTGGTTCTAAGGTGAGCACAGGAGGGGGCAGGGGTGACCGAGGTGGGTGTGTCTGATGTGGCGGGTAGAGAGAGCGCCGGGAAGGGACTGAATGGAAAGCTTAGGCTCCCCTCACCACTCCCCCCTCCCCGACCTGCAGCAGCGCGGGAAGTTCAGTGAATGACTGGGGGAGGGGACCACAGGAGGCAGTGTCGCTGTGGGTGCCACGCAGGTAAGGAGAGAAGAGCGGCTTGGGAGGAAAGGCGCTTGGGGGTGCGGGGATGACTCGTGCTCTGTGGATATGGCAGAAAGCGCCAGAAGGCGGAGAGGCAAGGAAGCTGGCACCCGTGCCTCTTCTGCCGCCTGCCTGCTCCTTGAGCCGGGGAAGTTGGGACTGGGCGGCAGTGACGCCCGGAGAACTGTGACTCTTGTCCTCCAGCACAGTGCTGCCCTCCGTAGGCTCCGGGTTGTGCTGGGGTGAGGCTTGTGTTGGGCTGGCCTGGGGGCTGCGGGAACTGCAGAGCTGGACCTTGCAGGTAAAGGCGCGGGCAGTCGGGTGTCCCTCGCCGCGGGTGGCGACGGTCCCGCCTCCCAGCGGCGCGATCCGCTTGCACTGTCCCACCACCCGGGGCTTTGTAGCCGTGCGCGTGAGCGCCAGTGAGTGCGCGCGCCCGCGGGCCCGGAGTGGGTGGGTGTGCGCGCGTGTGTGAGGCCGCCTGCAGGAGGCGAGGCTGCCCTGGCCTCCCGCACCAGCCGGTGGAACCCAGCCCGGGAGGGAAGTCGCCGCAGCCGCCCCGGCGGCTCTCCTGCCCTTTGGCCAGGTCAGTGCGCCCCAGGGTCCGTCCGAGTGACACGTAGGTGGCCTCCGGTTGCTTACCTGGGTCGGGTTGGGGACGCGAGAGGGCTGGCGAGGGACTCCCCAAGTTTCTTGGTGTCGCGCCCCGGAGGACTTAGATGGTCCGGGTGTCCGCGCGTCCCGCGCTCAGCTCACTGCTCACCAGTGACTTTGTCGTCCCTTGAGTCTAAGGAATTTAAACTTAAGTTTCCTTGTAGCCGCCCGAGGCTTAGCCTGTACCTGGGAAATGCAAGGCAGGGGAGGGACCTGACTTTGCTTGGATGGGTTGATCGGTCGTTTTTTGCTGCTGAAGGGAGAGTTTACTGTGGATGGTTTTAAACTTTAGACTTGTTTTCTTTGCTGCCATTTGGCCTTTGGTGTGAGGTATCCAGGGCTTGTTGCTACCTCCAGACTGAGGCCCTAGACTCTCTCTTTTCTTAGTTCTTTCTTCCTCTTCTCCCGCCTTCTTTCTTCCTTTTGCCTGTGTTTCTTCTTCTTCTTCTTCTTTTTTTTTCTTTTTATTTGAAACCTACGGAGCTTTCTTCCATGTGGGTTTCCAGCGAGTGCTGGCTTGTGAAAAGTTTCACTCTTAAGCTGTACTTGAATCTATACCTCTTAAGCGCTACCTTATATCTACATCGTCATCGACACAAATTGCTAACTGCAACTGGAAGAAGGTAGCTAATTATTAAAGCAGGATCCTCTACTCTTTTCGGCAGTGCTGCGTGTTTATCCTTTGTGTGTCCTTTGCTCACCTAACATGACTGTGAAGTCCTGGTTTCAAACCCTTAGAAAATGGAAGAACACAGTCTCTTGTCAGATGGAATGAATACCAAGGAAGAGGGATCAACAATACGCTTAAGGCTCGGTGCACCACAGCCAGCTGCATTAACACAGATGTAATAGCATCTAGTTTTTGCCCTGGGTTCTCCAGATGCAGCATCATGAATAATAATAACCTCCAGGGCTCTAAGTATATGAAAACGGTATTTTAAAACATTCTATATTATTTTACCTTGTCTTTGGTCGCGAGTGTGAATTTGAGAGAGGAAAAATGTAGAAAGAGAGGGAAGCAGTTTGGGGCAGAAAGACTGAGAAGTGTGCCTGCAGAACTGGGCCTCCACATCAGAGCCTCCTTGTACACAGCGTCCCCTAGCGGTGCAACCAGAACGGGTTCTGGGCTTGGTGTCCTCATCAGAAAAATGAATCGATGGGATGATCTTTGCTGTTCAACCATCTTCACAATAACTGGGGACTGCTGGTGGGTGATTCCTCATGATAGACTAGTTGAAGTTGAAGAAGGAAAATGGGAGGAAATTAGTCTAATGGGGGAAATGGGAGGGCAACAGAAAGATGGGATAAAAGAAATCCATCAGGAAGGGGCTGCTCGGAGGGAGGGGCTTAAGCAGGGAATTGACTTTCTTTAGTCTTCCTTTCTTCCTTTCTTCCTTTCTTCCTTTCTTCCTTTCTTCCTTTCTTCCTTCCTTCCTTCCTTCCTTCCTTTTTCTTTACTACATGAGGGGACTGACAATAATTTCTTCTCCTGCCATCCTTATTATTACAAACCTGCGAGGCTGCTTAAAACTGACCTCAGGTCTAAGCACTCCTTGTAGTCTGACCTCTACTAGGCACCACCTCCCCACCCACCCTGCCCTTCACATCCTCAGCTCCGGGGATCTGCCACTACCAGTTAAAGCTGGGCGTCCCTGTAAATGACGGTAAAGAAATCATGGAAGTAGAAATTTAAGTGGCAGCATTTCAGAGGCTTCTGTTTTCATTCAGAGTTAGTATTTTCCAGAATGTAATTTGATTTTGTTCTTCAGATTCTATCATAGATGTTGGGTTTTACAGAATCTGTTGTTTGACCTAGTGGGACAATCAGGGGGAAAATAAATCCTGGTTGCCGAGTCTTTGAGGACATAATAACATTCAGTCTGAAATTTGCGATTTTTAGGAACAGGGATTGCTTCAGACACTTGGTATAAAAATTTGTACTCGGAACAGAACACACCATGCTTGATTTCAGTGGGAAGTTAGCAAGAATTTGACTTATAATGTCTTTAGAAGATTAGTGTAAGGTCAAGTTTTTAATGTCTGTGCTTAATGTGTGGCCACCCACCCTCAGCCCCTCCTCGATCCTTCCCTCTTTTCCCTCCTCCTCCTAATCTGCTCTCTTCCTTCCCCTCCTCCCCTCCCCTCCTCCTTCCATCCCTACCCCTCTCTCCTTGCCTCTCTTCTCTGTCCATTCTCTCGCCTTGCCTCTCTTCCCCCCTCTGCTCTTCTCTCTTTCTCTTCCCTCACATCCTCTTCTTCCTTCTTTCCTTCCTCTCTCTCTTCCTTGGTATCATCATGCCTGCACATGTGAGGAACGTGATTTACCTCGAAGGTGAGGCATAACGTTATAAAACTGACACGTAAGTCAGCTCTGCCTTTGCTAAGTCAGCATCTTCCGTCTGGTTTCTTGCTTTTTGCAAAGGATGATAATTCAAAAGGCACTATTGTGTCACTGCTTAAATATCTGTCAGGGATGTGTCAGAATGTTGGGAGAGAAGGAGACAAATTTAATTCAACAAGCAACCATTGGATTCTTGTCGTAACAGATAGGAAGAAAATGAAGAGAGAGGTTGAGTGAAAGCTGAAGTGCAGAAGGTGGGGATAGGGATGGTTGTGGTGTCAATAAGGAAGTGTGTGTGTGTGTGTGTGTGTGTGCCATATTGTGTCACTATGTGCTGACAGAGTGGTCTTGAGACCCTTGGTGGGCTGGGAGCAGACCCTGAAATTCCAACTGTGGTGGGGAAGACCAACGGCTTGGCTTAAAGATCGATGGGGACAGGGAAGACCTATCAGACCTATCAGAGGTACTTGTCATGGTCATGGGTGGTGATGGAGAAGGCCTGGATGTCATTTTAAGGAGGTATGGCTTGTCATTACTTAAACCCCAAGATGCCCGAGTCCCCCCAAGTCATACCCGTTAGCAGCAGAGCAGAGGTGAAATGTTTGAGGGATGACTGAATGTGTGATCTCTGACGTTGTGTTGTAAACGCACGGCTAGTAAGTTGTATGGCACCATTGCCAATTTATTTAATGCTATTATATAAAGCTTCTAGAACAATCTGTGTGTCATTTCTCCCCCTCCCCTCTTCCAAATGATAGCTTCCTTTTGGGAAACTTAATTCAGTAAAGATGGATGAGGTTCATGGGTCGCACACGGCCTGTGGGACCTTTTGAGCATGTGTGTTAGAGTTGCTCTGCAGGCAGATGCTGGCCATGGGATGTTCTCATTCTCTGTTTGGGGGTAGCCTGCTGGCTAACGCTAGCTTAAACAAGACTCTTCTCCACAACTGGCGTTCTTGACCCTGTTTATCTTGTTCATAGTATCGTAACCACAGAGCTGAATACGTGTAGTACAGACCAGAGAGGGTTGTCATTAGTGGAGAAATAGAGTTAATACATCTTTTAAAGGACTGGGGTGGGGGTTGGGGGAATAGATCTCCAAGACTCCTTTATAGAGTTTGACTTCCAGTACTCCAACAGAAGCTCCTTGCCCAGTCTTATAGAGTAGTAAGTTCTGGTTTTATTTTTTCATCTCTGAAAGCAGTTAGCTCCTTCTGTCTCGGGGGTGGGGTGGGGGGGGGATCTTGGTGGAATTCCATAGCAGAGTGCAGGACTCCCCCCCCCCCTCTGCTTTTGTGTGACTGATGAGAATACACCGGTTCTTCAGCTGCATGTCAAGCTGATTTGGGTAAAGACTTTGAATGACCCCTGAGTTTAGAGAGGCTAAGAAGACAGATCATTAAAAGAGATTTGGTTAGCATTTTACTGTCTTCTGGATACAATTTAAATGCACGATCCTCTTGGTTGCTTTCAATTAATTTGTTTATTTACTTAAAAAAAAATCTTCCTTAAGGTATGGGGACTTCAGTTTGGCATGGTTTAAAAAAAAAGAAAGAAAAGAGTCAACTAGTTATTTAATTTGAAGAAGTCCAAGGCTGATGCACTTTATTTTAGGGTTTCTCAAAAGGTCTCGTTTTATCGAGTGGTGAATTGTATGGCAGTGTCTTGGCTCTTTGTCTTGGTAAATGAGTGTGAGTTCAGTGTGGTGTTTGTTCTTACAGTACCAGCTCGCTGCACCAGGCCCAGGGAGTCGTATTAATACCCAGACACTGTCTTCTGCCACCCCACCACTGCTACTGAAGCTTTAACCCTGATGCTCACATGAAAGTCAGGCTTCCCCTCCCCCCACTCCTGAAAATGAAAGGAGACTATTTTAATGCATTTAGGTTATAATTTATTTTCTTTTTGTGGTACTGTTTAAAAAAGTGATATAATGACGGGGTAGACTCTTGACTTCAGTTCAGGGCTAAGACAAACATGTGCGAGCCCCAGTGGGGTAGGCCGGGGTGTGCTTGTGGTAGCATAGAAATAAAAGAAAATGCTTTCAAAACCAGTCTCTTCCTCTAAAGGAGAAGAAAACTTGCCTGGGAACATGTGGCTTCGGATCTCTGCTTAGGTTGCCACTGTCACTTAAAGGACATTTTGTCTGTTGTGGACGCTCTGTGTACCCATGCCTTCAGAGAAGCAAGCTTCAGAGAGGGCTGTCCTGGGAACCATTCTCCTCAGCAAGCTTGCTACCCTCCCTTTTCTTCTCATTTACTTCAGCGTTTCCCATTTCCTGCCTTTTGTGACAGGATCTTATACTGTAGCCCAGGCTAGCCTTAAGTATGAAACCCAGCCTGGCTTCTGATCTACAGCAAACCATTCCTGTCTCAACATCCCAAGTGTTTGGATGAACTACTACACACCTGAGGGGATCTTTTTTTCCATTATCTAAATTTGAAGCAATGGTCTAGGTTAGTGCTTCAGTCGCCCTGCTTCCCAGTGATTCCCCTAACTCCCCTGTGAATTTCTGTCCCAGTAAAGGATAGTCCTGGCTCTTGGGAGGGAGATGGATGCCAGGCAGCAAAAGCAAGATCTTCCCAAGCCCAGTAGTATGTAACTGACTGTCGATGCATACAGGCCTAGTGCTAAGTACCAGGGATAGACAGAGATGAGCAATTCGGGCTCCCTCCACCCCTAACGGAGAAGCTAGTGAGGGTTCTGAATGATGGGTTCCTGGTCCTACGGGAACATTAAAGGCAAAGGGGCCAGGGACCTGGCCTTCTAAGTCGAGGGTCAAGGCAGTGGAAGTGGAGATGCGGAAGATCTGGGAGGAACCATGGGAGATTAGACTCTGGAAGGACCGGAGGAGATAAGCCAAGCCTGGAGAACAAAAGAGATCAAGCTAGGGGAGTCAGGAGGTCTCCAGAGCTGGCTCTGCTGGGCTGTGTAAGTCAAAGGGCTTTTCTTCTTACATCTGTGAAACAGGAACCGTATTGATATGATCTGCTTCCCAAGTCTAGTTTCTATTCTCCTGGGCCTTTTGTTTAATCCTGTTTATGGCTCACTCATTCATTCATTCATTCATTCATTCCATGTTCAGTAGGCATTTGTTAAATGTTCAAGCTGTGTAAGTTCTCTTCTGTCATGGAGATGGTATTCTATCATAATCTCTCTCTCTCTCTCTCTCTCTCTCTCTCTCTCTCTCTCTCTCTCTCTCTCCTTCCATTTTTCAGCACCTACAAAGTCCTCTCCTCAGTGAAGGGTATTCAGGCTCTCATTTTATAAATGTAAGACAGTTCGCAAGATTTAACTGCGAGCTGGAGAATGCAGTGCCAGACCCAGCCATGTCTTGTCCGTAACCTTGGTTTGCTTCCGTTTCTTTCTGGATATTCCTGCTTTTGACCCAACTTGTGAGTTTCTATGTTCAGTTTATGGCTGTCTTCCTAGAAAATTCAGAGTTCTGGTGTTTGACTCTTAAGGTCTGGTTGCTAGCACTTAAGAATACAAAACATTATAGAAAGCATCCAGCCAGAAGAGCCGCCTTGTATCCATTTGTAAAAGTAGATGGGGTTTTTTTTTTTTTTTTTTCGTAGTGTTCCAAACAGTACTCATATGTCTACAGCAGGAGATGAGGCCTCTGCCACGTCAGCTGCTTATCTGAGGTAACTAAGTTGTCGACAGTTTGTTCTGAAACCTTCTATTCTTGGCCTTTGATTACCCAAGCCTAGGACACTGTATGCTCTTGCTTGCATGCATGGCTATAGTTTTATATATTTGTGTGCAATCTTGCCGGCGAGTCTCGATTCATCTCCGTTCCTCCTTGCCTTAGCCAGGCTGTACCCAAGGTTGCCATTGAAAGTGACAAGCAGAAGCCAGAAGAGCCTGCATGGGCTCTTTTTAAACGCAGCCTGACTTCATCCAACAGAGAGTTCTTGTCAGTGACTCGAATGACTCTTATGGAAGGGGAAAGAGAAAACCATTTCCAGCTGTGTGACAGTTAAAATGAATAATGCCATCACAGGGCGTGTTCTTTCCACAAGGGCTCTGCGGCCCAGGGTCTCGAGCAAGGGGAGGGAGGGCATTTGGGAACACGTGCTAAGCATCTGTGAGCCTTTTGTTGGGTGGAAAATGAGGCACCAGGGGAAGGCCTGGAACCACTTGTGGGACGGAGGAGACAGGTGGAGTTATTCATTGTAGTCAGGTTGCCCTGTGGGAGCGTTAAACAACGGCTCCCTCCCCCAACCTTAGAAGTCTAATCAGGGGATGATAAGGGTGGCTCATTCTCTTAACGGAGGAACCCAGCTCTGCTGAAGCAGAATGGCCTTTTGTCGAGGGATCGCTTGCCTCCTTGGACTGTGATTTGTTGGGGGAAGGATTATTGTCATGTTGAGAAAAGGCAGCATTCATTCTGCCCCACTCTTTACTGTAGATCCAGAGAAGCCCTTGGCTTCCTTGCTGAGTGGATGCAGACGCAAAGGTTCAAAGGCCAGGGCAGGCTGACGGACTTCTCCAGATTCTGCAAGCTCCTCTTTCAAGGCACTTTTATCTGAGAGCTCGTCCGTTAACGTTCGTGCCTCTGAGATCTTAGAGGACTCCGGGTCCTCGTGCGTGCCTGAGAACACTTAGAAAGAAAAATTAAACGGTAGCCAAAAAAACGCACGGGCCTTGCTCTCAATTGGATTATAAACATGGAAAGACATGGTCACAGATGACTCAGATCAGGGAGCCGGTGGTACTCCAAACCAAAGTTTACACAGAGTTCTCCACACACTGAGGGTGGAGGGCGAGCCCCGCCTGCCTTCAAGTAGTTGAGTGATTGGTACGGCAGCTGAGTGCTGGTGCCAGGTCCATGCCTAAGAGCCAGAGGGAAGGCCCGGAAGGAACGCAAGTGAGTGACAGGCTTGGGGAAGATGCCTGGTATATACGGCTTCTGGCAAATCGTGCTAGTGTACGTGGGGCCAGTCTTGAGTGGAACTAAAATGGTCTTTAGGATACCGTTACCAGATGAGGCACCAGGGTGTGAGAGAGTCACAGTGGGGGTTGTTAGTTCTGGACAGGTCTAAAACCACACCGGCAGGGGTGTTCTCTTAGAAGCTGGAGTTCGAAGCTTACCTTTGAAGACAGAGCTTGCAGCGTTTAGGGATACAATACACGGAGCATCGTTGTATGTAAGGGCCATTGAAATGTGTGTGGTGAACTAGCTCTTTGAAAGAGAGCTTTGTGAGGGAAAGGATAGATTCGAGGCTGGCATGTGGCTCAGTTGGTAAAGTGCTTGCCCAGCATACCCGAAGCCCTGAGTTTGGTTCCTGGCATTGAATAAACTTAGGTATGGTGGGATGTGTGTAAGGTCCAACTAGGAGAATTTCTGAGAGTTCGAGGCCAGCCTGGCTTATGAGAGACTGACTGGAAAAAGAAAGTCTCCAGTAGTGGTTTAATGGGGACGATATGTAATTTTGGTCTTTAAGTGTTTTTCTCTAGTGGAAAACTGAACTCCACCTTCAGGATTCCTTCAGAATCCACTATGGCTTCTCTTGATGGGATGGTTCTGGGTTGATGTAGAAGAAACAGTAGGTGGGTCTGGCGGCTTAGGCCTGCAGTCTAGCAGCTTGGGAGGCTGAAACTGGTGGATCAGGCCCTGAAAAGAAACCATTTCCTATTCAATTTCTAACCATGGGAGAAAGTTCAAGCAATACTGGGAGTTCAGACTTAGAGAGCTGTCTCACAACAGAAAGTTAAAAGAGGCTCCCTGTGGTCGAGCATTAGCCTTGCATTGTGTGAGGCCCTACTGTCAGCCCTAAGCCCAAACCCCAAACAGGAAATGGTGTGGATTTTGGAATGGCATCCTGTGAGTGTGATGAATGGAACCCCTACCCCCCCACCCCCCCAACAATCCTTCCAGTTATGAATTTCTGAATTCTGAAAAAATATTCTTAAAGTTGTTGGGAGATTAGTGGTGATTTGGGGGCTGACGGGAGAAACAGAGACGGTTTTAATTAGCTGTGGAACTTGCATTGTCGTCATGAGGAATAAAGGGCAAACTGAATCCTTGGAGGAACTTGGAAATCCTAAGGAGCCTTGGGAGCACTCTGAGAAACTCCAGCAGGCTCCCAGGAGGTTCCGGAAAAGTCTGCCCAAGTCACTGTAAACTTTAACTGCTCCATTGAGGTGGGCAGTGGGACTTGGTCCACCTCTGTTGTTTACGTGGGCTGGGATCAATTCCTGTTTATTATTATCAAATCTTGTGTTAAAGTTCGTCACGCTTATTCCGCCCTGTAGTGAGAACGGTACACGTTAGAATATCTGGGATGGATAGGAGATTTCATCGGTAGTCTCACCACTCCGTAGTGTAGTGTTGACCTCATGCTGGGAATGGTGGCTCTCATCTATAATCCTGGCCCTTGGGAGGCGGAAGCGGGAGGATGGGGGGGGGGACGCTCAAGGTCATCTTCAGCTATATCGAAAATTTGAACGCAACCTGGGCCGAATGTTCTCCCAAACCCAGATCCACGCCAGACTTCCTTATTACGTTTTGGAATGATTTCTTGCAGTTCTTAAACTATTAGTGCCTCCTGAATGTTCGTTAACATTTTGCTTTGTAGCTAAACCGTCTGTGTAATCCGTTTAAATATTTCATATTAAATTTCTGATGATGGGGTAATAGTCACTACATGTGATCGTGTTTAATTATCACCTCTTATCTCTCTGCCTGCTTCTTTTCCGGCTCAGGGGGCTTGTGCTCCCCGGCCCATTGCTACCTGCTCCTGAGTTATTTACTTATCCCTACCCTAAGCCATCACTACACCTGACCTTATCTACGAAAGGACGGTGGCTTCCAGGGCTGTCTGTTGACTCTGCCTAGAAATTTTCCTCCCCGGGTATCTAAATCCTTGTTCTCGCCAAGTCTGGACTCAAAGGTCACCACCCTCTTAGCAAGACCTTCTCTCATTGCCTGCCTGTAAGATGGAATGGTCTTTCCTGTGTGTCAAGCTCGCCTCGAGGTCCCTTCTTCATCATAATTCTGACTTCTTAGCCGAGGAAAAACACATAAAAGGATTCTCATTTTGTTTTCTGCTGTCTCCCCAGTGCCTAGTACAATACATTACATATGGCGGAAACATTTTTTGAATAAAACATGGAGTGAATTTAACTAGGACAAATACCTGAATAAATAAAAGCTGTATTTGGGGTGTGCTAGAGCACATGTATGGAGCATGTATGTGCTAGAGCACATGTATGGAGCATGCTAGAATAGCTAAGATGGAGCTTGACTTCACGGTACTTACAATCCAGCACAGGAGGAGACGGCCTTTGGGGAGCGCCATGTATTAGAGTGGAAAAGCACAGAGGAAGGGCTGACAGTCCTCCTGAGGCCAGGAAAATGTGTCTGCAACTTGAAGGATGGGCTGAGTTCATGAATGGCATCTGGGCTGGAAGAGGAAGGGAGGCAAAGAAGGTTGGTCCCTGAAAACGAAAATGGAACTCAGGTTTTCATTTTCTTGAGTTGAAATGACGTCACTTGTTCTGAGTGACAAAGTTATGTAAGAATGGACATTGGTCTAATGTGTTTATTAGTGTACCTGATGAACTGTGCTCATGTAAGAGTGGACATTTGTCTGATGTGTTTATTAGTGTATCTGATGAACAGTGCTTATGTAAGAGTGAACATTTGTCTGATGTGTTTATTAGTGTATCTGATGAACAGTGCTCATGTAAGAATGGACATTTGTCTGATGTGTTTATTAGTGTATCTGATGAACAGTGCTCATGTAAGAGTGGACATTTGTCTGATGTGTTTATTAGTGTATCTGATGAACAGTGCTTCGTCTCAGATACTTTTGTGAAATCATCAGTAGCATTTTTATTTTAAGTTCTGCTCATTCTTGAGGGAAGAGGAATTTTCCATTTGGAAGTGGGGACTTGGGCACACAGAAGTCCTTTACACTTTGTGTGCGGTAGGCGGTCACTCTGTAGACCATAAGCCTGGAGTCTTTGCTTTATGTCATTGCCATTTGCTGTAAAATTTAAAACAGTTCGGGGAAGAGAGAATTCTCTGTGGCAGTGGTCTTCATGGGGGCTCCCCTGGGAGCCTCAGCGGGGCATACCTGAAGCTTGCTCTGTTGTAGACTCTAATGCACATGAACTTCTCGTGATAAGCTTTGTTGACTCTTGTAAGTGGAAGTAGATTTTACAGTTCTTACTTCTTGAGGATTAGGGTTACTGCTCACTGGATGCTCAAAAGGAGCTTGGTTTTCTCTGGGTGACAACAATGGTACACGCACTACCCATGTACTAATATTCATAAACTCTAGATTCTGTTAGCCTATTTGAGCTGTTATAGAGCAATAATGCTCCCTTAGTGTTCCTCTGAGATGATCATCTGTCTGTCCATCTGTCCATTTGTCTGTCTATCAAATGCCAACTACTTTCTAACAACTTCTGTGTTATATACATAATGTGCAGTACAGTGTAAAATAATCCTCCGCATTGGAAACTTTCTACCATTCTTCTTTCTGTTTGTTCAAATTAATGTTGCTAATTCTTATTGTCATTTGTCTATGTAATGACTTTGTCTAAACGTCTGATTTTGAAGTTGGCAAGTCGGTTTAATCATATATTTGCCTGTAAGGCAAGATTGAATTGGATTTTGTTCCAAGATAATGACTGAACATTGGTTTTATTGTTATAATGGGTGCATTTAATGTTAATTCTTTGTGTGGGATGTGTGTGTGTTTATGGTGCATGCACATGAGTGTATGACAGCTTGTATGTGCCTGTGAACAGGTAGAAGCCAGAGGAGGAAACAGTTGTCTTCTCTGTCACTACCCAATTCCAGGGAGACACAGTTTCTCACTAAAGTGGACGTTTGCCATGTTGCCCCACTTGGATTACTTGTAAGTTTCCAAGATACACCAGTCTCTGCTCCACAACGCTAGGGTTACAGGCATAAGCAGCTATCTCCAGCTTTTTATGGGGGTACTGGGGATTTGAACTCACATCTTCATGGCTGTACAGCGAGTATTCCTTTACTCTAACCCTTGATGTTAATTCTTACTCTTGCATTTTTCTGGTTTTTAACAAAAGGCTTTATAATATCTGTAAAGGCAGACCACATTCTAAAGCTTCCCCCACCAGACCACAGCTGTGTGGCCTCTTGTGACGTGCACGATGTCTTTAAGCTCCTGTTCTGCCTGTGCAGAGACAACACATGCACTCACAAACCTTCAGTGACTGCTTTCCAGTTGTCCGGCCTACTGAATGCACGAGCCGCCATTACGGTTACCATTGCTGGTGGGTTGGATCACATCAGATGGCTCACACCTGACCGTAACCTGTGAAGAGAGGCAATTCCATATGCTTCTGTCTAAGGTCTCTCTGGCCTTGCCTGTCTTGTTTGTTCCGTGCATCTGCAGTAAGGTGATGTGGGACACATCTGGTCTTCAGGTTTGCCGGTTACCGTTTGCCCATACATTTCTCTCTTCACAAAGTCAGTGCTCAAATAGTAATTTTCTATCTTACTCTGGCATCCATCAGAGAATTTTGCATTTCCATTTTTTCCTCTATTTCCATTCTTCTTTTATTTATGCTTTTCACTTTATAACTTTTTTCCAAAGAAGCTTTTTATTGGGTCTCATGTTGCAGACATTTTTAAGTCCAATCATGCTTTCGTGTTGAGGATCTATTTCAGGAGTGGGATACCAACATGCATGCGTGCTCAAGTCCCTTATGTAAAATGGTGCTCAAGTCCCTTATGTAAAAAGGTGCTCAAGTCCCTTATGTAAAAAGGTGCTCAAGTCCCTTATGTAAAATGGTGCTCAAGTCCCTTATGTAAAATGGTGCTATTGTGATATACCAAGGGGCCCATCTCACTGTATACTTAAGACCAACTCTGGACTACTTAAATGACTCGACAGTCTATATAAATCAATTCTATGCAAATACTTGATATATTGCACTGCTTTGGCAGTAATAATAGGGAAATTAAGTTTGTATATGTTCAGTTGAAATGTAGCTCCTTCCCCTCAAGTGTTTTTGATTTGTGATTCGTAAGATGCCTAGGTGAATGTTTGGTCATGGCGTGCATTGATTTTGTGTATATTACTATAATTAGTTGTAATGGGGCTGTTGAGGAGAGAGGCCATCATCTCTGGAGGCATGAGGCCTAGAGTCTAGTGGGAGGGAGAATGTTGACCACCCGATCACAGTGTAGAAATGATGTAATCAGTGCTCCGATGGTAGGCCCGTAAGTGATTGAGTACAGAACCTCATTTGACATCGGAGTGATTCAGGAGTTCCTGAGGAAGTGCTGTGTCTGCAGAAGGAGATGGCTTGCCTCTGCCACGGGCTAATCAGCCGCATATGTGTGGGATCGCACAGACGAAGACATGAATGAGGCAAGGCAGTCTTTCGTTTGATGAGTTGGCCTTTTTTTGTGTGTGTGTATGTGCTACTCGGTGAAGCTTCCTGTTTGTAACTCCCCACACCCCTCTTACTTAGCAAATTTCATAGAGGAATAGAAATGACTTTAGGTTGTTTTTTTTTTTTTTTTTTTTTTTTTCTTGAGATGGGTGTAGGTGCTTGTTGAAACAGTCTTGCATGATAACCTATTAGAATATTGCTAATTAATAGTTAGCATGGGGTTGGGGATTTAGCTCAGTGGTAGAGCGCTTGCCTAGCAAGCGCAAGGCCCTGGGTTCAGTCCCCAGCTCTGAAAAAAAGAAAAAAAATAGTTAGCATGTATTGATAGCTTGCTCTATTAGACAAAGCTTCTCATAGCCATATGGTGCAAGAAAACTCAGTTGGGTTAAAAACACTACCCAATTTAATGACTGTCCACTATCTGTACAAAATTCGAATAGCGAAGTCAAGGTTTTGATTAGTGAAGGCCAGACGGTTGGCTATTATATAGCTTCTTGGTGACTTACGTTGTGCTAAGAACCATCATTTCACTAGGATGCTCATTTTATATTGATATTATTTTGCCATGGTAAAAATCTACCACTCTAACAAAAGTTGTGTCAAGAATTAAAATATTATACATTGGAAATCTATAAAGCAAGTTTGAGACCGAGAGACAGGAAACCAAGACCCAAATGCCAGCTCCCCACAGCTACCCAGAAGGCCATGCTCCAGCCTTTCCAGGCCCCTCCCATCTTAGAGAGTTCAGAGCCTAGTTTGCATAAAACATTCCTCGGGTTTATAGTTTGGCGGCTCTGTGCTTTTAGTTTGCTACTCAGTTTTAAAGACCTGGCTGTCTACCATTTAGGTTATGTCATCCGAGAAGCTCTATCTCTGGTTGGGAGACTTCTATGCATTTTATCCTTCTGTGCTTTGGAAAGGTAATTCTCAGGTGACTTTAGCGTGGCCACTTGGATTTAAAAAGCTGTTTTTCTTTTAAACGCAGAGGCTCAGTGAATGTGGAAAAGTGTGATTCTTAGACTTATCTGTCGAGGCCTGCTCTGGAAAATAAAATGCAAACTATGTAAATTGTGAAGTATTGACATTCAGTAAAACCCGTCACAGGGTGAACAACGTCACGTCGCAGTGAAGAACGGTGGCGCTAAGGACTGGGAGGACCACTTTCAGTTTAAGGCTGTCCCACATCTGAGTAATGTTTCAGCGGGATACACGAAAGGTACCTGGAAAATTGGTTTAGCTTTATGGTGTTGAAATTGACAACTATACTGATGTGTAGCTGTCTTTAAAGAGTGCTATATGATAATTTGATACTGTGGAATGATCAATCCAATCTGCCAAGCTAGTTAACATAACCAACGTCCTATCTAGTCATTTATTTGTTTTTTTGGGGGGAGGGGGAGGTTAGAACACATGTGACCAACTTTGGAGCAAATTTGAAATATATAAGTCTGTATTATTATTATTATTATTATTATTTTAAGGCAGGGTCTCATATAACCCAGGCTAGTCTTTAACTCACTGTTTGGGAAAGAATGACCTTGAACTCCTGTTTCTCCTGCCTCTACCTCCTAGGTGCTTGTATGACAGGCCTGTACTTCCATGCCCACTTATAACATAGTCTTAACTATAGTCACTTTGCTTCCCACCAGGTCTGCAAAGCTTAGTCAAACACAACTAATACTTGCTTGCTCCCGGCTACCATGTTCCACACTAGTGTAGCTTTTCTTACCAATGTGTTAAATCAACTGATTTAAATAAGCCTAAATATCATTCTTGATATTCAAACCCTCCAGTCTTCCACATTCCCATATCTCAATGTTCTGTTCTGTTCTGTTTTGTTCTATTCTATTCTATTCTATTCTATTCTATTCTATTCTATTCTATTCTATTCTATTCTATTCCTCTTTTGCTGTTTAGAACTTGAAAGGGGGAAATAAGGCCATGCCTTTTATTTTTAAAGTCTACTTAATTTCTCATTTCTAGTCAGTATTTATCAGGAAGCCCAGGCAATTGAGGATTTTCCGTAGTGTGTGTCTGGGGCTGATTCATCAGCACGTATCCCTCTGCTTGCTCCTGGGTTCTTTGCCTTAGGTTGACTGACACATGGAAACCAGACAGATACCCGGGCTCTCAGTGTGTTACACAGGCACAGGCAGTGTTAGGGATTGGAAGAGGGCGGTAACAGGCATGGGTGCTGCTTCAGGCTAATACCAGAGATAGGTTGGTCCAAGAGGGGGTGGAGTCATGTGGTTGGCTGAGGCTTACAAAAGACAGCCCGGGAAGAACACAAAGCGCTCCTGTGTACTGTGGAGATTCTGAGAAAGGCCTTCTGTGTCAGCCTGAGTGAAAAGCAGGGTACGTGAAAGACTAAAGCTTCCTTGAAAGAAATTGTTCCTTAGAATTGGAAGCAACAGGTGAGTGCTCCGTTCCAAGTGGTCCGACGCCGAAGCAGGAGTTCAGCAGTGGGTACTCAAGACAGTTCTAGCGCTCAACGCTTTGGCTGTGTCTAAGCAGAGGGCCTCAGATCTCAAATGCTCATCTGAATGAGTAACATTTTCCTAGGTGCTAAGACTTGGAGCTTCCACGCTCCTACAGGTTACTACAGCACTGATGTACGTGTAATAAAGTGTCTTCAACCTTTGGTTTGGCTAGGGTGTCCCCTCAGACCTAGGAGACTGAAACTCAAGCCTCCCACATATCTGTGTTTGGGGATAGGCCTTATTGGATAGCTGACATTGACAGAGATGGCGGGAGTGGTGCTTCAGTCCAATAGGATTGATGGAGCAGGGAGCTGTCTCCATGCAGGTACCCTGAGGAAGGGCTGTGTGAACACATGGAAGACGTAGTCCCAGCCCAAAACAGAGCCAGCAGCACGAGTAGCCATGCTGTACCCTCATCTTCAATTTCCAGCTGGATCTTTGCAAACAATACATGTCACTCAATCCCCATAACCAAGGACAGTATGTTATGGCAGACTAAGGTGACCAGCATATGATTTTTGCTGGAAAGAAGAGTATTAACCCTGGCCAGTAGTCGTCATGGCAGATGCTGGTAGCGGCTTTGAACTTGTTCTCAGACATGAAGAATGTACTCACTTCCCTGCCTCTCCTTTTTCCTTCTTTTTATCCCATTTTAATGACAAAATAACCTAGTGGGTAAACGTTTTATGAAATACACTTCAAATATGTAAATGGTGTATCTCTGCTTTGAAATTATTTGCTTTTATGTGAACTACTGCTCAAGATACTAAAATGTTTCTGAAACTGTACACTGTATAAATGACAGACACACTTCTATTTGCAGTCCCATAATGAGTAGAATTATCATTTGTCTGGTTTTTTCCCCCCTTCTTTTATGGCCCACTTCCATTATGGCCTGTTTTATGGTCTGCTTCTTTCTAGAGACGATGAATGTGTTTTGTTTCTATGGGTCATATTTTAAGCCACTGTTTTGCCTGGTAACATGTTTGGAATTGAATTTTAGTAGCTTGATAATAAGCCATTAGGCTGCTCAATACTTCATTTGACCACTGTCCTGGATAGTTTTATGTCGGCTTGACCCAACTAGGGCCGTTGGAGGGGAGGGAAGGGAACCTCAACTGAGAAAATGCCTCTATAAGATCAGGCTGTAGGCAAGCCTGCAGGGCAATTTCTTTATTAGTAAGTGACATGAGAGGGCCAGCCTATGGTTGGTGCTGCCATCCCTGGGCTGGTGGTCCTGGGTTCTGTAAGAAAGCAGGCTGAGCAAGCCATGGGGAGCAAGCCAGTAAGCAGCATTTCTCCGTGGGCTCTGCTTCAGCTCCTGTCTCCAGGCTTCTGTTTTTGTTGAGTTCCTGTGCTAGCTTCCTTGGGTGAGGCAGAAGTCAAATTAGCCCTTTCTCCGAGTTGCTTTGGTCATGGTGTTTCACCACAACGGTACCAACCCTGACGACGACATCCATCACCTTACTTTTAGAAAGGAATGGTGCTTTCTTTACTGTCTGAAGGAAACTTTCCCCACAGCTTTCCGTGTGCAACTGGAGTCACTAAACTGAGAACAATAGCACTGGGTTTACAAGTACACAAAATATCCTTGAACTTTTAAACCCGCTGCAGAAGATTTAAAAAGTATAATGAGAAAAAGGGAAGCCATAGTCCTTCTTATTGCGAGGGAGCCGTTGTCAAGAGTTTAGGATGTTTTCTGCTAATTTTTTCCTAGTTGAAATCTTTGCTAGGCACAGGCATTGTCCTCCTGCCCCCTCAGCCCAGTGACATAGCTAGAAAGGGCCTTACTTAGATTCAGTGGCTGTTCATTCCTGCAGGGAACGCAGATACGGGACACTCTTTTGGTTTTTCAGATGGTGTCCTTTGGTGTGTGTGTGTGTGTGTGTGTGTGTGTGTGTGTGTGTGTGTGTGTGTGTCCCCTTGTGCTGGCAAGAGGAACGTTTTCATGACTGAGCCATATTTATAACCTCTCAGGTGATTTCTTTAGAGTGTGGTCCTGGAGACAGAATTTGCTGTCTTAAACCACAAAGACGGTTTTTACTAGCCAGCCAGCGTCAGTAATGATGAAACTGATATCCAAGACGGGGCTCACACTTCATACTTGGGATGGCACAACCAGAGTGGAAACAGCCATCAGTGTGAGCAAACTGTGCCCCCAGAACTTGGAAAATGACTGGAAAGACAGGAAAATCATCAGTAGTGAGTCTTTGAATGGCACTGAGGGGAAGGTGCCTCCACCTCACTGGTGGATGATCTGCCAGGGAACCCTACTGACTTGCGTGTGAACAGAGAACATCTCCAGCCGTCCTTTGGTCTCTTGCCCTTTGAACTCACTGACTCTAATCATCCAAGAGGCGTTTAGTTATCTAGCCGGATCCATTTATCAGATGATGGCGAAATATTCCTCGTGAGTGCTTTTCTGTGACATAAATGGATAGCATGCTTAAAAACAGGACAAGTATCCTAAATTAAACACTCAAGGGTTTAAACAAAAAGCTGTCTGTACCCATGTGTGTTTGGCCCCTATCCTCCATGTTAGTGTGTTTCTGCTTCATTTTCCTCTGGGAGTCAGGGATGCTGTGGCCTTACAATGTGCTTTGTTGACATTGAATATGCGATCCTGGTGAAGCTGATAAGGCAAGCTGACCTCATGACCTCGGAAACAATGGGAGTGAGGGCTCGATGGCGATATGGTGTGGTACTTGAGACCCTTGAGATTAGTCACGTGTGTGTCTTACTCCCGACCATGACAAAGTTTAACGAGGTAGGAGGGAAAGGAGGTGTGAGGGAGTGGAAGTGTAGATTTAAACAGAGATGAACACTGAGAGTCCATCTCAGGGTCCAGCGCATCCATTAGAAAGGACCAAACGTTTGGCCTAACCTTCCAGGTAGCTGACACAGAGACAGGACAATTAGCATGATCCAGAGAGGACAGGAATGACCAAGGGCCGTGGCTCTTCATGGTTTGCGGAGGAGACAGGATATTCCTTGGGGTTTTTCAAATGGTAGACAGTTAAAAGGAGTGGGCAGTGTCTCTAAACACCACCACCCCACCACCACCACCACCACCACCACCACCATCATCATCACTATTTTTTTGGAGACAAGGCTTACACAATGGTCCAAGAAGGCCTCTTACTGACAGCAATCCTCCTGTCTCAGCCTCCCATGGCTTGCGATTATAGCCATGAACCACCATACCCGATTCAGGACACTATTGTGAGTCCAGCAGTAGAGTTTTGAATCAGCCACGGTGTTCAGTACAGTTCTATGGCGCGGGGCCAAGGCTTATCTTAGGAAAGCCAGCCGTGAGCCAAAGGGAGGCAGTTCAGACAAGTAGCTCTGCCCCTTAGTCTGAGGGGGATGTTGCTGCATACTCCACATTCCTTGTGGAATGATGGGCTGGCAGCTTGCAGGACATTGCCTAGAAAAACTACTTTGTACAAAATCGTCTGTTTGATAGTTGCCCAATGTAAGCAAGTCCGAGCTTTCAGAATTTAGCGCTGCACCCTTTCCCTGTGGTCCAGTTCTGTGTGGGGCTGTGTGTTTCTGGCAGCAGCTCCACTTTGGACAGTGTCAGCCTATGACCACGGCCGGACATGCTGAAGACTCAGAGGCAGGAGGATCACATTATAGGAGTGAGGCTCTCCTGGCCGATGATAACCAATTATCGATTACTTTATAAATTGCAAGGAGGCAGGCTTTTGCAACATAGCAGGTATGACGGGATCCCCGGGTCAGCTCATTTGACAGCCCGGAGGCCGAGGCGGCCCCTGGGATTCTGTGTGCTGGAGAACGAGAGGGTGAGTGTGGTACATCCGAGACGGGAGAGGAAGGAGATTTAGAAGAACATCACAAATCATTCGTGTGGTGCTTGGCAGCAGGGAGGCGGGGAGCTTCGTGGATAACTTCCCTGCCTTCGCCATGGTGGACCCGCAGACTGGGGTTTTTCTTGGAGGGAAGAAGCACTGTGATGGAGTGGAGAGAGCCAGCCGAGGGAAATGACAGCTTTAGGGCTCAGCTGGGATTAGAATGCACTGATTCATGGTGACAGGCTTATCTTGTCTCTGTTTTTTATTTTCCTTCCCACGGGGTCTCTTGTGGTTATGAATGAGAACAGCGGCAGCGTAGATTTTAATCGAGATTGTAGTGTCAAAGGGCAGACTAGCAGAAAGGACTGTGGGAGGTAGCAGGCTGGTGGACAGGAGCTCAAGGAGTGAGCGTGCGTCGAGGCTGGGCATCAGGAGATGTGAGGTTGGACAAAGGTGAGCGGCGTGGAGCATCAGAAAGCTGGGTAATTTGATGTCAAGGGCAGAGACAATGCAAGTGCCAGCAGCAGTGTGGCTGTTCAGCTTGGTTTGAATAGGAGATTTTGAGGTGTCACAACATTCCGGGTGACAAGGTGAATAGTCAGTCAAGGAAATACCGAGAAGGAAAGTTATTAGCTTTGTTGAGATTGCTCTTGACAGAGGCATGCCTGATGACTGACATATCTGGAGAAGAAAAGGTCGTTTATTAGACAACATTGAATGTCCCCTCCACTCTTAGAATTTTTAACAAAATTTTATTGGGGGGGGCACTGCTTTCCTTCCTTTTGATACATTTATTTATTTATTTGTTTATTTGTTTGATTGTTTATTTAGTTATTAAATCAAAAGATCAGAGAGAAACTGGAAAGGAACTATTCAGCAATCCTATTTTTATTGATCCCCCATAATTGTAAATGTTTGACAGATTATAGTCTCCGTGAAGGCCTTAGGAGTCCATTAATGTGTTTCATTGGGTTCACTCAGGGTCAAGGAGTACAATGATCAGAAAGTGTTTACTTTTTTTTTTTTTCTGTTTCCCGCCACATGGCTGGCTTCTGAAGTGCCATGGTGGGCAATTAGGGCCAAAAAGAGAAGAGTTGCTTCGGTCATTTTTAAGGTAGCATTAACAGGACTCATCTTTTACCACATGGTCAGGGTCATGGTTATTACATTTGCAGTTTTGAGGTTTGGCGTTTCACTTCTTGCTTGTGGAGTGGTTGGTTCTGGGCTTTTTCAGAATGAGTTCTGTGGTTGGATGTTTTGTCTGAACTTTGTGTCTGTATTTGGAACTCAAGTATTGAGTTCAGGTTTGAAAACGAGGGCTCCAGAGACGGAAAGGATTATATGAGTACATTTTGAATTTGATATTTGAATACCATCTTGATATGGGAAGAAGGGAATCCAGTCTTCATCTTGTAACATAGAAAAATGACCCTTTATGAGCTATTATTCTTATTGTTATTATCATTGTTGTCATTATTGTTATAGTTGCTATTTTTATTATAGTTGTTATTGTTATTATCGTTAGTGTTATTGCTGTTATTGTTATCATTGTTATTGTTATCATTGTTATAGTAATTATTGATTTTGTTATCATTGTTATAGTTGTTATTGTTTTTGTTATTGTTGTTGATGTTGCAGCCATCAGCTGCTTTTAGCTTGAGCTTGCTTGTCTGGGGAGATGGCTATATTAGATACACGAAGCTGACACAAGAAACATTTGAATGTTGAACTTGAAAGGATGACATTTTAGACTTCATACAGGCTGTAGGCCAAACCTATGGGCCTTCCGATGTAGTAGAGGAATTCTTTGTTCTGTGCCTCGCTCTTGTCCTTCCACATCTGAGATCCCACCCCTTCTTACCCAGCTTCTCACATAGTGGATCATGACCCTCCATGGGGTCAAATAACTGAATGCATCCCAAACTACGCTCTATGAGTATACAATTCGAATCACACAGGCTGCTATGCTTCATAAGGACAACAGAGCTGCCCCAAACATCCCAGCTCACATTTGAGATTATGTTATAGATGTCAGTAGTAGTTCCCCCCCCCCTTCTTTTTCTGTACTTTTCAAATTCTCTTATAGAATTGTAGTGGCTTCATCATCGGTAACAAACTCATAGTGTTTTCCCATGAGCTACTCAGTGTGGGTTCTGTCGTTTCAGAGTCTTGGGTTTTTAACCTTCATGTTTGAGCTGCTAACCTCAGTTTCTTCCAAAATGATCTAGTGGAATTTGGCTCGAGATTAAGGCAGACTCTCCCGTGCTTTCTGAAGTGTCCCTAAACACATGCCTGTATTTTGTACTATGTATCTTGTTAAGAAGGCATTCTCAGTATTGACAAGCATATTCTTTATAATTTGTGATCCATATATCGCTAAATTCTTATACCTACTTTGTACACCCATGTACTATGAGTGGGGTCATGAGTGAAGGGCTTAGAAGCCTGTTCTAGATGACAGCTTTGGACTGGAGACAAGATTCACCAGGGCTCAACTCTGCCCTCAACTACCTCATCAGCTTACAAGCACAAGGCACTCCTAGTCACTTTGTGTCTGCTTTTGTGGGCTCAAAAGAGGCTGTGTGTTTGAGTACACAGGTATACATACTCTTGGGAAGAAATTGTATTGTTCTGTGAGAGAAGAAAGGAGTTGGAAACATTTGTGAAGCAGAAGTAGGGATGGGAGAAAGAGGAGAGAAAGGAACCTCCAAGGTCATCTTTGACTTCATCACCCGATAACCTGGAGGCTTTGGTCGATCCAGTTTGGATCCAGGAGAGCTGCTAGCTGCATTCATTTAATCATTTACTTCATTCATTCATTTAATTCATTCATTTAATTAATTAATTAATTAATTAATTAATAGTATTGGGGATTGAACCCAGGCCCGTGCACATCACAGGCAAGTACCATGCCACTGAACTCCTCCCATCTTGGTGGGCTTTTTAGGTACCATGATTTGAACTTTTCTTAAAGAATTTGTCCTATGTGACCTCCCCAAGGAATTCACCACTGGCCTTGGATGTGCGCTTCCTGTAACTGAAGCATTCACCGGAGATTCCACAGCCGATATGCTGTTAAGATTAAAACCCTGGATAAGAGGAGGAACAAGGTAACCCTAGAAGTTTCTTTCCAATC
Organism: Rattus rattus; assembly: GCF_011064425.1. Lineage (NCBI taxonomy): Eukaryota > Metazoa > Chordata > Mammalia > Rodentia > Muridae > Rattus > Rattus rattus. Next base: position 93,036,374 of record NC_046154.1, read on the forward strand.
GTGAGAGATGTTGTATTAAATTTTATAATCAACGTCCATTTGCATAAACTATGCTGAGAACACTCAGCAGGAAACTAATGCTGGGTTAAGACTAGTAAAACTGCAGTCAATTGATCATTAAAACCAAACGTAGACACACCCATCACCCATGTATGCACACATGAGGAATGCCGGGACAGTTCTCACTGCCTTTGAAGTTTACTATTTGCAGGTTGTAACGTTTCTAGGATCGAAGTGCTTTCCATCTGTCTTTGATGGCCTGATCTTTCCCTGTTGTGTCCTCTGTGAATTTGCACAGAACCCCAAAGTCACTCCTTTAAAGACCAGGCAAAGGCTGGATAGAAAACATTCAAGCTTTCTTCTGAATCCTGGTGCTCTTGCTCTTTGCCTGGGGAACAGCCTTCAGAGGTCTGCTTCTGGAAGAAGAGGGGAAGTCATGATATTTCGTGTGAGCTCAAGTAGGCAGAGAATTCTTCCTATCATTAGATAATAATATGTATTCAAGGTCACATGAAAGCGCTCGCTCTGCCTGTGGTCTGAGCTTTTACTACTGGCGATTATAATTTGTAGCTTCCAGAAAGTTCAGGGATATCTTACCAAAAAGTTTTTATATCTGATGCAGTTTTGATGTCATTAAAAAGAGAACCAGCAGGCAAACATTTTCAGCTCTGTCTCTTTTCTTGGTGATATTTGTTCCTCTGCCCTGTCTTCAAAGGCCTTAGAAAATGTTGACTTTGCCCCTGCGATGGCTGGGGATTGTAAATTTTTATGTGCTTTAAGACAGGTGGTCTCAGCTCCTACCTTGTTTTCCGGTCTTTTTGCTTCCACTGCTTGGGTTCAAAATTGATGCCAGATGCGTGTCAACATCAAGAATCCCTGACTGGCTTTCTTGTTCTCCCAATCCCCTCCCCGCTCCCTAGATACCAGTGCAAGAAGGAAACGCCGACACCAGAGACAGACATGTTTGCACTATCAGCAGGCTGGTTGGTGAGATCTGCAGGCATGTTGTTCTGGGCCTGAGAATGCTCACAGATGCGCTTATCGAATGTATGCTGCTAATCAGTGGTCTACTAAACTAGGTTTTGTTTCTGCTTTGTTTTGAATGTTTCTGTTTTCTGGTTCTGAGGACTCATGTCTTCTTCCAGTTATGGGACTTTTTTTTGAGACACATCTCATTCTGCATCTCAGGGTAGGCTTGAACTCTGTGTATCCCAGACTGGCCTCAAACTCATGGAAATCTTTCTTCTTCAGCCTCCCAAGTGCTGGGATGACAGGCCTGAGCCGCCACGCATGTAATCGGGGAAGTTTTGGTTTTGGTCTTCCTTTACCCTTGTTACGTCTGTAGGTTGGGCTTCTCAGTTGTTTCTGAGGCTGTAAGGCTTCCTGCACCTGAACTTTACTTTCAGATTCTTTTCACCCCTCCCTGTGGTCTCTTCTCAGTAAAAAGCTACTGTATCAATTCTCTCTTTAGCCGTTCTCTGTGGTGTGCATTGTTTTCTTTTGAGTTTTCGTTTCTGGAAACTTTGGATCATTTCAACTTTTTAACATTTGTTTACGAATTTCTGTTTGAGTGGAGGGGGTGGGAGGGGGTGGGGTGGTGTCCAGGAGCAATGCGTGCTTTGGGGGGTCTGAAGATAACCTGCTGGAGTTCTTTCTCTCCTTCCATCTACTGCCTCCAGGGATCAAGCACAGGTTATCCAGCCTGGCAAGCACCTTTATGCTTTTAAGTCATCTCAACAATCCTATTTTCAAATGGAATAATTTTAAATTTATCATCCTTTCAAAAACCAACCAGAGCTCCCAGGGACTAAACCACTACCCAGAGACTATACACGGACTGACCTATGCCTCCAGCTGCATATGTAGCAAAGGATAGACTTGTTGGGCACCAATGGAAGGAGAAGCCCTTGGTCCTGCCAAGGTTGAACCCCAAGTGTAGGGAATGTCCGGGTTGGGTGGGAGTGGGGGGTGGATGGGGAGAGGAAGACCCTTATAGAAGAAGGCGAGGGGAATGGGATAGGGGACTTATGTCTGGGAAACCAGGAAAGGGAATAACATTTGACATGTAAATAAAAAAAAAATCCAGTAAAAAAAAAAAAGAAGAAGAAGAAAAAAAAATCTGGAGTATAAAATCAAATAAATAAATTTAAAAATAGCTTTTTTTTTCTTTTTCAAAATCTAGCACTTTGTGAAATAAGCCGTGCATCTAACGTGAGCAAAACACTTCAGTCCTCAAAACCACCCCCTAAAACAAATGAAGTCCAGGGGACCTACCGACACAGAATGCGAATACAATTCATTTCCAATTAGAAAGTTAAGTTAGACCAAGATAAAATACTCACTGTGTCAGTATAGGAGAAGCGCACTATATACGTGCTATCTACTCTTGAAAGTTAAATACTCAACCAATATAATTAGTATGCTTTTATTTATTTAAAAAAATGTCATCCTCGTATTAAAAGATTATAAGCCGCTCTGACAACTCCAGCATGTGTAGACTCGCATTTGTTGGTTTTGGTGACCTCAGTGTGCTCTGGCCGGTTTCCAGGCGTTTTGTGCTCCTCCAGCCCCCAGCCCTTCCTCCTGACTCGGACCCCACCCCACGCCTGGATAAATTTGTGTGTTTCTTTCCCTCTGGGCATTGAGAACTTAAGTTAAAAACACTTTGGAAAGAATCTGCCTTTGCTTCTGTTTTAACCCATGGGCACTACAGTTTCAATTTTCCCTTTGAGTTTTTCCGCTGGCCAAGATGAATAGGATGAATTTCAGTCTCTGATTAACTAATGGCAGATGTCTGTCTATAGGTTCTCAGGCACGAGTCTTTGCAACTTTCATCCAAGTCCAGAGGCAGTCACACTTCTGTGCCTGCTTCCTTGAGATGCGAGTCTGTGTTCTCGTCTGGTTCACCTGCTGACGTCGGCTTGCTGTGGGGATCTTTGATCTGATTCTACTGTCCTTCTGAGCTCTGCCTGTGAACACCAGAGCTAACAGTTAACGGGGTTTGGGATCTTAAAATGGGCCGCATTCAGCCTTCTTTTACCTCAGCTGATTTGCTGATATACTTTGCTTCCTTGGAGTCTCAAGACTTTTGCCAACTTGGCTGAAGACTGAGCAGGTTGCTGCCTGTGGGTTTTCATATTACACGCATGTATTATACCCAACAAGTTCAGAGGCTCTAATGTTGGAAGGATTTCCAGGGTATTTAATATTCCTGGGTTATTTAATATTCTTTAATATTTTTGTTTATCTTTAATGTTCTTTAATATTCCTGGAAAGAAGTCTACAGTATGACACATTTCATCCCCTGAAGGCATTTTTTTTCAAAGAAAGATCTGTTTATTTTTATGTATCTCTGTGTGTGGCTGCATGTGTTATATACACCATGTGCAGTGCCCATGCAAGTCAGAGGAGGGTATCCTATACCTTGGGACTGGGAGTTACAGCTTTGAATCTCCATGTGGGTGCTGGGAATGGAATCTAGGTCCTCTAGGAGCAGTGAATTCTTGTAACCCCTGATCTATCTCTCTAGCACATGGAATATATTTTTATTTACCAAACCATCCTATCGCTCAGTCTGTCCCATTGCTTTTGGTCGCACAGTTGGTTCTATAATGATGTCCTCAGAAAGATAAGCCTGGGTAGATGGCCACAGTAAATATCTTGAAGCAGAATTGGTAGGTCAAAGAGCGTGAGTCTGATTCTTTATAGACGGTGCCAGAACAGCCAAGGGGAGTGAAGGAACTCTGTCTCACCCAACCTCCGAATCTTATTGGATAAATTGATAAAAATCTTCAGTGGGCTGGGAGAAATCATGCTGTAGATTTAGATTTAGATTTAGATTTAAATTTATATTCTGTTGATCAATCAAAAAGCACTTTTTTTTCTGGCTTTATTGACCATTATTTTTTTGAATTTCACATATTTATTTCTTGTTTGTGTTTATCAAATTTTCTATTGGGGTTATCATCTAACAGTTTATTTTTGCTTAGCCCATAATATTTAATAATATAGCTTTTGTTTTTACAACTTTCAAGAGATTAGTAATTTGTCTAAGATACAAAAAGTGTTTCCAGTTGTGTGTTCTTTCCCCCCTCCTTCCTTTTAAATATAAAGTAGCTTTAGGCATTTGTTTGGTTTCCTTCATTAACCTTTGTTTTTTAAGGTTTTGCATTATGGTAATATATACTCCTCCCATTCTAAGATGCCATTAACATTTAATTTTTATTTAGATCACTTAAGACTTTATTTATCATATCTAGTTCTAATGCAATGAATATTTGTTTATGTGATATGAAAGCTTTACCTGACACTGCAGGTTTTAAGTTGTTTGCCTAGGTATCAGTTGGTGTATAATTTGTACAGAGCCAGATTGTGTGTGTGTGTGTGTGTGTGTGTGTGTGTGTCTGGTGTGTCTGGTGTGTCTGGTGTGTGTGAGTGTGTGTGTGTGTGTCTGGTGTGTGTGTGTCTGGTGTGTGTGTCTGGTGTGTGTGGTGTGTGTACGTGGTGTGTGTGGTGTGTGTGTGTGTGTGTGTGTGTGTGTGTGTGTGTGTGTGTGTGTGTGTGTGTGTGTGTGTGTGAGGTGGCTTTTGAGTATGGAGCTGCAATGGCATGGAGCGGGTACTATGGATGTGTACACAGCGAGGATACCTGTATGGTGAGGAAGGTAGTTTGCCACAAAAGAGCAGCTGGATTAAGGGATGTGCTGAAGAAGAAGGTTTATACAGAGCCCAGCCATTTTTAGAGTCATCTTCCCCCTGGTTTGTATATTCCCCTTTCTCCCTCTGACTGTCAGAAACGGAATGTAGAGGATTGACTAGGAGGCTCTTGTGTTGGCAGTGACGGTGGACACCTGAGAGACTATATTGCCAACACTTTGCTTCTTGTGTGATATGATACGTTGCATGCATGAACTCCGGTCATGAATTCATTGGTCAGGAAACAGCGGTGGGTCATTTTGTTTATTTCTAAATTTTGAGACAGAATCTTACTATGTGACTCACACTGAACTGGAACTGGTGATGTGTAGCCCAGGCTGGCCTCAAACTCGTGTCTTCCTGTCTCAGCCTCCTAAGTGCCAAGATTAGAGGGACATGGCATTATTTCGGGTAAATGGTTATGTTTAAATACTTGTGTTTGTGGCTAAGTCATTGTTTAGTTCACTTTTTTACTCCCGGTGGTCAAACGTCTTCACTCCTCTCTTAGTTAGCAATCTTGCGAGAGCACTGTTAGTAGACAGGCCTGATTGAATATCTGAATGGAAAGTCTAGGTATGGTGCTCTCCATCTGAAGATGTTCAAGGTCCAAGTGTGGATGCCTGGATGATAAAGGTTAGTGTGGTTAATGCTGTTGTACAAGGTGCAGAGGTGACGGCATACAGGAAGGTACGGCCAACTCCCTGCCGAGGGCACTGGGTGTGTGTGTGGGAGAATGAGGCCCCGGCCAGCACTGGAAGACTGAAAGATATGGAGTTCACTTTGTGGACAGGGAATGAAAGGACCTTTCCAATCATCAAAAACAGGACACAGAGCACAGAGAACATGAACTAGCCTGGTGTTTTTTAGCAGCTCTCAGTAGTATTGTTGGTCAACCATGGAAGACCGGCTGATAGATGAGGCAGAGTCCAAATCAGGGAGCATCTAGATGTTAGCCTCCTCCCTCAGATCCTTGACAAGAGAGAAGATCAGGGAGTATCTAGATGTTAGCCTCCTCCCTTCAGATCCTTGACAAGAGAGAAGATTTCCATGCTTTTAGGGCAGATCACCCTGGAAGGTTAAAATACAGAGGGCCAGAGAGGCAAAAGAAGAGATAAGATTAAATATCCTTGCAGTGGTCCAGGGGAGGTGTGTTGTTGTAAAAATATAAAAAATAAAAATGCTGTCTTTTATCCCCACTACGTCCGGCACTGCGGTGCCCCAAGATATCTGCTGGATACCTTAATTCTCAGTCAGCAAAGCCTCTCACCTGCTTTGCTCCATCTCATATTACACTATTGAAGGCCTCTCTCTGAGCCATCAGCCATCTCTCTACCTATCTAGTTCCCAAGGCAGGTTTCCATGCTAGAAACACACATCCCAACTCTGAGGTGGCCCAGACCAGCCGCCCCACACTCCATTTTTATATTTGAAACCCTTAAGTGATAGACAGGTCAGTTTTAATACTAGAGAATGTCATAAATATTTACGAGTTGTCATCCTAAAAAATGTGTAAAAGTGGAATTCATTGGTGCATTAAAGACCGGAGAGAAAATGGATAGATGTGGACTGGGAAAAGGTAAATAAAGACTGGGGGCGGACCAACTTTCCCTGATTCTTGCAAAGATGCCCGAGAAACTGTCTGAGAGTTGGATGAATATCAAAGGAACAATGGTGTCACCAGTGGGGCAAGTTTGAAAGGAGAGGGATTAACTGTGTACAGTGCCCCTGGGGATAAGCAAGAGAAGGGCAGAGATGTGTCCTTATTTAAAGGCAAGTGGTCTTCTCAAAGGTTTTGTGGTGAGGGTAGGGACATTCACCAAGTGCATATGTGGGGGCACAAGCAACAAGCCCAGTTTCTGTAGTATTTCTGTCTTTGAAGCAGAGGACTGAGGAAGGGAAGAAGGAAGAGAGGGAAGAGAAAGAGAAAGTTGAACATTTTTCTTTTCTTGTTTCTTAACAGAAATTTTAGCATGTGTTCTGGGGATGGGGAGGGAAACAAGGCCAAAGTCACAAAAAGAATGTGATATATATATATATATATATATATATATATATATATATATATATATATATATGAGAGAGAGAGAGAGAGAGAGAGAGAGACAGGGGGCGTTGGAACTAGGATGGGTGGGAGAAATGTCCTGTGATATCAATGTTGGCCAAAAGTGTGACTTTGACTACCATGGGAAGGTCCAGGTTTGTGAGGCGAACATCTAACACGTGTTTATGGCATAGAAAGAAGTGGCTGCTCCCTGCCTGATGGATGCTAGAGCCTTGACTTCGTCTTTAGGCAACAAGTTATTGGGTGTTTTCTCCCAAGTCTGAATTGTTAAGATAACATTATTAAAATAATTAATTCAACTCCAGTACTAACATTGTGAGAATTACACGTCACTTGGAACCAGATTTTGGGGCCAAAACTAATGTAATAAGGTGTTACTGTTGCAGTATTGCATCTAAACCTATTTCATGTCTATGAGCCAGGCGAGAGACACTCCTGACCCCCCACACTGCATCCAACCTTGTGTCACTCTGCCTGTTCTATGGTTACCACCATTTTCAGGCTCTGAATCCTCAAGGAATTGTTCACCTTACTTACATCCTGTACTGGTTCCTTTTCTGTTGCTGTGATTAAACACCAGGAGCGAAACCAACGTGGGTTCCTCACATCCAGCATCACTTATTTTCCAGAGAAGTCCTAGAGATGGTGCTTGAGGCTTCAGACAGACATCTCTTTCAGGAGATGGGCTTTGTAGACGTTTATACTTTGTTCTATTAGCCTCAGCAGGAGAAGTCCTATATCTATTCATGATATTAGGTCCCCGGTTTATCCTAACTTCAGTCAAGACTTAGGCCTTTCATCTGTTCTCAGTGGAACACCGTCCCACACGCATCCTCCCTGGTCCCCCATTGAACTGCAGAGAAGTTTCCCCACGTTTTAAAAGTTCTTTCCTAAGTCTTTTCCTGTACCAGGTCATACTGCGGGGTTTGTGTAATTAAAATCTGCAGGCTAGAAGCGCCCACATGAAGATTCATGTAAAGGACACCACCAGTGGTGGAATAAGATTTAATCTTCAATGTATGTCCATCTTGTCTCAGAATTAAATATCTTACATGGAAACGACAGTGTTTTAATTTGTGTCTTAGAACTTCTGTCTTCTACATTAACAGCTTGCTTTGCTTGATATAATATTGTTATTGCAGCTGATTAAAAAACAGTAACAAATCACTGTAATGATTTCAGTCCCAGGGCCGATTTTAGCGAGGTTGCTGGCAGCTATTCTAATACAGCTTTTTGCCTTCCCATTTTAAGAGGAAAGAGATTCTAATGATGTGCTCAGCTCCCTCCTTGCAAAACCATCACCTATGAAAACCCAATTCAATAGACATCTTAGTCTGTCTAATTGTATCACAGCAACACAGCTGTGCCTTCCAGCTATGGAGGCGGGGGGTGGGGCAAGTACTCATTTTATTTTACCAAACAATACCCATGACGACATCGGCGTCACACAAACCCATTATTTTGGGGGTCACAGCTTGAGATCACAGTACATCATGCAGGCGGAAGCTGCTTACATCATAGCTATGGCGAGGAAACAGAGAGTTGGATGAGTGCTCATTCCCCCTCATTATCCAGGCTAGGACCTAGGCCCCTGGATGCTACCACTTCCATTCGGGATGAATCTTCTCTTTCCATTACAATCTAGAAACCCCCTCTGGAAATGCCGGAGGTTTGTCTCCTGGAGATTCTAGATCCAGCGATGTTGACAACCCTTATCAGATCCCATAGATGCTTTGGTTCTAAGAATTACCATAGGGAGTCAGATTGGATTTGCGCAGACTCCTAGATTTTGAATATAAATTATCGTTTTGAGTGCAAATAAAGATGGTTTGACTGTGCTACTCCCTGTACGCCACTTGTAGTCTTGAACGAACCAGCTATGCTCTCAAGAGCTATGTTGAATTGTAAGTACAATAGGATTCCTGTCTTGTTTTCCTTTTGTCATTAACGAAACATCTTCTGTCGGCAAATCTATCCATATTTGACGGGGATTATTCAGAATAGTCCAGCATGGCCACGTGTTGGTTTTGACTGTAGAAAAATAGCAAACACAATCGGAGGAGTTAATTGTGGGCCTACGAAAGGAAACTGCTCTGATGATTACCTCATCCTTTGGTATATTTCAACTAGAGTTAAGTTTGATTCCTAGGTGATGCCATTGTAGAGGCAGCTTTTCATACGGAGAAGTAACAGAGCTTTCTACTCTGTCACCACTTTTTGTGGGTGACTTTCCAAGGTTTCTTCTGCACTCTTCTGAGGTGAGTGGCCATCACAGTAGACACTGCCATTTCAGACTTTGAGTTAAAACTATGTTCCGTTGTTGGCAGTCCTAGCCTGTGGGAGTGACATAGGTCTTTTGGATGGACCTGCCTCTCACACTGAGACTGGTGGTTCTGTACAGTGAAGACCTTGCACTGCTGGCAAAGATGACGTCTTGCAGGCCCTGTAACCTGACCTCTAACCCAGGAGAGACCCCCGACTCTGTTTTCCTAACGAGGCCTCTTAGTTATAAATCGTCTTCCTGTACACAGCCCACCGTGTTCAGGAGGCTAGGGACCAACCAATGGACTACTTGTTGTGCTTACTGACTTATGGGAGAATGTCTGATACTGATCAGAGGAGGGGGAATCGGCTAATGTTTGCGTCTTCCGCATCTCCTGGATTCATATGTTGAACTCTTAATCCCCAGGGTAATAACATTGGGAGATGGTGATTAGGCCAGGAGAGTAGACCTTCATCAGTGGTGATGAAGTGGGTGCCGAGTGTCCCCTTTGTTTTGTGTGGATTGTGAGACTCAGTGGTTAGACGTTCATTTTAACCAAGGTCCCGCACCAGTACCCCAACTCTCCTGTTAGAGTCAATGGACCATAGACTTCTGATCTTCAGAACAGTGAGAAATATGGTGTGGAGGCCACTCAGGCAATGGTGGTGGCCAGGCCAGTGAAAACACACTAACAAGAGAAGCTAGCTGTCAGTGCCTACAGTAAGCAAAGCAGCACATGACTCATTCTGGCAAGTAAGGTGGAGCTGACCTTTCTGATCCAGCCGTCCTTCCTTCTCAGCATCCATAGCTCCCATCGAACACCAACTCTTGTCAACTCAGCTCCTTCTGCACTGTAGTCCCAGCCCTCCCAGGTTCCTCAGAGCCGCTGTTCTCGGCTTTGGACTGTTAGGAGGTTTTTGTCTTTTCTGTTTTTGCTTATCTGTATTTTCACTGGAAATTGGGTGTGCTCTGTGGCACATTGGGGATGATGTCATCTTTACTCAGAAGTTACCTTCTGATCATTTGCAGGCCTTATTGATTAACTACAGCTGTTGATGCTAGTGAACCGTCTCCGTGTTGAGCTGGTGTGGAAGATGTTAGACTTGACCGCTTCTTAAGGACCGATGCAGCCGCTCTGGGAGGAGTGCGGTGTACAGGAACTATCTTTCCACAGATCACATGACGTCTGCAAAGGACAAAAGAGCTGCCCATGTCCAGTTTTCTGTCATCTTTTAAAATCACAACCTAATAACTTAAAAAAAAAAAAAAGGCTTTGTGTAAATTGGAATTGCCTTTCCCAGTCGAGCTGTGATATGATCTGAGGCTCGTGAACAGGATATGAATTTAGGAGACCTCAGGCCTTTTGGCCCAGCTTATTCAGCAGAGGAGAACTTGCTGATGACTTCGTCTGAAGTTGCTGCTTCAGCCTCTCCCAGTAAGATGCTCGGTACCCAGCCCCTTCATCCCATGGGCCAGCCCTGTGAGATGCAGGGAGATGCTCTTCTGGTTAAGCACTATAAAGCCATGTGTTCTTAGGCTCTTGGCTGAGCGTTTTTGCATCCAAGACTCATAAATGGCAACACCTACTCTCAGAGTGGTGCCTTTAGAATTTCAGCTAAAGTCTTTACTGCGTGAGTCAGAAATTTTCTCCTCTCAGTTCCCTCTCTACCGGTCTTTATAATTGAACATGTGAAATGGCCCTCAGTTTGGATTAAAGTCCACTTTGCTTTAGTTTTTAAGGGGAAAATACCCATTCTGTCTCTTAGACTGGATATTTAAAAAAACAAAACAAACCATAGGATTGTTCCCCCGCCCCCTCAGTCTTGAGCTGTCTACCCTCAGTTTTGTACAAGGCCTTGTGGAGGCCTTGGCCTATGAAATGGACAGTGTAGTGAGTAGGTCCTTGGGTGAACTCAGGACCACCAGCACCAGTATGGCCAGGGAACTCTGGGTAAATTCATGTTCACAGGCCCAGCCCATCCTACTGAGTCAGAAGCTCAGTGGCTTGAGGCCACCACCTGCTTCTGAACGGTCTTCCAGGGGACACTTGAAGACTACGTGTTGTAGTCCAAGAACTGATTGAATGCACATCTCACTGTGAGAGCTTGTGGAAATATGGGTTCTTGGTCCCACCTACAGAACAGGAGTCAGGAGGTCTTGGCAGGGTCCAGGAGTCAGTACTTTATTTTCTCAGGGAAAGCATACTCCATTTCCCGCTTTGTCCTACTGGATCACTCAGGAGCTATTGTGTAGGTCATAACAACTTGTTTTTTAAAGAATTCATGTTGCAAATTATGGCATGTAATCTAAGGCTTGCTTCTGAAATTACTTAAGGAGATTTCAGAAATACAGATGCCTAAAAGAATGTAGATTATCCAGGTCCTACTAGATTAAAACCCTTCAATTAAGTTTGGTTAAATCTGTATTGTTTGGTGTTTGTTTTGTGTGTATATTATAGCAACTGAGAATGATGTTTTTTGTTTTTTTTTATTTTTATTTTTTTTAGTATTTGACAGTTGCTATAAGATATTGCCATATTAATATCTTTATGTATTTTGTATTATACATAGGGTGACTCTTACCAAGACTTAGCAGATATCTCAGTATCTTTCCCCCTTTTCAATAATATGCAACTTGTTTCTTCTTTTGAATTAGTCTCCAGAGATCTGAGTAAAAACCTTACTTTATTTAATTTGTGTGTATATATGTAGGCCTGTGTGGTGGGTGTACATGTATCACATGCATAAAGACACCCTTGGAAGCCAGAAGCGGCCATTGGCTGGCCTAGAACTGGAGTTACAGATGTTTGCAAGCTGCCTGATATGGGGTTCTAGGAACTAAATCCTAGCCTTCTACTACTCTCCAGCCCCTAATTTGTGACTTAAAAATGAAAATCTATATCACCTTCTGTATCCTGGCAGGAAATAAACTAGGTGACCGGTGGAAGGTCTGTTCTTTTCTTGGAAGTAAGTTTCCTATTTGTTGAGCTCTGTGCTGGTGTCTTCCCTTGTCTCCTTCCATCTGATTGGCCGGTGTCTTTCCTTGTCTCCTTCCATCTGATTGGCTGCACTGTGATCACCGGTGGTAGCCTGACTGTGAAAGAGTTAATGTTTTCCAGTACCGAGCAGAGACTTAGGCAGTGGGGGAAAATCTGGTTCATTTTGTTTCAAAATAAACCATACCTCACATAAGTACAAACAGCTGCAGTGCAGGCTCGGGGCCAAAAGAAACCAGTGTGGTGCTACGAACTCCAGCGGAGAGGAGTTCATGTATCATGGATTTGAGGGCAGGCTCCATCGTGAAATCATTAGGCCCCAGCAGGAGCACAGTCTTTGCTTGTCATGCGGGTCACCTCCCTAGACACCGACACCAACCCAAAGAGTGGCTTTTTGAAGAGCCGGCCTTTTTTTTTTTTTTTTTAAGTCCCCATCCCCAGAAGACTGAATACACTACACCCGTACCTACGGAACAGACAAACTGGACTACAAGGCTTTTAGAGCTTGCTGGCGGCTTGGGCTTTTTTTTTTTTTTTTTTTTTTATCCCTTATCACTGGGTTCAAGCAGCAGGCACACTCACTCACCATGGTCCCGTGACACACTGCTTCCTTTCCAGCCTCAGGAAAGTATTGGTCAGGGAGAAAGGGCCTTCGGGTTGTTTCTCCTCCCCGTTTTATCTCAGACGATTGCTTATCAGCTCAGGAACACCCTTTACCCCCACACAACTAGGGATTGACCCCAGGGCCTTGCACTGTCAGGCTACTGCTCTGACACTCATGGTCACTCACTGATCTGTAATGCCAGCTAGCAACCCCTCCACCGCTCCTGCCCCTTAGCACCCACCTCCACCACCTAGAGCAGACTGCTTTCCACCAACACAGTACAGTTGCTCTTCTTCGAGGTGGCCACCAGCTCCCTCTGCATGCCAGTTAGTAGGGTCAGTGTGACATTTACTGTGTGTTTGCCGTGGCTTCCTGGAGCTTCTGGCCATGTAGGATGGTTTCTTTCTGGATAATGATGAGACAGTTTAAAGCCTTTCAGAGTTTAGGTCTCCATTTGGTTTGTAGATGGTGCCGTGAGTGGAGGCTTGCTGGGTGACACTTGGGGTTTTACTAATCTCTTCCCAGTCTATTTAGATAAAAAAGGGGAGGTACTTCTTCCTCAGCATTCTCTGAGGCTTTCTTGATAAATAGCTCTAATAGTTATCTTCAAAGGTATCACTGCTAGATGCGACCGGACTATGGCTGATAGGGGAGTAGGAACTAGGATGCTCTCCTTACGACTCGATTAGGCCCCACTTTCTGCATTTGTTCTCTTAGTTACTAAAACCACTGCGAAAAGGTCAGAGACACTCAGTGTTCTTTGTATTCATTCCCTTGTTTCTTCAGCGGAGTGGCCATGTTGGAATTGCTCTATGAATAACTGACGTCAAAGGGAAAAGATAGCTCAGCTGTGAAACACTTGTCTAGCAAGAATAGGGACTTGAGTTTGAGACACAGCACACGTGAAGAAGCCAGGCGTGGTGGCAAGCGCTTGTGGAGGTGGAGACAGTAGGTTCCAGAGGTTTACTGGCCAGCCAGCTTAGTGTGGTTGGCATATTCAGGTCAAGGAGAGACACCGGCTCAACAAACAATGGCCATTGTCTGGGAAACAATGGCTGATGTGATCCCTGCCCCCTTCACACACACACACATTTGCTCACATGTGAACTCATACATGTACAGCCTGACTGTCCTTACTGATCCTTCAAGTTGGTAAAATCATGGGTGTGAAATCCTCAGGAAATGGGAATATATACGTTATGCTCAGCCGGGACTCATCGGCGCTCCAGCACAATGCTCCATTTTATGAGTTTCTCCTCTGTAGTTATAAAGGGAGTTTGCTGAGGTGGAGTGGTGCATCCTGGGAACAGGGAAGGAAATGAAGTCCCTCATCATTTTCCAGTGTTGAAGTAGATACTAGGTTTGTATTCTTTTCTTTTTTCTTTTTTTTCCCCACTATTAAACTTTTGGCATGATGCGTTCGTGAGCTTTGGGTTGCTTACTGATTTTCTTCAGAGCTAGCTTTCCTCCCCATTTTGTTAAGAGGTTATCCGGGGAAGCGAGGCTTCTCGTTTGGCTCTAGAACTTTGAAAATAAACAGAGCTTTTGTGTTTTCGAATAGCACATTGTGGGCTGAGCAGCATCTGGAAGAGATTACTCCTCTGGTAGGCAGAAGAAATATCGTGATCTGCTGTCTTCAAAGAACGCGGCACCTTCCCATAGTTCTTCTAGATCCTGGAAACGGAAGTTCTGAGGGTCACATTGCTGGGTGATCTCCTCGCTGTTGTGTATCAGACATAAATGTATATAACACTAAATATTTCTGCAGCTTCTAAAAACAGAGCCAAGGGTGGTGGCCTGGGGCTGCCTGTACTTTCCTCCGAGTCTAGACTTCTCTTTTTCCAGGAGTCCTACTCGAGTTTTAGCAACATGCTCTTAAGCCTTGCAATTCGTCTCTTCTTGTCTTCTCTAAGACCAGGCCCACGTGTGTCCGGCACGGTAATGTATATTTTAACAGGAACTCCTGCCCGGTTTGAAAATTGCGAAATTAAGTTTATTCTTTGGCTTTGTCTGTTCTTATGGTTGGTATGGCCAAATATGAATACTTGCATTTACAAACACTTTTATCACAGATGTTTCTGTAATAAAGTACTCTCCATGGTCTTTTTTCTCCACTTCTGATTTTTTTTTTCTTTTCTCTCAAGCCCGTAGGAAACTTGCAAGTATAACAGAGTATGAAGAACCTCTTATTTTAGCAGTGGATTAAGAGTGAATTGGTTACATTTATTCAAGATTGTGCCTGAAATACTTTAGAATGTATTTCTCATAAATGAGGACACCTTTTCATAGAGTCAGAAAACAACTAGTCAAATCAGTCAGTTGACATTGTATTGTCTGCTGTTTTTCACATCCCTTCACGTTGTCTCCAATCACCATGGTTACATCCTGGCAGTTAAGTGTTCAGTTCATAACCTTGTGCTGTACACCTGCCCTAGCTGTACTTATTTCTTTTATATGAAGTACTTGGGCATGGCACATGGTAACTCCAACTTCGTTATATATTTCTTGCCTGCAGAAGTTAGGCCTCCCAGCCCCATGCTCCCAGAAATAAGATTCAGACTTAAAATATATTTACAAATACCTTGGCCATATAGCTAATTTGTACTCTGACTAGATCATAGCTAAAGATAACCCATTACTTTTAACCTACATTCTACCACCTGGCTGCTTACCTGTGCTCAGGTACTATGCATCCATCTCTTCACATCTTCCTGCGCTGATCTCCCACCTGTCTCTATCCCAGAATTCTCTCTCCTCCCAGAGTCCCTCCTTCAGTTTCCTGCCCAATCAATAGGCCACGGGCCTTTAATTGGCAGGTGATGCATCCATACAACACACAAGCTATTCTCTCTACATCTGCCCTCTCAGGCCTTCCTCTGAAGTCTTGGTGGAAGCCTCTATGACCCCAAACTCTTACATTCTACTTGACTGCAAACCCAGGACCACCTGGATGATGCCAAAATCTTCTGTCTGTATAAGCAATGGTCAGATTCATTGGACCAAAGATGTGTGGCTTCTTTGGTCAGTCCATGGACATCTCGTACTTATTTCCTTAGAACCAGACAATTCTTCTTTCAATAGAGGAGAATAGTATTCCAAGATCCACATGCTGATTGTGCTTGCTTTTGTTGACATTTGACTTCTCCTAGCATTCTCATTATGAGGACACATTAGTACTCATTCTTGGGCTGTGGACGTAGCTCAGTGGCAGTGTATTTGCCTAGTACATATGACTACGGTTTTGGGTTTTTTTTTTTTTGTTTGTTTGTTTTTGTTTTTGTTTTTATCCCCAGCACTTCTATCTCCCCTAATATACCTATCCTTGGTTCCACTGATAGTGGAAAGTCAGAGTCTAGATTTCTTGCTCCTTCTCTCTTGGTTGTACCCTTGCCTTTCAGGCTCAGGCATGTGCTCATGGCTGCCTTTTCAGAGAGCTGTCCTTGTTACCCGTTTCTGACACCCTGCATTTGACTTCCCTTGCTTTCAAATAAATGATTTTAAATTACTTGTGTTATTTTCTCCAGGCAGGGATTCCCACTTTAGGTAAAATGTTTCAATATTTTTTCTCTTAAAAAAATCCATGAAATATCATTAGAAATGTTAAAAAAGGTCTTTTCTTTTTGGTATAATTAAGGATGTATCTCGACATAAAGTATAGAATTTGCTTTGTCTTATACTGTTGAAGCCATCGCTGCAATCCATTACAGGTTGGGTTTTCTCCTATCTTTTTGAAATGCTTCCCCATGTTAGCTGCCCTTATATTCTCTGGCAGCCACTTACAATCCTTAATTGGTCTTCATTTGTATACATTTATAGAAATATATACAGTGTGCGCTGTTTCATCTGGAGTCTTTTGTTTGGCTTAACTATTGTGAGAATGATAGATGTTGTTGTGCATATCAGCAGCTCATTTGGTTTTACTCACAAGTACTGTGTCGTTGGATTGCCATACAACAATTTATCAATTCATGTGTGAATTGACATCCGAGCTCTTTCTGGGGTTTGGATATCACAAATAGTGCCACCACCTGCATGTGCGTTCAGGTCTCTTGTATAAACACACTTTCTTTTTCTTCAAGTAGGTAACTAGGGGTGAGGTGACTGGGTTGAATAGTCAGAGTATGTTTAACTTAAAAACAAATGGTCCCGTTGTTTCATTGTAGCACTGGGAGCTCCAGGATCTCATATCCTTGCCCATACCTACTATGGCAAGTAAATTTTATCCATCTTAGTAAATACTTAGTAGTAGTTTGTTGTGGTTTTAAATTGAATATTCTTAATTTGATCTTCTTGTCTCTTGTCTGTATAGTACCATAGGTGACGGGCCCAGATTCTTAAAGACAGGTTTGTTCCTTACTGAATTTTGAGATTTCTTATATATGTTGTCTATACATGTGTGTACATTTTAGTTTTTATTGTTCCATTTTTATCTCTTTTCCTTATTAGCAAAGTAATCTGGGATATTTACATACCATCTTTGTATCCAGTTGAAACTGGCTTGCAGTTCACTAATGTTCCTAAAATATTTTTCTCTCAGTGTTTTAGGTTGTTTTCTTGTTTTATGGTGTCACTAGTTATTTTTCCTTTAATGTCAAGTTTTCTGCTAGTACCATTCAATGATATATGAGTATAGATATATGTATGTGTATGTTTATAGATATGTATATGTGTGTCATAACATATATGAATATACATACACACACGTTTCCTGTGTCTTGTTAGCTTTTTGAATATGTGGACGGAGGCTGAGTATGCTCAGCAGTTCTAATATTCATGTGCCAGTTGGGTTCTTGTTTAATTAAGTGATTTTTTTCATCATCTTGGTCATATTTTTACCTCTTTTTTTGTGGCTGGTAAATACTGATTAGATACCAGATTATGTATTCTCCCTTGTTGGATACTGATATTTTGGTGCCTCTGTGTATTATAACCAGTGGTTACATGGCTTTCCAGCTTTACTGATGGTGGAGAGACTGGGTGAGCACTGTTTCCTCCCCTCTATTCAAGTGGTCTCTCTCTCTCTCTCTCTCTCTCTCTCTCTCTCTCTCTCTCTATCTCTTCCTCTCCCTGCCTCTCACACCTTTCTCGCATGCATCCTATGATCAGTTTTGTTCATATCCAAAGAAAAGGCCTTTGGATCTCTCAGGCTATTTTTTCTGTTTTTTCTTTTCTCGTAGTCAGTTCTTTGAACCATAGTTTTTAGAGTTCTTTGGAGTGTCACATCTATCTTCTCAACTTAGTAAGTTCCCTGTGTTTCACACTGACTTTTCTTTGTACTGTAACTTGGACTCTTTTAAAATTTTTGTAAAGGTGTAGATATTGAACCTAGGGCCTTGTGCATGCTACACCTGAGCCACACTCTTGGCTCACCTGAAATCTTGAGTCAGGATGGAGTTGCAACCATTGTACAGGCCACTGTCATTCGTCTACTTCTTTCGGATGCCTTTGTGCCTCGTGTCCAGTCCTTGTATAGCTTAATCACCACCACCACCACCACCAACCACCACCACCACCACCTTCCTCCTCCTCCTCCTCCTCCTCTTCTTCTTCATCTTCCTCCTCCTCCTCCTCCTCCTCCTCCTCCTCCTCCTCCTCCTCCTCCTCCTCCCTATTTGTTAGATAAGTTGTTTTATCTGGTCCACGCTAGTTCACTTGAATACATTATTTTTAGCAGAAAATTTAAATACCCATGCCTCCTCAGAAAACAAAACCTATATAAGTATTATATATTTCTCTGTGTGTTTTCCCACGTTGGAGAGATATTTAAACACAGTCTAATTTCATTGATTAGATACAACTGGATAGTACATAAACACATTTTGTGATAATGTATGCAGTTGATAATACTATATTATTGAATGTTCTAATCATTTCTATTTTTTTGTCATATGATTTTGCATTAAACATTCTTGGAGCTACATGTTTGCATGTAATAATATTTCCCCCACAGGATACTGTAGAATCACATAGCTTCAGATTCTGTGTAGTGTTTAGGATCCTGATATCTATCTTATATGCACCTGCCTATCCATAATGGATTCAAGAAGGGGCCATAACAGTTTCATCCATGTTAGGTATACTTTTAAGTGGCTGTTCCACACTGTTCACGAACCCATCAGACAAGTTATCTTTTAAACATAACTTTCTTATGTTGAGGTATACTTGTTTAAAAATACTTTTGTGTCTGGTTATTGTTCTAACACTCATAATTGATGTTGATGTATTCTCCCAAAGATGAATGAAGTCAGCTCCTTTGAATCTTCAATGATGGGTGGTGCCTCTGTCAACAGAACCCCCACCATTGAGAAACATCGGTGGGGCTGAGTCACTCTTCCTGACACAACCACAGACTTGTCCCCTCCCCCAATCGTTCTTCTTTCTTCCTCTTGGCCCCTCCCTCCACCTCCTCTGGTTTGTTTATGATACCCATATTCCTCAATTTACCATTAAGAACATTAGCCCATAAGAACTAGTTCTGGTGTTAGAAGGACACAGTGTTCTTAGGGGGAAGACATCTTCCAGGACTGTCCATCAGGATCTTAGATTTTGAGCTTTTCTGGCATATGCATATTGAGATTCTTATTTCTGTAAACTTTGAACTGAAACCACCCCACCTTAGCTTAGTGGCTTCTTTCTTGACAGTCTACAGTGGAAAAGCACCACAGTATCCTTTTCCTAAAAGCAGAGGTCCCAATTCCTTCCATCCCTGAACTGTTCTGGTCCATATCCAGACACTAACTGAGATGAATGTTTGGACTTTGTGGCTTTGCGCTATGGGACGATACAAGGTTGTGTTAGGTCTGACTCTTCCCCAAAGAGAGAATTTAGTTTTCCTACTTTCCAAGACCCTCTGCCTTCTTTCCTTTCATTCCTTCCAGAGGTACAGGTCCCATCTTTCTCTTTTTGAGCTCTTTCATTCTGACCACACTTACTTGATTTCATTTCCTCTAACTCAGAAGTTCATAGTTACAGTTCATTCCTGACAGTGTTCCCAAACCATAGATTCTCCAGTTATCTAAGCATAACAAAACGCGCCAGCTTGATTCTGAGATGGTATTTATTTTACAGCACCTCCTTCACTATTGTAATGACCACCGATTTGGGGTCATTTCATTATTATGTCTTTTTTTTTTTTTTCCGGAGCTGGGGACCGAACCCAGGGCCTTGCGTTTGCTGGGCAAGTGCTCTACCACTGAGCTAAATCCCCAACCCTCATTATTATGTCTTATGTTCCATGAGTTTCGGGATGGCGTTGCTTCCTTCCAGGAATGTCTGGAATTGCAACTTTATGCTTATGCACCTAGTTTTGACATCAAGATAATGAGTTTATCAACGCAGTTTTTATCTGTTTCTTCAGTTTAGAACCTAGCCTAGGCATCTTCTTCCTCTATTTTTTGGTCCTTTCTTCTTTCCTTTCATTTTCCTTTTCTTCTCCCTCCCTTCCTCCTGCCCTCCCCCGTCTTTCTCTCAGCTTCAGACTTGTGATCTTTCTGTTTCAGCCTCCCAAGAGCTGGAGTTCCTGTTCCCTTTCTTTAAAGGTTCAGCGTCATCGTTTGGAGCACGCCCCACACTCATGACATCATCATCTAGCTTCACTTCCAAGAACAGTTGCTGTAAGTAGTGATTGTGGGAATCAAATCTGCAATGCAGAAACTTAAACAATTAGATGTATTTTACTTTGTTTTATTTGTATGAGTGTTTTCCTTGAGTGTGGTCCATGCACCACATGTGTTCCTGGTGCCCAATCAGGTTAGAAGAAGGCATCAGGTACTCTGAACTGTAGCTATGGACGGCTTGATCTTATATGTGCTTGGAATAACACCTGGGTTCTTTGCGGGAACAGCATGTGCTCTTAACTACAGAGCAACCTCCCCAGCCTCAGCATACAAACTTTTAAAGGTCATGTTCAAACCATAGTGTGCAACCGGTCTCCATAAACCTTCCTTTATTGATGACTCTGCAATTCTATGCTCATTAAACATCCCCTCTCACCCATTCTTCCTTCTCAGTGCCTGGCAACACTAACATGTGACCTATTTTCCTTAGCAAAATGTGACTGAGGTGCACCTTGCCTGGTGCCCATGTCAGGGTTTGTTCATCTTTAAGGTGTAATAATATCCCATTGTGGGTGTCTACCACAGCTTGTTTATATGTGCGTATCTATCATCATATGTGCGTATCTATCATTATATGTGCGTATCTATCATCATATGTGCGTATCTATCACTGGACACGTGGGTTTCTTCCATCTCCAGGCCACTGTATCTGTGCTATGTGAACACAGGTGATTGATTAGCTCTGAAAGATCCCATCTTAATAATTTGGAAATGTGTTCAAAAGTGGGATTTCTGGTTCAAAGTTTGAGTTTTCTGAGGCTGTTCCGTTGGCTTTCATGTTGACTGTCGCATTTTACGTTTGTGCCGGAGATGCAGTCTTTCACATCCTCCTGACCATGACCACCAGGGTTTTGCTTTGTGTCTTCTTGGGAGTCAGTGCTGTGAAATTTCACTTTGGCTCTTTTTGTCCACCTTCACACGCCCTTTAAGGAAGTTTATTTAAGTCCTCCACCCATCCTTTATCACATTATTTATTCTTGAACTAAGAAAGCAACGTCCTTGTTAAATTGCCTCTGTGCCGTTCGTTTTCCCTCAAGTGTGCTGGTTATCCTTACTTGAATATTTGCTATGCTCTGAACCATACTTTCTAACCAACGTGACCTAGTCTATTACCACAAACACTTGTGGCAATCCTATCCCTGGCCTTCCCACGGTAGCACCTTGAATTTCTGCATTGGTACTTTACCTTTTATGATGTGGTTCTGAACTTTTTGATTTTTGATCTTGCAATTCATTTTTGTAAAAAATTTGATCAGTTATAGATTCTTTTAAAGTGTTAGCTCCATGAAGCTTGATGAGGAGACTGAGTCCTTCCTCCAATTTCCCCTATGGAAGACATCTTAGTACACCAACTCCTTGTTGCTCCTCTGATGCTAATTCTTTGTTTTGATTGGGTTAGTATTCACACCTGTCTGTTATCTTGCTGGGGATTGACTTGGGGCTCCAAATCTGGGGTCTGGCTCATGCTAGATAAGTGCTGTATGGCTTAGCTGTGACTTTAATCCTTCATGGCTAATGTGATGGGGCCTGCCTTACTATCATTCATTCTTATGCCATGTGAAAAATGTGTGGGTCTTTTGATTCTGACACAAAAAATTGGGTCTGTTTTAAGGTCATCATCTCTTTTTAATGCTGGCTTAGTTTTCTATGTATTAACTCTGCATTTAACACCAGGTTCTCTTAATGTTATAAACTTACTCTCTGTATATCCAGATGGACAGCTGGTCTACCAAGGACACCTTCTTCGCCCTCATGTGTGTCATACTGGGATGCTCTTCACAGCTAACTTCCTTTGGGTCCCCCTGTGTTGACACCTACAGTCCTCGTCTCCACCTTTCTTTTTATTCCTGTCTCTAGAAGCACATCTTCCAGAGGGATCACGTCCCTCTTCTAGCCCCACTGTCTGCTTGTATCTAGGGGTTTGAAGGCACTTGGCTTCCCCCCTGTTGGTTTCTGAGTTCCCCTTTTCTGAGGTCTTTCAGGAGTTTTGATTAACATTCAGATTGCCGTCATGGCTGTCTGGCTGTATCGGTGTTAGTTTTTGCAGTGCTGGCTTAAGTCCCCCTGCTGCCCACATGCTCAACACATACTTGTCCTCTACCAATAAGCTGAAGCCTTTCTAGACCTTACAGCACATTTTAAATCTCCAGATAGTATAATCCTATCATTCATTGAGGTGAGCAGGCTCTTATGAACCCTTTCAGTCTACAGATACATGACCTTCCATTTTAGGGACTTTTGAGTCAACGCCCCCTTCCCCCTTTTCCTTTTTGAACCTAGGGCCATGGGTAATGCTAGCCAAGCACTGACACTGGTCTACACCCCATCCCACTTTTTACTTTTTATTTTGAGACAGCGTCTCTGCAAATTGCACAGGCTGCCCTTGACCTTGCAGCCCTCTGGCCTTGACTCGTTTCCCTTTGCTCCTTTATTCTGATTTATCTCTTAGGGTTTCTGCTTTATCTCATTATTCCTTTGCTCCATTCTCCCATTTTATTTTTAAATTTTGGCCAGCTTTCTTAAGTTCACATTCTATGTTTTTTAAATTTGGAATTATTGCTTTTTAAACATCCTGTTTTTGTTTCGCTGAGCACAGTGTCTCTTTCTGGAACTTACTATTGTTAAGTCTTTTCCTTATGATCAGAGTTTCCAGAGGACAAGTCTTTTTTTTTTTCTCATGCTTTGGGGGAGGTAAGTCTGGTGGCAGAGGCCATCTTTTTCTGGAGGAAGGACTGATGTGGACAGACACTAAGAGGAACACACGTCTCATCTCCTCGATGCTCCAGGTCTTGGGTCCAGAAATTTTCTCCTGGGTTTCTGCCAGGCCGTCAGGTTTGTTGCAGAACGACAACAAACATAAAGGCATAAAGTCTGACTTTCCCCCTTATTTCACCTCAAGTGTGTATCTGTGAAGCAGTTTTCTAAAATTTGGGGAATAATTTTTTATTTTCTTGGTTTCAGCATTGATGACATCTTTTTTCATTCATCTTAAAAAGAAAAAAAGAAACAGAATCTCATGTAACCCAGGCTAACACAAAACTTGCCATTGGATGACCTTGAACTTCTGATCCTCCTGTCTCTGCTTCCTGAGTTTTGAATCCTGCTGGGGCTTTCGTAGGCCTATCCTGTGTTGCGTATCCTTTAAATGTGGGTTTCCCTCTCCCAGAGATCTGGTTTGTCTTCCCCTCAGTACTTATTTTTTGTTTTCTCTTATTTCCGTGACTGCCTGTGCTTAGGTGGACGGTTCAGACCTACCTTTCTTTGTCCGTGAGGTCAAACTCTTTGCTGACGTTGACTTTCCATCGCAGTGCTGTGCCCTGTGCTCAGAGTGCTGCTGCAGTGCCCTCAGCCATCTCACAAACAGGAACTAGAAGTTTCTTTTTTAATAACCATACTTATTGTTTAAGTAAATATTGGCTCTCGCTCTGGAATCCCCTTATTTTAAACTCTCACAGTATGTCTTACTGGCCTGCTGCACTTGGACATTTTTCTGTTGCTTATCCTTGGAGACAGAAGCCAGTGTCTACTCAATATTTCTCCTTTTCTCCCTCTTGGCCCCTCTTTGCTGGGGATCTACCCTGTGTTTTTTCAAGAGACTCATGTGAGTCATGACTTGACCAGCATCCAGAATAAGGAAAAAGGTTAGGCTTGTAGTAGGTTAATTTGCCAATTAGAGGTTTATCTTCCTGTGAGGCCTGGGGAAGGAGCCAGCTTCAGTTCAAGCAGTCAGATGAAAGTCTGCTTCCAACTGGAGTCTTTCTTTTAGGTACTTGGTGTGGCACTCACTAATTAGTGGAGCCTTTGTCGTTTGGCGCTGCTGTTCCCCTCTGTGGCTAACTTGTGGCATTCTTTTCTCACAGTTTTCTGGTGAATTCTTCATAGCCTATGCAAGTTAGGAATGAGCACAGCCTGATTTACTTTCTTTGTTCTTTCAGAGGCTCTTCTGAAAGCATTTGAAATGCACCCCAGTTCTCCCTCCTCCTGCTGAGCCGACTTCCAGGTCGGCTGGGTTCTCCTTGCATATTTCTATACATGCACTGGGAACTTGCAGCTTCTTATGAAGAGAGTTTGGCCTTGGCTCCGTGTGCACTGTCTATGTCCATTCTTTCCAGCAAATATCTTTGGAGGTTTAAGTTGGAGTCCGTTCTGCGGTGTCTAGGGCTGATTTCCTAATATCTTCTCCCATCATCAGCCTGGTAGACTGTCACAAGGAATCAGCCTGTGTATATTTCTCATTAGAGAATTTAAAAACTATTTGATTCTTTGTGGTCCTTGCTACTCTATTTTAATTTGTGCATATTTTTACCGGTCTTCAGATGAGAGTCTAGACATAGTTTCCACATTGCTTTCTTATATCAGAAGTAGTTTTCATGTCATTCTTTACTGTTTATATCTACAATCCTTTTAAATGACTGTGTGTGTGGTATAGAGATGTATATATGTGTGCATGTGTGTGTCACATATACATGCATGCATGTAGTAGCCTGAGGTTAATACCAGGTGTCTTTCTCAATGGCTTAGGACTTTATTTCTTCAGACAGGGAGCTCAACCATTTAGCTAGACTGTCTGAAGAGTGAACACCAGGGATACTCCTGTCTCCTCTTCCACAGCGCTTCCTCCCCCAGACACACATGTGCATATATATATACATGTATGTATATATACAGGCACATAGGTGTGTGGATCTAGAGGATAATCTTGGATGTCATCTTCAGGAATGTTGTCTCCCCCTTTGAGAGAGGGTCTCTCATTGATTTGGAGGTCATGGATTAGGTTAGACTCTTTGTGAACTCCAGAGACCCTCCTGTCTTGTGACAGCTCAGTGCTGGGCCTACAGATATGTGCTACCTCTCCTAGGGGTTTGAGTGGGTACTGGGTCTCAAACTCATGTGCTTGTGCTTGCAAGGCAAACACTTTACTAAATGAGCTATCTGCCCAGTCCTCCAGGACTCTCCTTCAGTTGGAGGTTTGGGCTGTAGAAAGAGTCTGGGCTCAGGCATCAGGCTGGTCCTGGTTCAAGATTTAGAACTCTCCTAGCTTTGTGGCTGTGACTGGGCCATGCATGTAACCTTCTGAAGTCTCGGAAGTCTCTCTTGTGACATGAGCTAACAGCATCTGCCCAAGACTGTGTGGAATAGCTGCTGCTGAGTTTTGTGTGCAGACAGCTTTCCTTAACTCCAGGACCCTCTCTCTTTGTTCTTTTTAGTATTGGTGACATATGGCAGCTTGATTTTGAAGGATTCTTACTTAGGGTTTTATTGCTGTGAAGAGACACCATGATCAAGGCAACTCTTATAAAGGACAGCATTTCACTGGGGTGGCTTACAGGTTCACAGGTTCGGTCCATTATCAAGGCAAGAAAATGGCAGCATGCATGGAGGCATGGTGCTGGAGGAGTTGAGAGCTCTACATCTTGTTCTGAAGGTGAACAGCAGTCAACTGACTTCCAGGCAGCTAGGAGGAGAGTCTCAAAGCCTACTTCCATGGTGACACACTTTCTCCAACAAGGCCACACCTACTCCAGAAAGGCCACACCTCCTAATTATGCCACTCCCCGTGTCAAGCATATTCAAACCACCACAAGGGGTATATTTTCTTGCTACACATTAGATGCTGTGTTTCCCTCTGGACAGTCTTTGTACTGTGGCATCTGAAGTTACCTTGAGATAATAGTAGTGGAATCAATTGTGCAGTATGAGTCTTTTAGAATAGAATCCCACTTGCTGACTTTTTGTTGTTGCCATGTTCCTTTTATATTAATGTGTGAATATAGAAAGTTGAAATGAGTTATAAGTGCATGAGGGAAACAGGGAACTGAAAGTAGGGATGGACATAAGGTCATGGGTTAGTATAAAACAATGCACCGTTGGAGTCTATAATTTTCCTGTGGTTGAATCCATACCCTAGAAGCTGTTATGAAGAAAAGAAAGCATTCCCCCATTCTGTTGGGCCTTTCATTTAAATTGTATTGTCTTTTTCTTCCTCTTTAAAGTAAGACTCTGGAGGGTATCAGCATTGGCTCAATAGCTGTGGAATCCCATGTTGATGTCTGGCTAAGATAGCTTGCAAAGGTTGCTTGCTGTGTTTGTTCATCAAGCAATTACCCATGGCTTAAAACAAGTAAAACCTGATGTGCTTCAAACTACGGTGTGAAGACATAATACTTATGCAAGAATAGAAATGAAAACCTGCAGGCTATGGGGTTGCTCCATGACCAGGGCATTTCTTACAGAGGCTCCACAGCCTGGAGCCACTAGCTAGCATAGCACACTGTGGGATGACATAGAAGGACTGGGGTTAACTGTCCGTGTTCGATGCTCCCACTGTACAAGGCTCAGACCATTTGTCCCTTGGTTTATGACTTTTATTATTAAGGGAGCTGTCATTCTCCAAGAGTCAAACAATACTCAGGCATCTCTTTGCACACCGGTGAAATTACGAAGTATATTTGCAGCAGGGACTGGTGAAATCCTGTATGCTCCTCGTTTCCCCTAGGGGCTTAGTAAATCTGTCTGTCCTCCTTCCTTCCTTCTCTCCTCTCCCATTCCCTCCTCCTCCATCAGTTCTTCCTTCCTTCCCTTCTCCCATTCCCTCCCCCCTCCTTTCTTCCTCTTCCTCATCTCTCTTTCTCTTCTCTCCTTCCTTTTTTCAATGCAGGGCCTCATTGTATAGTAAACCCAGCATGGAACTTTTGATTTTCCTGCTTCTGTCTCCTAAGTGTTGAGATTAGAGTTGCGAACCACCACGCACACTTTCCTTAATAAATCTCTTTTGAGAGACTTGCTAGTTGGGATGAAAACAGATGTTTAGAAGAGAGGAATGTGCATGACTTCTTCAGGGGAAAGTTTTTCCTCACGGACTAAATTGCAATGCTTGTGTGATCATGGCAAACGCCCCACCCCACCCCCATATTTTTGAGACAGGGCCTCACTGTGTAGCTCTGGCTGACCTGGTACGCACTTTGTAGACCAGGATGGCCTTGAATTAACAAGTACTTTCTAGCCTCTGCCTCTTGAGTATTGGCATTAAAGCTTTGAGGCACTATCCCGTCCAATCTTCAGACAGAACCAAGGTCCTAGTTCACAGCTGGGACCTTAGTGCACAAATGCATGAGAGAAACACGGGTTTACTTCATGGTTGCTTAGCACCCTTTCCTTGAGAGTTTCAAAAGAGTTTGGAAATGCCTCTCCCCTAGCTGTTGGTAAGGGCTTCCAATTTATGATGCATTCCACCTCCCCGAGTTCCTGATCCTTTCTGTCATGTACTCATGTGATGGTGAGGTGCTTGACCCTAAATCTTTAAAATGTTCTCCAAGTTCTTTGAAGAAATGTAAATATGGGATTCCATGCCTTTCTTATGTCTTAACGAAAATGTACAATTCTCTAGAATTCGTTCCCTAACCCTCGGGGTTGTTTTCACAAAAGGGTAAAGGAGGAATAAGACTGAGCTGTGGTCGTCTCCAACCACTTGGTGGGTTCTTCTCTTCATTCTTTGTATATAGATGATCAGCTCTAAATATTTTAAGAAGTTATTACTATATTATATATTAAAATATTATAATATTATATTGGGAAACTATTAAGAAGCAGCAAGGTGGCTTCTCCTCTTGGTGCAATCTCTCTGTGTCTCCAGCTTGATGTTGCCTCCCTAGAACATCCAGCTGCTCCCCAGAACATCCAGTTGCACCCCCAGAACATCTAGCTGCTCCCTAAAACATTGTGTGAGCAGATGGTAAGGGAGCCATGATTTTTTTTTTTTCAGAGCTGGGGACCGAACCCAGGGCCTTGCACTTGCTAGGCAAGTGCTCTACCATTGAGCTAAATCCCCAACCTGGAGCCATGATTTTTGATGACAGACCTGCCTCAGTAGGCCCCTGTGTTCCTATAGCTAATATTCAGTTCTTCCAAGTGACTTTTGCCTCATCTGGATGATGACACTTTCCTTGCCCATGAAAGTTTTCTCTACTCATTCTGGGCTTCCTTGTATTTTTGTAGGCTTACAGTTCCTCCTAGCATGACTGACATTTGACCAGCCGACTCACGAGTTGCTTCTTGTGCCACCACTGCAGTGCTGGGGCCTCTTCATCGCTCCAAACTACAGCACTGTCATGGCAGCTGCCTCTACTTCCAGCCCTGTGATTTCACAGCCCCAGGTAAGTACTTTGACCTAGTCAATGTTCTTATTAATCTGAGTATAAGAAAGCATGCTTTACTCTGGAGAATCGTGAACACCTCTTATTGTCATGTGGTGGGTACTTAGATGGCATGCTTTGGGGCGGGGGGGGGGAGGGAGAGAGAGAGAGAGAGAGAGAGAGAGAGAGAGAGAGAGAGAGAGAGAGAGAGAACGTGTCATGTGTCATTCGAGAAGCAGCTGGAAGAATAAGCTGGCCTCTGCTCACAGGGGGACAGGTTAACCACCCTGAGGATGCCCAACTGTCACTATTGCCATCAAACTCCAAAGCAAGACAAGTCAGCTTCCTATTTGTGGGAAAGATGGTGGTACAAGTAGTATTTCTCAGTTTGGTCTACTCTTACAATAGGCCCTCTAACATGGCTTCATTGTTCTTTTCCTGTAATTATTATTTTGCCTTGGCCCATTCTTGGAAAATTGAAAATGGAACTCTAGAAATTTCTCAGCAGTATTCCTGTAAAGTATTCATGTACTTTGGCTGTACATGGGGAGCAGTAATCCTGCAAGGACTTCTTCTTTGTTTAGATCGTGGTGCAACCTGTTGCTTTGATGATGAACTCAGACTCAGCAGGCAGTGTGGTGCAATGGGAGGGAAAGAGACTTGGAATCATTCAGTCTTGGTTCATCTCCCTGTGCCTTGGACGGATGCTCTCCCTGCCCTATCCCAGCTTCAACTCCACTCATGTTATTGTCCTTCATACAATGTTTCCATGGACGAAACAGTAGCATAGATGCAAAGCCCTCAAGAGAAACCCAGTGAATATGGTTTCCCACTTGCTTTCCCTTTCTCTTGACTCTTCTGTATCCAGTGAGGTTTCTCATTTATGATGACCATTTTTAGGCAAAGGTTTAAGAAAAATAGGTGCCTTTGAGAAAGAGACATTTTAAAGTTGATTATAATTAGTGCATAAAATACTGGGTTTCATTATGACATTTTCATGCATAGCATTGTACTTTGCATTTTCACTGATGTGCCTTCTTCTCCCCTGCCTCTAACATTTGTACTGGTACCCTTCCCCCATCCACACACCCCCTTCTGTTTCCATGTTAAATATCTAGGGACTGTATTTATTACTGCTGCGCTAAAACATCATGGCCAGGGCAACTTAAGGAATGTTTATTTGAGCTTCTGGTTCCAGATGCATAAGAGTCCATCGCCACCACGGAAAAGCAGCTAGAGCAGCAAGCCGAAGGCTCACATCTTGAGACACAAGCAGGAAGCAGAGAATGATCTAGAAGTAGCTTGAGTCTTTAAACTCTCTTGGCCCATGTCCAGTGACATACTTCCTCCAGCAAAGTACACCTCCCAAATGTCCCAAACAGTGCCACCAAACTGGGACCAAGTGTCCAAATACTTGAGCCTATGGGGGACATTCCAGATCACCACATGGACATATTTTAAAAATCTAGATTCTGTATATGATGGAACCTGCAATCTTTTGTCTTTCTTCCCCCATTTCTCTGTACTGTTCCCCTTCCCCTCTCTTTAGAATGCTTCCTCTTACCTCATACTCCTTTGAGTTCCACGTTGAGCGCACGCACACACACACACACACACACACACACACACAGACACACACAGACACACACACACACACACAGTGTGTAATCTAAGGGTTCACTGAGGACCAGTCACAAAGATTGAAGTTTAAATCTTGATGGACCTGCATGCTGCCTCATTCCTTTTCTTCAGTCTCACTTAGAAGGTTATTATATTTTGTGCATATTTCAAATAAGAACATCCGGGGGTTTTGTTGGTGTTTTTGTTTAAGAAGAAGTCAAGAAAGAGAGGGAGGAAGAAGAAAGGGTCATTCCTAATTCCCTATAGATCAGCAGTTCTCAGCTATGGGTCACAACCGGTTCTGGGGTTGAATGACCCTTTCACAGGGGTTACGTGTCAGATATCCTGCATGTCAGATATCTATAGTACAATTTATAGCAGTAGCAAATTTACAGTTATTAGGTAGCGACGATAGTAATTTTATGGTTGTGGGTCACCACAACATGAGGAACCGCACTAAAGGGCGGCAGCATTAGGGAGGTCGAGATTGATTCACTTGGTGGTTTGCCACCATGGATAAAGCCCTTGATGTTCTTTAGATCTATCAGTGTTTTCTGGGATGTTGGATTCCTGTTGCATATAATATTAAAAATCGATCCACGCTATCGCCGGCTAAGCATCAGCCGGTGGTCTTGGTCTGTTCCCAGTCCGGCACATAGCCTGAGTCCACATCCACATACATATTTTCCCTTGCCAAGGCCTCTCCAGATCTCTGAGATAGCTCTCTTCTTCCCTGGCTGCTGCCAAACCCATTGAGCAGTCCCAAATCCCAAATCCCAAGGTAGCTGGGGTGCCCTCTCGCAAACCCATGCTCTGCCACAATTACCTTTCCCTGGAGCTCAGTAGAATCACCATGAGAGGGAAAACACCAGGCAATCTTAGTTTAGAAACAACAGATAACACAGTCGCTGGGTGTGGAATCTAGCATCCTAAATTCACCAACCATTCCGTTAGAAAGCTTCTGGTGGTGGATCCTACTGGATCCCGCCACCCTAACTAACAGCCCCCAGCTACATCTTGTCAGCCTTGCTCCCTTTCAAAACGAAGTCCCCTCCTCCTGTCTTCTCTTCCTCTCTCGAACCCCAAAACCTCACCCAGTGATTGGCTTTTTGTATTTATTATTTTAATCAGTTAGGGGAGCCTTTCACTACAGGATGCCTAGAATCTTCTCCATGGCGTCTTTCTCCTGTTGGATGGTTCTTCACTGTTGCAACGTTTGACCTACTCAGGTGTTGGGTTTCATTGCCTTCAGTACATTGGGGACCTAGAGAATGGGTCAAGAGATTGAGTTTGTGTTACTTTATATCACCAGATCCAAGTCCATGGTAGCTGTTCCTGATAATGACTATTCTTAGCCTCTGCCTTTGTGTGTGTGTGTCTGTGTGTATGTGTGTGTGTATATGTGTGTATGTATGTGTGTGTGTATGTGTGTGTGTATGTGTGTGTGTGTGTCTGTGTGTATGTGTCTGTGTGTGTGTCTGTGTGTATGTGTGTGTGTGTGTGTGTGTGTATGTGTGTGTGTGTCTGTGTGTGTATGTGTGTGTGTGTCTGTGTATGTATGTGTGTCTGTGTGTGTGTGTCTGTGTGCCCGTGCGTGTGTGTGTATGTGTGTCTGTGTGTGTATGTGTGTATGTGTGTCTGTGTGTGTGTGTGTGTGTGTGTGTGTCTGTGTGTGTGTGTGTGTGTGTGTGTCTGTGTGTGTGTGTGTGTGTGTCTGTGTGTGTGTCTGTGTGTGTGTGTGTGTCTCTGTGTGTATATATGTGTGTGTGTATGTGTGTGTGTGTGTGTATGTGTGTGTGTGTGTGTGTGTGTGTGTGTGTGTGTGTGTGCACGTTCGTAGTGAGTTAGGCCTGAGCACAGGCTTCCCTGACCGGGCATTTAAGGCTCCATCTTTGTTGTTTGTTAGCATTTCCAACATCGACTTACCTACCATCTTCCCTGTTATGTAAACTGCTATGGGTCTGGGAGTAATACAAATGCTTGTAAGTGACTCGTTCCATCAAAATGGCCAACACTACCCAAAGTAGAAAGGATCCTATTTAAACCTAACTCCTAGGGAAAGAGATGCTCTTGAAAACTTTCTGTGGCCGTATTAATTAAAGTCAGAAACCTTTGCAGTCGCACTGGTGTCTAAACACATGAGACCAAGGAAGAGTGTGAAAAAAAGATAGTCACAGGAAGAAGTTCAAAACTTCCTCACTATTTGGTAGTGGTTGGTTATTAATAAAGCTGGGTACTTGGACATGATTTAAATGCCACATAGCAGTTAAAACATGGGCATATCAACATGTGTGTGTTGTTGTAAGACACCTTATAAAGGGGAGAGAAAGCAAGACGTAGAGCAATCCTCACAGGAAGAGATCATTAAAACTATAAAACAAGACCATGTGTGTTTTAAGGACAAACATATGGCTCATAAACAGACCAGCAAAGGAAAAAAAAAGCCAGCACATACATTTTCAATAGAATTATATTGCCCCCCAGAGGGCCCAAATTGGATCCGGGGAGATGGTTAAGTCCCACCAAAGCTTAACCCTACCCTAAAGAATCATATTTCATAGCATTTGACTTCTTTCATTAGGGAAAATTTAAATTTAATTAAAAATTTCTCCTTGAGGATCGTTATTGAAAAATAAATAAAAATGTCACAAAACACAGCCTTTCGGAAGCATGTGCGTGGGCCCTGGAGTCACGCTGCTTGGGTTCAGGTCCTGGCTCTGACACTCCGTGCTGAGCCAGAGGGAATGTGTTCGCTCTCTCCATGCCTCCACGTAGCGCTTGCGAAATAAGCAGCACAGCGGAGAAGCCAGCCTCTGGCATTGCTTGAAAAGTGTCACGTGCGACTACACACTCAGCTCAGAACAATGGCCAGTGTGTATAGTCCATGCAGGTTGGCATGTATTATTGTTACTGCCCAGCAGTAGGACAGGCCTCTACATGCAAGAATAAATAAGATGAGTAAGGTTGTGGCCTATAGGCAGCTAAGGAAGTGACAACTTAAAATTACCAGGACACAGGAAGTATTGCTGTTCTGGGAATAGCACGTGGGCTTCTCGCAGGAAGACCACCAGACCAGGAGCCCCGGCATACATGGATATGAGCTGCTTTGACAGGGAGCAGAAAGAGCATGCTCAAATGCCTGATGGGTCATGGAGAGAATAGCCCAGCATCAGGGTTAGTTCAGAGTGAGCACAGTGTAGTAGGTCCTGGGGCTGCCCCCCAGAGGCTCCTCTACCAGACCACTTGGTCTGATTTTGGATTGTGAAGAATTCTGTGAGGGCATAGGTCAACAGCTCAGTGGTGAAGAGTGTGCATTACTTTTGCAAAGGGCCTGTGTTTGAATCTCATCACCCACATTGGGAGGTTGACAGGTCTATAACTCCACCTTCAGAGAACCCGAAGCTCTCTTTTGGTCTCTGAGGGTACCTGCATTCGTGTGTGTGTGTGTGTGTGTGTGTGTGTGTGTGTGTGTGTGAAAGATAAGTCTCTTTAAAACAAAACAAAACCCAGCATTTAGTAAGCTTGTCAAATTCAGTCATGGTATAATATTTGCACTGGAGAAATTGACAATCTCGGAGTATTTGAATGGGTGGGTTATAAACTCAGGGATTTTGCAGGGCCTTAAAAGCCATGGTTAGAATGTAAAAAAAAAAAAAAATGATCTTAGCAAAGCCTGCAGTGGATGAATGCTTGCTTAGCATATGGATGGCTCCAGATTCAATCTATAGTTTAACACACACACACACACACACACACACACACACACACAACCCCCCCTTGTTTGGCTTAATGGTTGTTACCCAAGCTTTGGACTCCTGGACCTATGTTTGAACCTGGACTTGACAGTGCTCTAGGGCAAATTCTATAGCAATGCCAATCACATTCTGTGAGTCTCATTCTCACCCTGTGCTGGCAACAGTAACAATGTCAATCAGTGTCACCCTGTGCTGGCAACAGTAACAGTTGCTGATATTTGAGGACTGAGGCATTTGGGAGGAGTCGGTTGCAAGCTTCAATAATTAGAGCACAGAACAAGTTGGCTCTTAGGAGAGACGCAGACCTTTGGGTCCCCTGACTGTAGGATCCTAGCTCTAGGTCATAAGGAACCTCCTGATTATATATGCCAAGCCTTCCTTTCAGCATTGCACACTCAGAATTTCCTTTAAGGTGGGCTTGCCTGTGCATCTCAGCCTGTACTTCTGTCTCCTCTCCAAGTATCCATTGTCTCCTGGTGGAGAGAAGGCTCCAATTATGTAAAGGTAGCATCTTTTTAGCCAGCACATAATGAGCAGCTCTCCTGGTGCAATCACCTCACCCTGACATTATCCAGCCAGGAATGTACATTCTTCTGATGGACCCCCATGAAGATAAACTCACATTTAAGGGGGGAAAGGCCTGAACATCCCTTTCCAAGGCAAAGGCAACAATTGGAAGAAAAAGAAAAGGCTGTGGGGTTTTTTTGTTTGTTTTTCCATTCTTCTGGTAACAAAGACCATTTTCTAGTGAAGGCTGCCGAACACCAGACATAAACTAATTAATATGAGCAAATAGTGATTGTTTCAAATAACAATGGGGAAGAAAGCACTCATTGTTGCTCCTGCTGGGATCTCTGTTTAGTCAGCCTGGGATCGGCCTTGTGCTTTGAAGTCCGATAAGTTTGTGTTCTCGGCTTTGCCACTGCTAAGATGCAGGGTTGTTTTCTTATGCTGGGCCAGCACCCAGTCCTGACATAGCTAAGGCGAGTCCCAGGATGGTTGGGACTGATAGCCACAGGAAGTCACCTCAACTGATGTATAGCTATACTAGTCCAGAGTTGATAAAAAACCACTGTCAAGGGAATCTGAGGATGTATTTGTAGACAGGAACCAAGGAGTTTGGTAATGTATTTCTGCCCTGTGGATATTGAGGGGTGGGGTGGGGTGGGATGAGAGGTAGGGTGGTGTAGGCTGGGGTAGTTTCTGTTTTCTGTTCCTAGCGGTCTGCCAAACATTTATTTCATGATGGTTGATGAGGTTCCGGAGAGTGGAATGGTAACATTTAGATCTAAGTTTTTAGTTTCAGTCTTAAAAGGGGGGATCAGTAGCTCAGTACCAGAGTATGTCTTTTGGCTCCTCCCAACGCCAACATTGGTGATAAGAGGCCCAAGTAGGTATTTGAGAACTTACAGGTTGCTTGGCTGCCACCCCTGGGATTCCAGTGAGGAAGTGACCTTTGCCTGCAGCGTTGAGGACGCTGCTCCCTTCTGCCCCTCAAGGGACATCTGTGTCCATCGTAGTGGACCTGACAGATTTTGTTCCTGTTAAGTGATTTCGGCGGTTTGCTCTAAAGGTATAGGTTTGTATTGGTTTTCACACCTATAAAGTCTTAGTTTGTTCTCTCACTTCTGAGCTGGTAATCTGAACTATCTGTTTAAAATCCTTTGCATTTTAAAGGTCTACGTCTTAGAAGCGTTCGTTTTGAGTTGGATGAACGCGACTGAGGTTGGAAAAGCTCTCTCTTCCTTCCTTTTCCTCCGTGTTTGTGTTTGTGTGTGTGTGTGTGTGTGTGTGTGTGTGTGTGTGTGTGTGTGGTTTTAGAATCCTGCATAAAGGACGACGCATGAGCACAAGCTCCTTCCACAACTTTACCCAGAGCCACTCACCAGTCACCAGCGTTTCTCCCATTCTCTCTGACTTGCTTCACTTGGAGGATGAAGCACTTTAACCCCCACGCCTCCCCACCCCTGGCTTTGCTCCGTCTTCCCACAGTCCTCATATCTCACTATTCATCTGCCAGAAATAATTTGTTCACATAACCGTGATTCCATTATCACACTTAAGAACTGAAAGCAATTGCTGACATCACACTGTGCTCAATGAATATGTAGATTTCTCTAATTTCTTCTCTGGAAAGTCTTCACAGTTGGCGCCCTGTTGTCTTGGAAGACCACTGGCCAGATCCATTTGCTCTTCTGTATTAACCCATCCCATGAACTCTTACTGTTTAAAAAGACACTTTCATTTTCCCTCCTCACTCGCTGAAGAAGATGGAAATTAGGTGCAGATTTCACCAATGAAGACTATGAAATTGAGGCATAGTCTCTCATGGAAGGAAGTTAAGGCAACATTGCACTTAAAATCTGATTGCCAAAGCATCGTGCATGATTTCTACTAGGCTAAAGCATAAACAATTAATCATTGCATGACATATTGTTATAGTATGAACATTAATGGCAGTGTGGTGTTCCCTGTGCCGCACAACGAGGTGCAGTGTGGTCTGGCTTTACAAACACGGCACCGAGAAAGAGACAGAGTGCATGGGCTTAGGACCATATAGATTCTGCAAGTCTAAGGTATTGTATGCCATGGCTAAGAGAGCTCTCAGTACACATTTTTCTCTCAGCTTCATTCTTTATTGTGTAGAATTAAAACAATGTGCACCATGCTTGAGAGTATGAATGGGAAGCTAAGTGCTTTGTGGCATCTTTAATAGATACCAGGCAGACGTTGGCTCTCACCATTTCCCCCACGGTGGTTGTGAGAGCTCTTTGCCGGGAGAAAGTGGTTACCGCATATGGTTTGTGTATGTGATGTGCATTTGTCTGCTGCCAGAAGGCCCATCAGAGGAAAGCCAAGTTAGATAAACACTCTATGGAACACTCCCATAGACTGCCAGGAATAAGTGCATGGGGAGGTAAACACTGAGACTTCTGACTTATTCCATCTTGATCCGTGTTTCGATTAGAAGTTGCATTTCTTCTTATAGTGCTCTTTAAATTCATTTATGTTCCCTTCTGTGTTTATAAACTCAGAGAGTTTGAGAGGATATCTTATTTTGTAATCTGAGGGTACATTTTCAATTTTTCTTTCCTAAGAGAAAATCTGCATGGATGCTGGTGGGAGCCTAGGGTGAGCCACAAAAGATACCCATGGCATTCGATTATTTATTTTTCTAATATGCCCTTTTAATTGGTTCAGTCTGTAATGGTTAATGAGGCTGCCTCTTTATCCGTAAAGGGCATGTGGCTTTTTCTTTCCCACCCACCGTGGTGTGTGACAATTTTACACTCCTAGGTTCTCCGGATCCTTGGACTTTTGTTGCAGAGTCAGCATATATGTCAAAGTGGCACAATGTCCTATTTTTAACCATAATCATAGGGTCCAGGAGTTGCTGCCTTTTGAGCTCTGAAAGTTGCTGCAACAGGACTGTCATTAAGGGAATCAGCCTGCCTTTGCTGGGTGATGACCCTGCCACACTGCAGTCTCAAAGTGTCACAAGCACTGCCCTGAGGTTAAACTTCCTCAGGTCATAAATCACAGTTGTAGGCAGGCTGACGTCTGTGGAGAAGGGAAAGGTGTGTTTCTTCTGTGTGCTCCTTGGCATGAGATAGGGCTGTGGTGCAGACTCATTTCTGAAGCCTAGGTTGGCCAGGAAGCAAGTTTCAAAGATACATTCAACCTGAGATACGCTTTCAAGCAGAGCCACGAGATCTGGCCGGTAGAAGGATGGGGGTACCTGTTGGTTGTTGACAGACAACAGGCTGCATGACTTCACAGGCAGTGTCCCCTAGAAGAGCCTGGACCAGCCAGAAGAGGGAGGTTTTGGAGTCTAGGTTCAGGCCCAGCCTGGAGATTGTTCACTGGATTTATGCATTAGCCCCAACTCTGCACTCTTAAATTGGAGGGGTATGCTGGCTTGTGTAGAGATGATATGGTGAGGTGATCCTGTTGGACACATCCAGATGGTGGGACTCACTTGATGACATCACACTTTCAAGAGGAGCTTGGAGCCCCAGGGTGCCCCCCAGCCTGTGTGTGGGACTGCAACCCTCTGGCAATGAAGAGGAAGATAAAGCAGGGAATGCGGCTGACAGGAGGATTTCAGTCAGCAGACGCACAGACAGTATGCATTTGATTAGAATTTGGAACAGTTGTTTTATAAGACAGAATTTCATACCTCAGCCCAACATAACCTTGAACTTGTAATTTACCTACCTCATCTTTTTGTGTGCTGGTGTATATAAGCCAAAATACCTGACCTAATTGTAATTTCCCTTTTGTAACTTATATTAAAAAAAAATTTTTTTTTTGCCTCACTGGGGGCACCTGCCTTTAGTCCCAGCACTCAGGAGGCAGAGACAGGCAGATCTCTGTGAGTTCAAGGCTAGCCTAATGGGTCTACACAAAGAGTTTCAGGCTAGCCAGGGCTCCGCAGTGAGACCTTGTCTCAAAAAACAACTGAAAAAGAAGTCATTTTATTTACTTAGTGTGCTTATGGTGTGTGTGTGTGTGTGTGTGTGTGTGTGTAGGTGTGCATGTATGTGTGCACATGTGTGTGTATACACGTGTGCACTCATTTATGTACATGCCATGGCGCATATGTGGAGGCCAGACAACAACTTCCTAGAGTCTGTTGTCCCTGTCCACTAGGTGGGACCTGGGAATTGAACTCAGTCAATCTTGCGCAAAGATGTTTCTGTCTGCCGAGTCATCTCACCAGCCCCAGAATTCTTTTAAGTACTTTTTGTCCAAGATTTCCCTTAAAGGTATTAAAACTTTCTCTTGGTATGTAGAATAGGAAAGCCTGCTTCTCCTTGATATTTTATTATAATTCGTAGACCAGTCAAAGCAAAAGCGGTCTCACAGAGCAGTTTTACCTGGGGGGAACGAGAGAATCCATAGAAGATGGGAAAACTAAGAGAGAAAGCATTTGCTGCCGTGTTTGAAAACTGAAATTGAACAAACAGCTAAGTGTACTCTGAGGCTAACCTGTACATAGAGCATGCTGTAGGAAACTTAATGCTCATGGAATATGTCGTTTTGGCCTCTCCGTCTGGCGCTGACTGCATTTCAGAGATGGCCTGTAGTCCATGGAGGTTCATTCCCTGAAGGTTTTGGTTTAAATCTCAGCAGAGCAGATGTCACAGAAATGAGGAACTGATATTCAATCTTCAAACAAGGTGACTTCCGGTTGAGCGTGGTGGCTCAAGCCTTTCATCCCAGGACTCAGGAGTGCAGAGGAGGCAGGTGGAGCTCCCTGTGAGGCTGGGGGCTAGCCTGGTCTACATGGGGAGTTGTGCAGGGTAGCTAGAATTGCATAGTGAATCGCACTCCCTGCCCTCCGTCCCCACAGGTGACTTCTTCCTCTACAATTTTTGGATGAAGAAATTATCCTCTCTTCTCTTGGCGTGTGCATGTGCTGGTGAGGTCAGAGGTTTACGCCAGGTGTCCTCAATTGCCAGCCGTTTTTGAGACAAGACTCTCTCTCTTGCTAAGCCTGGGTGTCCTTGATTAATGTAGAGTAGCTGGCTAACAAGCCCCGGGGGTCTCTGCATGGTTTGGTAGGGGTTGCTGGGTCCTCAGGCTTCTGTGGTAAGCACTATACAGGCTGTGTCATGATGTCCCCATCTTCACCTCTTTCTTCTAATGGCTTAGACTGAATTACTATTTTTTAGGCGAGCTATGTTCAACAATGGTGAAATGCACAGGAATGTACCCATTATTCGTAAAATGTTAACATTTTGATGCACTTTCCCAGTGTTTTAATCAATGTATCGGCAAATGTTTACCAGCAAGGTTATTGGAGTTCGGACTCCTTTCCCAGCACTGTTAATTTCTCCACCCAGATCAGAAATTGATGTTCACTATTCTCTTTGCATATATTCAAGGGCATGCATTTATGTGAGGCATATAGAAATGATTATAGTCCATGTCTGCAAATGTTAGTGCAAGAATGATACGCCGCATGTATACCTGTCTGCACTCTCACGGTAGTGTAAGTGATTTGGCTTTATTTAACTTTTTAGTAGACTTTCTTGGTTGTGTTGTAATTTGTTCCCTCTCTGGTGATTCCACGTTTATGTTACTTTATTTTAAATTATACAATATTACATCTCCTTAGGCACACTTGCGATGATGTTTCCCCTAGAACTCGTGTCTGATATGTGGATTTAAGTGGGTTTCATGAAACCATTTTTCAAAGCTGTTGTACTGAGTTTTCTCTAGCCCCGAGTGGGTGTCCTCACCGTGATTTTTCAGACGTGCTAATTTTTGCTGGGATGGAAATCAATTTGACCTTCCTATGCCTTATGCTCAACCGTCTCTGATGCCCTGCGAGGAGCATTTTCATGTGGCTATTGGCTGTTACAGTTTTCTCTCCTGGGGATTGCCCGTCCACATCTTTGCTCATGTTTTCTCTGTTGGCTTGTTCAGTTTTTCTCTGTTTTGATTGTTAAGAAATCTTTACTCCTTGATGTAAAGAGAAACTTCTATATGTAAATTGCCAAACTTCCTACAAGTTTGTTTTTAAACCATTCATTATAAGGTCTTTTATAGTACTGAGTTCTTAATTTTTTGATTAATTAATTTTAGTGCTTTGGTCTCATTTGGGGAAAAAAATCTTCCCACTATCCACAAGTTTTAAATATACATTTTAAAACTTTTCATCCTCAGAATATATACATAGCAAAATAATAAAATCTATATAATTCATATAATATAATACATACATACTTTAACATATTACCCCAGATGGGGTTCTGTGTATGATACTGGTTTATTTGGCCTGAATGAGTTTCTGTGTATGACATAGGTAATGTGTTTAAACGAATGAGCAGTTATAGCATTGTCTCAGTTGATGGGTAAATCTGCGCTGCCCTATCAGGTTGCCATGTGTGTGTTTTTCTCTGGACGGTTCCAGTGTCGGTTCATGCATTTAGGTGCTAACCGTGAACTTCCATACTCTGCCTCAGGCCCCTGAGTACTGGGATTCCACTCCTGTTTGGACAATTCCTTATTCCTCTAATTGATTGTCCCAGATCAAAGCCACCCATCCCATTACAGGCACTGTATCTGAATTGATAATTTCCCCCAACCCATTATGTTACTAATATGGAGATTGTTAAGACTTCCAGCACAATTAACGGTTTTAGTTCAAATTCACTGCCTCAGACAAAAGCGTTTAAAGTCTTGTTGTCAGTGACCACGGTGGTCTGCTGCGGGTTATTGGTCTCAGTTTGCAGTTCCCGACTGGCTCAGAGAAGCATCTGGAAGGTGCTTACTATATTTACTCCTGTGCGTCTCCAGTATTTTTAGTGGCTCTTGTCATTCCTCCTCTTAGGCTCAACCCAGAATTCTCTGGAAATCTTCCAATGTGATGGCGTGCCCCTGTCCTCAGCCTCGTACGCACAGGCCTTCATGAGATGAAGAGTACCCTCACTGACTCGTGATTTGCTATTCTCCACAGACTGTTCACACACGTGCAAACATCCTATTATCCTTTAGTAGAGGAACCACTTGATCTATTAATTTTTTAGGCAAACTTTTAAGACATTTAATTACTGCATATAATTTTTCACCAT
This sequence comes from Rattus rattus, assembly GCF_011064425.1. NCBI lineage: Eukaryota > Metazoa > Chordata > Mammalia > Rodentia > Muridae > Rattus > Rattus rattus. The sequence continues at coordinate 93,077,698 of NC_046154.1, forward strand.
CCTAAGGAATCTAGGGTTAACGTAGCGGGAAATATAAAAAAAAGGCACCATCCCACACTACCACGGGGAAGGCACCGGCGGGCAGACCAGCCTGTTCTCAGCAAGGCAGACTCTCTGACCCGGAGCTCTGAAATCTCTCAGCCTGGCTCGCTAAGTTCCTATGGCAGGTCGCTGCCACACCAGTTCCACGCTTCCAAATTCCCACCTCTAGCTGGGGTGCACTTCTCGCAAACCCATGCTTTACCGCTGCACCTTTCTCTCTGGACCCAGTTCCTCGTGAAGGAAAACACCACACAAACTTAGTTTGGAATCAACAGGAAACACAATCGCTGGCTGCAGCAACTAGTATCCTAATTTGTAAGCTCTTCTAAGTTATAAATCCTCCAGTAGCGGAACCCAGCAGATCCGCCATCTGAACCCGGGGCCTCCCCTACCTACGTTATGTCCTCCATCAACTCTCCTGTTCAAAAGACCTGTCTTTTCTCCTGCTTTCCCACTTCTCCCCTCCAACCCGGAAGTCCCGCCTACTCGCCCAGTGATTGGTTCCTTGAAATCTTTATTCATCAGCGGAAGGTTCTGCCACAGCTTAAGCAAGCTTTTCCTTTGTATCAGTTTTTGTTTTGTGAGCTCTAATTCTAATGAGAACTCATCCTGTTTCTCTTGTTTTTTTTTTTTTTTTTTACTTTGAGGTTCTAAGAAGGATGATAATTATTTTCCTGAGAATAAACTTAATAACATTTGAATAAATCTCGTGCTGCTTCTTTTCTATCCTTATTGGGAGAGGTATGTAGACTGTTTGGTTATTTTAGACTTAATAACTAGAAATGAGAAGGTCATAGAGCCCTATTATGATCCCATTTAAAACGAGAGAACTGGGATTTGGAGCCATCGACTACCCTACCAAACACCATGTTAGGGGCTGGAAATTAGAATCAGGCCGATGTGCGCTTCAAGAAGGCACATAGTCTCGGACATTCCATTGCTTTAATAGAAATGGAACCACGAGATCAAGAGAAGGAGACAGGTGGCTCCTTGGAGTTCACTGGCCGGCCAGCCTAGCTTATTTGGCCAAATCGAGGCCAGTGAAAGATCCTGTCTCAAAAGCTAAGGTAGGCGTGCAAAATAGTACCTGAGGTTGACTCTGGTGTCCACATGTACACACTCGTGTGTGTGTGCATACTGGCACGCATAGATTTATATGTGCTTACATATGCATACACAGGAATGGAGAGCAAATTTACTTCTTTTATATCATATTGCTCACTCTTATCCAGCATAGATTAAAGTTCCCTTAAAGCATGCCACTGGAGCGTATTATTTACATCTTATCGGATTCCCTAGTAAGCCACATAGGTCTAATTAGTAGCGTGTGTTTTATGCCAGGTGTTTGTTTTTCCTCCTTGCTAATGAGTGTGTAATTGCCTTGTGGGAGATTAAAAAGCGAGTCCCACAGGTAGGGAGCGGCTCCGGTGTATCGTTGGGTGCCCTTTGAAGGCACGGTGCTAAGATTCATCCATGACTGACATTCTGTAAATACCTGGGAAGGCAGAGATGAGTGAATGGGGGACAAAGCGATCTCAGACAACTCCATAACCACCCCTTTAGAGTTCAGGCGTGGCGGGTTGTCAAGACTTCGACAATGACAGATAGGGTAAGAAAATTTCCAAGATGAGCTTCCGCATTGTGGAACAATCACTGAGGTCCCACAGTATACATCCGAGATGCAGCGACCAATGCGGGGGGAAGGTCATGAACGCAGACTTTCTACCTCGGAAGGACATGTCAATTAAAAATAATTTTATCTGATCTGCATATTTAATCTCTATCCAGGGCAACGGCTGACAGCTTCTTACTCCACAAGGATTTCTTGTTTTAGCAATTTAGATTTTGCGTAATATCTTTCACTTGCAAATATTTACTGAATTTTGTCTTGAGTATATATTTGTTTTGTACCTATGTTCTACCAGTCAATATTGGTTTCTTTTCTCAGAGCAAAAAGGAAACCATTTAAAAATGACCTTAGATGGATTCACTGGGGGAAATTTCAGTCTTTGCCTCGTTTGCCCTTTTCAGTACGACCAGCTAGAGATCAAACGCTCACATGTCTTCCTGGAAACTGATCTTAGTAATTATGAAAATAGATTGTGTTTGCCTGAGCACATTTGAATAATTTTTGCAGATTGTCTCAACTTAAATAGTAGGTTTAATATGTTTTGATTTTCTTCCTCCTCTTCTTCCCTCTTCTCCTCTTCCCCCTCCTCCTCTTCTCTCCCTTACATGATTCTTACCTGAAGAATAAGAGAAAAGGAACAGTCATTTATATTCCACTCCCCCATCCCAAGCGCTTTTTGGTACAATGATAGATTTATACTGGTATTATTAAATTGTACTAAGTATAATTTTTATATATTTGTTTTTGACCGTGTGAAAACAATCATGACTTATGAATTTTATGCTTGCTACCAGCATTTTGTTTGTTTGTTATTTTTGGTTTTCCGAGGCAGTGTGTTTCACTGCATAGCCCTGGCTGCCCTGGAACTCACTATGTATGTAGACCAGGCTGTTGAACTCAGAGAGCTGCCTGCCTCTGCCTCTCTAGTGCTGGGGTTAAAGGTGTGTGCCACCAACACTCACCAGTGACTTTGGCTGTGTGTGTGTGTGTGTGTGTGTGTGTGTATGCACACGCACGCAAGCACTCATGAACGCCCATGCACTTGGGAGTAAGGCTGCTCTTATATTTCCCCCTGAGGGTGTATTCATTACTTTTCTTGTCATTGTGGTAAAATTCCTAACAGAAACAATTTAAGGGAGGAAGGTTTATTCTGGCACATACTGATCATAGTCTGTCATGTGCGGAAAGGCAAGCTGGCAGGAGGACGAGGTGGTGGTCACCTAGAGAAGTCGAGAGTTTGCAGCTGACCTGGCCTTCAACTCCCGGCCCCGCCCCTATGTGAGCCAGCTAAGTCTCATGTCCACAAGAGCCTATGACTCTCCAAAATAACACTGAGGATCAAGTATCTAAACCTGTGAGCCTCTGAGGAGCTTTCCTGTGAGGCCGTCTATGGCTGTGGAATTCATGGCTCCTTTAGGTTTTCTCTGTTCAGCAGGGTTTCTTATACCTTGAGTTTTGTCCTAGAGCAGTGGTTCTCAACCTTTCTAATTCCAAGACCCTTTAATACAGTTCCTCATGTTGTGGTAACCCCCAATTATCAAGTTATTTTTGTTGCTACTTCATAACTATAATTTTGCTAGTGTTATTAATCAACATGTAAAGATCTGATATGTGACCCCTGTGAGAGGGTCAGCCGATCCCACAGGGGTCTCGACTCAGGTGTTGAGAACCATTGTCCCAGAGGATCTCACATCAGAAACACAGAGTGACTCTAGTGGGCTTGTTCTCTCCACCTTAAACACGTGCTGAGTTTCTTTTCCTTTACTTTTGATTTATGTTTCTGGAACCTTTCTTTACCCATGAGATCCCAAAATCTTGTTAGGAACATTTTGTTTTAGCATTGTTTTGTAATATATATAAACATAAATCAGTGTTGCGTGTGTCTTCTTAAGGAATCCCTTTTCTGTGGGTGAGCGGGGTTCTGCCTCTCCAGCTCTGCCCCAGTCCTTCGAGAATCTGCAGAATGACTAGGGTTATGTTTTAATCTGCACCTCCATTTCCTTCTTGTTATCTCTGACTCATCAGATGCCAAGTGGATGTCTGGCTTCCAAAGACATCCATATTTCATCCACGGGTCCTCTGAATAAGTGACCTCAGCGGGGTAAAGAAATTTTACAGAAATAATTTTGTTAAGAGATTTGAAACAAAGAGATGATCCTAGCTTCTGGCTTCTTATATGAGTATGTTATACTCATAACCCTTTTGTGTCTGAGAAATGTTTACACCCCCCTGTGCTTCTCTGGGAGGGAATCTGTAGATAGAGTGATAAGGCGGGAAGCATTCTCAGCCCTGCTTTCTGGGTGTGTTCTGTTGACCAGGAGCTTCACACTCTGCTGGCTGGACGCCCCCATCGAGTAGACCAGTCCCTCACTGTGAGACAAAAATCAGCCCTCCTGTCCTTAAGTTACCTTTGTCAGGTATTTCATCACAGCAATAAGAGAAATAATTAATACAGTGGCTGTTGTTAATGTGATAAGAAAATTCCGATTTCGGGTGCACATGCCACCTTAAGGTCTTCAATGAGGCTCTGTTCCTGTGCTCACCAGAAAGGGATGACGTCAGTCACTACAGAGCCCAAATGGATGAAGGAGAAGGGGACAATAGGGAGGATATTCCAGTGGGGAAAATCAGAAGGATCAAGAAAATCGATAGATCCTCAAAAGACAGATTTACTAAGCATCACGAGAGAAAATTTGAAAACCGAGAAATTACGAAGAGTGATTAGAATGTCTCAAGTATTTCCAAAAGCAGGAAGTTCTGGGCGGCTGAAAAAGTCTTGTGGGTGTGACCATGGGCGTGGACAACTGGAATGTAATGGAATAGGTCATTAGAGATGAGGAAATGAAAGGTAAGAAAAGTCAATCAGTTACTTAGAATAAGGGCAAGACTTAGCGTGGAAAGAAACACTAGAGGCCAAGTTCTCTGATTGCCTGTGAGGGAGACAGTCTGGGCTGTGGAGAAGATCGATGCCCAGAGATGTAACACACGGTCCTCACTCTTCCTGGAGTGTGAGCTCCTTAATGCGGAGAGGAAGGAAGGTAATCATACAGCACAGTAGCCCACTGCCAGAAGTGCAGCAGTAACCCTTAATCTCGGGCTAGGGAAGAGTTTGTAGAAGTCTTCATAAGTCAATAGACTAATCACTCAGGCATTTCTTTCTGCTGTTTAAAAAAATCACTTAGTGTTTAGGAAGCATTCACATACAACCTACGGGTATCTTGTAGACCAATTAATGAAAACTTTGATTAAGATGGGCTTGGTTGTGCAGGCCTGTAATTCCAGTTAAAAGCCCTAGGTCCTATCCCTAATCACACACACACAAACCAAAGTACCCAAACTATCATGTTTGCTTAGTGATTTAAGAATTACAAAAGGAGAGGAAAGAGAACATGACGTGCCTTCAGGGAGTGGTTTCTAATTCTAGAAGTCTCCAATGCACTGACGGTCTCAGGAAGAGACATTATTTTGTTTTCTGCTTGACACGCGATTCTCCAATTGTATTCTTCATTATCTTTTGTTTACTATTTGTTGACTGTATTGCATTTTAAAACACCTCGAACCTTTCTGGACCGAAGTGTAAGTGTAAATAGTCTGAAAACTGTATTCCAGCTGTCTCTGCTAAAAAGAAAGAGTAAGTAAATACAATATAAGCAATGTCACTCAACACGGGAAGCCATGGGTGTCCTCTGAGCTAATTAGATTCTACTTCTTGTGCAGCAGTGTCAGGTATCAACTGCTTACATTAAACCTTCCAAGGGGGAACAAAGTTCTCAAGAGTCACAGATGGGAAGATGGATGCTATTCTGGGGCTGAAGAGTCCTGGGGGGTGGGTTGTGCTAACCACAGGAATGCTGAGCAGTGCATGCTGGCTTGGTCTACAGAATCTTTGATGCACAGTGTGACCTTTGAAATGTCGGGCCTGATGGTCCTTCTGCAAGCTTGTGTTACAAAATGTCTGCCACGGGTCAAAAACACTGTGTGGGGTGAGAACAGACTAATTGGCCAATGATAACATATCTAGAGACGACCTTGTTTACTAAATAACAGGGCAGCGTAAATTTCAATAGGATAAACACTCCAGTCGCAAGGTTCTGAAAGATTTTTGGCTGCATTGGGTATTTTAAGGACTTTTTTTTAATGTGTCCTGTGGTTTTTCTTGTAGACTTCAATGACACAGACCACCAAGCAGAGACCTTTTACTTATTTGTCTCACCATCTTTTAATCTAGAGTCCTAAATGACCAGTGTGGATTTTGGATGTTATTCTGGGTCAGATTTTTTTTCAAATTCTTTGCTTTCGTTTCATTTTATTTTATTTTACTTTACAAATGTTATAGGAGTCTTCTGTTGCCTGTCCACCTTTCAATTTGGATCTGTGTTTTCTTCTATTCATTCATTCGTTCATTCATTCATTCATCCATCTTCTTTCTTAGTTCACAGCCATGAACGAACAACAGTGCTTCTACAACGAGTCTATCGCCTTCTTCTATAACCGGAGTGGGAAGTATCTAGCCACAGAATGGAACACTGTGAGCAAGCTGGTGATGGGACTGGGCATCACTGTCTGTGTGTTCATCATGCTGGCCAATCTACTGGTCATGGTGGCAATTTACGTCAACCGCCGCTTCCATTTCCCTATTTATTACTTGATGGCCAACCTGGCTGCTGCAGACTTCTTCGCTGGACTGGCCTACTTCTACCTGATGTTCAACACGGGACCTAATACCCGGAGACTGACTGTTAGCACGTGGCTCCTCCGGCAGGGCCTCATCGACACCAGCCTGACGGCTTCTGTGGCCAACCTGCTGGCCATTGCCATCGAGAGGCACATCACGGTTTTCCGAATGCAGCTCCATACACGAATGAGCAACCGACGTGTGGTGGTGGTGATTGTAGTCATCTGGACTATGGCCATTGTGATGGGTGCCATACCCAGTGTGGGCTGGAACTGCATCTGTGATATCGATCATTGTTCCAACATGGCGCCCCTCTACAGTGACTCCTACTTAGTCTTCTGGGCCATTTTCAACCTGGTGACCTTTGTGGTCATGGTGGTTCTCTATGCTCACATCTTTGGCTATGTTCGCCAGAGGACTATGAGAATGTCCCGGCATAGTTCTGGACCCAGGAGGAATCGGGACACCATGATGAGCCTTCTGAAGACTGTGGTCATTGTGCTTGGTGAGTTCAGTATTGACTATTACCTCCTTTATAGCTTCCCAATGCTGTCAAATAGCCACACCCATTTATGATCATGGTAAGCAAGAATCTGAAAATTCTCCAGATGTATATGCAGAATTATGTGCAAACAGGGAAATTTCATTTTAAATATCTATGGCAATGTCAGCTTACCATTCTTCCAACAGTTATAGGATATGCTAAATACTGGTCTCCGTGCTATCGTGTGAAAATGATGAAAAGTAAGATATCATTGAAGAGTTTTCCTTCTAGAACTGAGAAGACCAACATTCAAGACCCCACACCAGCTAACCCAAAACAAACAAAAGCCTCAAAGTAACTGGTTTTATTTAGCATTAAAAAGGTTGTATTACAATCAGCATCGTAAGCCTCTTGCCCTAAGGACTTTGTTTCACAGATGTTCAGATAGATGGTGCTTTAAATGATATGAACAACCTTTATGCTTTCTACACAGTTATTCATTAGTCCAAGTGAACATGCTGTAATAATTTTTTAATTTTATTTTTGAGAATTGATATATGATACAATGAAATATGATCATATATACCCCCACTTCCCCTTCCAGTTCTCTCTCCATCTTCCTCACATGTCGCCTCTCACCTTCATGTCTTTGATTTTGCTGTTGTTTGTTTATTGACAACCCATTAAGACCCCTGTGCATGGACGTGGGACATGGGGAGGCTACTGGTGTTCACGTCTTCCATAGACAGTGAGTCTCTCCCTCCTCCCTGCAACTATCCATGAACAACAACTCCTGAGAATGGGGTGTGCCCTGAACTTCATCTCCCTGTCTCCGCTGGGATGGTCTTGTGATGACCTTGGGCAAGTGACCATGGGTGCTGGGAGGTTGTGATTTAGATAGCTCGGTCATGTCTTGGAGATAGCATTCCACAGCACCATTCTCCACCCACTGGCTCTCACACTCTGTCCAACTCCTCTTCTGAGATGGTCCTTCAGCCATGGTGGCGGCGATAGATATCCTGCTTAGGGATGAACACTCAGTCTCTTAATCTCAGTGTGGTGACCAGTTCTTTGTCTTTCCATTGGCCAATGGCCACTGTGAAAAGAAAGTTCTTTGACCAAGGCAGAGAGCAGCCCAGGTCTGTTAGTACAGAAGCTATATCAAATTGTAGACAAGTAAGTTTAACAGAAATCTGTGACAGTAAGTAATCTTTATAAAAATCAGTTTAGGAAATTTAATTTTCTGTTTATATTAGCAAATATTAATTCATAATTAAAGATAAAATTATAATTTTGTTCTTTCTATAACTCAAATAATCTTTTTGTTGTCGATTTTTAAAATTAATATGTTATTACATTATTTATCTCCTCTCTGAAATCTGCCCCATGAACTTCCCCCATATCTATCATCCATCTGTCTGTCTGTCTATCTACCTATCTATCTATTTACCTATCATCTATCAATCATTTATCTATGTACTGATCATCTATCTATCTATCTATCTATCTATCTATCTATCTATCTATTTATCTATCAGCTATCTACATCTATCATCTATCTACCTGTCATCTGTCTGTCTACCTATCATCTATCCATGAATCATCTGTCATCTACCTATCTATCCAGCTATCTATCTATCTATCTATCTATCTATCTATCTATCATCTATCTACCATCTGTCATCTACCTATTTATCTATATATCTGTCATCTACTATCTGTCATTTGTCTGTCATCTCTCTGTTTATCTAATCTATCTTTCTATCCATACATAAATATACTAATACAAACTGTTCAGTCCCTTTAGTGTTACTTGTACATATATCATACCAAGGCTGACCACTTAGTAGTATACAAACAATTAGGGAGCTCATACCTGAAGAAAACAGTTTATCTTCCTCCCAGCATTTTTTTTTGAGAGAGACTAACCATGAACTCAGTATATATAGCCCAAAATGACCTTATCTTGTGGTTTCCTGCCTCTTGCCTCCTGCCCCCTGCCTCCCACCACCAGCCTTAGCCTCCTGAGTACTGCATGATAGGCATGAATTACCATACCCAGTTTTCAATGTGAATAGTATTTACCTTTAAGTTTGAAGTATTACTTTCCCTAGATTAAAAAGCTCATAGTAGTGATTAGTGGGAATATATGTACACACCACACACACACACACACACACACACACACACACACACACACACACACACTCACTCACATGCAGAGAAAGAAAGAGATCCCATAAAAACACAAAGTGAAAACCATAATATATAAGCTAAAGAACTGTGAAATAAAAACAAAATGAATGACCAAAAAAGATCACCATCACTAATAACAACAAAAAACCAAAACCCCGATACAGAATTATGAGACAAAAATCCTCCAAAAATATCGCTGAGTTCATTTTGTGTTGGTCATTTATTTATTTCTGGGCATAGGACCAAAGTGTTTTTAATATACCTAGTAAGACTCTATTGGAGAAAAATATTTTTTCTATTGTGAGCAATTGTCAACTGGAGATAGCTTGTGAATAAGGAATGGCGCTTGTGCCCTCATCTCTCAGCACTGGGGCCTCATCTGGCTTGCAGGCTCTGCCTGCTACCAGTCTCTGAGTTCATATGTGCAGGTTGTGTCTAGAAGGCTTTGTTTCCTTGGTGTTGTCCATCCCCGCTGGCTCTTAAAGTCTTTCTACCTTCTTTCCTCTAAAATTCCCTGAGCCTCAGGGGAGAGATTTAATGGAGACATCACATTTAGCGTTTTTTTTTTTTTTGTTGTTGTTTTGTTTTGTTTTTTTTTTTTGGGTTCTTTTTTTTCCGGAGCTGGGGACCGAACCCAGGGCCTTGCGCTTCCTAGGCAAGCGCTCTACCACTGAGCTAAATCCCCAACCCCGAGACATCACATTTAGGACTGAGTGTTTCAAGGCCTCTCACTCTCTGTTCATTGTCCTTTTGTGGACCTCTGTATTTGTTTCCTTCCACTGCAGGAGGAACCTTCTCTCACGATTGTTGAACAAGTCACTGACCTATGAGTAGAACAGCATTATTGCTGCACTCCTTTAGAAGAACAGTAGCATTTGGTTTTGGTTTCCACTGGGTCCATGGCCTATTTAGTCTAGGGTTCTTGGCCACAAGAACAGTGTTGGACATAGGTACCATCTCCTGAAATGGGTCTTAAAGCCAACCAAACAGTGGTTGGTTACACCCACAACTTTTGTTTACCTTTTTTTTTTTTTTTTTCCGGAGCTGGGGACCGAACCCAGGGCCTTGCGCTTGCTAGGCAAGCGCTCTACCACTGAGCTAAATCCCCAACCCCACACCCACAACTTTTGTGCCGCCATTGAACCAGTATGTTTTCCAGGCAGGTCACTATTGTAGGTTGAAGGTTTGTAGCTGGGTTGGTGTTTCCTTTCTCCTCTGGTAGTGGTAGTGAGTGCCTTTCCATACCATGAACACCAGTCAGTAGGTGTGAAGGCTTTAGGCAGGCTCCAGCTCAACTTCTCCCTGTGCAGAGAGGCGTGTGGATGTCTTCAACAGTAGGGACTCACCATCAGTCTGTGAAGAGCAACCGCTAGCCCCGGCATAGCCTCAGCTGGTCCACCGGACCTCTTTGACCAACAACCTAATTAGATATAGTCTGCTCCTGGCACTGAAAGTTTCATTTGGTGTCGAGAGTTAGACTGCTTCTCTAGCAAGTGTAAGACCCCACGTTAGATTCCCTAACAACACAGACAAACAAACTTTACTTCATCTTTTCTACGGATGTTGAGTGTAAAAGTCCTGTAATCATCTTTGTTCTCTGGAAAAACCCTGTGGGGTAAATAACTTCGAATTATGAAATATGTCCAAAACTATGATTTTTGCCCATTTTTAGTTACTGCAATCAGAGCCTTAATTACTCTTAAATAAGTTAGCATCCCTGAAAGAGCCTTCAACCTATTCTCTTAGGTCAGGGCGGACACATCATGGTGATCCTATATGGTTGCATTGATTGTGACCTGTAGTCTGTGGGAAGGAGATTTAGGCCTGAGATTCAACAGCCTACTCAAATCCCTGTTGTACTAACTGAACACCCAGGAAGCATCCTCACTGGGGACACATCACCTCAGACACGAGACGTCTAACGTCATCCAAAGCCTGATGAGTGCCAGAACAGCCTCCTCCTTGTTTAATTATCCACAAAGCCTTTTGAACATCTCTGTGCCACCAGAGAACTTCGCCTGTTTTGAAGAAAACACAGCTCAGGTTGCAGCGGATACAATCTGTGGAGATGACAAGTGTAACCCAAGGCCTTGTGCTTCTGTATGGACTCAGAGATTTGTTTGCTGGCCATTTAAGTATTGATGGGCAGAGGTATGTGTGCTTTGTATATTTGTATCTTCCATTTATAATGTCAGATACTATTTAGTTCGTGGAGCAGTAAATGATTACAGAGTTTGGTCTATGAACTCACCAAGTTCTTGCTTTAATCTTGGCCTTGGCGTACTATGTAACATATCCACACCACTCACTGTACTTAATGATTCATGTACAGTTAGCATCTGTGTCTCATTGGGTAGCTTTTCCTCTGCCATAACCAAGACTACTACTACCCATCGCACAAATTTCAAATACGTAGATAACAGGAGTAGTGTCCTTTGACGGTTAAACTATCAGCCTCCATAAAGATCAAATACAGTTACCTTTCTTTGGAATAAATACTAATTCTGTGGCCACAAAATGAAAGTTTTAGAACATGGAAAACTCCAGTCAGGATGATGTGTAAAGAAACTGCGTAAGGCAAGATGGGAATATGATTCTAATTTAGGGACTAGAGTTCAATAAATGAATAACAACTATTTTTGAGAAAGGGAGTGATCGTGAGGGAGAGGGTAGGATATACATGGGAGAATGGTAGATAGCTCAGAATAGCAAATTCATGGCCCAGAACAGACAGGTCTTTGTCACACTGATGCCTCATGTTTCTTGTACCATTCACTCTCCTGCTAGAGGTGGGTCTATTCCTAGGTGGGTCTGGTTATTTGGAAAACATGAGTTCATCTCATGGCAATGAGAGCTATCATTGGCCTGAAGCTCATTTCATTATAAATTAATCAGCTGATAATCTAGGTTTTGTTTTTATCTTTGACCTTGACTTTTGTATAAATTTTTTTTTCTTGATATTTGAAAACTGTGATCTATGGAGATTTTGAACCTGGTGAAGGCCAGAGGGGACTGAATGCTTTGTTGTCTCTTTTTTCTATGTAGTCATTCATAGGCTGTCTGGCTTAAAGCAGGCACTCAACAAGTAGCCATTGAATGGATGAATGAAAAGCAACTTCCCAAGCCTTCAATATGGTAGAGCAGGGAGCTGTAGCGGATTCAATGTGGTACACTTTAGTCAGCTCTAAGGGAGACATGCTTGCCCTTACTTCTACCAATTCTGTAAGTTTAAAAAAACAAAAGCCATTTTTAAAATTGAGATAGCATCTTACCATGCAGCCCAGGATAGCCTTGAATCCATGATTCTTCTGCTTCATCCTCCTGCGTGTTTAAATTGAAGGCATGCCTCACCACAACTGGTTAACAGTCCATGACCTCACGTTAGACTATGAACAACTTAGAAAATGATTGGCCACTGTGAGTGGTCAGTTAATAACAGATTCATTGTGTTTTGATTTATTCTGGGCTAGCTATAACTTATTACTTGAGTGGAAAAGGCTTTGGTTTTTCTGTGTGAGAATGGCTTATGATATTTAGACCTGCTCAGTGTTCATGTTCAAGCAAGTACTTGTTGGTCAGCAACTGAGTTCCTAGGCATTCAACTTTAAAAAAAAAAATCAAGAAAAAGCATCTTGGAGTTTTATAATTGCATCATTGATTGTGAAGCATGAGAATGCAGGGAGTCACTTGTAAGTGAGTCTTAGTAAGAATGTTATTCCAGATGTGTACAGTATGACTTGCATGCACAGCGCTCAGACTGACTTAGAGGTTTGTATTTAGGAATAACAACCCTCCAGAACATAGGTAAGATGATTAGTTTGCTACCTTTGATTTCCAGATTGTAAAAAAAGAAGTACCTAGAAGAACCCTAGGTAGGTTGCCCAAGACCACATAGGTCGTGCATATAGGAGCAAGAATTCAATACATCTCGTGACTTGGGTTCTAAGGTCCATGAGTTTTTCACCTCCGCGCCAAGCTATTTCTCAAGAATAAAACCAACCTGTGTCTTCTAGAAGAATTTACAGGCCAGAGGGCTTGTGTTGATTCTAACACCCTCCCTTGATACTGCCTACCCCCACCTTTGCCTTGTTTTCAGGGTCACAGAAAGCCTTGAAGGTGTGTTCCTTTTCTTTCTCCTGCTTCTAATGACCCCCAGGATTCACATGTCTTCCCTCTTTCCCAGAGTTTAGTATTGGAGCATCCACAAACCAGCTGCTTCTCATCGGGGGAAGTGTTTGGTCAAGATGTAGTTGACTCTCTGATCCTTGTCCCAGAGTGAAGCTGCAGAGTCCCTCTCCAGCTCTAGTTTCCATCTGCTTGACATCTTACCAAGAATTCCTTGAGTCGACTCCCCGAGTGACTCAGGCAGTGCAGGCGTCCTTCCTTATTTGACCACAGGCTCTTTTCGGATATGAGTCCTTTCCTTTCCCGCTCTGTTATTTGTGGTGGCACTTCTACTGAGGACAATCAACAATGAGGGGAACCAGGATTCAGAAAGGAAAGGAATCCTGGGGAAGGTGTGGTGGCATTGACATCTGAGCCCTGAGAGGCACATAAAGTAAAACAAGTGCAGAGGATCGTCTCTCTTGGCAAAGAAAGATACACTTTTTCCTAGTGTGATCCATTTTGATGGCCAGTGGTCACCAGTAAGGATAAATTACCGTTATTGTCCATGCTGTACTTTGTGCCAGAGTCAACACTCTTGAGTGTTGTTTGGACCAACTGTTAGGGAGTTTCATTTTTTCCCCCCAATTTTATAGTGAAGTTCCTCAGTTAATATATGTCAAGTGATTTGTGGAAGATCTTTTTCTTTGTAAGTGGCAGCAGGGAATCCAGTTGTAGGCATGGAGACCCTGTACTTCCAACACAGGGTGCTGACTCTTGACCCTTTCAGTTTAATTTAATCAACTTGGTGAGTGCTAATACTGTGCTAAGGGATAAGCAGACAATCAGGGTACCCCTTTGCAGAGCCTGTGAGGAGGCTAAGAAAACCCTGTTGGATGGGACAGGGACAGAGACTTTGAGTGAAGGGAGGGCAGGGCAAGACTCCCAGAAGAAAATAATATTGGGTGTTCTCTCCGCCCCCCTCGTGTGTGTGTGTGTGTGTGTGTGTGTGTGTGTGTGTGTGTGTGTGTGTGCTCTCACTTTTATAGATTGGTTGACTCAAATCCTCATTTTGGCATTGACTATCCGGATGCTGGGCAAATTACATTCTCTGTTAATTAATGGTTCTGTACTTTGCCTGTAGGATAAGTTGACCAATTTGATTTTCAAGACTTATCTAGGCTATTATTTATTTTATGAACAAAATTGTAAGGATAAGCTGACCAACCTCTAAGATCTTTCTAGTGGAGAACTTAGAAATCGGATCAGATCGAAAGCACAGGCCGTTCTCGCTACACACAGTGCCCACTTCTTCAGTGATTCATATTAAGATGCTCTGTTGACTATAAAGTCTGTGGTGCCTTTATTGAGAATCTTCCCTGAGAAGAACGCTTTGGCATTTCATTTTCCTATGGAGACCTGGGTGGCAGGGAAGGAGGACTTCCCAGTTGGCCCTGCTGGTCAGAGAAGGGAGTAGACACAGAGTCTCTTCTTCTCTGGCCACAGGTGACGGAGCTACAAACCCTCTTTCTGTGGAAAGGAATGAAAGCTACCTCAAGTGTCCTTAGGTTCCAGTGGCATCCCTGTGAAGGCCTCTTTGAAGAAGAGTCTGAAGGAACATTCATGAGAGTCTTGATTGTTTGACCAGTTCCTAGGTTGGCTTGGCCCTGTGTGTGGTGGCCAGGGGAGACACCCTGCAGATATCCTGCTGTGCTGCCCCAGCCCCTAGCCCTAGGCTCAGGTCAAAAGAGAAAACACCTTTTAAACAGCAACACTGTGCTCCTTGTTACCTGTCTCCATTCAAATATTTTTATTCCAAAGAAACATTCAAACAGAAACAAAACCCCCAGACCACATGGGTCCAAGAGAGTTCTCTTTGGGGAGTGTACAGAGGATCCTACCTGGAACTCGTTCTTATTTTAGGCCAGTTAGGAGGGACTCAGGCCTGTCAGGCTGAGGTACCCTAGACACCGAATGCTAAGGTCGTTTGTCCTTACACGGGATAAAAGATACCAAGGATGTCTTTACTGTGGTGGTTTTGACTGAGGTGGGAATTGCACTTGCTCAGGGACTGTAAGCTCATATTTGGAGTGAGATGGGATAGTTGGAATCTTGAGGAAAATCCCTTAAATTTCCCTCAGCCTCCGTTGTAGATTTAGGATTTTATGAATAGATTCCTATATGTAAATACGTCGTTCAGCCGCTCACAGAGAACATTTACTATAGGGAAGCTTCTAGTAGTGCCAACTAGCAAGTCTCAGACACACGAGCACCTCTCCCTCCACCTTTTCAGACACACCCACAGCTATCCACGCACCGAGCCCACTCTTGCACACAAAGTGGGTATTTAATTTTCCTGACATAGTACGAAAGTCCATTGTGTTTCAGCAGCTCACTCCAATAGCAGGTTGTGCATTTCATGTCGAATGTCTTCTTTTCTTGAGAGACGTTTTTGCCATTGCATCTCTTGTCTTTACATGTTTAGTGTCCATGCGTAGGGGGGTGGCAATTTTGATCTGCTTCACTCCACCCAGGTGAATTTAAAAGGTATTGAATGAAAGAGACCACTTAGACACTATTTGTTTGAAAACCATTGTCTTTTATAGCAGATCCACAATAACTGAGGTGCAGTTAACAGCTCAGAACTCAGGTAGGACTCCTTTCTTTTCCTATTGATAGGTGGTAAGAGACCATGTCTAGAGTATATGGGAAAACTGTCAGACAATGTATGACTTACTTCTCTGGTGCCGTATAAAACACCATGACCAAAGACAACTCTTACAGAAGAAAGAGTTTATTTTGGCTTACGGTTACAGAGGCGTAAGAGTCCTGTGATGGCAGAGGAGAGGCAGTAATACGATGGAGCAGAAGCAGGACAACTCACATCTCAACTCCAAGCACAGAATGGAGAAAGCATCTGGGAGAAGGTGGGGCTTTTTACTTACTTCTTCCAGAAGGCCACGCCACTTAAGCTTCCCCAAACAGTCCATCCAACTGGAGTCCAAGTTTCCAAATGGCCAGTGTTTCTCATTCAAAGCAGATCATGATTCCTTGTAACCTTCTCAGCTGCTCCCAGTTCCACAGTATAACCACTTATTGGACCTTTAGTGTGACTTCCATCACTATTCATCTAGGAATCCCTATTGCTACCTTCCAGTTTCTTTTGAGAGTCACTTAGAGTATTCTGTGGTGCTGCCATGTAAATGGGACCTCAGATTCTGGTGTCGTTGGATGATAAAATGAAACCTACCCCCAGGGATTTGAGTGGATCGTCTCGGTACAATAGGAGTGTACCTCTGCAGCCTGGGACTTGCTGTGGTTTCGTTGTCTACTCAAGGGACATTTGTCAAGAGGTTGTTCTAATAAGGCAGCTCCATATCCTGCCTGTTGAGGATATTGGTTAGGCTAAGGCCCGGCGCCGAACCGTTAGTAATGTTTTATTTTTACACACAAACTGAAGGTCTTCTATGTCCCTGTTAAGAATCAGGAATGCTAAGGTTGATGAAAATAGGACCTTGTTCTCAAGGACTCCCATGTCAGTAATTACAATAATAATATAGCAAATGAAACACTACAATGTGGCAACATAGACAGGGCTGTAGGAATGCCGCATGGCACCTGGGCGATGTCTGGAAAGGCTTCAAGCTGTACATGGAGCTGGGATTGTATCTTGTATGAGGCGTACAGGCTTACCAAGAAACATTCAGGTGAAAGAAATATTTCTGTTGCATATTCTTTACATATTGAGTTTAATAAACAATT
Source organism: Rattus rattus (assembly GCF_011064425.1). Lineage (NCBI taxonomy): Eukaryota > Metazoa > Chordata > Mammalia > Rodentia > Muridae > Rattus > Rattus rattus. The sequence continues at coordinate 93,094,591 of NC_046154.1, forward strand.
CAATCATTTCCTCCAAAATATAATTATTATGCCATTTACATATGACACTAGTCTTTAATTTGGGCTATAAATCTCCATATACATTCCTGGAGATGTAAGCAGAATCTTCTATAATGGTCAATCAATATTTACTATTCTCATGTTATTTATATTTTACACTGGTGTAAGTGTTCTCTATCTGTCTGTCTGTCTATCATAGAGACTAAGTATCTGGCATTATATTTTGCAATAATATATTCTCTCTGTATATAATATATATTAGGTTCTAAGTAGATTAGTATCATCACACAGTTATGAAGTAGGTAGATTTTGAATGGTCACTACTATAGAAGGAATGAGATTGTTTTCTTTTTAAAAGATTTTTAAATTGTAATTTATGCATATGAGAGTGCAACTTCATGTATGTCTTCCTGTCATGCTCATGCCTGATTCTCATGGAAGCCAGAAGAGGGTATCGGGCCCACTGAAACTGGTGTCGGAGGTGGCTTCCAGCTGCTATCTGGTTCTAGGAGCTGGACCTGGGTCTTCTGCAAGAGCAGGCAGTTATTGTAACTGCTAAGCCATCTCTCTAGCCCCTGGGATGATTTTTTACATATGCAAGTTAATATCCTATGGGAAATAGTGATGTGCACATGTTCTACACCCTAGAAGGTCATTACTCTGAAAACTCAACACCCACTTGTGAAGCACGATGAACAATTTCCTGTGGTGTCTTACGGGCTGTTATGGCCATGTGGGACTGGGGGATTTCAGAATGTCAGTCATTGATTTCCCTTGTCATTACAGCAAGACGATTTCAGGTGAGCTATTCTATCTACAGACACACAATCCTATTCTCAGAGGTTTTTACCAGATCTTCGGAGGCTAGACATTATTTCTGATGTTCTGTTACAGATAGGTTAAATACATTATGAACCTGGGATACGTACGCATGCACACACATGTGTGTAAACATACTCATACACGGGGATTGCCAAAGTTAGTAATTAAAAATGATTGCATATGGGGTACTTACACAAGCCTGTGGTTTAAGGATGGGATATGTCCTGAGAAATCTGCTGTTAGGCAGCCTTATCATTCTGTAAATACAGTGTGCATGCACATGAGTTAACAGTTCTGAATATCATCACGAGGCAGTGCGGTCTTGCAGGATCACCGTCCTATGTGCAGTTTGTCCTTGCTGGAATATTGTTAATACAGTGAGTGCATGGCTCCTATAATAGGCAACGTTTGTTATTTATTTGTTTAAATTTAATTGGATATCCAACTTAGTGGAACTGCACTGGCAATTTTATAGAGCAATCTTGACATGCCTAGGAGATGACACATTTTAGATGGCGACTTACTCTGCTGAGTATATTTTCTTCTTTGTGCCTGTTATCCTGGAGGTAAATTTAAGCCCAGAAAGCGATTCACTCACTGTGATGGCTTCCATGAGACATGCACAGGCTCAGGTATTGAATCTTGGCCCTGAGTTGGTAGTGCTGCTTGGGGAAACGGTGCCAACGTGCTGGAGGAGACAGGTCACTGGGGACGGGCTCTCAGGTTTCATACCCTCACCAGATACAGAAACAGAGGTACATCCGGTTTGATCTCTGCTCTGAGTTTTTTGTTGAAGACATGAGCTCTCAGCTTCATGCTTCAACCGCCCTTATGGACTCCGTATCTGCATCTATAAACCAAAATCAACTCTTCCATAAGTCGCTTTATATAGCCATGGGAAAATAACTAATATTTACTATTTCTCATTTCTCTTTGAGGTTGTCTGGAAATAATTAAGGGGTCCTTTCTAATTAAAGAAATTAAGCACGTGCCTGCTGGTAAACAAATAATTTTGCACACTTCTTGGTCAAAAATGGAATTATTTTCTTCTGTTACATATTCTTTGTCCTACTATATGTAAAGAAGCATTTAAACTACATTGGTTTTTCACATACAGGAAGACTTTTTTTTTTTCACTCTTTTGATCTAGGGTCTTGTCCCACAATTCAAGGTGGCTTGGAAATCTCCATGTCGTATGGGTTGGCCTTGAACTCATGACAGTCCTGCTTCAGCTTGAGACCTGCCATGCCGGGCTAGTGAATTTGTTTTCTTGTGTTTATTATAACTTCGGTAGTTTTCTTTGTGGTCTAAGCTACAGCCTGCACCTCTGAGAGGCTTTTTATTCATGTATTTGCCGGAAGACGATAGAGTCTAGACTGATGTGGCCACAGCTTTACTTACGCCCTGGCACGTCTCCTTCATCAATAGAGAACACATCCGAGAGATCCAAAGCAAATACGAAGTTCTCAGAGGGTGACGCAGCAATAACAGGGTCCTTTTGAAGAAGTGGGATTTAATTTGGCATCAGGAGGCTGGAAATTCATGGCTTCACCTATTTATCCTGCCTAAGTAGACTTTCGTTGACATAAGGAACAGTGCATTTTAAGTAGGGTTTCCATGAGTTCATTCTAAATGGGCATTTCTGTGCTCCAGAAAGCTGCTCTTCGTGTGAATTCATTTACCAGAGTTATTTTTCCCCCTTTAGGAAAGTAAAATTAGGTGTAAAGGAGCTTAGCCTTAAAGGACCCACAGAAGAGACCCAGGAACAAAACGTTTTGCTGTAGGCATGAGTCACCATTTTGTAGTGAAGGATTTGCCCAGCTGACCTTGCTGAGCCCGTGGTGTGCAGCCTGGACCTTTTATGCACTGGCCTGGTTCCCAAGGAAAGGCACACTATAGTCAGTAGGTTCTGAACAGAAATGGGAAAGGCCATAGCCATCTGCACAGAAGAGTGTGTATGTGGTATACATGTGGTATGTGTGTGTGTGTGTGTGTCATGTGCAGTGTGTACAGAGTGTGTGTGTGTGCACATGTGTGTGTGTGGTGTATGTGTTGTGTGATATGTGTATGAAGTGTGTATAGAGTGTATGTGTACGTGTGTGTGTGTATGTGTGTATATGCGGGGTGTGTGGAGTGTATATAGAGTCTGTGTGTGTGTGTTCCCATATTGATTGAATAGTCAAATAGTTGTGGGGACAAAGCCCCGTCTTTATCTCCTTTAGTAAAGGGGAGAGATTGTTTTCATTGCCAACACTTTCTAAGTCTCGATGCACCAGTCCCACAGTATTTACAACACTAGTGACTGAGCGTGGCTACTTAAGATGGGGCAGATGCAGTAGAAGTGATTAATTGACCGCGTTGCAGATTAGTGTGCAGATGTGGTCCCGTGCTAAGACCGACGGTGTTCTGTACTGTACTTTCTAGTATTTTATTTAGTTCAGCCTGGATTTTACCACTTCTGAAGCAAGAAGCCTGTCACTAATGTGTCTGCACATGAAGCAATACATTCTAAAGTTGGTGATGGGAGCAGGAAATATTTCTCCACGTGTATGCTGTGCTCAGTCGCCAGCACACTGCGAAACTGTGTTACAGAGGGACGGTGCTGTCCGTTGGCAACCATTGACTCATAACTCTCACTGTCACATATGTACGACCCTTGTATGTATGTAGTTACTTCTGTATCACTTATCCGGTCTGTTGTTTTAATGAGGTGTTGATTACAGTTTTTTCCCCCCTCTCTTCATAAGTGTGAAGGGTTAATGTTAATCTGGGTGTAATTGAATTCTGTTGAGAAGATTATTTTCTGAACTGTGTTTTGTAAATTGGCTTCTGCTCTTTTCAGTAGTTAAAAGACACAGACACACTTAGAATATTTTTAACTTGTCACCCTTTCTGATAAAACTGAGAAAAATGTTAGTGTTAAATCTTTTCAAATAAGTTATACAAAGGCAACTTTTTAAAAAATTTTTATCCATTTTGATGTAAATTTTCACAACGTAATCATTTACCATTATGAATTTTTATTTTTACTTAATTTCTTTTGATATAAATTATATTAAATTGTGTGTAGCATTTGCCCAATTTCAACTTTATTTTAATTTCTTTTCTTACCCAACTTGAAGTTTTATTTTTAGTCTTAAGAGAGTTTCTAAAAGCACACGTTGGCGATGATGGCTAGCACGAAGGGCTCACTAATCATTGGAACTCGCCAAGTCCTGCTTCGCCATACATGGGGAAAGTTCTGAGCAAGAACCCCGCCCCTTTTATTTTAGTTGAGCATTTCCTGTATTCGATGTATTTTTATTGCATTCGCTCCCCACGCCCCCCAGATTCACCCCCCTTCCTTACCCACCCAACTTTGTGTCATCGTTTTAAAAAATAATTGTCAAGTGGAATTTTGAGCAGGAATCTTAATCTCTTTGAAATACAGTCCCTTTATTAGTCACACATAGGAAATCCTTTCTTAATGATCACATGTGATGGTCAGGATGGACGATCTTTTTATAGGAAACGCTGTCCTCATGTCAAAGATGGATGCGTTCACAGCTGCTCATATATAGCTGACAGTTTATAGGGCAGTGGCTCAAAGTTTTAAAAATGCTTGGCACTCTGTGTGAAAAACATGTCGTAGTGTGAAGAGAGCTAACTATTCTAGCTCCAGGCTTCCCACCGGCTGGGAGTGATATTGGGTCGTCCTCATTGAACCTTCATGATGACTTCCTGTCCATTCCATGATAGCCTGCACTCCGTCAAGGTTTTCTCAATTGTGATCCAAGGACCCTTGGCATCTGAGTCACCATGATGCTTGGTAAAGGGTCTCTGCTTAGACATCCAGACATAAATATGTCAGTCACACAAGCCTGACAGGCCCACTGGTCTCTAGCTTTGGTTTAAATGGCCTGGTATTCGACTTTGTTTTTTCAACTTAAAATTCTACTTTTTACCTTTCCAGCAAAATTGGCACTATTGCACTTTGGTTCCATTTAACTGTTGAGTACCTGTGACAGTCCCAGGCACATCTGTTTGGACACCTACTTTCTGGGGGGAGGGGAAGAAGGTTGGGAGAAAGGGAGGGTGGGAGGGAGAGAAATGGAGAGTCTCTGGACAAGGCCCAAAATAGTTAGATAAAATTCTTGAGTCCTGAACAACTCCTATCAATGAAAATTAATATTTTCATACAGGTAGGTTGATCTCAAAGTATTTGAAATGACCACTCCAGTTACAACACTCCAGGAAAATGTGTCACATTACAACTCAGTGGTTACAGCAACACCTTCAGAAATTACAGAATCTCTAAGCATTTCACAGAGGCATGCGAGTTTCTCTGAAAGTCTTTTATTTCCCTCGAGAGATGAGATGGAACACAATGCCTGTGTTTGTTTTTTTAATCAATTCCGTAACAGTTACGTATATCTGCCTGGGGACTTTGTTGAGAAGGAGACACTGGCTGTGTACTGCTTCTCAGGCTAAATAAGGAGTGGCCCGTCCTCTTTCTTTTCCCTGGGTCAACACGGTGTACAGTTTGAGATTTGGACCCACATGGGTTTAAAGTCCCAAGCCTACTGACGAGCTAACCCTCTGACAGGCACTGTACCTGATCTTCCTAGAGTTCCTGCCGCCCTTCTAGTACAGAGAGCACTGCATTAGTTATTTTTTCTGTTGCCGTGACAAAAATACCCCGACAGAAAGCAACTTAGGAAAGAAAAGGTTTGTTTAGGCCCACGGTTACAGAGGGATCAAGTCATCAAGAGGAGAAGGCATGACATCAGTCAGGAAAGGCCTCGTGGCCAGAAACTGCCTGCTCGCACTGCATTCAGGCATCAGAGGGGGTGGAGTCAGGAGGGAGGGGGGCGGGCAGAAAGTGGGACGGGCCGTAAGCCCTCAGAGCCCACCTCCAGCATCAGAAGGGGTGGAGTCAGGAGGGAGGGGGCGGGCAGAAAGTGGGACAGGCCATAAGCCCTCAGAGCCCACCTCCGGGGACATGCTTCCTCCAGCAAGGCTCCAGCTCAGCACTCTCAGACAGCATCAAGGAATTGATTGGGACTAAGTGTTCAAACACATGGGCTTGCTGGGGACGTTTCTCATTATATTGAATCATAACCCACCGTAGCACCTTCTTGAAAACCGGGAAATGCAATGAGATACGTTCAAGTGCTTAGCAAGGGGTCTGGCACACGTTAAACTTTCTCCCCCTGACTCACAGACAGGAACTCGAAGACACGAAGGCCCCACCTCTGCCCTGACGCAGTTGGTTCAAACTGTTTCCCCAGAATGCTTAGGCTTTGGAACAACGTAAGGTCTTTTACAGGCCTATGTGATGATGACTGATACTTTCCAGATATCGTGGAACCAGAGGCTTTGAATGTGGATTCAACTTACTAGTTCTATTTAACTTTTCCATTTATTCTTTTTTTTTTCTTTCTTTTTTTCTTTTTTTCAGAGCTGGGGACCGAACCCAGAGCCTTGTGCTTGCTAGGCAAACGCTCTACCACTGAGCTAAATCCCCAACCCCTATTTATTCTTTACACTATCTTTTACCACTCATTTTACCAATGAATGCAGAATCTTAAGTTTGGTGTTGGTATGGAGTTGTAAGAATTATGGTATTTGTATCATTTTGAAAGCCAGACTTGATTTGTCTCTATAGTAGCCATTATATATAGGGTATATATAGATAGGTGTAGTGTGTGTGTGTGTGTGTGTGTGTGTGTGTGTGTGTGTGTGTGTGTATACACAATCATATTAGATCTGGCCGAACAAAGGAAAGTAAATATCTACACACACACACACGCACACACACACACACACACACACACACACACACACACACACACACACACAGGACTGCACATCCGGGGAGTCAACTTGGGCACCACGTTCAGTTTCTTTGTCTTTCAAATGAGCAGTAGGGCAGAACCTTAAGAGGTTAAAGGAGATCACTGTGAGAGATGCCGAGGACATCAGTATGGAAACGCCCAGCTCAGTGCTTTCATCCGGTGGCTGGATTTCTCCACGGAAGTCTGAAGTCCCATCTTATCCCTTGCTGTGGTAAACAGCCATCATACTGTGAGGAGGCTCAACCTGTAGGAGGGCTAGTCTTGCTTCTGCAGCTTTCTTTGGGCTGGACTGTGGCACTGTCAGAAGTTCCAAGGCTCTGGGAGCTGCTCTGGGAGCTGAAGGACAACTCAGCAGGAAGAGCCTCTGCTGAACTGTCTTCCCAGACAGACTGACAGACTTACTGCCCGGAAGATGCTCCCATCCCAGATCAGTTCAGAGTTCTTACTGCTCAGTAATTCTTCAGTGCCCTTTGCCCCCTGGAAATACTTCCCAGTTTCATTTAAAATGTTAAATTTGTTTGTTAAGCACAGGTCTTAATCGAGTAGTAGCTAACTTATAAAATGAAGTGTAACTGCATAACTTTAAAAAGCGCTTTATTTTAAATCTTCTTTCTATGCTCTGAGCTTTCCTGTTGAGGGATGCACACTTCTTAAAACCCAGACCCGGGGACCCGGGTGCTGCCGTCTTCATTCCCTGTTGCACACGGAGTTCCCATTTCAATTTCATTCAGATTCCACTTGTGGGGCTCAGCTGACCTCGCATTGGCCAAGGCCTGATGATATCAGGGCTGCTATTTAATGCTGAAACCTGAATCACCTCATGCTAGCCTGAGGGCAGATGTCAAGTGCCACTGTTCTTATAATTTGTGATGAATTGTGAGCTGGTAAAACTGAGGCTCAAGAGACTGGAGGATAAGTCAGTGGCTAATAATTAAATCAATTCCCAGCATTCACACGGGTGCTGAAACCATCTGGAACTCAGTTCCAGGTACCCGATGCCCTCTTCTCACCTCCGTGGACAATGCCCATACATACACACAGGCAAAACACTCACACACATTATACCACAACAACAACTAAAGAACCAAAACAAACAAACAAATGACAACCCTCGAGGCCTAGAGAGCCTTGCGAATTGCTCAAGATAATCTAGCACTTAGCAGCCTAAGCCAGCCTTTGTCAGTTTCATGTGGATTGTGTCTTTTTGCTGCATTACTGGCTTCATTATTGTAGAAGTTAAAAAAAAAATGTGAGAGGAAGGACAAAATAGAAGAAAAAGATGTTTATTCTTTCCTTTTTTCAAGCTATAAAAATGTTCTATTCTGTTCTGTTTGGTACCTTCAAGTGGCACTGTGATTTTAATTGGTGTGTAAGAATCAGGACAATTGGAAAACAAAATGCCAGTGTTTTTTGTTTTTTGTTTTGTTTTTGTTTTTGTTTTTGTTTTGTTTTAGAAATAAACAATTCTTGCAGGCCCTCCCCAGTTGGGCTGTATATCAAAAGCATTATATCCACAGTTCAGGAAAGTATAAAGCTTGTTTTATATGACAAGCTTATGAATAAGCTTGGTTTTCAAGGGGCAGGCAAAGGCTTCTGAAAAACAGACAACCATTCCCCATTTTTCCTTTTCTCTAAAGGTCACGTGCCTCATCTGTCACCGGCTTGAGTGCTGCTGCCTCTTAACCACTTTCTGGGCACAGCCACATGGAAAGACATCATCAGGGTATAATTTTGTTCTGAGCACAGAAAACATGCTATTATGGAGCAGAGGCTCAGCTAAATAGCTTGGCTGTGTTTTGATCTCTGGGTTAAAAATGGGAATGGAAGTGAACTTTTTCCACACAGGTCTGTTAGGAGGTTTCTGGTCCTGGGACTGATGTCTGATTGGTGATTTTCATACCCGCATAGCACATGAAAGGAGAACTAATCTTTAGATCAACTGTAGTTGGAGGCCTTGACTTGAGTTACTGGAATGGTGACGTTAGATTGTTACTATGCTGAGTCACTGCATGAACTAAAAATGTTACTAGAAAACCCTGGAAGCCACAGGCTGGCCAGGTTAAACACTGTCTGGCATGTGAGGCAGGTGTCTCTGGATGAGCAAGCACTGATAATCTCTGAATGACCCTGGCTCTTCAGTGAGGTGTGGCACCTCAGGAATGGAGGCAGCCATGTCTATTAAATACCGGGAACACTCTTGTGGGAGTGCTTGGCCAAGTGTGATGTGGGAAGTTGGGAAGGGAGTCTGAAATTTCAGGTACTTCTTAATTAATTAATTAATTATGTGATTAATGTGATTAATTAATCAGTGGAAGGCAATTCTTATGCAAATTGACCCTTCTTTTTTAGATGGTAGGTTGGTTTTCTAGGCTGAATAACAAATCACTCCAAATGTATAGGTTTTCAAAATAGCCAGCTGTGATTGCTGGCTTTCTGGAGCGTAGACATTAAGATTTGTTTTAGCTGGATTTAGGATTCAGAGTCTGGTATCTGAACTCCACACACTGGCTGAGCTACTTGCTCATGGAGGCCTGACCTAGAAAACCTGTCTCACTTCACTCAGCTGGCTAGCGGAACTGACAGTTTTGTGTCTCGGTAGTCACCAGTCCCGACTTTTTAAATGCCTTTTTGAAAGGTTAGCAGCAGGATTGCAGATAATTCCAGTGTTGACCTGTATGTACATGATTCTTTCAGTATACTCACTGATGAGGTCCAGTTGACCCAGCTCCGAGCTGATCACCTTAAAGTGAATTTAATGACATCTGCAAAAGCCCTTAATCTTTGACATTTAACAGAGCCTAATCAAGGAGTGATAGCCTGTAGGTGATGACATGTTCTATTTGTGGGAAGCAAATTATAAGCATGTGTGAGGTTATAGCTTCAGTGTCCAAAGCTACAAGAAAAAACAAACCAAACCAATCATCATCATCATCATCATCATCATCATCATCATCATCATCATCATCATCATCATCATCATCATCATCATCATCATCATGCTAAATGCCTACTCATGTCTATGGTAAAGGGGAGCTAGGCAGGGTGTGAGTCACCTTAGATGTTTCTATTACAATGTTATGTGTGTTTGTGTACTAAGGAAGATAAAGTAGCTTTTCAACCATGTTACTTCTTACATTGAAAGGCTAGGATGTAACAACCTATTTAAATCAATGGTGAGTTTTGTTGTTGTTGTTGTTTAATGTTCAATGCCTAACCTCCATGTCTTCTGTTTGAATGCATCCTTTAGCCTATTTTCCCTTCTCTCCGGACTCATGCATTGTCTGGCCTGTCCTTTTCATTCTCTACTTATTTGTTTCTGAAATGCCACACCTCTGGCCGTTGTTCACTCACTACAAGCATAGCACAAAGTCCTACACCAGCTACTCACTTCCTGAGCACAGTGTCACGGGAGCACAAATCACGATGTAATTGTGACCCTGCACAGAGGTCAGCAGTGCAATGCTAGACACAGGGTGTGGTCTGTGTGTTTGCACCACGGCCGAGGGTGACAGATCTTAGTCTCCTTGTTAAAACAGAAGTATCTTTGTAGAGAGATTCTGGTACCATTCATGTAGGTGATTTGTATGTCCAAATAGCAGTGTTATGTAAAAGTTGTTACAGATACTTCAGAGTATAGATACTATACTATAGATAGGCCTGTGTTTACACCTAACCTTGTATCAGAGAACAAGGTTGAATTGAAAATAAGCAAGAACAGAGCCAGAAGGATGGCTCAGCAGTTAAGAGCACTTGCTTTGTAATCATGAGAAATGGCATTCCGATCTCAGCGTCCATGGAACAAGTTGGGCGTCTGGCACATACCTGTACCTCCAGCTCGGAGTCGGGCAGTGTCTAGAGACCCACCGGGCCTGATGACTGCCAGCCTAGACAAGAAAACATGGACTCCCAGTTCAGAGAGAGACTCTGCCTCAAAGGGATGGCTACAGATAGAAAAGGGAAGTTACACTATCCTCTGCCTCTGCACAGGTAAACGTGTGCATGTTCATGCGTTTGTGTACACACACACACACACACACACACACACACACACACACACACACACACTAATAATTAACTACCAAGGAAAAGGAAGGAAAGGGCAAATAAATATAATAGAGTAACAAAGGGTCACATAGAGGGATTTTTTTCCCTGCAGTTAACACAATCTAAGCGTGACTGGTCCTGGTACCCACATTCTGGAGGCAGTTTGTTATCTAGTGCATCTCAGAGAAGGAACAACATTTGAGAGGTCACTCCTGGGTGTTTCCTGGGCTACAAGAGGTAACAGTCCTGACAACTTTCCAAGAGGAAGAGAGAAAGCCACATCTTTGTTTTAGCTAATTTGAAAGCCACATCTTTGTTTTAGCTAATTTTCCCTCCAAGTTATATTTTCCAAATTGTCTTTCTTGATCTGGACAGACATTAAAAAAAAATTATATCTAGCTTTGTGTAAACCGTTTGAAGTTGCTGGAATTAGAGGGTGATAATTAGCATTCCCGAAGCCTCAGGAAGCTTATGGCCTCAGGAGAGGGCCTTTACATCTCAGCTACAAGGAGAGGGAGAGAAGACTCTAGGGCCAGCCAAGGGTCACCAAATTATAATAATGGGTTGCCCCTAGCTCTGGGCCTCATGACTGAGTCACAGAGCCTGTGTGCTGTTCCTACTATTCTCTCAGTCCTGGTTACAATGCTGTTTCTTTAAAATATGCAGAAATGCAAAAATAAGAAGATAGGTTACCTCATTTATAATAGAGTCCTGTTTCCTATGGCTTTCTAAGACCTCTGTGGGTGAGTGTTGGGGGTGTGTGGAAGGTGGAGAGAGGAGAGAGAGGGGGGAGAGGAAAGGAGGGACGGAGGGGGAGAGAGAGAGAGAGAGAGAGAGAGAGAGAGAGAGAGAGAGAGAGAGAGAGAGACGTCCAGTTCAGTTTCCTTTATTCTAACTCTGAAGTCTGACTTTTGATCAGAAAGCCCTATTGCTGTAGATAGATTGGCTTGCTTTTCACTCACTGGTTCTGTTTCAGTATAATTTTAAAGTTAACAATTTGACAATTTATTAAATTATGATAATGCCATATGCTCAAAAAGGCAGGAAAATGTGAAAGAATACAAGATTGTTATACTTTTTTTTTTTTTTTTTTTTTGGTTATGTCTCTTTGTCATTGGTGGGGGGCCGCATGTGCTGCTGCCTGCCTGTGGAGGACAACTTGCAAGAACTGTTTCCCTGGAGATTCAGGCTGCAGGCAGGTACCAGACTCAGCCTTCCCACCTTGTCAGGCCCCAATTTCCCCTTTTTCAGAAATCAGTTAATATTTCTTTATTGATACTAGAAATGAAAATACTCACATAAAGAGTTTAAACTGTTCGTATCCTTTTACTTCTTTGTACCTTTAAAATTTTAAGAAAAAAATGTTTAAAGATGTGATTGTTTGCATATGTCCAGATGGGTAGATTCATGTGTGTATTTTCATATTGTGTGTACGTTTCATATAAGATGCTCTTGGGTTAGGTTGCAGAGGTAGTGTTACAGATAAATATTTTTTGTGTATTTCATTTTGAAACTAACATATTTAAAAGAAGATAAAGGAAAAGCATCGAATCGTAAGCACAGTTGAAGAGTGTAATGTTACCGTGAGTTTAAAGACTCCTTGAGTCCAAAGTCAACATAATTAACTTGATGGCTTTCATAGTCCAGCTCAGTATAGCTTGCACAAAAGGCGCCCTTGCCTCCCCGGAGAATGATTTTGTCCTGTTTTCTTTTTCACCTTGTGGGATCCTGTGTCCCTCAACTTCCTGGACAAGGCAGGTGGTTAACTCTGTTTTCATTGTTGAGGATAGGATTAGCCTGAGAACCAAAACATTTCTTTTTAGGAAGAAGTAAACTAAGAACAAGACCTCCCCACCCTCACCCCTGCCTTGGGTCTTTAAGGAAGAGAGGAAGTGGAGAGAGACAGAGGTCCCTTCTTACACACTTTCTTAAGCATGGTCAACACAGGTGTCCACTTCTGTCACTCTTTTTTTTAAAGACTTATTTATTTCTTTATTTACTTATTCATTTATTTATTATAAGTATACTGTAGCTGTCCTCAGACACACCAGAAGAGGGCATCAGATCTCATTATAGATGGTTGTGAGCCACCATGTGGTTGCCGGGATTTGAACTCAGGACCTCTGGAAGAGCAGTCATTGTTCTTAACCACCGAGCCATCTCTCGAGCCCCCTACTCCTGTCACTCTTAAAAAGACTGTCCATCTAGGGAAGAAACAAAGCAGGATGGGAAGCACACGAAATAGTTATGCAATACCAAATGGTCGGTCCTGAAAACATCTGTATAAGTAAGTAATCTTACACAGACTCTAAGCAGACTGTATTTATGTATTTGAAAATATATAGGCATATATAGATACAAATGTGTGTGTAACAACAAACATATGTACCTGTTAATATGGACTTTTGACTGGGAGACTTTCAGAGTCAGTCAAATGTCACTGTGTTGACTGGTGTTGACTTTCATTTGGTAAGAGAATAGAACTTTCTGATTTTATTGTAGGGCTGATACTAAAGTGGTAACTAGTTCCTTAGAAATCTGTACTGAATCTGTCTGTTGCTCTAAAAGTCTGTATATTCCTTATTTTGTTTTTTATTGGGTTTTTCCTTTGATAGTTTCATGCACTCATGTCATGTATCCTGACTGCTGTCATTCATACCTCTTAGCTCTCTCCTTTCTCTGCCCACCCCTCTCTACTAATTTCTCTTCTATAACCATATCTTTTTCTCTGTACTCCTCTGGGTTCCACCGGGCCACCTACGTGACTATAGGGTTAAATTATCCATCAGAGCCTGGTGGATTCATAGAGGGTACATAACTGAGGACTATGGCTCCCCTGTCTTAGAGTCTATTGGTAAAAGTCAATATGCATGCAATTTCCATGCGGCATGATTTAATGCAAAGTTTCCTTAACACTTCTGTTACATACCTATAGATACATATGCAATAGAATAGGATAGGATAGATACATAGATTGCAGTACTGTTTAACACTTCCGTTATGTACCTGTGTACATGTAGATAGAGATGATAGATAGATAGATAGATAGATAGATAGATAGATAGATAGATAGACAGACAGACAGACAGACAAACAGACTGCAAAGATAAAATACAAAGAGAAGGAACTTTATAGCTGGTCTTAGCTACTCTGTGGGTTCTTCTTTTTCCCACTTTTTATCCAGCCAGTTTCACCCCCTATCACTAGATAGAAGAGAAGAAGGTTAGAGGTGGTGAGAGATAAAGATCTCTGGATCTAATTTCTTTCTTTTTGTTTCTTCTTTGAGCGAGACTACTAACCAACTGCAAACAAACTGCATGACCGACAACCTCCAATCTCCACCTACTGGAGCTCTAGCATTTATATATCCCCTGCAAAGTTCCCAGATTTCCAAAAATCACACAATCACAGAAACTATCTGCAGCTGGCAAAACCACACCCCTGCTAGAGCATGAGGCAAATCACAGTCAACTGCTCTGATCAGTCCGAAGCAGCCTCACATCCCTACACCTGGGATCGAAATGAAAGCGCATTCTTGTATTTCTGTGTTTTTTAAAGAAATTGAAATCCCAGAATTCTCACTACAGAACTTAGTACATGCCAGATAAATTCTAGGTCAGAGAATATAACAAGATCTAGATTTCAACAGCCCTTTACTCTCATGGTGGTGTGACTTTATTTTAGTTTTAGATTCTTCACCTTGGAGATAGCATAAGCACCTCATCTTCAGATGCTTTGCAGAAGAGTAAATGACAATGGAGTCCTCAGCCAGTGTCCTCAGCCTCTTCCCTCCCTCCCGGATGAACTACCTGAGATTGACCGTGTGGCCTTCCCTGGTTTCTACTTGCTTTTTCTATCTGAGGTTCCAGCTGTCCCAACAGGCACGGTTTAGCACCATGTGAACTTTTTCATGGGGAGGAACAGTGAATAAGGAAGGACAGAGAGTCCTGGTGACATTTAAAATGGAACTCCGAGCCCTTCTGCCCACACGCAGTGGAGCTGTGAAGAAGCCCGTTGTCGAGATACTGTCTTCATTGAGAAGCTTGGGACTGGATTTTAATAGTTGGTTCAAATTTAGATTATGCCATCTTCTGTAGTCCAATGCACAGTTGAATAGCCAAACACTGGCTCCATTATAAAATTCCAGTGCTCTCTAAATGGCCAATGTCTAAAGATGGGTTCTATGGTAAAAGGACACTCTCCTTTATGTTTTACTCTTCTGTCTCTGAAAAGAAAAAAAAAAAATGAAAAAAATGAAAACTCAGTAGTTGGCCTCTTTGCCCCGTGTGTGTGTGTGTGTGTGTCCATTTTAATGACAAGGCAAGAGTTTCTTTTTTCACAGTTTGATGTTCTATCACTGAGTTAGGGACCAGATGTCTACATTTGTGACATTTATGGAATGGAAAGTTCTAGTAATGCTCAAGGTCCCAGGTTCCCAGCATGGCTCTGTGAAGGGTAGTTCTGGTCACTTTTGTGGTGAAGAGGGTCATAGTGGAGTGACTTGGCCTTCTGGGTGGTCAGACGTTGGGTGTGTGTGGAGAGCAGCTGTATTTTTCTTTCCATTTCTATTATTAAGTATTGAAGTGCTGTGATTTATGCCCTGCTCTTGTGCTTTCCTTTCTCCCTTCTCCGGTCATTTCCTTCAACCTCCTCCATCACTACAGGTTTCCTGCTTATTAGGTTGTCAGTGGACTGTGGCCTTTCCTCCCATGGCTCTTCCTAAAGCACATTACTCTTTCTGAGTATTGTAAGCATTCATGCAGATCTCAGCTGAGAAGCAGAAGATATTGAGAACGAGGGAAAACTGTAGGAACTCGGAGGAACATCTACACTTGTACTCTGTCTCGTTGGTAATACTCTGGTTCTTTCTGAACTGGAAACTAAACCATCTTCTTGTTACGTGTGAGGATACCGGTCTTCTCAAAGGATGCTAATATGTTAAATAGCTATTTGCAACGGTAACAAAATACCTGAGACAAACACTGAAGGGAGGAAAATTTAATATAGGTAATGATTTCAGGGGTACCAGTGCATTGCTTGTGGCTCTGTGTGTCTGGGCCAGTCACGAGGAAGTCAGTTAAGATGGAAGGGTTATTTGAAGCTGTTCACTTCGTGGCACTCAGGAAGCAGAGAGACACAGGAAGCGTCTTGCATTGGGAGTGGGGATAGGGTAGCAAGAGCTACCTTTCAAAGTCACACCCTGCTGGCATGCTTTCTCTGAGCAGATCCACCTTCTACTTTCTGCCATTCCCAATAACGCTACCATCCGATGAATCAACCTGTGGTTAGTCTGTCTGTCAGATCAGAGGCCTCTTGATCTAGTCACCCCTCCACCACTGGGTCCACCAACTAGGGAGCAAGTCTTCAATCCATGTGCTTTCTATGGGAAGACTCCTTCAGCATGCCTCTTCCTGGTGGATGGTTTTGCCAGCACTCCTAGAAGCTGTCCCTTAGAGCTTGCGAGGCCTTCTGGGAAGTCATACTCATATCAGTTGTTTTGGGTTTGTTTGTTTGTTTAGTTGTTGTTTATTTTGTCTGCAGAGAAAAAGGCCTTTCTTCACAGTGTCTAACTGCACTGCCTAATGAGATTCCAAGAGCTTAGAATGTTTTATTCAATATATTTACTTAAATGCATTTGTTCTTTCTAGTTATCCCTTTACTTTATAATTCACGTGTCTTTCTGTCAAAGATACGATGCCATTCATTATTAACTTGGAATGTTCTGATTTAATACTTAAAAGATTATAGTCAAAACCATTGTAATTCAGTACATTTACACTTTCTCAGTAAAAATAGCCATGTAAAAAAGTTTATTAAAAATTACATTATGTATTAATAATTCACTACAGATTTATCTTGATCAATGTTTTAATGTGATAAAAGTTGAAATATTTTTACTAGCTTACCATTTCAAAATATTTAAATAAATAATTTAAGTTAATAATGATTGAATTCCTAGTTTAAATGGAAAAAAAGTTCCAAAGGTGTGTACTGAGGAAAAATATTCTTCTCATTACCAAGAACAAATGAAGAGAAATTCAGCTATGGTGTTCAGTTTGGGGTTAATCTCTATCTTAAAGTAATCTAAATTCCAGATTTAAAGCCAAGGTCTCCTATTTATACATGTGAAGTGTAATTCGCATGGTTCAATACATACATATTTGTTAATAATCAAATCCATCTTCAAATGCCATTTATTTCTGTTCAAATCCGAGTTATCTGAAATATGCCACCGAGTGCTGTCAATAGACTAGTGTTTCCCTGCTGAGCCTGGAGAACCAATCCTTCCTCTGGGCTCGGTGCCCTACGTTTAACTTACTTCCCGTCTTTGTCCCCTGCACCTGATCCCCACAGTCCTTAGTGAGCCCTATTCCATGCCATGATGTTATAGGGTCAGCTTTGGTCTTCATAAGTGAGTGAAAGTATGAGACTTAACCCCTCACTGTCCAGCTTCTTTCACTTAACACAACTGCCACCTCCATTCATGTTGCTGTGACTTAGTGTTTCATGCTTTTCATGGCCAGGTAGTGTTCCTTTATGCATATGTGTGTCCAGCGCTATGACATCAGATAAGAGCTGGGACGTGGAATTGCTATCAAACTCTGTATGATTTAGTGCTTTGCTCAGATCATCCATTAACTCTTCCTGGCTAAGACAACATGTGCAGAGGAACCCTCACCATTTCCAGATTTGCAGCCATTTTTATAATAAGGTAGATACATGCAATGCTAGAAAATGCATAATTCATAGATGTGGTTTTATTGGACTAACAAGTCCCATATTTTTTTTTGAAAATTATTGCTTGTCTTAGTTAGGATTTTACTGCTGTGAACAGACACCATGACCAAGCCAAGACTCATAAAGACATTTAATTTGGCTGGCTTACAGGTTCAGAGGTTCAATCCATTATCATCAAGGTAGGAACATGGCAGAATCTAAACTGCTCATTAGTAAAAACTCTTTTTATCATAATTCTTAGAAATTTCCTTTATCCTTTTAGTTGACTCTTAAAAGTGTACCTATGGTTACTATTAAAATTTTGGGCATTGAGAAGACACATAATTCACAGATTTCACAGAATATATTTGTTGTTAGTCAGGCTATGGTTTTTGTTTTTTTGTCTCTGGTGTTTGTTTGCTGAGTGTATTTGTCCATTTTATATAGGAAAGCATTTTAATTCAAAAGAGTTTTTCCTAGAAGAGACGTGGGGGGAAGGGAGTGTTTGTAAAGGACTTTGATAGGGCGTTATCTCTTCTAATAGTTGGGTTACTGTGAATCGTTTTATTCCCTTTACTGTGAGAGTCAACCCAAGAAAAATATTTAAATATGAAAAAAAAAAACCTACCACAGAATGATAGGAATGTGTACTTTTAAGTTTTGAGGCAGCCATGTTGGCAGATGTTGGGTTGATGTTTACAAAGAACAAATAAGCATGCTTTCTAACATTGAAGGCTAAAATGTGGAGTTGGTATTCTTAATAATTTTATGAGTTTGCTTAGAAGTTTGCTACTTGGGAAAAGGATACTCAGCTTGAGATAAGCTTTTAAAGAGAGTGACTGTATCCCAGTCACACACACACACACACACACACTATGAGACACATATACACACGCACACATGCATGCGTGCACAGACCTTACTCTGTTTAATGGAAGGCATTATAGCATGGGTGGGAAGGGTGGACACTTCACCATTGTGGAATGTGGCAGTTTGTTTGATCTGAGAGTACCCTCATCTTCAAGTACCCAGCATGAGCACAGTAGAACATTGGCTCCAGATGTAACATTTGTTAGGTTTTTACAACTTGATGTCTCTTTTTGTTCCATGATCCTCACCGAGCTGACTTCCTGACATTTTATCTAAAGCCATTGCTGCCCGTGATAACAAAGCTTCTTGCAAAAGGCATGTCCTGGATTAGAGCAGCTACTGTGGAATGTCTCTTTCGTGCCAAGTACTCTAAATGTATACGTCCATTTGGTTCTGCTAGCAATCCTTTAAAGTGGGGAGTGTCATGTGCTTTTTATAAATGAAGAAACTGAGGCCCGGGATGGTAAGCCGGGACACTGCCAACAAGTCCACCAACTGGGGCCTTTTAGCCCAGGCACATCTGACATCAAAGTCTGATGCTTAACCGCTAAGCTGGACACATTCCTGAGAAGTTCCATCTGCTTCTATCTAGGAAATAAAATTCCATTTCGCCACAGAAAGTGGAAATTGAAAAGAAAAACATAAAGTATTTTGAAACCTACACACTATGGATAAAAACCGGAGACCTTAATATCTTCATAGTAAAACCAAGGCGTCCATATTTACTTACAAAACACAGTGGTGACGAATGAGTGAAGCTCTCCATGATGAACAATGACTTCCCAATGGTAAATGATGTTCGATTGATTTATAGTGTGGACGAATGAGCTGAAGACAAGCTGAGGGCACATTGAGTTGGGGTTGTGTGGTCAGGGTCGGCTAGTTTTCAGTTCCTTTACTTATGGATTTAATGGTTGATCTAAAGCAGGGGCTAAGTGGCATCAGCTAAGTATTTAACTCTGGTGCATTTTCTCTTCCCTACAGTAAGAAACGGGAAGAAAGGACCTTTGGGAAATGGTCCATGCATCACTGAGTCTGTTACGTATTCCTCCAAATCTCTCCTCAACTCTTAGGGACTCATGAGAGCCCTGAGTATATTGTATACTAGCCTCTTGGCATTGTGAATTAGATTCTGTGGTTGTCAGTCCATTTTTTGAGGAGTGAGCATCATCTGTGATAACGTGGGGTGTTGGGAAGGACAGAGGTTTGTCATAATTGACAGATAGGGTCCTGGAAGCTGTCTTACAGATCTACCTTAGAAATCACTCCTCCTTGGAGGGTGGTATGCTACAGCCCAGAAAATTCTAGTAACCTACCTTCCTAGTTAGAGTTGGATTTGTCCCAGAGTGATGTAGTCCCAAGTTTTAGACACTTTGTGTGTGCACGTTCATGTGGGTGTGGTTGTATTTACATGGGCACATACACATGTGTGAACATGCGTGTAGAGACCAGAAAATAGCCTTCGCGATATCAGTCAGGCACTGTCCACCTAGATTGTTATTATTATTATTATTATTATTATTATTATTATTATTATTATTATTATTATTTTGAGTCTGTCACTGGCCTGAAACTGGCCTGGTAGCTGAGGCTTTCTCCCTAGTGCTGGGATCTCAGGTTTTACTGCCACACTTGTTTCGTTTTGAAATCTCTGTGTCTTAGGGATCAAGCTCAGGTCTTCAAGCAAGGCAAGCCCTTTACTGGCTGAGCTATCTCCCTAGACCCAGGTCCAGACTTTGCTGAGGACTTGCTGCATTCATTAACATTGAATCACCTAATAAATGGGACCCTAAATAAACATTTGGGCTTTTAGAGTAGCACCTTAATTTATTTTTATTTTATCTTCTTGCATAGTTTTTTTTTTTAAACTGGTTGCTGTCTTTTAAAAATGTATCTATTTTTTCCACCATTTTACACATTCATATAATTCGTTGATTAATTCGACCCTCCATTATCCTTCCTCCCCGTTCTACCTCCAACAAAACCCCCTCATCCCAAGCTCTCCTCCTACTTACAAAACAGCTCTTAAATATTTTGGGAGCAACATAAAAACAACTTTTGCGACCCACTGCAGTCATCTGCATGAGCCTGGGTGGGACTTACTAGCTTGACCGGGGGCAATGTACAAGGGGTCACACCACTGAGGACCAAGGCCTTCTCTCCCCTGCAGTCTTTAGCTGTCTATAGCTCCAGTTGCTCATCTTTTGCTACAGACAGACAGACAGACAGACAGACGACAGACAGATGTTATTTGGTGGTGCTGGTGTTCACGTTGAAGGGTGGAAGCATTGTTCCTTTCCCTTTCCAGCTTTTAAGTAGCCTGTGTGGAGCATCCCGCGGTGTTCAGAGTTTGCTCCACTCATCCGTCCTGTAGTGCTCATGAGGAGGCATTAGAGAAGCGACTGCGTGTCCATTC
Organism: Rattus rattus; assembly: GCF_011064425.1. Lineage (NCBI taxonomy): Eukaryota > Metazoa > Chordata > Mammalia > Rodentia > Muridae > Rattus > Rattus rattus. The sequence goes on from NC_046154.1 coordinate 93,115,297, forward strand.
CCTCTGTCCTCCTTTTCTTTTCCTGTTGCTCCCAAGATTCCTGCTTGCAGCATTTCTTCCTGTTTGAGAAAAGAGTATTTCAAAGCTGCTCTCTAAAGATGGTTCTAGCAGTCACCTCCCCACCCCCACTCATCTGATGATGTTTTTATTCCTCTGGAGTCTCTAAGAGATAGTTTTTCTGAATATAAAATTAAGAGACCATGGTTCTTATTTTTACCTGTTGGAAAGTAACCCATTTCCTTTATGGTTTCAGATAACAAATTTTATTTTATTTTTTTCGAATACTCCAGAATATAATATATCAGTCCTCTCTCGATGCATTTAAGATATGTATTGCCATTCTAAGTTTTAAAATATTAATTATGAAACTAATTTGGAGTTATATCTAGCATCCATAGGTTTCTTATGTATGTGTGTGTGTATACCATATACTCTCAAATTTAGAAACTTCTAGGTAATCCATTCTTCCAACACTTTTCAAGCCTATTCTCTTTGTCGTCTTTTATGACTTTAATAACTTAACTCTTGTTTATTTTGTTACCACAAGTCCTGAGACTCTGTTTTCCTCTTGATTTTCATCCTTTGCTCTTTGTTCAGATCGGGTGAGTCCCGTAACACTGTGTGTCCATTTGCCCTTGCCACGTTGCTATTGAACCCACTACGCTAATTTTCATTACTGGTTTTATAATTTCCACCTTTTAAAACATAAAAATTTTTTTTTTTTTTTTTTTTTTGCTGAGTTCTGCTGTAGTTTCAAGTTTTCCTAAAGTGTTTCAGATTACTTACTGAAGCATTTTTATAATGGCTGCTTTAAGATATTGCTAGTCATCCCGTCATTAATTGATTTTATATTAGTGCTGGTTATTCATCGTCTCTGCACCCAGTTGTGGCATTCCCATGTTTTGGTATGATCAGTGGATTTCCATTGTGTCCTGGACACTTATTGGCCATGTTAGGAGACTCACATCCTTATATCATATTTCCTTTAACAGATTGTCATCCCTGTTGGGTTTAGCACGCAAACTCTAACCTCTGCGTCCTCCCATCGATAATGTAATTTTCTGGGATCCCGTGCTGCTATTTTGATCCACTCGGCGTGTCTGAATCAGGTTCTGCTGATCCCTGCTAAGTGTTCTCAGGTGGAAGAAGGGGATCGGGTGCGGCTTTCTGATGCCTCTTGTGTAAGAAGAGAAAGACAAACAACATGTGTCCTTGAGTCTAACACTTCTGATGACCTTTCCCCACAGCGCAGTACCTCAAGAGGAGTCCTTCGTTGCTACCTCCTGTCCCCTATGTAGACCTATCAAGTGGGAACACTGCGGTCCCTGGTCACAGTCCTCTTACTGAAGGGAGATTATGGCCCCGTCCCTTTGCTAAGACACTGACTCCGCGGTCTTGTTTGTGGAATTCCTGTACAGGGTAGGAAAGGAGAGGACCTCCGTGAGCTGTTCACTGTCCACTGTTGCTGGTTGGGCCTGGGTGCTTCTATTTTGTGTGTTCTGGGTTGTAAGATGCTCTGTTCCTATGTTCTGGGCTCCCTTCCCAGTTCACCTTCAGCTTTGTACCCTAGATTCATCCTTTCTTTTTCTCCAGGGTTTATATGTATACTTACTTAGCTGGGAGGATCAGAGAGAAAACCTACACTGTCTTCTCTAGACACAGGCAGGGAGGCGTTTTTTGTTTTTTGTTTTGTTTTCCTTTTTTTTTTTTTTTTTCCAAGGGTTGGGAATACCTTAAGACTACTAATAACAGAAAAACATGTATTTGGTTAGTGCCTTTTTTTAAAGCAAAAAGTCCTCTTTCAGAGGTGTCCAACCTAGAGCACAAGGCTATTTCCCACCGTGCATGACGAGGGATAGATATGAATGCTGCCCAACACAAAATATATCATTTAAAATATTGCAGAACTTTTTTTGTAACCTAGGCATGCACTTTATACACGATGGCGCCGTTCGTCCGTGTTGAAGGCTCACGTGCTGCATAAGGCTTCGAGTTTCTGCCCCTCCTAGCTCTCTGTAAAACAAAACTGAAGCACACTTGGCTCTCTCTTCCCTCTCCCGATTAATCAGGGCCCCTGGGCTTTAGTGGGTGGACGCCCCGTGTCTTTAGGAGTGAAGAAGGAAGGCTGATGGGAGACCGGGTTCCAGCTCCACCCCTCTTGTTGCTTCAGCAAAGGGAGTTAGGAAGTGCATCCACCCTCTGACCGCCCGCCTCTTCTTTTCCTGCCCCACAAGGCCCAACTTCTCAAACCAGGAGAAACCGGCTGTTAAGTCGTCAGTGAAATGTTACCTTCAAACTGAAGAAGGGGGAAAATCCCCAAGTTTCTCTGGACTCGGCATCTCCTAGGAGACTAGGGAAAATTTTCTTTTTGATTCTGGGAATTGAATGCATGCTAGACAATCCCCCGTTTGTTTTAGAAACCATCCACTTTTATTCTGAAGAACAGTGCTAGGAGCAGATTGGAGAATTTGTTTTCAATCGTTTGTACCAACATTATGTTTAGTGAGTGTTGTCACTAAGTATTTTGCAACTTGAGATGCCCCACCTTGAGCACACGTAAGCAAATGACAGGAAGGTTGCTAAGAGGAAGGCCTTGGGACTGCTCTTGGGGGTCCAGAGCCCTATTCTGCATGCGTGCGCGCAAAACACACACACACACACACACACACACACACACAAACACACATATACACACACATGGCATGCTCTCATGCATGCATATATATAAATAAAAATAAATTAAAATTTAAAAATTTAAAAGAAATTCATCTTTGTTCATTTAAATTCCAGTTTTATTGACTTTACCAGGTTTTTTTTTATTTCATATTTGAGCAATATTTGTAGTTTTTATTTTTGTTTTTTGTTTTGTTTTCCTTTTTTTTTTTTTTCCAAGGGTTGGGAATACCTTAAGACTACTAATAACAGAAAAACATGTATTTGTATACATGTTTGTATTTTAATTTGCTTTCTTTCTTATGGAGGAAGCCCAGTCCTTAAATTTATAGTGACATACACTGATAATCTCTCTCTCTCTCTCTCTCTCTCTCTCTCTCTCGCCTTCCTTCCTTCCTTCCTTCCTTCCTTCTTTCCTTTCTATCTTTACTCCTTTATGAAAGTATGGCAGCCTTTGAATGCAAGATTGATGGTATGTATCATGGGAGCTAATTTAAGGCATTTTTGAACTATACTAAACATTCTTTTTCCATTAACTTTTTGAAAACCTCCCTTGGCTATAACATATGCAAATGAGCTGAGGTGCTGTGAATTTCTAGCAGTTCAGTTCACCACTAAGTATGTAAATTAAATGATGGCAGTGGCAAGCTCTGCATGACTTTAGAGTTAACTTTAAAAATGGTGGTGATGCACCAGTCAGGATGGCTAAGATCAAAAACTCAAGTGACAGCAGATGCTGGCGAGGATGTGGAGAAAGAGGAACACTCCTCCATTGTTGATGGGATTGCAGACTGGTACAACCATTCTGGAAATCAGTCTGGAGGTTCTTCAGAAAAATTGGACATTCCATTACCTGAGGACCCAGCTATACCTCTCCTGGGCATATACCCACAAGATGCCCCAACATATAACAAAGACACATGGTCCACTATGTTCATAGCAGCCTTATTTATAATAGCCAGAAGCTGGAAAGAACCCAGATGCCCTTCAACAGAGGAATGGATACAGAAAATGTGGTACATCTACACAATGGAATACTACTCAGCTATCAAAAACAATGACTTTATGAAATTCATAGGCAAAACTATACATGGACTGACCCTGGACTCTAACCTCATAGGTAGCAATAAATAGCCTAGTAAGATCACCAGTGGAAGGGGAAGCCCTTGGTCCTGCCAAGACTGAACCCCCAGTGAACGTGATTGTTGGGGGGAGGGCAGTAGTGGGGGGAGGATGAGGAGGGGAACACCCATATAGAAGGGGAGAGGGAGGGGCTAGGGGGATGTTGGCATGGAAACCGGGAAAGGGAATAACAATTGAAATATAAATAAGAAATAAAGATGGAGGGGGGAAAAGAAAGTAAGCAAAAAAAAAAAAAAAAAGTGATGGTAAAATTTCAGTAACGAAAAACAGACAGTGAAACATTGTTTTCATGGCAACTGTCAGCCATGGCAAAAACCCTTTTCCGGTGTAGCCTTCTTCAAACAGGCTCTGTGTGTGAGAATATGCAGGCAGGCAAGGGTGTGGGGTATGTCTTTGCATTCACACTCTTACTCTTTCTGTAAGTGGAAGAGGAGAGGACAATGTCTCCTGTAGCCCAGGCTGGCCTCCAGCCACACGAAGCCACAGATGACCTTGTATGTCTCATCCTCCTGAGTGCTGGGGTTCATGTGTCCATCATGCCTGATTCATGCAACACTGGGGATCAGACCTGTGGATTGGTTCATGCAAAGCAAGCACTCTAGGCCGGGCTCACACACTTGTTCTTAACTGCAGCCAACTTGAAATAAACTGTAACTTTGTAAAAATTTAACCATTAATGCCGTGACCACTTCTCTGTCTGTTTCAGTAAAACTGCATCCAAATTGTCTTTCCCTGTCCTGTGCCCTTTCTGTCCTCTTTCTCTTGAACCTGCTCCAACCAGCCTTCGGTTTTGATTACGCCATCATTATTAACCATCATTAGCGACCTTCTTGGTACTAAAGGCACTTTTTTTTTTTTATTAACTTGAGTAATTCTTATTTACATTCCGAATGTTATTCCCTTTCCCGGTTTCTGGGCCAACATCCCCCTAGCCCCTCCCCTCCCCTTCTATATGGCTGTTCCCCTCCCCACCCTCCCCCCATTACCGCTCTCCCCCTAACAATCACGTTCACTGGCGGTTCAGTCTTAGCAGGACCAAGGGCTTCCCCTTCCACTGGTGATCTTACTAGGCTATTCATTGCTACCTATGAGGTCAGAGTCCAGGGTCAGTCCATGTATAGTCTTTGGGTAGTGGCTTAGTCCCTGGAAGCTCTCGTTGCTTGGCATTGTTGTTCATATGGGGTCTCAAGCCCCTTCAAGCTCTAAAGGCACTTTTAAAAGTTGTTTCCAGTCTTGACTCCACTCTTCTGCTCACAGCAGGCCATGTCACTGAGACCATCGAAATGCCACCTTCCTGTGCTCAAAGACAGCAGCAGCACTTGTAATTGTATTGAGCGGCCACTGCTGTGACTACTGCATGGGGCCCTTTACTGTCCCTGCCTGCCCTCCGGGTCTCCAGATACCACCCCTTCTAAAGGGCAGTGCACCTACGTTCTCACTTGCTTCTGTCATCCCTTACAGAACCTAAGCTCGGTGAGGACAGAGAATATCTTTTCCCCTTTGATTCACTGATATGTCTCTACTACTTCCAAAAAGCACTGATGCATAACAACTATTTCAAGTTTGCATGAGTTTAAAAAAAACCAGAAAGTACAATATCACCCAAGGTCCGTAATTTAGCTTCTGACAGCTACCAATAACCAATGGTATTTGTCCTTTAAACCTTATCCCAAGCTATCACAGTTACATAATTTTACATTATCTAATAAATAATGAATGCAAACAAAGAAAACACATATGTGTATATTATGTGAATGTTTTCCTAATATTCAATGAAAGCAAACTGAAAAGAAAAAAAAATCACTTAGGAATAACTGGAGGAAACCTGTTTGGAGGAAGCATAAACTATCCTTAAGGCCTTTGCAGTCAGTTTGCTTTGGAAGAACTTTAAGTGGGCACGGGGTGCCTGAAATCTTAGCCTTTGAGAGGCGGAGAGGATCGCAACTGCACAGCTAGAGTTAGAGTAAAACCTTGTCTCCAAAACAGAAATGAAAATCAGTGGACGAGATAGCTCAGTGGGTAGACACTCCTGCCTCCAAGCCCGATGACTGAGTTCAATCCTGACCCCCACACGATGGAAGGGGAGAGCCAATAAGGTGTGCACCAACCCCCCCCCCAAGCACGACACGGCATTTGCACGGCCCCACACATAAACACAAAATAAAAAGAAGAAGAGAAGAAAGAATTTTAAGTGCTGACTCCATACTGGAGGAGCCAATTTGGAAGTCATTTGTGAGGGTTAATTGCTGTGGTTTTTGCTTGGGAGATGATGGTACAGGGCTTTAGTCAAAAGACCCAAGTTCAAATAAAAAGTCTGGGCTATGTTTCAAAGGATTGGCAAGTGAATACAAATTTTGCTCTTCAAGTTGAATGGCGCGTCTAATGTATCATCTTTATGATGCTCTAAACATCTAAAATGAATTGGCTATTAGTCTCAATCGAGGCCCGGGTGGTGCAAGGTTTTGTTGTTTGGTAGCAAATTATACATATTTCACATTGTGTTCTTTCTAACTAATACAATTTTTTGAGATCATTTGGTAGCAATAAAGACAGAATATCCTACTTTTTGAAATGGAATAGGAGTTCACCTTTTTGTATGCAATGTAATTTGTTTTATTTTCCATGGCGTTGTGCTATTTTTAATTTTTTTTTTTTTGAGCAGACAGTACTGTGAATGATTGCACGTCATTTTGCACAATGGGCAGAGACATTTCTAAGATAGGTGCTCAGAAATTAGGTTGCTACAGTTTATGTGTTAAATTTTACACGTATGTCAAAACGTTCTGCCTGCATTGTATATCCATGTTCCAAATCCACACCTGGTACTGGAGGAAGCCAGAAAAAGGTATCGGATCTCCTGGAAATGAAGTTGCTAACGATTGTGAGCCGAGTGCCATGTGGGAGCTAGGAATTGAACCCTGGTCTTCTGAAAGAGCAACCAGGGCTCTTAGCCCCGAGATGCCTCTCCGCCCCCTACCCTTCATCCTTGATGCATTTAGGAAACCCGATTGGTGTTGCTTAGGTGTTCTGCGCTTTAAGAACTCACTGGCTTGGCCTTTGTCATAGTTGAGCCACCAAGTTTTCACTCAATACCCTTGGTTAAAACAACATGGTTCATGCAGGAAAAAATGGCTTATAATTATAGATATGGAGTTCTTAACCATGAACACACCCTAACACCCATTTCTCAATTGAATTTTTTCTTTTTTCTTTTTACATTTTTAAATCTGTTTTTTTTTTTAAAGATTTTAAAGGTTTTGATAACAGGAGATACCTTCTGCACACAGCTATCATATTATAGCAGAACAGACTGTACCTCCCTCCCACTCTGTCAGGAATCTGTGCTTTGGAAAGGCCAACCCAGGACATCTGGTAGCCAGAGGAGACACAGCAGATCTCCAAAACAACAATTACATTGACATTTCAACCATTCTTCCTTTCATGTCTTTTGGACCACTAGGAAAAGAATACACGTAAGAAAGATTTTTAGGTTGCAAAAAAAAAAAAAAAAAAAAACACACAAAATTTTCTGGATCTGCTTTTGGACCAAGCTCTGATTTTTTTCCCCCCTTTTGGCAGGGAGGAAAAAGATGAATAAGTGAAATTTCCATTATGTTTCAATTCCTTTGAAATTTCCCTCTGAGTGGTTCATATCGTGTTGGTCCACACAAGTGGCTTATGAAGTCCAGGGATTAAAAATCCACCAGATTTTGTCTTTTGCTATACAATCTTTGAGCATTTGCAGCCAGATTTCAGTACTTGGCTAGACCGCACATCGTTTTGGGAGAATCTTAATTCGTAGCTGAAAATTAGATATGTTGCAAAACCAGTTCTAAACTTCCTGTTCATGTTGAACTTTTGAAAGGGAAAGATTTGGGGGGGGAAATTCAGTTATCCCATTAATGAGATAAATATTATTCAAATCACCTTGGTAACAGCTGGGCTACAGTCACAGTGTAACTTTAGCATTACTTTCTAAGTTAGCTGATGTTAGTCTGGAACTGACAACAATAATTTTCCTGGGAGAGCTAAGGGTTTTTAAGAAAACCCTTTGTAAGGCTATGGGTGGCGTTGATGTTTGACGGTTGGTGGACGTACACTCTCGTAAGTCAGGCCTTAACTTCTACTACACCGTTACCCTGACACAGAGGTGGACGTGCTTGAGAAATCATACACAGGGAGGAGGAGGGGGCAGGGAGTGACCCTTCTCAACATGGTTTAGACTACCGTACAGTTTGTTCTCTTGAAGGTAAATTAAAGAACTTCCTGTGTGGTATGCTCGCAGAGAGAAACCTCAAGGTTCATGAGTGTCTTAGGGGCTAGTGGAAGTAGTGCGTGTGCTTAAAAGGATGCAGGGCCCTGTGTATCCTGACTGGATCACCGTGCCGCTTCTGTCGGACTGTTCCTGTGCTTTTGGTCTTCAGTTGTCCATGTGCTTGTCTAATGGCCTTTGCCTATGTACCAGATTGTCATCACTGGATGTGTAGGTATAGGTGAAACATCAGTTCATTAGACACCATCCCACCAAGAAGTCCTTTGTTTAGATTTTTTGTTTGCAGTGGGAAGTCACCTCCCGAAGCACCTCCTCCAATGTGGTTGGAGGTAATGTGACAGCTCACATGGAAGCAGTGTAGGAAACAGGAAATAAAATGGCTTCTAAGGGGTTCTAGTTGGCAGTTTTATAGATGGCAGACAGTATTTTATTGATTAAGTCAGTATGTATAAAGATAATGTGTATGATAGATATAGATAGATAGATAATATATAAAGTATAAAGATACTGTTCACTGAAAAAATTAAACATCTCTTGAAATAAAAAAATAAAGAGGGTTGTTTGCCTACCTTTCTTTGCCCATCACTAACAAAACCCATGAATTATCCAGCAACAAAATGGGCCAACAACAGCTAAGAGACCCAATATCGCATTTGGAAAAGAAGTCTTAGAATGTTTTCTTAGTTGCCAAGTAAAAGCAAGTTTTTGAAAATACAAAAGAAAAATGAGAATCAGTCACATCCAATATCTATTGTAAAAGCAGTCCATAAAGAACAAGAAAAAATAGAGAAAAAAACCCACTCAGAACAAAGATGGAATATTTCTTAGTAAAGCTTCCCAACAGAGTCCAAAGAGCAATTTTGAACAATGACCACATCTATGAATTGATGTATCAGTGATCTAAGTAAAAGTAAATAAATTGATAGGCATGTGTCACGAAAAGGGTTGATGAACAGACCTTATTGTGGGATGATGTATGCTCTTTTATTTACTTATTTTAGGAAAAATTAATTCAACAAGTCTTTTCAGATGTAGCCTGACGCTAGAGAAAAGTTGTAAGCAGTGACTGCCTTGTAAATAACAAGAGAAGACAGCTGAGAACTTATGAAAGGGAGTTTTGACTTCATCGTGGAAGGAATCCGGAAAGTAACGTCAGGGTTGGGGTTAGGTTGAGGAAGAGGTGGATAATCACTGGGACCAGGGTTAGGGGACGTGGCACACTGAAAGTCACTGAGAAGTCTGTATCCAGGAGTCTTGAAGTCAGTGCCATGTGACACTGCATCAGCAGACAGAGTGGAAGTACCATATCTGCAACACTCCATCCTTAACACGGTGTTCTGAGAGAAAACAGTTTTCAGCTTATGCAAACTTTCTAGAAAGAATGCAGCTGCATAGACTCTTGAAAACGGGGGAGGGAGAAGAGAAAAATTACATAATCCCCTGGACTGGTGACCAAGCGTTTATCCCATGGGCCTCTGGGAGACATCTCAGAGCTAGACAATAGCATTCCATACCTACACATCTGGTAACAACAATGTCTAGACTGTAGAGTGTTTCTTGAGGGCAACATTAGACATTGTATCATTCAAGTAGCAGAGACATGACTGGGCTGGGTCTTCCTGAGTTTCTGACCCTTCCTGCTTGTTGGTTCCTTAGACTCCATAGGCACTCCTATTAGCATTTATCAAGACAGGTTAGTTTATGCTGTCGTAATGAATGCATTTGTAATGTTTGATGCCCCCTTGTATGACCTGTAGCATCTCTTCAAAGACTTTACACATGGTAGCGTACCTTCCAGATGAAACATTGCAAAAAGACATGTATTTTTTTTTTATGTGTACGATTGTTTGCCTGTATGTATGCATTACATGTGCATGCCTGGTACCCACACAAGTCAGAGAAGTTCATCAGATTTCCTAGAACTGGAGTTACAGATGATTATAAGCTTATAATCACCATACGGGTGCTGAGAATTGAATCTAGGTCCTCTGCAAGAGCAGCAAGTGCTTTTAACCACTGAGCCATCTCTCCAGCTCCCAAACAAAATGTAACGGCCTTTTATTTTACTAGCTTCCCCCCCCCCTTGTTTGGAGTACTGGTTATTTGACTGAGACTTGCTTACTCTTTTGGAGAAGATATATTGAATGTCTATTGCACACCAAGTACCCTTCTACATGCTAGAGAGAAAGACATGAGAGTGAGGGAGTCCTTCTCCCATGAGGAGTACACTCATGTCCATAAGCAAGAAACATAAGCCAATAAATAAGATAATTTTGGACACACACAGGGACACGAGGATAGTGAAGTGGAGTAATGTGGTAGTGCCAGTGAGAGTGTAATGACCATTCCTCTCTGTTTCAGATTTCAGTGTGTTATTAATGCTCTTCACCGAAGATAATGGCAGCTTGAATGGCCAAGGACAGCCTTTGAGAGTAAATGGTATTTAATACTAAGCAGACATGAAGAGCCCCAGAGAGGGACTCCAGGTGAAGGACCTCTAAAAGCAAAGAGATTAAAAACAGCAGGTTGTGTGGGTGGAACCTCGTGAGTGAGTTGAAATTGATGGAGCCGAGAGGATGTGAAGAGGCAATGATGTGTAGGGCGTTATAGACCACAGTCGTGACTTCAAGCAAGAAGGCTTTGGAGGACTTTAAGTAGGAAAGTAACATATTGTGAGTTGTTGTTTAAGAAGTCGTTCTGGCCATGGTGTACCTGCTGAACCTTAGGGAAGGATCATGGAGGGAGAGGCATTGGTTAGGAGTCTGTTGCAGGAGGCATTGATCATTTAGCTGGGGTATTGACAGTGAGAAGTGGTTTCTATTGGCTGTTCAGCACAGCGAATTTCTTCCACAATAGAAGACACTAGCATATACACCGTGTTAATTGTTGTGTGTGTGTGTGTGTGTGTGTGTGTGTGTGTGTGTGTGTGTGTGTATTCCAGGGGTTAAGGTTTAGAGCCTGCATCCAGAGAATGTGTGGAATACTGCCGACTGCTGAGAAGAGTACACAGCACCAGAGGGAAGGGGTACTGAGACTCTCTTGAACAGAGGATAGGTTGCAGTGCTAGATCAGGCTAGAACTGGAGGACTGTGACCCTGATGTGGGAATGTTAAGAAGAGAACATAGTGACTGCTCTGCTCTGCTGTGGAGATCAGTGTGCTGTTAAGTCCCATGTAAGTGAGCTCTTGGGAGTGAGTTGTGGAAATACTGGGCCACATTACACAGTAGGTGAAATCATGAAACTCTAAGTGTCTGCCATTCATCATGGAAGAAGGGGATGTCAGGGCAGGCTAGCTAGCTGGGTGTATGCTGTAGCAAATAAGGAAGGCCCTGCCTCAAACAAGGTGGAAGGCAAGGACCAACACCTGAGATTATCCTCTGATAACCACACATGCGCTATAACATGGCTGTAACCATGAATGAGCACACGCACTCACAGACACACATGGACATATAGACACACGTGGACACACACACAAACATACACAAGGGTTACAAAATAGAAGTAGAAATGTTCAACATTAACTAGGTGGAATAAAATTGGAATTAAGATAGACGCTACAACATGGGGATGGAGAGATGGCTCAGCAGTTAAGGATTTATTTTGTTCTTACAGAGGGCCTGGTTTTGATTTCCAATACCCATGTTAGGCAGCTCACAACTGCCTGTGACACAAACTCCAGGGCTCAACACCTCTGGCTTCCAAAGGTCCTTACAAACATGGCATTCACTCACACAGACAAGCATATACATAATTAAAACTAAGACCTTTCTGTAAAAGATAGGCATAAGCATATGAATTATTTCCACCATATAGGGAAAACGATTTATGATAATCAAGGTTAGTCTTCCAGAAAAAGCTTCCGTCTCAAAAGGCTATCATAAACTGGGACTGGTGACATGGTGTGGATCCCAGATGCTCAGGAGGCTGGGCCAAAGGATTGCAAATTGAAGGCCCACCTGGTAACTTGGTAAGAATCACTCTCGAAATCATGTTAAAAGACATTGAGGATATATCTCACTTGTATAACATTTGCTTAGCATTCATGAGGCTCTGGGTTCAATCCCTACTGTTGCCTAGAAACACCCCAAATAGTTACATCATAATGACCTCATACAGTTACATCATTATGACCTCATACAGTTACATCATAATAACCTCATACAGTTACACCATAATGACCTCATTTAGTTACATCATAATGACCTCATATAGTTACATCATAATGAACCCTTAGCTAAAGGACAGATGAATAAGCTTTAGTCTATCTGTGGTTCACTACTAACCGAGCTTCCTTTAAGATCTGTTAGATAAGGATTGATGCAGCAGAATCAAAATGAACTTTCAGAAGTTTGACTGGATTCTGGGATACAACTGGCCTGCCTAGAGGGAATACACAAATGCAATGTCACTAGGGGAAAAGTAGTCTCTGAAATCCTGGTTTGAGAAATGAAAAGAATCAGGTGGAGGAGATGTTTTTTTTTTTTTTTTTTTTTTTTTTGTTTTTTTTTTTTTTGTTGCTTGGGACCGAACCCATGGCTTCCTAGGCAAGCGCTCTCCCACTGAGCTAAATCCCCAACCCCAGGTCGTGGAGATGTTAACTTGGGTTCAGGGCTGGTATAGAATTGACCTCCCTTGACTTATTCCAAACCTATGGAATTCCTGAGTATTTTTTGTGAAAACACAATTTTCTCAGCCCAGATTGGAACTGCTTTCTGCTCAGCTCATCAAGACTTTTGGGCTCTCTCCTTAGGGGTCTTCTCTGGCCACGGATGCCTATTCTTTTCTTTGTCTTTGGTTTCCTGTTCCATATAAAAGCAAAGAAGCAAAGATCACCCCATAGGAAATAGCCCTTCCAGAAAATTGGCTGATTCGGAAGCAGGCAGTGAGCACCGTGCAGCAGCTGGTGGGTTGTGTAGACCTGAGGGAATGTGTGGTCATGTGACTGTGCTCTGCTGCTGTGACCTCCTGTGGTTCCTCCCTGCCCCTTGCACCCACATTCCAGCACCTCTCCTTCCGTCTCTTCTGCAGGCACCAGGCCTCCCAGATTTTGTACAAGAAAGAATCAAGGCTTGTTCAAGGAAAGGCAACCCTTAGGCATGTTTTGACTCCATCTTCGCTGTGATCCTGACAAACCATGGGGAGCTTTCTACACACTGAGAGGCAAAGATCCCAGGACTCAACCTTTTAGGAGCCTAGCAGGGTACTGGATTGGCCTTTCATTGATGGAAATGGGGAGCAACGGTGAACAACCTCTTGCCCTACGCTGCTGCCCTGATTCAGGCTCTACTTATTCTTGTTCTAGAAACTAGAAATACACATATGCATGCACATACACATATGTGTCCATACAAACACATGGACATACATACACATTCACACAGACACACACTGACACAGACACATACACTCATACAGATACAGACATGCATACTCACATATACTTACACACATACACACTCACACACATCGTCACACACAGTCCACATACGCTCACATACAGTCACACACACTACACACACACACAGACACATACACTCACACACAGTCACACACACTACACACACACACACACACACTCATACACACAAAGAGACAGATACAATTCTATTTATGTCCATCATTCCTATCGTTCACTGACACTGATCTCTATCTTTGGTGGGAACCTGGCAGTTAAGGCCAGAGAGATTAAAATGGAGGTCATTATTTGTCATAAGCCTCATTTGCATTATTACGTGTGATAGAGGCGAGAACCAATGCTGGCTGGAGAGCGAATGTCTTAGCCAGATATAGTAGGTCTTCATGACCTTAGCCCTCGTATCTCCTGCACCCCTGGTTTTACAGTACGTGGCCACTCTGTGTTTTCTCGCGTTCATACTGTTGAATACCACTTTTCAGGTTTGTGCCTTGGTCTGAAGAGTCTGCCATCAGAAGTAGGCCAGAGGTAAACAGCACCAAAAGCTGTCTTCCCTCTGGAATTGTCTATTATTTTTATTTTTCGTCTACTAGAGTGTGGCACCAAGGAGCTGCAGAACCACGGGGAGCGGTGTCACTTCCTGGTGTGCCTTCCTTCCTTCTTCCTTCTCATCTCCGCTCTGAGTCCTGGGACTGTGTCAATCTGTGTAGTTAGTTCTGTAAATGCCAAGTCTCCGTGGTTCATATCATGCTTCCCTGCTCGTCCCTGCTAAGGATCCACCCCAGAGCCTGTGCACAAGTTTTCTCCTCTGTGACACCCCAGATGGAGTCGGGGCGTGGACAGTATAAAGAGAGCATCTGTGGGGTTGGAAGAAAGCTGTTGCTTTACAGATAGTGACGTGGGGGTTCGTTCAGCTCATCCACACATCTTACAAGTGCACATCCAACACTACAGTCTGGGTATGGCCTGTGACGCACCTCGGGAAGATGATAACTCCACTCAGAAGGAAATCAGGGACTTGAACAAACTTGATATCAGACTATGTATTCTCTACAATTTAGGAGAATGATCACCTTAAACTTTCCAGACCAACCCCCACCGCCAGCTCCTCTCCTGTAATATACTCTCGTCTTTGGTCAGTGTGATTCAGGACACAGCCCAGAAAGAGAAGGGAAAGGGGAGAGGAAAGGTCACTATGATCACTTTTGTCCCTCCCCTTCTCCCCCTCCCCTCACCTTCCCTCCCCCTCCCTCTCTTCTTTTCTTTTGCTCACTTGTTTGTTTTTGAGACAGGGTTTCTCTGTGTAGCCCAGGCTGTCCTCAAACTCACAGAGATCTCCTGTCTCTGCCTCCCAAGTGCTGGGATCAAAGATGTGTGCCACCACCACCCAGGCTAATATGATCAGTTTTCAATGTGGATTTCTGAGACTGTCTATTGTGTCACTAAGACATTTGATTGAATCATGAAGATTCTGAGACAGTGTGGTTGGCCCAATCACAGTTATAAAAACAGTTCCTTCCAGTGAAGAAGAAGGGAGAGGACTCCAAGTCCCTGCATGAAGTGTCCACATAGGTTAGCTTCGGTCAGACTGTGGCATTTCCCACTTCCTGTGGCCAAGTCTAACAGGGTGCTTTTTTCTTTCTTTTCTAAAAATGAAGTCCAAAGTCTCTTTTTTAAGGCCATCTCTTTTCTAAAAGGACCTTGCTCTTCTTGAATCTTTGCATTTTAAGAAATCATGAACAACCCATCACAGTATTTAGATCCTCTTCTGATCAAAGTCAAGCAGACTAAGCCCCTGCATGGGAATAAGGGTATTTCCTCTCTGTTGCCCACAGGGAGAAAGAGGTTGTTTTATTTAATGTATTATCTGTCTGTGCTTGTAGCCAGCCAAGCTCTGAACTTGAAATCAATGAGAGCTTTGATAAAGGAAAAGGGAAAAGGATTGGTTTCCCATTCATGACAAGTGTGTGTGTGTGTGTGTGTGTGTGTGTGTGTGTCTGTGTCTGTGTCTGTGTATGTCTTTGTATGTGTGGTATGTGTCTGTGTGTGTATGTCTTTGTGTGTGTGTGCGCGTGTGTGTATGTGTGTCTGTGTGTGTCTGGGTATGTGTGTGTATGTCTGTGTCTATGTATGTATGTGCGTGTCTGTGTATGTGTGTGTATGTATGTATGGATGTATGTGTGTGTGTATGTGTGTGTGTGTCTGTGTGTGTGTGTCTGTATATGTGTGTGTATCTGTATGTGTATATGTCTGTCTGTGTGTGTCTGTGTGTATGTCTGTGTGTGTCTGTGTGTGTCTGTGTGTGTGTGTGTTATGAGCAGATGAATGATGGGACTGTGCATTTTTCCATCCAAGCCTGTTCCACCCTGAGAATAATTTCTTTCCTGGCTTCTCAATGAATAAGGCATTATTTCTGAAACCCAAGAGGCATTCCTTTGATTTCCCTTCAACTTTCTGAGTGACTTTCAATAAAGGAAATTCAAGGTCTTGGAATGAAGGCTCTCTTAGCATTTTTATCGAGGGTCAGATAGTGCTGTGGCTATTATCTGCTGATATTTGGAATATTGTTTTCCCTCTCTGAGGAGTGTTGAAGGTATTGTATTTGTAAGAAAAACGAAGCACCTTGGATGGTCTTCAAAGTGAACAGCAGTCTAAAACCAATACACATTGGTGGTTCAGAACAAAGAGCTTTATGGGGTACTTTTCTTCTTGCTGTATTTGTATTTCCCTGCTGAACGGGTGCAAAGGGTGGGGGGGGGGGGGGGAGCTCACATTCAAAATCTCATTCCTTGATACTGGTCCAAGCTAAAGACTTGGTCGAGGCCAGCACCACTGTGTGCATCTGAAGATTCAAATGCATGCGTGGGCTCTCCCTGTTCACCCGCTGTCACTAGGTAGTGATGATCCAATGGGGGCCTCTTGGCTGAGGTGTAATGGCACACACTGCCCCACTGGATTGCTTCCTTCAGTAGAAGACCTCCAGCCCATGCTCGGTTAACATTGTCATCAACGTTAATTAATCATTTCACGGCTTACATGTTCCCTCAGACCCAGATGGAAATGGATCTCAGAAACTAAGTAAGAGGGGATATCTTTTTTCCATCTGTATCTCCAAACCAATTATAATTATAGAGAAATCTGAATAATTCTGTGTAGTTGTGGGCGAGAAAGCAGAGATTTGACCTAGGCTAGAGGACAACTGAAACATGAGATTTGGTAAGAAATGCTTGACTCTATAAGCTGCAAAGAGTGGAAGGACAGTGCAGTGCTTCAGGAGCGTGGGCGCCAGAGCCAGGCTCCAAAGGCAGAGAATCTTGTTTACCGCCTTCCAGGTTCCTGGTCTTTTAAGCAAGGTAGTTAATCTTTCTGGGTCTCAGTTTCTCTCTGTCTGTACGGTGGAGTTTGGGTTTTCCTGCTACATGTGCAGATTAGGTGACTTATCCTTTGTAAAATGTCCACAGGAACTGTGACTGTTGGGTCAAAAACTAAAGCGTCCATCATTGGCAGCTGACGCTTTATAGGCCACAGCTTGGAGTAACAATACCGTAGTTGGGGTTGTTAGCATGCACTGGGCGATTATTTTCTTAGCATCCATTTACAATTTATAACCCGCCCCAGGAGGTAAATAGACTATTTACCCAGGTCTATTTCTTTCAAATGAGGAAAGTGAGACAAAATTCAATTTTCCCAACCCACCACCCAGTTTCCTAAATGGCAAAGCGATGAGTTGTGCATTGATGGGCAGGAACCAGAATCTGCACCTTCGCTAAACATGGAAGGGTATGTCATTAATGTCTAACTCTTGGCCCCCAAACATCCATTACCTAATGCATTTTCTCATGGAGAATTTTTTTTAATCAAATTGAGTGGTCTGTTCAAAATGATGAATATTATCCATACATCCTCGGATTTAAGTAGGACTTGAGTCAACAGCATATTTTTAAGGTGACTATTGCTTTGATTTCAGAAGCGAAGTCTCCGGGATTGGTGGCTCTGGTCTCAGGGTTTGCAGAGACCTGAGATCCTCTCACTCTGGTCACACGCTTCATAATGATATTTATTTTTCTCCTTCTAACGCTCTGATCCCTCCGCTGTCGCCGTAGGTGCCTTTATTGTCTGCTGGACTCCGGGATTGGTCTTGCTATTGCTCGATGTGTGTTGCCCGCAGTGTGATGTCCTGGCCTATGAGAAGTTCTTCCTCCTCCTGGCCGAGTTCAACTCGGCTATGAACCCCATCATCTACTCCTACCGCGACAAAGAGATGAGCGCCACCTTCAGGCAGATCCTGTGTTGCCAGCGCAAGGAGAACCCCAACGGCCCCACGGAAGGCTCTGACCGCTCGGCCTCCTCCCTCAACCACACCATTCTGGCTGGAGTTCACAGCAATGACCACTCTGTGGTTTAGAAGGAAGCCAGCCGGCCTTTGTGGATCTGTGAACCCCACCCTACCCCCATTGCCAGGGCAAGGTGGGGCGCCAGAGGAGACGAAGACACTCCTGTACTTAACACTAACCAATGGCAGTATTTGTCCCTAGACCCAAGAGACTTAAGGATGAACTTGCTTGGTAGCCCCCATCTTCTCCTTTGGAAAAGAGAAGGGGACCGTCTTGCAGTGGAATTCAGAAACGGACTCTGGGGAGACTGTGTATGTAGCCTTCACTAACTAGACTTAAAAGATTTTATGTGGTTTGGCCTAAGCCAGAAAAAAAAACAAATCTTCCAAATCGAGTACACAATTCACACAGGCTTCCCCTTTAAAGAACAAACAACACATTGCATTTATTAATAAGTATGTATATGTCTGACAGCATGTTTGTGATCGAGAAGACTGCTAAACTGACATAGATGAATTTTTATCCACGATGGAGGAAAACTATAAATTAGAATGATTTTCATGTTTTGTTTAGAAAGCAAGCATGTGATGTGTGTATACAGTATGCCTTTCTTTAAAGATAAAAGGATACTATTTTAAATCTTCTAGGGAATAGAAGAGTCTAGTAAAAAAAAAAATCAGTATTCATTTAGGCTATGGAAGAAACGATATCCTAACCAATTACCTTTTAAGTAATGAGACATACATGAAAGGCAAAGGAATGTGAGCTTGTCACCCAAAGAGTGTGTACTCTGCAAACATTGGAGATGAAGTGCTGTAGCTTTGTCCCTGCACAGTGAGGATATCCAAGTTCGTTCTCGGTGCCAGAGCATCGGTGGGATTTGTTTTAAAGCCTGTGGTTTTCCAAGTTATAAAATAATACTTACTATAGAAAACTTGAAAATTGCAGAACTGTGTGAAAAAAGAAAAAAAAAAAAAGATTACCGATATTACAACCAGGAAGTCACCCTCTTTACCGGCTCACGAGTGTATGCCTATAGATATATATATTATATACCTTTTTTTTACATAATTGGGTTGATATTGTAAAATGTTTTGTAACTTTTTCTTTCAGAATTGCCAGGTTTTTCTATGGCATTTTTTTTTAAAAACAGTGTTAGCGGCTATATAATATTCCATTTAATGGATGCAGCCCCCATTTATTTAACCATTCCTGTATTGTTGGCTAGGTTTTTAATTTTTTTCATTATTATAATATTGGAAGAATCTTGTGTACATAAAGCGTTGCCAGTACCATTGATAATTTACTTAGGAGCTATTCCCATGAAGGACCTACTTTTTAAAATGTGAAATGTCCTCAAGTGTTTTCACTTTACAAAAAGGGATATTCTACTTTCAAACTGCAGGGGTGGCCGCGCTGACAAAAGCCCGGGAAACTACCTTTTTACAAAAGAAACACAGTGGCTACTTTAGTTGAGAATGAGTTCTTGACAAGATGTTTCCCAATAACCAAGATGCCCTAATGTAACTAGCAAATTTATTTTAGCGTTTTTTGAGGAAATGGTGATCCCTTTCTTGAATGTTGGGTAGAAGTAAACAAAGACATCAAACATCGAAATGAATCCAGCATTGCTGTTCCAAGTAGCCTTGGTGGGGCAGGTTAGCAGCTGGCTCCTGTGTGATCTCCAGTAATCAACCAATTAGTGCCCTATGTTCAGAGATGCCCAGTACAGTGTCCGGGCGACTCATGTGCCTATTGTCGTGCTATGAGGAGCAAGGAGGAAGAAGAATAGTCCTGAAGCAGGTGTGGGGAGGTCAGGAGGATATCTGTGAGAAGGAAGTCCTGCAGAGAGTGGCATTCTGGGGAGGAGGAAGGCAGGGTGTGGCTTGTGTCTGGGTAGAGGGTAGGCATGTGACGTGTGCCTGGTGGGAAAAATAAGTAGGTGGAGAGCCAGTTAGCAGGAAAAAGATTTTGCTCCACGTTTACCAAAATGCAAAGAAATTTATATTGGAAATGTGTGAAATGAACTTGGACTTTTATTGATGCCCTTTTTATGGGGGATGTAAGGACTTTGGATTGAAAAGCATACTAATTGAACCTTAATAAATCATTCTCAATCAGCGTTTGGCGATGTGAGTTTTCCGTTTTCGAGAAATTTGTAGTTTGTGCTGTGCTTTCTTCCCTCTCTGACCTTTCACAGTCTGAGGTGACCCAACAACTGTTCCTCTAGCTCAGACACTGGTTCCTGAGGCCCCCGACCCCTGTGAGATTCATGAGAGACATGTTACCTCAACAGAATGATCACCAGAGCAAGGTATTTTCAAGAGATTTTGATTATTTATTTAATTTGAATAAAATGTATGTAATATATAAGATAAAACAAAAACTAGCACATCAGAATTGGGCAGGAAAAGATCCTACAAGAAGGCACAAGAAACACAGACCAACTTGCTTACACACTCAAGGATTCCATAAAACCATTAAACTGGAAGCCACGATATATATGTAAAGGACCTGGTGCAGGCCCTTGCAGGCCCTGTGCATTCTGCCTCAGTCTCTGTGGGTTCATAGAAGATTTGATCGTGTTGGTTTAGAGAGCCTTGTTTTCTTGGTTGGTGCCCTCCATGCCCTCTGGTTCTTATACTCTTTCCACCTTCTCTTCTGCTGGGTTCCCTAATCCCCGAGGGGCAGGATTTAATGGAGACATCCCGTTTAGGGCTGAGTGTTCCAAGGTCTCTCACATTCTGCATATTGTCTGCCTGGGGATCACTGTGTTTCTTCCCATCTGCTGCTGGCAGAAGCTTTTCTGATGATGGCTGAACAAGGCGCTAACTATGAATAGAGCAGATGTTGTTAGTGGTAATTCTATTGCTTTTTGTTTGTTTTTTAACAGCAATATTTGGTTTTACCCTAGGTCCTTGGCCTACTTAGTCTCAGGTTTTTGGCCAGCCAAGCAGTGTCACATTATGAGTTCTGCTCATGGAGTGGACGTTAAGTCAAATCAGATATTAGTTGGCCACTGCCACAAGCTTTGTGCCGCCATTGGACTAGCATACCGTACAGGCCATTGGGTTTGTGGGTGAGTTGGGGTTATGCTAGAACATAAGGGCGAAGGCTCTATGTAGGTACAGCTCAATTTCTCCATTTTCAGTAAGTAAGGTGACGTCTTCAGCCATGGAGCCTTGGTGTCAGTTTACAGAGAACAACCTATGTAGTTTGGGCAACATTCTGCATTGTTTGGGGAGCACTATGGGACCCCTTTGCCCAACAACTTAAGTACAACTCAATTCCAACATTGGTAGCTTCACTGGTGACAAGAGATGGCTCTGTTCCCCCCGCTTATTTAGTGATTTCATTTAAATTGCCTTCTTCATATACATATGTATTTTAGGAAGATTCTACCCCTTAAATAGCCCTTACTTTTAGCTGTCTTTCCCTGTATTCTCTCCCTCATCCCCCCTCCCCTCCCCACTTGATGCTCCAATTTACCCAATAGAATAACTATATTCTATTCTCCTTTCCTAACAAGATGTAGCTGTATTTCCTAGTCACTCTATACCAAACCTCTGTGGCCCTATAGATCTGTATCGACCTCTGTAGCCTGGTCATCACTGACGTAAATGTCCACATATAAGTGAATACAGATCGTAGCTCTTCTCTTTTAGCTTCATCTCTTTAACTGCAATCTTTTAATGATTGGGTTAATGTACCATTTAATTTTCTTTATCTATTCTTCTGTAGAGGGACATCTAAGTTGTTTTCAATTTCTGGCTATTAGGAGTAGAGCAGCAATGGACATGGTTGAGCATATGTCTTTGTGGTAGGATAAAGCAACCTTTGGGTATGTGTCCAAGAGTTGTATAGCTAGATCTTGAAGTATACAGATTTCCATCTTCCTGAAGAACCACCACACTGATTTTCATACTGGGTGTACGAGATTGCACTCCCACCAGCAATGGCTGAGTATTTCCCTTATTCTACATCCTAGACAACATGAGGTATCATTTTTAAAGATTGATCTTAGTCTGTTTTTTTATGAATGTAAGATGAAACTCATTGTTTTCTTATCAGTGTAAGGTAAAGTCTCAAAGTGGTTTGGAGTTACATTTACCTGATGGCTAAGGATGCTGAACGTTTCTTCAAGTGTCCCTCAGCTATTTAAGTTTCCTCTACTGAGAATTCTCTGTTTAGATCTATAGCCCATTTTTCAGTTGGGTTACTTGTTTTCTTAATATCTAATTTTTTGAGTTCTTTATATATCTTGGATATTAGCCCTCTGATGGATGTGTAGTTGGTAAATGTCTTTCCATTCTGTAGGCTTTGTCTTAAGGATAGTGTCCTTTTCCATAGAGAAGCTTCTCAGTTTTATGAGGTCCCATTTATTAATTATTGACCTTAGTGCCTGCACTAAATGGTGCTCTGTTCAGGAAGTTGTCTCCTGTGCCAATGCACACAAGGCTGTCCCCACTTTCCCTTCTGTCAGGGTCAGTGTATCTAGTTTTATGTTGGGGTATTTGATCCTCTTGGAGTTGAGTTTGTGCCAGATGATAACAATGGATCTTTTTGGATTCTTCTATATACAGACATCCACTTTGACCAGTACCACTTGTTGAAGATGCTGTCTTTTTCCCCCAGTGTGTATTGCTGGCCTGTTTTTAATCAAACATCATGTGTCCATAGATGTCTGGATTTGTCTGGGTCTTCGATTTGATTCTGTTGATCAACATACCTAGTATCATGCCCATATCATGCTGTCTTGATTACTATAGCTCTGTAGCACGACTTGAAATCCAGGATGGTGATTCCATCAACACTTTTAAATTTTTTATTCAG
Source organism: Rattus rattus (assembly GCF_011064425.1). Taxonomy (NCBI): domain Eukaryota; kingdom Metazoa; phylum Chordata; class Mammalia; order Rodentia; family Muridae; genus Rattus; species Rattus rattus. The sequence goes on from NC_046154.1 coordinate 93,137,970, forward strand.
GATTGTTTTAGTTATCTTAGATCCATATGATGCTGAAAATTGTACTTTCAAGATCTCTGAAGTGTTGTGTTGAAATTTTGGTGGAAATTGTGTTGAATTTGTAGATTGCTTTTGGTAAGATGGCCATTTTCCCTATATTCATCCCACTGACCCAGGAGCATGGAAAATCTTTCCATCTTCTGATATCTTCTCCAATTACTTTCTTGGATGCCTTGAAGTTTTTATCATACAAGTCTTTCGCTCACTTAGTAGAAAACCCCATGATACTTGATTTTATTTGAGGCTATTGTGAAAGTGGTGGGTTGCTCTGGTGCTGGGCATAGTAGTCTAGGCTGGTATCTCTGGTCTCAGAGTTTATAGGACATTTATTGAGGCCCTTGTGGATTTTAGAATCTCCGTTGAGAGAAGTCAGGTATTATTTTAATAGATCTGCATTTATATGTTACTTGGTTTATTTTCTTTGCAGCTTTTAATATTCTTTCTTTCTTCTGTACGTTTATTGTTTTGTTTATCATATCCTGAGGAGACTTTCTTTTCTAGTCCAGTCTATTAGATGTTTATGTTTCTTGTACCTTGATAGGCATCTTCTTTAGGTTAGGGAGGTTTCTTATATGATTTTGCTGAAAATATTTTCTGTGCCTTTGACCTGGGTTGTTGTTATTTCCTCCTCCCATTCCTCTTCCTCCTTCTCTTCCTCCTCATCCTCCTCCTTGTCCTCCCTTTCCTCCTCTTCTTCTATTACTATTAACCTTAGATTTGATCTTTTCATAGTGTCTCAGATCAGATTTCCTGTCTATTTTGTGCCAGGAGTTTTTGGGTTTTGTTGTTGTTGTTTGTTTGTTTGAACTGACATTTTCTTTGACCGTTTCTTTTCTATTGTGTCTTCAATGCCTGAGATTCACTCTTCCATCTCTTGTATTCTGTAGGTGAAAGTTGACTCTGAGATTCCTCTTCCTAAATTTTCAGATGTCCCCCAGTTTGGGATTTCTTTATTAATTCTATTTCCACTTTCATGTCTTGAACATTTTTATTCATTTCCTTCCATGGTTCGTTTGTGTTTTCATAGTTTTCATTAATGGATTTATTCATTTGCTCTGTAAGGACACTACAATATTCACAAAGGATATTTTAAGGTCTTTGTCTTATGTCTCAGCTGTGTTGCAATACTCAGGGCCTGCTGTGGTAGGGTTGCTGGGCTCTAGTGCAGAAATACTGCCCTGGATTTTATTGATTATGTATTTATGCTGGCCTTTAGGCATCTGGGCCTGGGAAGATTGTATTCTAGCTACTTGAGATCTGTCTTCGCTTTGCTGAGTGGGTATCAAGAAGCCAACAACAGAGCCTACAGTCAACTCACTTTCTCCTTTTATAAAGTTTAAAACCCCAGTCCAATGAATGGTGCCCACCCCCCCAGTTCACAAGTCTTCCCAGTTCTATTAACCTAATCAGATAGTTTCTTACAGGAATAACCAGAGACCCATCTCTCAGGTGGTTCTAGATCTCATCGAGTTGACAGTTGAGAAAACTACCATAGACCATTTACAGAAGAAGAAGAAGAAGAAGAAGAAGAAGAAGAAGAAGAAGAAGAAGAAGAAGAAGAAGAAGAAGAAAAAGAAGAAAAAGAAGAAAAAGAAGAAGAAGAAGAAGAAACAAACAGAAATTCAAACCAAACTAACAAAACAACCACAACAATCATCACTTAATTTTAAGAGATGTCATTTCAGTCATCCTATCTTCATTGAATGGTGGACATTCATTGAAAGATGAAGGGCCAGTTTCATACATTATTCCTTTCTCCGTTCCCAGTCCATAGTGACAACTTTGTATTAAAAGTAGTTTTTATTTTGTGAAATATCATACTTTTATTAGTCATTAAGAAAATCCTACCAAATATATAGAATTTTAACTATAAAATTATGAAATGTTTCTAAATTTCCCAGCCATTGGTAAGTTATCAAAATACTGTCCAGATTTCCCTAAATACTCTGAGTATTTCTACAGTCAGAGCATATGCTGCCTTCTAATCCCAGTTCAGCCCTCACCACCAGGAAATTGATGTGGACACAAAACTTACCATTTAATCCACAGACCACATCAAAGTTTCACCAATAGTCTAGTGTGTCTATCAAAGCAAAGAATCAACCTCAGAGCCCCGTGTTACTATAATCAGTTGTCCACTGCCTGGAGTCTTCTTCAATTTTGAACCACCTCTTCATCTTTTCTTGACCCCCATGGTCTAGCACATGAAGATCATAGGCCATTTTGTAACACTTCCTCTAAGTTGAGTTATATTTACATCATTCTTTCCTTGAGTAGTCAGGAGTGATATTATCTATGACAATATAATTGGGGTGGTGTTTGTCAGGCTTCCTTGCTCTAGGAAAAAAAAATCACTTTTTCCTCTTTAGAATTTGTATTGTATAGAGAGGTACATTAAAAACAGGTAAGCATCTTGTTTGTCATCAAAAATTTGCATATTCATCATGTATAGTTTAGGGAGTTCCTGCCTTGTATATGTGCATGTGGAAGCCAGAGGTGGTGTTGATTGTTTTCTTCCAACTTTTCTTTTTAAGACAGGACTCAGCCTGAGTGATGTCAGAACTCACTGATTGACGAGCCTAGTTGGCCACCAGCTATCATCTATCTCCAGCCTTTGTCTACCCTCATCTCTACCTATCACTATCCACAACGCTAGCATTGCAGACTCATGACACCATGCCCAGCTTTTATGTGGGTGCTGGAGATGCAGGAGATGCAAACTCTGATTCTCATGCTTGCCAGCAAGCAGTTTATCTGCTGAGTCAATTCCCAGCTCCCTTTCCATCAAATTTTAGTTTCTGATTTCAGCATCCATTTTCATGGTGGAAACCATGGTTGAGATGGATGAAACCATTACCAATGACTTAGTACTGCCAGACTCAAAATTTCATGGCTACAAATTCCAAAAATTGCTGAGTTTTTCTAATAGCTAGTAGGCTTGGAAATCTCCAACCAGAAAGCAATGAAGTTCTAATTCTCTTAATTTCTTAGTAAGTCTCTCTGGGGGAATAAATGTTCTTTCTTCTCCCAGATATTAATTTACTTAGATGTATAGATTCATCGCTTCCTGGTACATTCAGTAGTTGTTAATGTTACTATCACTTCTTGATATTTCTCATTTTAAATGATTATAGATTTACGTGCATATTTAGCAATAATATGAGGGCAGACATTGAGGCACATACCTGTAATCCCAGTATGAGAGACAGAGACAGGATTATCAGGAACTCAAGCCCAGCCAGGGTTATATGGGAAACTGTCTCAACTCTCCTCTTCAAAAACAAAAGAAAGGAAGGATGGACAGAAAGAAAAAAGGATGGAAGAAAAGAAGAAAGGAGAGACAAGTGCCTTCTACATAGTTTCTTTAAATGACGGTGACTTTTAAAACCATAGTATAACATTGTTGTGTGTAGTTTTACACTTTACCTGCCTTACTCATGGGAGGTGGCTTTGCTACCAGCCCCCATCCTGCTTTTCTCACAAACACACAGTTGTTCAGTTTCAACTTGCCTTAGGACACAATTACCGGGCACTACTACTCTCTCCCACCTGGAAAAGCATGCCCTTATCAGTTTCTTATCTCAGTCTCACCCATCTGCCTTGAACTTCAGTTGCAAAACTCCCTGACCACCCACTTGTAGGCGTGGCCTATGTGGCTACTCCATTTTGAGATCTCACATGATTACCAGGTTATCTTCTCTCCAAAGCAAGGAGAACTCCTTTTCCTTTTTTGCATGTGACTCTCTGCCCCCAGGGACCTAGAAGTCCCTCCTGTTCCTTCCGCCCAGCAATTGGCCCATGGCTTTCTTCACTGACACTTCAAGAACCAATTGGAGAACAGGACCATAGCATCAGAACTGCCCCTTACATAACATTATAATCAGAATGGGGACACAGATATGATCCAGAGGTAGGAGAGCTCCCTCAGCCCAGAATCACTCTTGGTGTGTGTCATAGCCATGCTCCTCTCCCTTACCATCCCAACACCTAGTGTCCATGATTCTCCATTTAAATTTCAACAGTGTTTTTATACAAGAGAAGCACACAGGATTTCTGCGTCAATAATTCCAGGATGATAAACTGTTGATTTTTGAAAGGTTATGGTATTTAAGACAATTCACAAATGTATAAAAATAAGTAATAGAATCTATAAGAGATTTACACAAAACCCAGAGGGAAGTTACATAGGCATACATATAGAGACACAGAGCTAAATAAAATAAAAATAGTCTCCCTTACATGCAAGCCAGGTGACAACCTGCTGCACATTATGTAACAAACAGATACATTTCCAAATAGCAAAAAAAAAAAAAATCGTAAAAGAGATCTTAATAGGATTTTAAAATTCAAACTAAATAAAAACACAACTTACCCAAATGTGTGCGTGATAATGACTTCAGGGCTAGGAAAAAGACTCATAGTAGTGAATTTTCTTATTGAATCTTCATGCATCAACCTCTTAAGTCTCCATCTTTAAGAAACTAGGAAAAATAAGAACAAATTAAACACAGAGCAAGCAAAAGAAGAGTAATGAAAATTAGAGCAGAAATCAATAAAATTCATTTTAGAATATCAGTGAAGGAAAAAAATAAATTAAACTAAAAGCTGGTTCTTTGTATAGGGGATCAACGAAATGAATGAATATTTAGCCAACTTTAAAAAGAATAAAGTACAAGATAATCAGAAAAGGAAAAGGAGGCGTCACTACATATCACATGGATGTTAGAGGTATAATAACAGAATATATTTAGCAACTTTGTCCACCGATTTGAGAACCTAGTTCCAGTGATCTAATTTCTCAAGAAATAGTCTGCAAAAGTGAGTCAGGAAGAAATAGACAAATTTTGTATGTTTCTATCTGTTAAAAACATTGAACAAATAATCACCAATCTTTTAAAATAGAAAACATCATGCCCTCGTGGTTTCCAGAAACAGAAAATTGTACCAATTCTCTATGATCTCTCTCTCTCTCTCTCTCTCTCTCTCTCTCTCTCTCTCTCTCTCTGTGTGTGTGTGTGTGTGTGTGTGTGTGTCTAATACTTTCTAATTCATCCTGTGAGACCAGTATTACTCTGTACCAAAATCAGATCTTACACAAAAAGAAAACTACAGTATTTTTTGATCACTGAGGCAAAAACTTCAACAAAATACTAACAAAGTGAGTTCAAAGTATATAAAAAATGAGTTACACATAATGACCAAGTAGCCTGCAATCCAGGAAGGCAAATGTGTCATTCATTCATTCATTCATTCATGAATCACTCGTTCATGCCATCTCTCAGCAACTTAAGAAGCATTTTCTCAGTGTAATAAACAACAGCTATAACAAAACTTACAGGTAATTGTCAGGAATTTGTTATGTTTGAAACACAGAGGGACATGTTTGTTTTCTTTCCAGAATGTCAGAATTCATCTAATACCTAATAAGTTTTCAGACCACACTGGTTTCTCTGACTTCAATTTTCCAAGTGTTTCTATTTCCCTTGAGAACTGGCCACTGGTGATCATCGGTTCTACATTTCACTTCTTACAGTCCACACCACAATACACAAACACACAGATTGTAGAATAGTTAAGAAAATATTAAGGGGGTTGCAGTTCACAGAGGCTGTCCTGAAGTCCAGGCAATGAACTGATAAGGAAGAGTCTTCAGAAGAAGGGTCTGTAGTGGGCCAGATGAGAAGACCTAAAAGCCACAAACACAAGAATGAGTTTGTGTTGTAAATAAGACTTTTCTGAAAAAGTAATTTTAAACTGTGTAGCTGAAGTCTAGGTAGAAATGATCCAGGTAGACTTGGGAGTGCAGGAAAGCTGATGGATTATCGCATGTAAGATTTAAAAGCCTATACTTAAAGACCTACAAGATTATATACACGGAACATGAAAAGCATTTGGGATAATTGTCAGGAACTGCACCAAGACAAACCCTGTAATTTATGCTAAAGAACTTTCTTTTCATTCTAAGGAATGAGCTGCTGAAGGGTTTTAAGACTGGGAAGGAAATGATGAGATACGCAGTTTCAAAGACCACTGACTGTGTCATGGTGTAGATGGGGGTGTGGATGGATAAGGGGGGGCCACAGAATGCTGCTGATGTGTCTGAGACAGGAAATAAAGTTAGCTTGGATGATGGTGCTGATGGAGTGGATGGAAAGGTGTAAGCATGTTTTAGATATAAGAGGTAAGATGAAGCCAAGTAGTGGGAAAGTCATGGGTGACATGGGAAAATGAGTTGATAAGGGAGACCCTTTCTTCTGGTTTCTTCTGGGATCTCTTACTCAGAAGGAAACTTTCAGAGAAAAACAGATTTGGGGTGAGAGGAGGGGAAGAACAGAAGTTTAGTTGTAGACTTAGATAGCCTCTGCCTCTGGGATGTTCAGCAATAACAGCTTATTGATCTTGTTAGAAGAACAGTGTTGGAGATGATGACCAGCAATTCACTGGCAAACGGATGGCTCTAGAAACATGGGTGTGTTTCCCATTGTTCAAGGAAGCATGCAGAATGGACAGGATGGGGAAAGCTGAGAACACACTTGGAGAAATGCTAATATTTATGGGTAGAAAGGAGTTTAAAGAGGAATGTATAAATCGGAATCTGTAGAGAAATAATTTAAAGAGAATTAATATTTAGGTACTTGGTATACTTTTGACTTTCAAACGCTTTTAAGTCTTCCAGTTACATTGTAGCATTTTTAGAGCTGTCTCTAACCATTTTTCATACCTTAAATCTATGTGCTTTGTATTTTATTAACAGCTACCAAGGGAAGGAAGCAGTTAATAGTCCTACCCAGCTGTGACAACTATGAACTTCAATAGTGACCAGCATGGCTAGACAAAGATGCAATAAATGGTAGCAACCAACAGCTGTCTCGTTGGACTTACCCACTCAGCAGGAAGGAATTTTTGCCTGGTACTAGAAACCTAGTTGAGCCCATGGACCTTAGAAGAGTAGCTGGTATTGCCACTTTGCTAGACCAGCATAATTCCTAACTACATTCTAAATCTTATCCTCATAACACAGATAAGGGGTGCAGCTCCACTCCTCATCAAAGAAACTTTCTCTTTACAGCAAATGGAGGCCATCAACAGAAAAGCCCAGCTGGACACAAAGCAGAGATCAATGGATGACAGGAAGCCCAGTCCAAAGGGATACTTCTACAGCACAGCTCCTATGGCTCTGAGAACATCACAGAAGAGGAGGTGGAAAGGTTATCAGAGCCAGAATCCCACACTGTCTGCTGTGTGATTGCCTCTTAGAAAAGGTAGCATAAACCAGATCAGAATAATGGCAACATCAAGAGAGAGAGTGTTAATGTTGATGGAGGGAAATCCCCTGGGGTCCTAACTCTAGACAAAGAACTACAGGCAATGATGACTGCTGGGAGAGGGAGAATTAGCTTCACTTAGGGATGAGCCCCTGTTTTGGCTGTCCAAGGCAGAGGTTAGCTCTGAAACCATAAACACACACGCAACAAAAAACAGATTCAGCAGGTCGTATTTATATATCTGCAGATGTGTAACACTAATAATAAAAGAAAGAAAAAAAGATCAAAAATTCGAGAGTGGAGGTGACATGGGAAGAGTTGGAGGGAGGGAAAAAAAGAAGTAATATAATTATATTTTGATTAAAATATATTACATTTTCAAAGAAAAATCATGAATAGAATGACTTCTATTGTATTTTTGCTGATTCTTACCATTAGAAAAACATTTTTTATGTTTGTTTATAATTAATAATCATCTTAAACATTCTTAAAATAAAGAGAAAACAAAGCCAGAAGCAAAGGGCTGAAGAGCTGGCTCAGTGGTTAAGAGCACACACTGCTCTTCCAAAAGACCAGAGCTCAATTCTCAGCACCGACATGGGGTGCCCCAAAACACTGAAACTTAAGCTCCTTAAACTTATCCTCTTTTGGTCTCTTCTTGCACTGCACTTATGTGTTCCACATATACATAATTCAAAAAATAAAAATATTTAAACAAAATTTGTAATTTGTCATCTTGGAACATCAGTTAGGGTTTTAGTTTTCATTTTTTTCTGTTTTTGTTCTTCTGCAGTAGTAAAACCTTAACTTGGCTAAATTAAATGAGAAGTTAACTGAAGGGAAATTTAAAGTTTTCCAGAATTAATCAGATTATTAAGAAATTTGGTTTGGGAATGAACAGGCACTGAGCTAGGAAGTAGGAATTACAGGAATTCCCCCCTAACTGAAATAATCTGAGCTCAGCTGAAGTGAGTGAATTTACATAATTTTTGATCAAGAACTAGATTCCATTGAGACCTGTTTTAGATCACATTGCAATGTCTGGACTACAGGACATCAGAGCAGGACTCCACATGGTAAGAATCTACATCCAGAAGAAATGATAATTATGTAAATAATAACTAAAGGATAATTAAAAACAGAAAGAAAATATTGACCAGTAATAACATCAGATGTCCACTACTCAGGATCTTCATACGGAGACTCACCGTAAGTCTCTAACAGCAACTCCCGTTTTCTCAATGTCTGACATTCTTCGGTTTTTTTATCCACACAAAAGCATGGGTGCCAATAGTGACCAGATATCGGTTTGGGGAAAATAACGTCACTCAGAGTACAACTCTGCCCACTGTGTTAGTTTATAGCAGTGTGTTAGAGCAGAAGTACCATGCTAGAGTTCAAGTCAGCCCGAGGAGGCCAGAAGAGGGCATCGGTCTCGATGCAGCTGGAGTTGGAAGAAGATGGGAGCTAGATGCCTTTTGTGAGTGCCGGGAAGGGAACTCTGGTCCTCTGGAAGAGCAGGGTGTGCTCTTAAGCTCTGAGTCAGCTCTCCGGCCTCAGATCCTCCTATCAGCTTTGCTCAGGTAAGAGTCAGGAAGTGAACTGCCAGCTCAGTACAGGCGATAGAATTTCCGGTTCTGCGAAAGTTAGTACTTTCCCTTCTTTAGTACTAGTCAGAAAACAATTCTTGATTGTTGCCAGATTGGCATATATTTATTTCTCACTTTTAATTTTTGTTTCTTTGGATGACACTGATGGTTTTTATTCAGATATTGTCTTTTCTTTGCATAGCCTTTGTCTATTTTTATAGATTGGTAGTGGCTTTTTTTTTTAATTTGAAGGAACTTATTTATGTACTTATGAATTTTTCTTGGATTCTGTGGATGGTAGAATATGCCCTTATTCAACCTTTTTTTTTTTTGCTTATTTGTTTGAATTCACATTGGTTTAAACATTAGCACTTCTAAGACTCCTGCTCATTCCTTAGCCCAGTTTTAATTTCTTGTTCCTTGAGTAATGTGCCTTACAAACAGAAGAAACTTTTCTTTTCTCTTACCCTTCACCCCTCAAGGGTTTGTATGCTATGGTTACTTAGTTGACTCCTTGTTTCCCCTTATTACGCATGTGTGACTCCTTTTCTTCCTTCTAATTTGCCATCTTGAAATTATTTGTCCAGTTACTTTGAAGTTTTGTATATTTAAAGAGATGGCTTTCAGAAACATTTTAACATCTGTCGATGTAAATCCATCTGTTTCTCTGTCTCAAATTCTGTAATTTGCCACCAATTCACCAATTGACTTCCTTCCCACCCCCTTCCTCCAGCATTCTTCATTCATGAAAATATTTTGCCTATTTACTCCCTGATCCGCGTTTCCCAGTTTGATTTCACGTTGAAGGACCTTTGCTCACCTCTGCCAGTGACCCCTGAGATAACTTCACTGCCAGCCGGTGACGTTGGTAGGGTTTTTGCTAGTTTAAAAATCTCACATCTCATCTTCTCTTTCGGCTGTCTCCTTAGGCAGGATCATTTTTCTTTTTGGCTCCCCTAAATGATTCACCCCCCAACAGGCCACGGAATTATACTTCGTGACAGTTTGAATGCGTGGCACATGCTTCATCGTTCCTCTTTCATGAGTGTTTTCTGCTGAGTGCGTAGTTTTGAACAATAATATTTTTTCTTAAGAAACATTAGGCCACACCTCGGTCTGCAGCCTGGGTGTTTATGCACTGATAAAGAAAGATAATCAGAGACCATTGGCTACATCAGCTCGATTCTGGACCTCAGAAACCATGACTCTCGCTATTGGTATCCGTCTTCCCAACGCAGTCACATGCTTCCGGAGAGCTACTTGCCTTTTTGGTAGGCTGAACGTGTTGACTGTGTCTTAGAATCCCTGCCGTCTACTGAGACATTTGACAGCGCATTGTTTCCGTTGGGGGAGGATCTGAATTTCAGCATTATAGATTCTATTTCACTAGGAATGTTCAAGTTTAAAATATTCTTTCTAGTTAGTCTTATTTGATGTCCCTATGTTTCTTTTTGGAATGCTTCGAGATGTTATACAATGTATCTTGATCCTGTTCTCTTCTACCCCCTGACTTCTCCCAGTTCCCTTACTCTCTTCCCTGCCCAACCAACTTTATGGCCTTGCCTTCTGCTTGCTTGTTAGAACTCATCAATTCTCATTTGTATTGCACAGATACATTGTCTTGGGTGTGAGGTCATCCACTGGAGCATGGTCAAGTACCTGCTAGAGCCATGCTTTTAAAGAAAACTGACTCTCCCTCTCCCAGCATCTATTAACTGCTTGATAATCCCTCAGCTAGGATTTCATGCCCACCTCCCCATTCCTGGATGAGATTTTGTCTGGAGCACATCTGATCAAGGTGCAGAGAATACATGGCTATCTGGTGGTGGTTTGAATGAGAATGGCCCCAATAGGACTGTGTGTTTGAATGCTTGGTCCCTAGCAAGTGGAACTGCTTAGGAGGACTAGGAGGTGTGGCCTCATTAGAGTGGGTGTGGCCTTGCTGGAGAAGGTTTGTCACTAGGTGAAGGCTTTGAGATTTCCAGGCCCAATCCACTCCCTTCCTGTCTGCAACTTACGGGTCAGATGCAAGCTCTCAGTTACTATCCCAGTGCCATGTCTGTGTGCCTGCTCCCATCTCTCTGCTACAGTGGTCATAGACTAACTCCCTGAGACTGTAAGCAAGCCCTCAAGTAAACCCTTTCTTTTAAACTTTGGCTTGGTCATGGTGTTTCATCATAGCACTAGAACAGCAAGGAAGGCACTATCTCTAAGAACACCTTTTAACTTAAAACACATTAAAATTGGATGTTATTATAACCCATTTTCCTTAAACAATTTCTGCTGAGGACTCGGTGAGTTCTTTTGATGCAAACCTCTGTGAACTCAAAGAAATGTCCTACTTGCATTTCTTAAATTACACTGGAGACACATATTACGTCTCTCTAAAGCCTTGTGCCCCGTTTCAGCCTCACTGAGATGAGTCAAGCCAGTCATTACCGGATTTCACCACCAGCCTGGAAGGTCTGCAACCCCCTTTTATGCCACAGAGAAGTGTTCAGCCCTATTCTTCATGTTTGTCTGCTTCCATATAACCTCTGGACCCTTTCTTTGATTTCTCTTGCATCTTCAGACAAAATAAGCCCCCTTGGTCCCTCTAAGACATTTCCATGTTCTGTTGAAGCTGGAGGACACAGTGACATTCATATTCAGAGGTGCCTCAAGGAACCATATTTACATTTTTTTTTCCCTCTGTGGCTTTCTGAGTATTTTACTTCAGGATTTCTGGAAGTATGTCTCCTCCATCATTCCTGTCTTCTTTATCTTTCAAATTTTCGTAACTGTGATAGTTTTACATTCTTGAAACATTCTTGGGTAGACACAGACCTTTGGCCACAAAATTTCAACCACAGAAGGTTTTTCAGTCAATGTGAGTTGAGTTTGCTCTGCCTTGGCTGGTTTAAGAGTTCAGCCTGCCTTTGTCAGGAAAAGTTAGTTGTGTCTACCTTCCCCCTTGGTACCCATACATAGACTTGTAGTTTATCAGATTGGGGATATATTGATACTGGCAAAGGTTTTGGACATCGGTATAACAGCCTAACAGGAATGGAGCAGTGAAGTTAGCACGCATCACAGAAATGGATAAAGAAAATCGGGGTCACAGGCAGAGAAATGCTGGGTTTAGGAGCAGCTCTGATGGGTCTCAGTAGAACTTCCCGAGGATGAAGTAATGGCTGACTTTTCTGTGCCTTCTACCATCATGGGGAGTGATCAGTCTCAGACTAATCTATGATCTGTTATAGTATTGATCTGGCTTTTTTTTTTCTTTTTTTTTTTTTTTTTTCAGAGCTGGGGACCAACCCAGGGCCTTGCGCTTCCTAGGCAAGCGCCTACCACTGAGCTAAATCCCCAACCCTTGATCTGGCTTTTTATATGTTGGGGAGGCCATGTCCAGGAGGTACTAAAAAATTGAAGGTCCAAAGACTTCTATTCAGGATTTGGTTGGCTCTGGACATGCTTCAAGTCTGTGGGGAAGAAAAGGAGAGTCAGGGAGGAGAGAAAGAGTCCATATGAAAAGCTTTCTGGGTTCAGTATGTTCTGCCCCGATGAAATGACGAACTTGACAATGGGGCAGGACTCGTAGGAAACTATTTACATTTCAGAAGTGTGAGATGCTGGTGGACTTCTCCAGGCTGTTCATGCCAGGTAACTTACTGCTGCTTACTGCCTGAGGGATTCTTCTGCCCACTACTGTGTTCACCTGCCCTGCTGTGACAGGAGTATGGGGTAGAGGCTCATTTGTAGTTTAGGCTGAGGAGAAGAGGGACATCTAGTGGTAATTTGCAATTAGGAGGTCTCCTAGGAATAGAACTGTGCCCCAAATCAGACCTCCTGAAGGGGAGACAGCCAATCAAACATTAAATTGCTGATCAGGAATTTGTCCCTCAGCCTCAAGTTTAGGAAAGAGGTTGCTCACTTTGAAGTTCCCTGGAAACAGAGTCACAAAAGGCAGTGACAGTGTCTACAGAAGACAGCAGGAGGCAAGGCTGTAAATGGGTTCTCTGCTTACCTAAGAGTCTATCTCTGTCTCTGTCTCTGTCTCTCTCTCTCTCTCTCTCTCTCTCTCTCTCTCTCTCTCTCCCCCTCTCTGTATGTGTACTGGTGTGTGGAGGACTTTAATTTTGACTAGAGGAGCAGGAAAACTTGGCAAAAAAAAAACCCTTATTAACCGACGTAAAGCGCTCACCACTTCACCTAGGAGAAGACTTTCTTCTGGGTCACTTTGGAAGGATGGGAGGCAGCGATCCACATGAAGTTAATCCATGGTAACTCAGGGGGAAGGCTTTGAACCAGGCACTATTTGCTGCTGTTGTTGCTGAAGACCAGTATTCGGTTCTCAGCTCCCACACGTTGGACCACAACTACCTGTAACCCCAGTTTCAGGGGACCGAGCGAGCCTGTGTGGGCTTCTGTCCGTACCTTATGCATATATACTAGTGAAGGCTCACACGCATGCACATGAATAAAAATAATGATAATAAAAATAAATTTAAAAATAAAGTAAATTTGCTGATGAACTATTTTAAGGTTCCCAGCAAAGGATCATGTATAATATGTAGCTTCTTGTTTAATTGAAAAAATAGGTTAGAGACACATTTCTGGCATATAGGTACAGGAAACAGGAATCTTTTCAGTGGATCTGCATAAGAAGAACACTAGTCTCCGTGGGGTTTAGAGATCTGGGACCATTAATCTCCAGCCTGGTTTGGAGACGAGGCCACAGCTGCCTGGGAGGGGTCATTATTCTCCTCTGGTGTTGTCCAGTAAGGTCTTTGTTGTCTGAGGGAGGGGCCATTATTTTCCACTGGGGCTGTCCAGTAAGGTCTTTGTTGTCTGAGGGAGGGGCCGTTATTTTCCACTTGGGCTGTCCAGTAAGGTCTTTGTCTGATTGGTTTCTCTTCACTGCTTTGTTTGAGTTCAGTGAATGCTGAGAAAACATTCTCCATTTACCTCAAGCTTTAATACGCAGATATTGCCTTTGTATGAGATAGTTACCATTTTCATACCAAAGTTGCAATTTCTATGAAGTATATCAAGACATGGAAAGTAATTGGCCATCCAGATCCAGTGCTAGGCGTTCAGCCCTGAAGTCATAGCACAAGCAGTACTAAATGAACTCAATAGGCTTTTTTATATATTTATGCGATATACATGGACCATTAATGATTGAAGAAAAAGAGGCCATGAATTTGAGATGGGGTTAGGAGCACATGGGAAGGGATGGACGAAGGAAAGAGAAAAGGAGAGTGATGTTTTATATATTTTTAAAAATGTAAAGATAGGAAAAGTAGAAAGCTTTTTAAAATCTACTTCAGTCACATAACAATCCCTTTGGGAGAGTATTTAGTATAAATATGAATAGTATATAAGTAATTTTTCCTTTATAGTTTTCATAGAATATTATAGGGTAAACATGTCCCCCCGCGGAGATGAAACTCATCGTGACCATAGCCACCACTCCTAGTGTCCCTGTAGCGTCACAAAACACAAAGGAATTAAATGCAACATTCCCCCATCACCATGGGTAAACTTTTGTGACAGCGGCTGTCCAAGTCTTAACAGTATGACTGTCCGTTATCCATGCTCAAGGTTGGACAGCTCTGAACACCTCCGGCAAACCTTTCCCCGAGTGCGAGAGCTACCAAAACTGCTGATCTCTGGGTTCAAACCAAACTCCCCTGCCTGTTCCTTTGGGTTTGGCACCGATTGTGGAATGTGAGCGAGTCTTCTAACGTTGGCGTCCTCCCAAGAACATGTCTTTCGGATTTCTCCTCTTTCTGACAAAACCTGGCCCACAATCACTTTCATAAGGCATAATTTTCTGGAAACTGAACCTTTGATAAACTAATTCTCAGATCTTTGCTCATGGCAAAGAAACGCTTGAAAAGCATTGAGAGGTTCATGGATTTTTACTGTAAGGCAGTTTCGAGGTGTTCCTAATTCAAAGAGTTGGCCTCTGTGACTAAGCAAGGTTAAAGTTAGACAATCAGATGTTTCTGCCCATGACTTCATATCTATAAATAAAAGTTGTGTAAAAAATATGTATATATATATTTAAAAACATAGAGGGTAAAATTGTTTGGGTCAGAGAGTTTACCCCTTAAAGAAAAGGGCTCAAGTTTTCATTAAGTTGAGGGAAATGTTACATGACAGGCAGGGTAACATTCTCTGTCTCTTTGTCTCTCTCTGTTTCTGTATCTCTCTGTGTCTCTGTCTCTGTCTCTCTGTCTCTGTCTCTCTCTCTCTCTCTCTCTCTCTCTCTCTCTCTCTCTCTCTCTCTGTGTGTGTGTGTGTGTGTGTGTGTGTGTGTGTGTGTGTGTGTGTTGCATAATCACCTGTGTGCCTTATGGCCAGAAGAGGACATTGGATGCCCTACCTTGAAACAGAGTCTCTCACTGAACTTTGAACTTTCCTGGAAGTCAACAAGCCTAGGTGATCCCTCTCATCTCCAACAGACACAGAACTGAGGATTTGAACTCAGGATTTAACACCTATGCAAGTGCTTTCTCCCCTGAGCCCTATTTCCAGCCTCAGTTTTTCCCTTCTCAAGGACTATCTCAGTGTGCAAAATTCAGTTCCCTGCCTGGAGTTTGAGATATGCTCAGTAGGAACTGCAGAAGATCACGGTGCCAGCATTGCAGCATTGCCTTCTTACTCTCTTAGAGGATGTGGAATGGGAAAATGTGGATAAACCAGGGCTCATATGCCAGCTGTCCTGGCTAGCTCTAGGTCAACTTGACACAAGCTAAAGTCATCTGAGAGACTGGAACCTCAACTGAGAAAATGCCTCCATAACCCTGGCCAGTAGGCAAGCAAGTCTGTAGGGCATATTTTTTAATGAGAGATTGGTGGCGAGGAGCCGGCCCATTTTGAGTGGGATATACCCGAGCTGAGGTCCTGGATTCTATCAGAAACACACTGAGCAAGCCATGATGAGCAAACCAGTGAGTAGCATCATTCCATGGCGCCTGCATCCGCTCCTGCTCTAGGTTTCTACTGAGTTTGAGTTCCGGCTTTGCTGTCTGTCAATGGACTGTGTGTGATTCAGGATGTGGAAGCAAACAAACCCTTTCCTCCCCAACTGTTTTTGATCATGGTGTTTCATCATAGCAAGAGTAGACAAGCAAAGCTATCGACTACTACAATACATTGAAAACCATCACATCAGAAAGTCAACTGAGTGAAGCTTGACTCAGGTCAACTGGCTGGAGAGGATCTGGTCCAAGTGTATCTCTTTCTTTCTGTGGGATAAAGTCAGACCCACTCTTTTCACAACTGTGCTTGTGTAGAGAGGCTTGGAGCTGGTGATGCTATCGTGTCTGCTTCCGAGTTGTTATGAAGCGAGGCACCAGCCAACTGCAGAGTAAAGGTGTAGGGAAGTCTAATTTGATTGTGGTGAGGCCCCAGCATAATGTAAATGCAAGGGCTGGGAAAACGGCTCCTCACTTGAGAGCTAGTACTGCTCGTGAAGAGGGTCTGAAGGTGCTTCCCAGCACCGGTGTTGGTCAGCTCACAACCACTTGAAGCTCTAGCTCCAGGTGCTCTGGCGACCTCTACTGGCCTCTTCCTGAAGTGCAAGGTCTTCTGGCATTTCCATCTACCTGCACATACAGCCCCACCCCCACACAGATATACACAAGAAGGGGAGGGGAATGGGATAGGGGGATTATGGCCGGGAAACCGGAAAAGGGAATAACATTGGAAATATAAATAAAAAAATATCCAATAGTAAAAACAAAATATGTAAAGCAGAAAAAAAGGAAAAGAAAAAACGCAAAAAAATTTAAAATTAAAAAAACATAACTTCAGAAAGCTGTAAATAGTTGTGGTCACAATCTATCACACTGGAGGTAAGGGATGATTTATAAGAAGAACCAGTGAACTTAAACTTAGGAGAATGAGAGAAGTAACAAACAAAACAAAACGCATTGGGGTTTAGACTGGCATTCCGTCAGAAGGAGAATATACCAGAAAGGAAAGGATACACAGGGCAGCTTGTTGTGTTTTGGGAAATGAAAGACCTAAGCAGAGAGCAGGGCATATGGGGAGAAGCCTGGAGGGGACAGTGTAGAGACAGGTTGAAGCCAGATCACCAAGGGTCTTGTGTACAAACAGAAGATCTTAAATAACCTTATAGACATGGGAAGCCATAGAAGACCCCCAGACTTGCCTTTGACAAAAAGCCATCGTGGGAGGAGTATGTGACGGAAGTTGGTGTGTCAGGCAAGGTATGAAGGCAATTAGTTCAGAGGGTAGGAGGGGCTGGAGAGGAGGGGTTGGGCACTCTTAGGAGAATGGAGGTAAAGATGGTCAAGAGCAAGGGAACCAAACCAGGCAGAATCTACATGACCTGATTGAGTTGTTAAAGTTACAAAAAGTACTTTTGCCTCTCAAAATTGCTACTTAAACAATCAACCGTAAGCCAGGAACATCAGTTTTACTCAAGAAGCCAGTATGATTTCCAGGTTTGGGAAGAGTGAGGAGACATGGGGTTGGGGGGCACTGTTGTGTAATTGAACCTGGGGCCTGTTGAGGTTACATTTCTGGGTGTCGCCGGATGGAGATGCATGGTCTGCAGTCTGGGTCTCAGGATGAATGCCTGGGATTGGGG
This sequence comes from Rattus rattus, assembly GCF_011064425.1. Lineage (NCBI taxonomy): Eukaryota > Metazoa > Chordata > Mammalia > Rodentia > Muridae > Rattus > Rattus rattus. The sequence goes on from NC_046154.1 coordinate 93,155,474, forward strand.
TGTGGCTTTGGGTGAGGCTATGCAGGGAAAGTGGCCCTTAAGCCTAAATAACTGAGTTCCGGATGCAGATGCCAAATGCTATAGGTGGACTAGTGAATATCATTAAGGATCCAGTGACACTGGACCACAAAATAAACCCATGAAAACAGGAGGGGAACTTTTTTTTTACTAGATATATTTCTTTACTTACATTTCAAATGGTATTCCCTTTCCCAGTTTCCTGTCCATAAGCCCCCATCCCCACCCCCTCCACATATGGGTATTCCCCCCATCGACCTCCCTAACTGCCCCTGACATTCCCCTGCACTGGGGGTTCAACCTTAGTAGGACCAAGGGCTTCCCGGTCCCCTGATGCCCCAACAAGGCTATTCTCTGCTACATATGCAGTTGGAGCCCTGGGTCAGTCCATGTACAGTCTTTGCATAGTGGTTTAGTCCCTGGAAGCTCTGGTTGGTTGGCATTGTTGTTCTTTCGGGGTTGCAAGCTCCTTCAACTCTTTCAGTCCTTCCTCTAATTCCCCTGATGGGGTCCTATTCTCAGTTCGGGGGTTTGCTGCTAGCATTGACCTCTGTATTGGACATGCTCTGGATGTGTCTCTCAGGAGAGACCTATAACCAGTCCCTTTTAGCATGCACTTTTAGCTTCATCAATCTTATTCAGTTTCGGTGGCTGTGTATAATATATATATATATATATTATACACATATATATACATATATATATATATATATATATGCGCTACATGTTGGGCAGGCTCTGAATGGCCTTTCCTTAAGTCGCTGCTCTAAATTTTGCTCAGGGGGGAAACTTAATGGGAAGGAAAAGAGTTCATCAGGAGAGGGAAGGAAATGGGAGAGAGAAATAGGCTGCATGTGATCAGAATGCGTTACATACACACATGAAGCTGTCAGGATGTTCTCTGGCATGTGGTAGGAACACCTAAGGGCTATACTATGAAGGTCAAAGAGAAAGACTTCAGGTAGTAGTCAAATGAGACAGTAAAAAATGCCACTGGGTTTGATGACCAGCAGACGGTTAGGGACATTGATGAAGGCGATAGTAGGGTATTAGTGGAACACGTGGCTTGGCCAAGATCACACACTGATATCTATGTGGGCCGTTTGAGACTCAGGCCAAGGTTTCTGTCTGTCAGTCCATTCTTATGTGGAACAGCTCAGAAGCTAGTCTAATTCTAAAGATCAGTGACTATGTGGACATCTTAGCCACTAAAGCCTCAGTGTCGGGGAGGTTAATAAAGAAACGTAAGTACACAATTTGTCAAATTATCAGTGGGTGTGTTAGCCAAGTTCTCGGGATGCTGATAACCCCTAGCTGAACAGAGGCACATGAGCTCGTGGCTCGACCGGCAGAAGATTCCCTTGAGAACAGGTCCCTGGGGACTTGAGTGGCCTGAGAGATGTTCTAAGACGGGGCTACTCTGTCATTTCCTCAAAGCCACAGACTTCAAAGCACTCCGGGGTCTCTCCTGTTTGTTTCACAAACAGGAAGTTTTAACAAGTAGGTCAAAGAAGAGGGTTTTTCCAACGTTCTTATGCTAAAGATTTTCCTTTCTCTGTATTAGCAATAAATCCTACAACTAAAAACGTCAACTCACCATAACTGAAGGATCTACAAAAACCATCCCCTCTTCTTTCCAGCAAAAATATTGATGCACAAAAATAATCTCTCTGTCCAGCACTGTGGTTTCAAGTATTTTTCCAGGCATAATAGGCAAGGGAAAAGAATGTAAAGAATTTTAACTGGTATGCATTCTTGGGAGATGAGACAGGCTTACTGATTTCAAGTTTATGGGGCCCATTGAGCCTGAAAGATAGACTTGTGCTTTAACCTCAGACCTCCTTCTCTTCATTCCCACTTCTGCCTCCACACATATTTATCTTCTTGTTTTTACATTTTTTCCATTTGTTTCATGAGTGTTTGTGAAGCTCATTCATGAGCCTGCCTGCATGTCTGTACCTCATGTGCATGCAGTGCATGCAGTGCTAGCAGAGGCCAGAAGAGGGCGCTGGAACCCTTGGGACTGGAGTTACAGAAGGTTCTTTCGTGCGAGTGCTGGGAACCGAATATAGGTCCTCTGGAAGGACAGCCACGGCTGTTGTGTGCTCCCAGCTCCATCTTGTTGTTAATTTCTTGGGCTATTGACCTTTTGAACTATCAAAAATGGTTACTAGCTGACTTTTCTGTTTATACAAATTTACTACATAGAAACAACTATTTTTCCATTTTCCTTTGAATAGAGATTCCATGTTTGACTAACTTGATACCTTGAGTAAAACTCGAATTTAAGATGATGAGGACAGATTTGCTTCATTCTTAATTACTTTTTTGCCTGTCTTCCTAGGTCATTGTTAAGTTTTATTGCTATTAGAAATGGATCTTTCTATTCTTATTGATGAAGAGGACTTTTTTTTTCTCTTAGAAATAAAACCACTGAACTGAGAATGGGGTCCCCAATGGAGGAGTTAGAGGAAGGACTGAAGTAGGTAGAGGGTTTTGCAACCCCATAAGAAGAACACTATTCAACCAACCAGGCAACCCAGAGCTCCCAGGGACTAAACCACCATCCCAAGAGAACACAGGGGTGGACCTATGGCTCCATTCTCATATGTAGCAAAGGATAGCCTTGTTGGGCATCAATGGGAGGAGAAGCCCTTAGTCCTGCCAAGGCTTGATGCCCCAGTGTAGGGGAATGTCAGGCCAGGGAGGCGGGAAGGGTGTGTGGGTGGGGGAACACCCTCATAGTAGCAGGGGAAGGTGGGGTGGGATAAGGGGTTTATGGACTGGGAAAGGGGATAACATTTGAAATGTAAATTTTTTAAAAATCCAATAAAAAAAAGAAATAGATACTGAACGCTATCCAATGCCTTTGGATATATGACTTTTAAAAATTGTAGTCATTCATATAATAAATAACATTTTTTCAAGTTGGACCATCTTTACCTTCCTAAGAAAATCCCGACGTGCTTATATGTCTTCATTTTTGTAATATGACGTGGCAGTGACGTGGCAAAGGTTTACAGAGAATGAGTTCCGACAGCAGGCTGCTTGGCCCCGACTTCCAGTTCAGTGTTTTCTGGTGGCTTAGACACCGGCGGATTCCTCATCCTCTCCGTGCCTATACAGTGGAGATATTAGCTCCTAGGATGAAAGGCTGTTGCAGTAGAGCGGATCACACACAGGACGCATTGGTGGTGCGCCTAGAGTGGATGGGAGCTGGAGGACGGCTGAGGGGAATGGGTTTCTTTATTCAGATTACTGATGTCGTGACAATGTTCTATGAGCCATTGAGCTGTCTGATTCAAGAAAAGGATGAAACTGTACTGGGTGTGGCCACTGATGCCACCTTGGGAAATACTAGTTTCTAAAACAACATTTGCCGTTCATGTCTGTAGCGGTATCAAATGCTGTGTCAGACTCTTAGGGGTTGCCTTGTGCACTCCACACCCACTATCACGGTGCTAGCAGGCACATTATTAAACCTTTGGTGGCTCTCTCTTAGTCCGCTAAGTATAAAGGTAAAGCATGAGTAGCAACTTTGTGGATTACATAAGAGATTATATTAATACATTTTAAGCATAAAGACTAGTGTCTCAGGCAGTGAGTTCTTAGGAAATGTTAACTCTTCTTAAAGATGTTAGCTAGTATTTCATGTAAGATTTAGAAAACGCTTGCAACAAATTGCATTGTTTCTTTTTTTTCTCTTGTTCTTTTATAATGACGTTTTTTCTTGTGGCATTAGAAATATTCTGGTTCTTCTGTAGTTACCGTCTTACTTTTCTATTGCTGTGATAAAACACCATGACCAAGATAACACAAACCCAGAAAAGAAAGCATTTAATTTAGCTTACAGTTTCAAAGGTTTAGAGTCCATGATGGTGGAGCAAAGGCATGGTGGCAGGAACATATGAGAGCTCACACCTTGAACCTCAAGCAGAAGGCAGAGAGCACTCAGGAATGGCACTAGTCTTTGATACCCACCCTGTGACACACCTCCTCCAAGGCCACACCTCCTAATCCTTTCCAAGTAGTTCTACCGACTGGGGACCAAGTATTCAAACATATGAGCCTATGGGGGCCATTCTCATTCAAACCATCACAGTTCCCTCCCATCCCCCTAGGCTTGACACCATATTGTAATAAGCATACGTTTAGCTTAATTTCAGAAGTCCACATAGTGTTTTATGGTCTCAACACTCTCTTCTGAGATGCAAGGCAATCTCTCAGCTGTAACCTCTACCAATATACAATGGCACAGAATATATACTACCATTACCTAAAGGAGGGCCAGGAGCACGGTGGGAAAATACTGTATCAAAGCAAGGTCAAAACCCAGCAGAACAAATTTCAAATTCTGTACGATAGGCCACAGCACTCATGTGGAAGTCAGAGACAGCTTGCGGTAGTTGGTTCTTTTCTTCACCATGTGGTTCTGGGAGTTGACCTCTGTTCCAGTAAAAATAAAAAAGTGGCAGAACTGGTTCCTGCGCATATCCTAGTGGTCTTCCTCCCTTGCCAGTTCTGTCTCCATTGGGCCATTGGAACTAGTGCAAATTATCTCAGCGGACCATGCTGCTTTCTGACACGCTGTCCATGACCCATTCCAACATGGCACCTTGTCAGGCTGCCTTGCCCTCACTCACAGCTCTGGCTTCCACCATGCCAGGCATGCACATCCCAATTTCGTGGTGGGCCAGTGCATCCTGCCACCATACACTCTCTTGAACTCCGTTAAGTTGACACATGAAAGAACACATCACACAATATCTTCGGATCCAATTGGTAAGATATAATTTGCTCATCTAGACAACACAAAATCCAGTATAGATCCATCCCTTAAGAATAGTCATAACACCCTGTAATATGTGCAGAGAGGAATTGTAACATCTGCCACCATGTTCTCTCAGCCCCGTCTTACTCGCTCCAGCCTCCTCTGCCTCTCTAAAACTTTTCCATCCTTCCTTCTCATCCAATGACAGGCCTCGTTCTATCCTGTACCTGCCTTCGCCTGCATAATAACATTAACCTACAGATCTCAGGTCACCAGACTTGGGGTCAGTCCCTTTACCAGCTGAGCCATCTCCCTGGCTCCCATTAGGGTCTTCATGTGCAAACTGTTGGGAGATTATTCTCCCTCTTTTTATAATGGCACCACCTTCACCCCCCCCGCCCCCACCGTGTGTGTGTGTGTGTGTGTGTGTGTGTGTGTGTGTGTGCTCATGTGTGTATACACACATATGTACATGAAGACTGAAAAGCTAGAGCCTTCAATCTCCACACATATGTACAACAAATAAAACATCTGGGGTGTGGTTTGCGTTTTGTTGACTGAGTATACTTTGTGGGACTGGACGCAGAGAGAGAGTGAAAGGCACCCGTCCACTGTGGCGGAAACTAGCAAGGGCCTCAAGCTTTCATGCACCGACCGACTCGAGGGGCAGCTTAGCAGATCTGCATCAAGTCTGCTCGCCTAGACTTGACACATGGCTTAGGGAGATAGATGCTCCTGCAGATACTAGTGCAGTCCTTCCTCGACCTGCTTCTACGCCCTCATAATAATGCTTCTGTAAGCCACTAAATTCCACACAATAAATTCCTTTCTGCTTAAACTTGCTAGTGAAGACACGGAGCTTTTGTAAAACTTTAATTTTTCACCATGTGATTCAGTAGCTGCTCTATCACCTAATTGTTGATTTTGAGTGCAACCTTTATCCTATGTCAAATCCTTATGTATTTGAGATTATTAAACTGGTTTCTTCTTCTTTTTTTCTATCTTTATTAACTTGGGTATTTCTTATTTAAATTTCAATTGTTATTCCCCTTCCCGGTTTCTGGGCCAACATCCCCCTAATCTCTACCCCTCCCCTTCTCTATGGGTGTTCCCCTCCCCATCCTTCCCCCATTACCGCCCTCCCCCCAACAATCCTGTTCACTGGGGGTTCAGTCTGGACAGGACCAAGGGCTTCCCCTTTTGCTCTTACTAGGCCTACTATTCATTGCTACCTATGAGGTTGGAGCCCAGGGTCAGTCCATGTATAGTCTTTGGGTAGTGGCTTAGTCCCTGGAAGCTCTGGTTGCTTGGCATTATTGTTCATATGGGGTCTCAAGCCCCTTCAAGCTCTTCCAGTCCTTTCTCTGATTCCTTCAGCAGGGGTCCCGTTCTCAGTTCAGTGGTTTAATGATGGCATTCGCCTATGTGTTTGCTGTATTCTAGCTGTGTCTCTCAGGAGAGATCTACATCCGGTTCCTGTCAGCCTGCACTTCTTTGCTTCATCCATCTTATCTAATTGGGTGGCTGTATATGTATGGGCCACATGTGGGGCAAGCTCTGAATGGGTGTTCCTTCAGCCTCTGTTCTAAACTTTGCCTCCCTATCCCCTCCCAAGGGTATTCTTGTTCCCCTTTTAAAGAAGGAGTGAAGCATTCACATTTTGGCATCCTTCTTGAGTTTCATGCATTCTGTCATCTAGGGTAATTCAAGCATTTGGGCTAATAGCCACTTATCAATGAGTGCATACCATGTGTGTTTTTCTGTGATTGGGTTACCTCCTCAGGATGATATTTTCCAGTTCCATCCATTTGCCTATGAATTTCATAAAGTCATTGTTTTTGATAGCTGAGTAATATTCCATTGTGTAGATGTACCACATTTTCTGTATCCATTCCTCTGTTGAAGGGCATCTGGGTTCTTTCCAGCTTCTGGCTATTATAAATAAGGCTGCTATGAACATAGTGGAGCATGTGTCTTTTTTATATGTTGGGGCATCTTTTGGGTATATGCCCAAGAAAGGTATAGCCAGGTCCTCAGGTAGTGCAATGTCTAATTTTCTGAGGAATCTCTAGACTGATTTCCAGAATGATTGTACCAGTCTGCAATCCCACCAACAATGCAGGAGTGTTCCTCTTTCTCCACATCCTTGCCAGCATCTGCTGTTACCTGAGTTTTTGATCTTAGCCATTCTCACTGGTGTGAGGTGAAATCTCAGGGTTGTTTTGATTTGCATTTCCTTTATGACTAAAGATGTTGAACATTTCTTTAGGTGTTTCTCAGCCATTCGGCATTCCTCAGCTGTGAATTCTTTGTTTAGCTCTGAATCCCATTTTTTAAATAGGGTTATTTATCTCCCTGCAGTCTAACATCTTGAGTTCTTTGTATATTTTGGATATAAGCCCTCTATCAGTTGGTTTCTTCTTATGTGTCCTCCTTCCAACAGGATAACATTATTTTACTTTTGAAATTGTTTTCATCCTGCGACAATTCCTCACATGTACACACAGGGTAGTGATCATGTCTACCTCCTGTCCTCTTAACTCCCTCTACTTGGAACTCCTAACACCCACCCCTTCTGTTTGTATGTGATACCACACCACTTTAACTACTGTAGCTTTGCGGTAATTTTTAATATGTGTTTGGATAAGTGCCCTCTTTCCAATGAATTCATCCAACATTTTTCTAGAAGCCGATGGGTTTTTCCATGATATGAATACTTTTTGCTTTATTCTAAATATGTCTTGGTTGAGTGTAAGTTGAACTCATAAAAATTAATAATTAAATGTATTAAATGTGCATTTCTCCCATTGTTGCCACATCCATTTTATTGAGTGAAGTTATACTTAACATAGTGCAATGGTCGGGCCTCCTTTTGACACAGTGTTCGCCAGCAGAGTCTGGAATTATGTGGCATCAGTCTCAAGGAGACCCAGGTGTCCGTGGGCTCCACTCCTCTTTGACTGTGACACAGCACACACCCACACATCCTTGTTCATTCCTTCAAGGCTTGTAATGCTCGCTGGGATCTTTTATTTCAAATTTAGCCACAAATGATCTCACCATTTTCCCAATGGAGGTAACCCAAATTTAGCAATAGGAGCCTCTGTCACTGTGTCTAAGTCTCTTCCTTTTATCCCTTCTGTTTTTTGTGTCTTTGGTTTTTTTGTTTTTTATTTGTGTGTGTGTGTGTGTGTGTGTGTGTGTGTGTGTGTGTGTTACATTTCAATATAACACCATTGGGATATATCAGAGATTCAAAGAAGTGGAAATATCTAGAGTTGATATTCTAAAAGTAGAGAAAACCATTTCCTACTTCAAGTGAAGCTGTACTCATCCCGAAGAACAATTTGGCAACATGCCTCAACATCTATGTGATATGCACGTGTGTGATGTGCTAACAAGCACTCTGTGGTGCAAGTAACGGGAAGCAACCTGAATTAACGTAAAGAACAGTGGCTGGGACTTTTACTTTGATGGTAAAGGAGATACTGAGGCAGCCTCGGGGCGGTGTCTGCTGCCCCGTTCTTGAGTTCTTGTCTCCTCAGTGTATCGCTTTTACCTTCTTCTATCTGTACTCACATGTGGTTCTTCTTGGCTATTGCTTTGGAGCTTGGTTCTTTGATTGAAATGATACATGGCTTCCTGTCTTTGGCATCTATTCTTCCAAATTCTATTGCCTTGAACTCCAGGTTTTGCTCAGTATTTACATTCTCTCTCTCTCTCTCTCTCTCTCTCTCTCTCTCTCTCTCTCTCTCTCTCTCTCTCCCCTCCCTCCCTCCCTCTCTCTCTCTCCTGCCCTCCTTCCCCTCCCCTCCCCTTCTTCCTCCTCAACTCTCTCTTACTTTGTTTCTGCCGCCTTTGCAAATGGGTCATATGTGACATTTTTACCACAAAACAAGGTGTCTGAAACTGCTTCAATATGAAGGTAAATGGTTTTTTCTGTATATATATACATATATATATATATATATATATATATATATATATATATGATGAATAGATTCTCCATGTCATTTCCTGACTCCTCCTGTACTAGGCGTAGGTATGACAAGGGAAAGCCCACACTGGAGTCGATATGGAGTCTGCTTGGAAGAGGGGGAGGACTTGTTCATTAGACTTGATAGTGCCATCCATCCTCAGCCAGGACAGTCTCCCCGGCACTTCTCCATTCAGCTTCTTGGCTTCCAACGACAGTGACTCAGCTTGGGGGTTTATAAAACAGTGAGTCAACCCAAACTATGGAATGAAGTATGGTTCTTGCATTTAATAAGCTTAGTCATCCTGGGGCTCTCCCACCCTGTCTATGCATATCCACCACACAGCTGCATTGTTCATTATCTGTTGTTATTATGAGCCATTGCTTAGCCCTTGTGTGGGTTTGTAAGAGGGCAAGTTTAGTCTTCAAGACTAAACGAAGTAAGATGTCTTTTGTTTGCACCTGATGGTGGCATTGTCATGTTCCACTTTTCTGGCACGCAGAGCTGGATTTTTTTTGCTCTCTCTGAAACATAGAAAAGTTGGTTTTTCTGCCACTTCTGTCTTTTTAGGGGTGGGGGATGTGAGGTAAGATATAACACGGTGTGGAAGCTGTTCTAGAAGAAAGTATAGAAACGTCTCTGGCTTTAGGCAGGGAAAAGGGGTATTTTGTCAGGTGCATGCTTCTACACAATCAGAAAATCCCTATCCCTCTGGTTACTTCTTATTGCAGATAACACAGCGATAGCCATCAGCTTGTCACCATGCTGGTGGTCTGAAGGTCGCAGTCTGAGGTCAGAACATGTCTCTGGGCTTGGGAAATAGCTCAGTCAGCTGGGTGCTTGCCTAACAAACATAGACACCAATTTGATACCCAGAACCCATGTTTAAAAAGCTAGGTGTGATAATAGTCAAAACACTAAACGCTCAAAATAAAGAAAAGAATATTAAAAGCAGTAAGGGAAAAAGGTCAAGTAACATATAAAGGCAGACCTATCAGAATCACACCAGACTTCTAGCCAGAAACTATGAAGGCCAGAAGATCCTGGACTGATGTCATACAGACCCTAAGAGAACACAAATGCCAGCCCAGGCTACTGTATCCTGCAAAACTCTCAATTAACATAGATGGAGAAACCAAGATATTCCATGACAAAACCAAATTTACACAATATCTTTCTACAAATCCAGCACTACAAAGGATAATAAATGGTAAAGCCCAACATAAGGAGGCAAGCTATACCCAAGAAGAGGCAAGAAACTAATCGTCTTGGCAACAAAACAAAGAGAAGAAAAGCACACAAACACAACCTCACATCCAAATATGAATATAACAGGAAGCAATAATCACTATTCCTTAATATCTCTCAACATCAATGGCCTCAACTCCCCAATAAAAAGACATAGATTAACAAACTGGATACATAGCGAGGACCCTGCATTCTGCTGCCTACAGGAACACACCTCAGAGACAAAGACAGACACTACCTCAGAGTGAAAGGCTGGGAAACAACTTTCCAAGCAAATGGTCTGAAGAAGCAAGCTGGAGTAGCCATTCTAATATCAAATAAAATCAATTTCAACTAAAAGTCATCAAAAAAGATAAGGAAGGACACTTTATATTCATCAAAGGAAAAAATCCACCAAGATGAACTCTCAATCCTAAATATCTATGCCCCAAATACAAGGGCACCTACATACGTAAAAGAAACCTTACTAAAGCTAAAAACACACATTGCACCTCACACAGTAATAGTAGGAGATTTCAACACCCCACTCTCATCAATGGACAGATCATGGAAACAGAAATTAAACAGAGATGTAGACAGACTAAGAGAAGTCATGAGCCAAATGGACTTAACGGATATTTATAGAACGTTCTACCCTAAAGCAAAAGGATATACCTTCTTCTCAGCTCCTCATGGTACTTTCTCCAAAATTGACCATATAATTGGTCAAAAAACAGGCCTCAACAGATACAGAAAGATAGAAATAATCCCATCGTGCTATCGGACCACCACGGCCTAAAGCTGGTCTTCAATAACAATAAGGGAAGAATGCCCACATATCGTGGAAACTGAACAATGCTCTACTCAATGATAACCTGGTCAAGGAAGAAATAAAGAAAGAAATTAAAAACTTTTAGAATTTAATGAAAATGAAGGTACAACATACCCAAACTTATGGGACACAATGAAAGCTGTGCTAAGAGGAAAACTCATAGCGCTGAGTGCCTGCAGAAAGAAACAGGAAAGAGCATATGTCAGCAGCTTGACAGCACACCTAAAAGCTCTAGAACAAAAAGAAGCAAATACACCCAGGAGGAGTAGAAGGCAGGAAATAATCAAACTCAGAGCTGAAATCAACCAAGTAGAAACAAAAAGGACCATAGAAAGAATCAACAGAACCAAAAAGTTGGTTCTTTGAGAAAATCAACAAGATAGATAAACCCCTAGCCAGACTAACGAGAGGACACAGAGAGTGTGTCCAAATTAACAAAATCAGAAATGAAAAGGGAGACATAACTACAGATTCAGAGGAAATTCAAAAATCATTAGATCTTACTATAAAAGCCTATATTCAACAAAACTTGAAAATCTACAGGAAATGGACAATTTCCTAGACAGATACCAGGTACCGAAGTTAAATCAGGAACAGATAAACCAGTTAAACAACCCCATAACTCCTAAGGAAATAGAAGCAGTCATTAAAGGTCTCCCAACCAAAAAGAGCCCCGGTCCAGACCGGTTTAGTGCAGAATTCTATCAGACCTTCATAGAAGACCTCTTACCAATATTATCCAAACTATTCCACAAAATTGAAACAGATGGAGCACTACCGAATTCCTTCTATGAAGCCACAATTACTCTTATACCTAAACCACACAAAGACCCAACAAAGAAAGAGAACTTCAGACCAATTTCCCTTATGAACATTGACACAAAAATACTCAACAAAATTCTGGCAAACCTAATCCAAGAGCACATCAAAACAATCATCCACCATGATCAAGTAGGCTTCATCCCAGGCATGCAGGGATGGTTTAATATCTGGAAAACCATCAACGTGATCCATTATATAAACAAACTGAAAGAACAAAACCACATGATCATTTCATTAGATGCTGAGAAAGCATTTGACAAAATTCAACACCCCTTCATGATAAAAGTCCTGGAAAGAATAGGAATACAAGGCCCATACCTAAACATAGTAAAAGCCATATACAGCAAACCAGTTGCTAACATTAAACTAAATGGAGAGAAACTTGAAAGCAATCCCACTAAAATCAGGGACTAGACAAGGCTGCCCTCTCTCCCTACTTATTCAATATAGTTCTTGAAGTTCTAGCCAGAGCAATCAGACAACAAAAAGGAGATCAAGGGATACAGATCGGAAAAGAAGAAGTCAAAATATCACTATTTGCAGATGATATGATAGTATATTTAAGTGATCCCAAAAGTTCCACCAGAGAACTACTAAAGCTGATAAACAACTTCAGCAAAGTGGCTGGGTATAAAATTAACTCAAATAAATCAGTAGCCTTCCTCTACACAAAAGAGAAACAAGCCGAGAAAGAAATTAGGGAAACGACACCCTTCATAATAGACCCAAATAATATAAAATACCTCGGTGTGACTTTAACCAAGCAAGTAAAAGATCTGTACAATAAGAACTTCAAGACACTGAAGAAAGAAATTGAAGAAGACCTCAGAAGGTGGAAAGATCTCCCATGCTCATGGATTGGCAGGATTAATATAGTAAAAATGGCCATTTTACCAAAAGCGATCTACAGATTCAATGCAATCCCCATCAAAATACCAATCCAATTCTTCAAAGAGTTAGACAGAACAATTTGCAAATTCATCTGGAATAACAAAAAACCCAGGATAGCTAAAACTATCCTCAACAATAAAAAAAAGGACTTCAGGGGAATCACTATCCCTGAACTCAAAGCAGTATTACAGAGCAATAGTGATAAAAACTGCATGGTATTGGTACAGAGACAGACAGATAGACCAATGGAACAGAATTGAAGACCCAGAAATGAATCCACACACCTATGGTCACTTGATTTTTGACAAAGGAGCCAAATCCATCCAATGGAAAAAGATAGCATTTTCAGCAAATGGTGCTGGTTCAACTGGAGGTCAACATGTAGAAGAATGCAGATCGATCCATGCTTATCACCCTGTACAAAGCTTAAGTCCAAGTGGATCAAGGACCTCCACATCAAACCAGACACACTCAAACTAATAGAAGAAAAACTAGGGAAGCATCTGGAACACATGGGCACTGGAAAAATTTCCTGAACAAAAACACCAATGGCTTATGCTCTAAGATCAAGAATCGACAAATGGGATCTCCATAAAACTGCAAAGCTTCTGTAAGGCAAAGGACACTGTGGTTAGGACAAAACGGCAACCAACAGATTGGGAAAAGATCTTTACCAATCCTACAACACATAGAGGGCTTATATCCAAAATATACAAAGAACTGAAGAAGTTAGACAGCAAGGAGACAAATAACCCTATTAAAAAATGGGGTTCAGAGCTAAACAGAGAATTCACAGCTGAGGAATGCCGAATGGCTGAGAAACACCTAAAGAAATGTTCAACATCGTTAGTCATAAGGAAATGCAAATCAAAACAACCCTGAGATTTCACCTCACACCAGTGAGAATGGCTAAGATCAAAACTCAGGTGACAGCAAATGCTGGCGAGGATGTGGAGAAAGGGAACACTCCTCCATTGTTGGTGGGGTTGCAGACTGGTACAACCATTCTGGAAATCAGTCTGGAGGTTCCTCAGAAAATTGGACATTGAACTACCTGAGGATCCAGCTATACCTCTCCTGGGCATATACCCAAAAGATGCCCCAACATATAAAAAAGACACGTGCTCCACTATGTTCATCGCAGCCTTATTTATAGTAGCCAGAAGCTGGAAAGAACCCAGATGCCCTTCAACAGAGGAATGGATACAGAAAATGTGGTACATCTACACAATGGAATATTACTCAGCTATCAAAAACAATGACTTTATGAAATTCGTAGGCAAATGGTTGGAACTGGAAAATATCATCCTGAGTGAGCTAACCCAATCACAGAAAGACATACATGGTATGTACTCATTGATAAGTGGCTATTAGCCCAAATGCTTGAGTTACCCTAGATGCCTAGAACAAATGAAACTCAAGACGGATGATCAAAATGTGAGTGCAGATCGCTCATGAGAGACACAGCCAGAATACAGCAAATACAGAGGCGTATGCCAGCAGGAAACCACTGAACTGAGAACAGGACCCCTGTTGAAGGAATCAGAGAAAGAACAGGAAGAGCTTGAAGGAGCTCGTGACCCCATATGTACAGCAATGCCAACCAACCAGAGCTTCAGGGACTAAGCCACTACCCAAAGACTATACATGGACTGACCCTGGACTCTGACCTCGTGGGTTGCAATGAATATCCTAGTAAGAGCACCAGTGGAAGGGGAAGCCCTGGGTCCTGCTAAGACTGAACCCCTAGTGAACTAGACTGTTGGGGAGAGGGCAGCAAGGGGGGGAGGGGTGGGAGGGGAACACCCATAAGGAAGGGGAGGGGGGAGGGGGATGTTTGCCCGGAAACCGGGAAAGGGAATAACACTCGAAATGTATATAAGAAATACTCAAGTTAATAATAATAAAAAAAAAAAAAAAAAAGCTAGGTGTGGGCTGGAGAGATGGCTCAGTGGTTAAGAGCACTGACTGCTCTTCCAGAGGTCCTGAGTTCAAATTCCAGCAACCACATGGTGGCTCACAACCATCTGTAATGAGATCTGGTGCCCTCCTCTGGTGTGTCTGAAGACAGCTACAGTGTACTTATATATAATAAATAAATAAATCTTAAAAAAAAAAAAAAGCTGGGTGTGTTCGCACATTTTTAAATCCAAGGGTTTGGCAGGCCAAGACAGGTGGATCCCAGAAGTTTGCCAGCCAACCAGTTTACTGGACTGGAGAGTTTCAGGCCTGTGAGAGATTTCAGAAAGAAATACCTGAGATTGTGTCTGACTCCCACCTGCAGAGACATTCACAGCCCCCCTACACACACACACACACACACACACACACACACACACACACACACACGGGTGTGCGCACAGCTCTCATTCTTTCCGAAGGTTTCCAGAGACCATTAACAGTTCTGGTTTTTCAGTTGCACAGAATTTAGAGACACAAACCACCCTCCCTTTTCAAAACTGAGCTCTGTCTAGTAGCCCTTCTCCCCTTTTCTCCAAGTGGGAAAAGTTTTGTAGTGCTGGCGACTTTGGAGAGAGAATTTGCTGGTTAACAAGTTGGAAGATAAATCACTTTATTCTTTCAAGGAGCATTCTTCCACATATGTCGGCTTTGGCGCTGCTGTGGGCAAATACTCAGCTCACAAGCTGTTGATCTTTTCAGATGCTTGTCAGCCGCTGGTCCCCAGCCAAGCACTGAATCATCTACAAGTGCTGCCAGGGCCTTTTCTATGTGATTCCCCAACACATGCCCACCCCTCCCCATTTCTGGAGACTTCTATTCCTCCTGAATATCCCTGTCTGGGAAAGATTATCTTGGCAAAGAAGCATGGATATTGGGAAATCAGAGAGGCAGCTTCTCTGTCGCCAAGCAGAGGTGGTGCCTTGCTAAATCTGGGCGGGAGCAGTGGGGAGTTTGGAGAGCCTCAGTCTGTGAGCTCATTCCTTTCCTTAGATGACTTCAGCCCCATAAGGCAGGGAAGGATATGTGAGAGGCCCGTACTCAAGCTGATCAGTCTTTTCTGACACAGCCTTCGGAACTACCCTGAGATTAAAAAAAAAATAAGAATGCATGGTGTTGGGAGCACTAAACAAACAGTGTTACCACCTTAGAATTACTCTTTGTGTGTGTGTGTGTGTGTGTGTGTGTGTGTGTGTGTGTGTGTGTGTGTGTGTGTGTGTGTGTACCATGGCTAGAGATAAGAAGAAAATCTTTAGGCATTTATCTCCTCTCACCTTGTCCATTCTGGGGATCAAACTTAGGTCACCAGGCTTGGTGATAAGCATCTTTACCCCGTCTTAGTCAGGGTTCTTTAGAGTCACAGAACATATGGGTAGTCTTTATATAGCAAGGGAATGGGTTGATGACTTACAGTCTGTAGCCCCAACAATGGTCAGCAGCAGCTGTGAATGGAAGTCCAAGGATCTAGCAGTTGCTCAGTACCACAAGGCAGGCAATCGGAGAAGAGAGAATCTTTCTTCTTCAATGTCCTCATGTAGGTCTCCAGTAGAAGGTGTGTCCCAGATTAAAGGTGTGTACCACCATGCCTGGATCTGGGACTTTCTTTGTCTCAGATGACCTTAAACTCAGAGATCTCCTTGCCTTAGTCTTCTGGGATTCATATGCTTTTCCATCCCAAGATCCAGGCCAGAAATTTGTATCTCCCAGCCTCAAGATCAAGATCACAGCTGAGCCTTCCAATTCTAGATTGTAGTTCATTCCAGATACAGTCAAGTTGACAACTAGGAACAGCCACTACACCTCCTGAGCCATCTTGCCAATCCAGCCAAAAGAATTTGCATGCAACTTGGGTTTGTTGATATATAAAATACACAAACACCAGTCATTTCCTGATACACTTCCTTTAAAGCAGCTTTTGGAGTATGTCTAATTTTATCATTTATTTAAAGATGAAAGCAATTTTCATGTTAATGAGATGAATGGGCCTGTTTATTTTTACACTGTTAAATCATGGATAAACATCTGATACTGCAGGATGGGGAACATTTTAAACATTTTTCAGAGTTTATTAATACTTCATAATTGCCAATTGCTTAGCATGCATTTTGGCAATTTATCCTACCAATCCTATTTACAATTATTCCCCAAACCAACACATTCATTCTTTTTAAATTTATATATTAAACAAATACTGCTCACCTGCCTAATGAAAGGCACTGCGGATGCCAGAAGAACATTAGTGAATGAGACAGTCAAGGTCGATTTCCTTCTAGTAGAGAAAACTAACAATGTTCATGGACATAATATGAACAAGGTGATTTCTTTAATTGTGGGCTGCATTGATGGAAGTTTAGGCAGGAGGATCACCAGTTTAAAGTGAGCCACATATACAGGATAATCTAGAAGACAGACAGACAGACAGATAGATAGATAGATAGATAGATAGATAGATAGATAGATAGATAGATAGATAGATAGATAGATGATTGTATAGGTGTTATAGGTAATAAGGAAATTGTCAACGGTGATGTTCCAAAGGAAGAACATTTTCCAGAGACTTGAATGGTAATCTGGTGTGTGCTAAGTCTAATAATAAATTCACAGTTGTTAGTCTTTCCCAGTTTCTCTACATACTACCCTGAAGCCTGACTCAAGGAGTAAAGTAAAGGAGAAGGAACGCATCTTCTGAGGTTCTCTGTGACTTTGTTAGCATCATTGACTAAATTACATGCAAATTACATGGTACCATGAAGTAAGACAGAAAGAACCTGGAGAAATAAGGAATGGGAGAATGACATCATCATTGCAGTCAACTGGATGGGGAATGACATCATCATTGTAGTCAACCCACCATACGCTTTGATTTTTATGTTTTTGTTCTTTATCAAAATAATAAATGCATTTTAAGGCTTCCTGTCCTTCCTTTCCATAGTAGGCTGCTCTGTGCTTTTGGATATAGTATCTGAATCTTCTCAAGCTTCTCTGAGAATAAGGATTAGAGCCTTCACGGACCTTGCATCTGCAGGAGGTGCTTTTTCCTTGGATGAATTATTACTGTTGCTACAGCAGCTGTTGTTCTTGTTGATCCTTGGGCCTTCTCTTGTTGCCATGGTTCATTTCAGACATCTCCTATGTTGAGGTCTCTTCTATTTGTGAAGCTCTGGGCTAGCCAATATCAGGTGCAGCTGTAAGCTTTTTCCTCCAGTGGGCCTCCTTTGAATAGGAGCACTAAAATGACCACAGCCTTGATTTACTTGTCAAGGTAAAAGCAATGACTACGTAGACAAATACCTAGGTGAGGAATGCTTCACCTGCAGGTACCAGTACACACTAGCACAACTCTGACCAATCCAGATAAATTATGTAATAAATCAGACAACAGACAATAGACACAGTATCTGATTTGTGGTTAAGTTGGAGCCAGCCATCAGGTTCCTGGGAATGGAGTGAAGAGGTGGAAGAAGCTGGCCATGCAGAAGGACATCCCTGGGTTACTTTCGCCTGTCCGGGAAGGACCCAACCAAAGTTTAGCCAGGAAAGATGGCTCCCACTTTTATTACATTCATTCCTTGTTCAGTTGCGATCATGATCTGCCAGCAGGACCCCTCCCACTTGCTGTCTTCCAAATCGATGGTCAATGAAGCTTCCTTGTGGAGATAAACACATATATTTCCTCCTCTTCTGTCTTGAACTGGAAGTGACTTAAAATTTCAGACTCCAAGCCCCACAACTACCCCTCAGGCCCCAGTGGCAAAGAAGATGACCGAACACGGATTCCTCAAGTTCAGGAATGAAAGTCACTTCACTGATACTTAACACTGTCAGTTCTACTCCACTCATGGCCTCTTGGTCACTTTTTCCTTTGTAGCAAAATAACAACAACAAAAAAGAGTGTCAGTTTAAAATATTTCCCTTCAAAAAGTGTACACCCATCACCTCCATTATGAGTCACCTGTTGGTGCTACCAAGCCTAGAAGCAAACTGATCACAGCAAGAGCAGACTTTACCCTTGCTCTGAAATTCGTTCTAGTCCTCTATGATCTAGCATTTCTATGATCACTTTGGGAAAGATATTTAGGTACGAAGAGAGGTTCTTCTGTAAGTTCTCAACTAAAAATATCTCCAGGCGACTAGTAGTTCTCACACTTCTACCACCCCCAGCCCCCACAGGAGAAACGTCCCAGAGATAAGCTTCTCTCATTGGGATGGTCCAGCCTTAAAGATCTCAGGCTCGCTTCAGGAAAATTACCTACCCTGCACCACTGGTCCACAGTCCTAGGTTATCCAAATGCCGAGGCTCCTACACAAGCCTCCATCTTTGAATTTAAAGTCTAGGGGAGTTGAACAATGGTTTTCTTTCTCTTCCAAGTTTTGGTGGGAGGTTTACTAGTCTTTCCTGGCTTGGAACTTTGGAAAGCCATCCCAAGTCCTGTACACAGTGTCGTTGTTGAGGAGGCCTCAGCACATTCAGAATAGTGGAAAACTTAGCACTGGGTGGAATTTCACTTGATTGTTGAATCATGAAAGGCACATAACTACTAGAACTTAAAAAATAAGAGTTGGTATTACTTTGGGATGTATTAGCTCCAATTAACCAGTACCTTTTAAATGTGAAGAGCCCGTGTTAAATCCATTAAGCTTTCGCAGTCACAAGAGAAAAATTGCAGGGGCTACTCTCCTGTCCTAAGCATTTCTCAACATTTGTGTTATTTCCAACTAAGCTACTTCATTTCAATTGAACTTTCTTATTATTTGAATACAATAGATGTAGAGTGGAAACTTTGTGGTCTAAAGCTGAGTAACCTGGGATATGAGCAGCCATGCCTCAGGGGTCATAATCCAAGACACATACAGATGAGCTCCGCGACGCAGTGGCATTGCCTGTCATTATGGACGCCCGGGTGCTATTTCTCTGCTGTAGCAAGGTCACAAGATCCTCTTGCCACTTGTCCCATTCTGAAGGATTAATTGTTCCACTTGGAAAAACCTAGAAAATCAACTGGAGAGATTACACCGAATGCTCAGAGCAGACGGAAGAACAAGAAAAGGATGTCCTGTGGGAATGTGAGAAGACTCTCCTGGGTGACAACTGGGATCATTGGGGTCCAGACATAGACAATATTCACTCTCCAGATACCCTATTACAATGGAAAGACTTCTGGAAATATTGGGTGCTCAAAGGATTTAAAGAACATTTAAATGCTCAAAGCATTTAAAGCATTTAGATATCTGAGTTCCTAGACTGAGTTTATAATAATTTAAAAGTTCATGTGTGTCATGGGAAAGTGGCTGAGCTCTCTGATTTAAGTGATTCCCTGGATTTGAGTAATGTCCGTGGCCTGTGTAAATCAAGTCTTACGCTGTCCTTCCCAAACACTGAATCCTGCATAAGCTCTTGGGGTCTTTCCCTAAGGGTCCAAAAATGACCAAATCCAGAATGCAATTCTCTGATTTGAGGCAAGAGATCATGTATTTGCCAACCATGGGCCCTGTCACTTTTATAGTCAATTTTCTTGCTCATAAAGTAAGATTAAGCATCCATACAAGCCCGTCTTTGAATATTCAAAGTTATCTAACCCTGCAGAGGACCTGTAGAGGCCCCTCTTTGCCTTCAGATACATTTTTACGGCAGGTTTGTTGTTTTGTTTTGCTTTGCTTTTTGATTTTTGTTTGTTTGTTTGTTTGTTATAACAAATTCCTCAAGGTTAAAGACTTAATAGGGCATTGAGTCTTCCTAGCACCTCATCCATTCTTTTGCTATAATTAAACAAGTTTGTTGTTATCTTCCTCCAGTCAAATATTGGCAGCTTAAAACATGGATTACACAAAAGATTCAGGTGCATTGCAAATTTCTCCAAAGAATGAAAATTACATCTGGACCACAAAATGGTCAGGAGCGTGGGCTTTAAGACATTATTGCACTGGGACACCATGGATGCACTGCTTACTGTTTGACCTGACGTAGGTTACCTAACTCCCTAGAAGTATATATCCCATGAAATTGTGGTAAGACCTTATGGGGGTGTGTGCGTGTGTGTGTGTGTGTGCATGTGCGTATGCATGTGCATGTGTATGTATGTGTGTGTGTATATGTGTGTATATATATGTGTGTGTGTGTGCATGTGTGTATGTAGATGTCTATATGTATATGTGTGAATCTGTAGATGTGTATATATGTATGTGTATATGTGTGTATATGCATATGTATATGATGTATGTGTATATGTGTATGATGTATATGTATGTGTGTGTGTATATGTGTGTATGAGCATGAGAGCATACACAGGCACACGAGAGAATCTGATATAAAATGTCCCCAACAGGCTCATGCACCGGAACACTTGATCCCCACCTGTGGTTGTGCTTGGAAGACTGTGGAGAGTTTATGAGGTGAGACACAGCTAGAGGAAGTGAATTCTAGGCAGAGGTCTTGAGGCTGCACCTGCTTGCTGTCTCCTTTGCTTCTTGGTCTGTAGAACTATAACAAGCTACATGGCCAGTTCCTGTCACCACAGATTGAGCCTCACCCACAAAGCCCTCCACTCCCCACCCTGGGGAAATTCTCACCTAAGTTGTTTCTTGTCAGCTTGTTGGTCACAGTGAGGAGAGTGACATATATGGACTTCCCGGGATCTGCAGTCTTTAGAGTACTTTGCTGGATAATGATGTGGGAGAGTTAAGCTGCGGACCTCAGCTCTTCTCATTCCTTTTCCTATCTAGGTCTACCCATGTTAGGTCTACACAACACATGAAGGTCACAGATGTTTATCTTCTCTTCACTGCAACCGCTTTTCAGCTAAGCCCTGACCCTACACATGCACATAGCCTTCTCCAGGGTCCCAAAGCCACAAGCCAGGTGATTGCTGCAGCAGCGAGTCTGGGGTTCTTGATAACTGTGATGAGGTTCACAAGGAAGGAGCCAGGCTCTGGGTAGGCATGTCTTCTTGTCTCTCCTTGGACCTCTCACCTCATGGGAAAGATCCAGGCTAGAGAAGAACCTGGTAAAGTTTGCTTAGCCCCATGGCCCATGCTAGGGCCCCTCTTTCTCAGGCCCTGAACTTGGTGCTGGTCTCTGTTCTGGATTCTTTATACCAAGTGAGACTCACTGGTGGCAGTTTCTAGATTGCATCGTTAGTGCCAGATTTGGCATTTTCTTTGATGAACAATTCCTTTTGTGGTCTTTGTGAATCCTTGTTAGCTCTGCTTGGAGAACTTTCCCAAGTGGGAGAGAACATGTGCTGATCTTGACAACAGAAAGAATTCTGGCTCACCAGACTGTCCTCATTTCAGCACACAGAGACATAACCCTCCAGGAACCCTCTTCCTCAGACTTGGTGAAAAAACATCCATTTCTTCCTGAATTCAGAGAACCCAGGCTTCTCAGTCAAGAGAGTTTAGGGATGGCCTACATTTTATAACTAAGAAACAGGATAGACGGGTTGACTCGTCACACCTTCCTCCTCCATCTTCTTTCTTGGTCTGCTCTGAGAGCCTGTCACACTTTCAGAGACAGGCACACAGCCACCACTAGTGTTCAGGCGTAGCTTCTTGTAGTAAAGACTTACTGGGCTAACTATGTCGTTGTTCCTGCTGTGAAAGGTAAGATGGGAACTTTCTTTCTCATGTATTTTGAGGCCGAAATTCACAAACTCTGCTCCTTCCTGCATTAGCAACTGTAATCAAACATCTAACAAGAAGCAGCTAACATTAGCGAGGGCTTGACTCCGTTTGCACTTGGAATAAAAAAAAAATCCATCCTGGTGAGGGAGCCCTGGTGGCTGGAGCCGGAGGTGTCTAATTTTATTGGGTCTGTGGTCAGATACAGATGGCAAACATGACCAAGTCACTAAACTCTCAAGCCTTTGCTAACGACTTCCCATCTCTCCAGTGAGCTTCACTTCCAAGCACTGCTACCAGGCTGGGGCCGAGTGTTCAAACGTGAGCCTCTGGGAAAGACATTTCCCATTCATTTCACATTTAAAGTTTAGTTACTTCTTTAATAGGTTTAGTTGGTTCTTTAGTAAGAAAGGAAAGTGAAGCCCTGAACCCCCTTCCCTAAAGACTCAACTTCACTGTTTCTGCATATGTGTTATGTTAAGTTTTTCAATATACAATGTACAACTCCTCCCACCCCCTTTCTCCACACACAGCCCAGGCTGCCTCATACGCACATTACTCTTGCCTCAGTTTCTCAAATGTTGGGATTATATGTGTCACCACATCTGACTACTGTGTGTTCCTTAACCAGATGACTTTGTCTATCAAAATGAGACAGGCAGAAAGAAATCTTGATGAATTAAATGTTTGGAAGTCAAGAAACTCAAGACTTTGAATCCAAGAGGGTGATTTCAGCCCGTTTACCCCAATCACACCCTCATCCATTCCAAACGCTGAGGCTGTAATCAAGACACCCGCTAAAGGAGAGCAGGACTCAGCCAAGGAAACAACAGGAGGGCGTTGTGAGGACGCCAGGAGCTTTGAGGGTCTTTGGGCAGGATAACAGGTGAGTCTGAACCTGGACACATGAGAGAGCGATGTCTGGAGAGCACACAAAAAGCACAGCCCAGCAGAGTCCTGCGGAATCCTTTAACCCAGAGTGCCAGGGCTGAGGGCTGAGGGTGTGATGGGAGCTCTAGCCTTTGTCCTGGGTTGGAAGCCCAACCTTCAGCTACTTCAGGTCACAGCACCAACACCTCACCAGCAAACCGCTCTGGAATCATAGAGCAGCCTCATGCCTGATACATGACCTTCCTCCACACCGCTCCCAATCCACCTGAGGTGATTCCACCCCAGGCCTGTCCAAAGCAGAGGCATAGTGTTCTGTCTCCACTGCCTGAGGAAGGATGTTCTCTAGGGTGCCGGGATGCAAGTCATTCTCTGGAGCTCCCGGAAGGGACAAGCTGAAGCCAGGCTTCTGCTGACAGCCACAGGGTGGAAGCCCTTCTCCCTCCAGTCCAGCTTCTTTCTCATGCATCTCCTCAGAGCACTGCCTCAGGTACTTTCACAAGAATCCTCAACTGAGCATTGGCTTCTACAGTGCCCCAGGAATGGTCCTGGGGAACTTCCTCTAAGAACAGAATCTTAATGTCAGACCATCTTTTAGAGTAGATGGAATATTGACAGCCCATGGTATATTGTAGTGGTATGATTAATTGATTAATAAAGTTACATTAACAGATAGAAATATGCACTAACTTGTGTGTCTCTGCCTTTAAAGTCATATTTGTTGGAGGAGGAGTAGATGTGGGGGTGGGGAAGAAAGGAGATAGGGGAGGGACTAGGAGAAGAGGAAGGGGGGAAACTACGGTTAGGATGTAATAAACAAACAAACAAATAAAAAGTACTGCCTGTATTGGTCTTTGAAGTTTCTATGCTGTTTTTCCTTTAGAATCGAAACATTAACAATTTTTGTATCTATTTTTGTACCAAATTTTCCCCATGGATTGGCTCCATGACAGTGTCTAGTATTTAGTAGCCTATTGGTGCTAGTGACCAAAAAGATGAATCAAAAGCTCATGGATGGGGGCTGGAGGTCATAGCTTAGGTTCCACAAGTGTGAGGACTGGGATTTGGATCCCTTGAACCCAGGCAAAGAAGTTCACCATTACAGTGCATGCCTACAATCCAGTGCTAGGGATGTGAAGGCAGGAGGATGCCTGGAGTAGGATGGCCAACCAGACTACCCTAGTCAGTGAGCTCCAGGTTCAGTGAGAGATGCTATACCAAAAATAAGGCATACATATGCATGTGCATAAACATACTCTCACAAACACACAAGAGAGAAACAGAGACAGAGAGACAGAAAGAGAGACAGAGAAAGAAGAGAAGGAGGAGGAAGAGGAGGAGAAGAAAGTTAATGACTGGACAAGCCTGTTGGTGCATGCCTATATCCCCACCACTGGGAGTGGAGACAGGAGAGTCATCACAAGTTCTAGGACAGCCTGGTCTGAACACAGGGTCCAAGCTGGGCCACATAGTGACATCCTATCCCAAAACATGAAATAACAGAAGTTACTGTATGGTTTCAAGAAAGGAAACAAAGATTGGTTCTAGTAAATGATAGTTAAGTACATATTACCATGTCCCAGGGACCCCCAACAGAAAATTACTCACCTTCTGTGAGAACCACAGTCCTCTGCCAGAGACAACACTCTGGTTGGTAGATATGGGGAGCAGTCTCAGCCTCTTAAGGGAATGGGACAGCAGAATGGTAGCCATTTCTATGTTTTTGTTTTTGTTTTCCATGCTGCTCTGTTGTTTGTCAGTGGGGAATCTTCCTGTTTCCTATCTCAAAGAAATGTATTCAGTTATCCTGTCGATTGAGACCCCATAGCTACATCGATGTAAGTATTGTTAGATTTATCCTGTTCTCCTTGACTGTGTGGGTTACCTGAACATTGTTTAGAGTTCTGTTTTGATTTATGGGTAGTGCATATAGGTTTGTCTCTGTATTGCCTTGTTAGTGGTGACTCGTGTGTGTGTGTGTGTGTGTGTGTGTGTGTGTGTGTGTGTGTGTGTGTGACTGTGTGTCCATAAGTGTGAGTGCATGTATGTGTGACTGTGTGTTTGTGAGTGTATGTGTATTTGTAAGTGCCCATGTGTTGTGTGTGTGTGAGTGCACCCATATGTAGAAATGATGTTTTGTAGTTTCTTTAGCCTCTCCCGATTATACTACAGTTGCCATACATATTTCTTCTCCACACATCTAGAGCCAGGTGCAAGTGAGGGAAATCTGTGATTCTGAAGACTTCTGGCGCCCCCACCCTGCCAAGAGTCTGAGCCCCTCATTATAGTCTGGTGAGGGAGATGTGTGGGGTTCCCAGTTGGGCTTCCAGGCGTGGGTGGAGGTAAGGCCTTTTCCTGTGGCGTGTTTGTCTTAAGAACAGCAATTTTTGTCTGGAAGTTTCCTATCTTGCTAGCCTCCCCTTTCCACAATTATACTAAAAATGGCAGGCTTTCTTTGGGCTTTTTTAGTACTTGCCCATTGGCCTTTCAGTGTTTCTGATTCCTTTAAGTTTAACTCTGTGCTACTTATAGCACAAAGGAAACCTTGGCACGTCATGTTGCGGGTCGGAAACCTTGAGGGCTTAGCAGCACGTCATGTCATCTGTGGGTCACAAACCTCAGGGCTCAGCAGCACGCCATCCATGGGTCTGTCCTTTCCTCCCACACCTCTGTGGGAGGAATGCCTCTCTCTCTGTGCCCTTCATCACCTTGTGTGGCTTCTTCCTATGTAACCTTCAGGGGTTTTGCTGTATTTAGTGAGAGGAAGCAGGGAAACACATCTACCTCATCTTCCTGAGAGAAGCCTGTTGAGAGGATATGTATAATACTTGATTGTTGACCTAGTGAGTACATGACCCACTAAAATAAATAAAAATGAGGATATTGCAGTGGAAACCACAAAAAAGTGTTTGAATGTTTTAGACGGAAGATGTGAAAGAACTGACATAGTAGAGCAGGAAATTTGTGTTATCTGAGAAAAAAATAACGAAATTAAATCGGTGAGAAGAAAAACAATGACTAATGGCTGTGAGAAGCAAAGATCTAGAATATACATTGTTCTAGAAAATATTTAAATGATGCTATTAATGATGGACAGACAGTAGAAGAAAAATTAAAAGTGATACACCCCTAAAATGATTTTGAAAAAGTTTTTTTAAAGGTCATTATTTTAAATCCCTTGAATGAATGCCAGAGAGACATAATTTCTCCAGCACCAAATTAAATTTAATGATATTCTAAGTTATCCAGAATATAAGAAATGGCCACTTGCATAGTTAATGGTAGTTGTATAAACTGTTTTAAGATTTTCTAGAGGGCAGTTCTGGAATGTGTGCTAAGATCCTACAAACGTTATTGAATCTGATTAATTGTTTCCTCACTTTAAGGTATAAGGTGAGGGCAGATGGATAGTGGAATTATAGTACTATAGAAAAGAAATAGACAAAGTCATACTAGCAAAGCTCTATGTTCCAGAACTTTCCAAAGCACTTTTGACTTAAGAAACAAGTTAGCCTTACAATACCCTGGGAGTTTTTATCAATAAAGAAAATTAAAGGAGTTATGTTGGTTAGGACTTGAGTCAGCTCCTGAATTCTGATATTTACCTAACCACTGATTACTGCCAGTTTGAGCAAGCGTGCTATGTTAATGGAGGGATATATTATAAAGTCGCCAAGAAGGACACTGTGGTTAGGACAAAACGGCAACCAACAGATTGGGAAAAGATCTTTACCAATCCTACAACAGATAGAGGCCTTATATCCAAAATATACAAAGAACTCAAAAAGTTAGACCGCAGGGAGACAAATAACCCTATTAAAAAATGGGGTTCAGAGCTAAACAAAGAATTCACAGCTGAGGAATGCCGAATGGCTGAGAAACACCTAAAGAAATGTTCAACATCTTTAGTCATCAGGGAAATGCAAATCAAAACAACCCTGAGATTTAACCTCACACCAGTGAGAATGGCTAAGATCAAAAACTCAGGTGACAGCAAATGCTGGCGAGGATGTGGAGAAAGAGGAACACTCCTCCATTGTTGGTGGGATTGCAGACTGGTTTACAACCATTCTGAAATCAGTCTGGAGGTTCCTCAGAAAATTGGACATTGAACTGCCTGAGGATCCAGCTATACCTCTCTTGGGCATATACCCAAAAAGATGCCCCAACATATAAAAAGACACCGTGCTCCACTATGTTCATCGCAGCCTTATTTATATTAGCCAGAAGCTGGAAAGAACCCAGATGCCCTTCAACAGAGAAATGTGTACAGAAAATGTGGTACATCTATATAATCGAGTACTACTCCGCTATAAAAACAATGACTTTATGAAATTCAGGGCAAATGGTTGGAACTGGAAACTATCATCCTGAGTGAGCTAACCCAATCACAGAAAGACATACATGGTATGCACTCATTGATAAGTGGCTATTAGCCCAAATGCCTGAATTACCCTAGATGCCTAGAACAAATGAAACTCAAGACGGATGATCAAAATGTGAATGCTTCACTCCTTCTTTAAAAGGGGAACAAGAATACCCTTGGCAGGGAAGAGAGAGGCAAAGATTAAAACAGAGACTGAAGGACACCCATTCAGAGCCTGCCCCACATGTGGCCCATATATACAGCCACCCAATTAGATAAGATGGATGAAGCAAAGAAGTGCAGAAGTGTAGATCGCCTCCTAAGAGACACAGCCAGAATACAGCAAATACAGAGGCTAATGTCAGCAGCAAACCACTGAACTGAGAATAGGACCCCGCTGAAGGAATCAGAGAAAGAACTGAAGAGCTTGAAGGCTCGGGACCCCATATGTACAACAATGCCAAGCAACCAGAGCTTCCAGGGACTAAGCCACTACCTAAAGACTATACATGGACTGACCCTGGACTCTGACCTCATAGGTAGCAATGAATATCCTAGTAAGAGCACCAGTGGAAGGGGAAGCCCTGGGTCCTGCTAAGACTGAACCCCAGTGAACTAGACAGTTGGGGGAGGGCGGCAATAGGGGAGGGTGGGGAGGGGAACACCCATAAGGAAGGGGAGGGGGGAGGGGGATGTTTGCCCGGAAACCAGGAAAGGGAATAACACTCGAAATGTATATAAGAAATATTCAAGTTAATAAAAAAAAATAAAGTCGCCAAAATCACATTTGTTTAAAGGTTTTCATATTTAAGTTTATGGTTAGCAGAAAACCCAGGTTGTTATATAATAGAAGACTATCTTGGGACAAAGATCTAAGTGCAGATTTCAAAACGAACAGACTGAAGATGTAGAAGACGCACATCAAACAAGCCTTCAGAGCTGTGTCCTTCTAGACTCGTCTTCAGTTGTACTAAAAATATGAGTTTGTCAAGTGCCAAATAAATTCGTATTTGCTGTGATAAGTCAAGCAGTTTTTGATAAGAAATGTCCTGACTGTCTTCCAAATTCTCCAAAATTGTGTACATAAATGTCTCCTTTGTATATTAAGCACACAAAATTCAAATCCGTTCATATTGCTCTACAGAGCTGATCCTGTGGTTGTGCTTTGTGTCTGTCAGCTCCGGACACTGAGAGGAAGCTGTTTCCTCTCGAGTATTGGAGGCTGATTATTGACAAATGTGTGTGGTGTCTTCATTCATTTCCTGGTGCTCGCCTTTCTGCAGGAAATAGGATTTCTTGGTTCTCCTCCCCCTGGGTATCATTGTCAGGCCACTCTCTCTCATCCCCGGTCCTTTTATTCCTTACTGACCATCTCTTCTGAGAACAGGTGGGGGAACGAACTGTAGACTTGGTGGTTCCTCTTTCAAGGCAACAGAGCAACCTGAGAAGGAAGGATTCGGGGTTCTCTGAGGTCATCTCTGAAGCCAGTGTGTGGAACCAGGGAAGATAAACAAATACAAGGCCCCACCGATTTGCCTAGGATTCTCCAATGCAATCCACTCCAATCAGTAAAACAAACAAACAAAAGACAAGACAGAACAAACAGCATTAGCGTTAACTTACACCAGTCCATACTTGGGTCAGCCATCGGGTGAAACAAGGAAGAGCTTTGCAGTAACTGCACATATTGAGTAGCTGAGAAGCACCTAAAGAAATGCTCAGCATCCTTAGTCATCAGGAAAGAGCAAATCAAAACAACCCTGAGATTCCACCTCACACCAGTCAGAATGGCTAAGATCAAAAACTCAGGTGACAGCAGATGCTGGTGAGGATGCGGAGAAAGAGGAACACTCCTCCATTGTTGGTGGGATTGCAGACTGGTACAACCATTCTGGAAATCACTCTGGAGGTTCCTCAGAACATTGGACATTGAACTACCTGAGGACCCAGCTATACCTCTCTTTGGCATATACCCAAAAGATGCCCCAACATACAACAAAGACACGTGCTCCACTATGTTCATCGCAGCCTTATTTATAGTAGCCAGAAGCTGGAAAGAACCCAGATGCCCTTCAACAGAGGAATGGATACAGAAAATGTGGTACATCTACACAATGGAATACTACTCAGCTATCAAAAGCAATGACTTCATGAAATTCATAGACAAATGAATAGAACTAGAAAATATCATCCTGAGTGAGGTAACCCAATCACAGGAAAACACACATGGTATGCACTCATTGATAAGTGGATATTAACCCAAAAGCTCGAATTTACCCAAGATGCACAGACCACATGAAACTCAAGAGGATGACCAAAATGCAGATGCTTCACTCCTTCTTTAAAAGGGGAACAAAATATCCATAGGAGGGGATAGGGAAGCAAAGTTTAGAGCAGAGACTGAAGGAACGGCCATTCAGAGCCTGCCCCACAGGTGGCCCATACATATACAGCCACCAAAACTAGATAAGATGGATGAAGCAAAGAAGTGCAGGCCGACAGGAACCAGATATAGATCTCTCCTGAGAGACACAGCCAGAGCATGTCAAATACAGAGGCAAATGCCAGCAGCAAACCACTGAACTGAGAACAGGACCCCTGTTGAAGGAATCAGAGAAAGGACTGAAAGAGCTGAAGGGCTTGAGACCCCATAAGAACGACAATGCCAACCAACCAGAGTTTCCAGGGACTAAACCACTGCCCAAAGACTACACATGGACTGACCCTGGGCTCCAGCTGCATATGTAGCAAAGCATGGCCTTGTTGGGGCACTAGTGCAAGGGGAAGCCCATGGTCCTGCCAAGGCTGGACCCCCAGTGTAGGGGATTGTTGGGGGGGCGGCAGTAATGGTGGGTGGATGGGAAGGGGAACAACCATATAGAAGGGGAGAGGGAGGGGTTAGGGGGCTGATGGACAGGAAACTGGGAAAGGGAATAACATTTGAAATGTAAATAAGAGATACCTAATTTAATAAAAATGGAAGAAAAAAAAAAAGAATGAAGAGGACACCCAGAAGTGACAGTGTATATCGAAGCATAGTGTTTTCTGTGGTGACATCTGTCTGGCTTAACTTTAAGAGAATACAGATGGCCCCTTTTCTTAGGAGGCTGTGCACTGAATGGAGGTAACAATGAGCAGTTGTTAATCACAGGTGTGGTGATGCTGCTGATGTGGGAAACTATCCCTGTTGTGTTGAACAGATTTAGTGAAGAGGGACCCAGTAAGGAGGATGTGCAAAGGTTTGGAAGTGATTGAATGTTTCTCTTTATTGTGTGTCATAGTCAGAGAACATGCTCTTTTCAATGACATGCCTTCCCTTAGAAAGCCAGGAGAACATCTGGACATGCGTGCAACTTTTATTTTGACAATGGTACAATGGACATTAGTTTTCTTATAAAATCTGATAATATTGATCCCTTTACCCTTTCTTGTCCATTCTCTTTCCCCATGATCCCTTCCCTTCATCTTCCCAACCCCCTTCTACTTGTGTGTGTATGTGTGTGTGTCGGGGTGTATACACCAACGAATGTCATCAGAATTTCTTGCAGAAGCCTGGGTTGGAAGTTATTTACAAGGATATGGACAGCTCAATTCACCAGGGACCACACCAGTGAAGAAAATGTCCTTCCAGCAACCATTATCTGCCGGTAGGTCCTCAGAGATGGATGGAGACTCATGAGCTCCTCGCCCATCCATGATGGACCGTGGGTAGATGTTGTGCAAACAATAGAATAATAAACAATAGCATGTAATAATAATCCACAGCTGCTGAGAGAGCCAGAGTGCAATGGCCGGGTCACTCCTGGAAGAGAGTGTTCCACAACTCCCCACCCCTCCCTCTGTCTCCTTCATTCTTTCCAGGCGCTCTTTCAAGAAGTTCCATGAGCCTTGGAGTGGTTTCATAAATGTTCCAGTTGGGGAATTTTGGTCTCTTTAAAAAAAAATCAGACTCTGACACCTGTGAATTTTTTTTAACCAACATAGATTTTGGCAGTTCTAATATGTAATGACTCAATACCAAAAGCCATGTGAGTAGTATCTGCTTTGCACGGTGATCTAGGCTAAAGTGAATCTTTATAGGTACCCATATTTTGCTGACTGTGTATCTGAAGCAAGCACAAAAGCAAGCAGCCAGAAATACTCCAGCTATAAGGCCAAGGCATCATTTGTCCTGGCGTATGGGCGACTCTGCTTAAAATGCTGGAATGAGCATATTGCCAACTTCTTTTTTTTTCTTCAATTCTGATCCAGCAACACCCAGACTATTCTTTTTTAAAGAAGCATCCACTTCATGCTGCAAATCAGAGACAGTTACAAAGAGCCCAGGAAGTCCGCCATCTGCAATGGGAACAGATGAAGGCATTGAAACGGCAGACACAGACACGGTCTCGATTCTTGAAAATAATCATAAACCTCAGTAACCCCAGAACACTGAGCTGTGACCTCCTCATTAGAGAGTCCCTCAGACACCTCCCTAACGTGAAAGACACCACCAAAAGATGAGAAGCAGATGGAATGAGTAGATTGAATCTACTCTTAGGTCAAGTAAGCAGAAAGAGCAGAGCCAAGCCTTGGAAAAGAGATTTGAGGTTCTCGTGTACATAGATAATTAGAGAAATAAGTACAGCTTGGGAGAGATGTTTGAACTAAAGGTCAACAGGTAGTATTTACACCAGAGGAGGAGGAAGAGGAGGAAGAGGAGGAAGAGGAGGAGGAAGAGGGTCTCTAAAGAAGTGTGAAGAGGTAATCCTTAAGCTCTTTCAACTGTCCCAGAGAGGTTTCTTGATCAAGATGGGGACTGAATGTTTTATATCAATATTTCATTGGGATGATGGAAATTACATACAAATAAGAATTGACCTTGGGTTGTCTGAAAATTATCTAAGTGTCATCCTGTCAACAAGATTTTGTGAAGTAGGAAATGTCTTAGTGTTCTTACCAGTTGATAACACAGGGCATAAGTAGTATTGGACCATTTGATGCTTGCAGTATACATAATCTGGGTGTCAGTCAAAGTAACAAGTGACTTCATGTGGATAAAAGCTCTAAGCTCTGAGACAGAGGATATGGACAGCAAAGGTTAACCAAGACGGCCACTTAGAGGGTTATTCATAGAACAGAAAGACCCAAGAGCTTCATTGCTCTGACCTGCTCTATGAGTAGACTGGAGGATTTGACTGAGAAGGGTCCTGAGTTGGGATGTTGAACATAGGTTGTGTGTGTGTGTGTGTGTGTGTGTGTGTGTGTGTGTGTGTAGACAGGGTTTCAGAGAATAGAGAGAAAACAGACAACTGCAGGGGAAGAAAAACACTGAATCAATAACAATCCCTTCCTCCAGCATGAAACATATCAACCTTTAATGTACCTGGAGTAGAGATCTCCATTGTTTGAGCTACTAGAGGGCTCTGACTCAGATCACCTAGACTCTCCTGCTGGGTAAATACTCCAAGAGAAGCACAAAAGAAATGCCCTCTGCCACCACTACTAATCAGAACAGTGTTAAATTTGTAGTTATGGAGGCTATTTTTTAAAAATTACTAGATATTTGTGAAAAACAAAATCAAGAAAGAAAGGAACCCAAAGAAAGAGGAAGGAAAACTGAAGTGAGAAAGAGAGGGTGATGTGCCAATTCTGTGAGGTTTCCAGACAATAAGAATTACAGTGCAATCTCACCCATAGACAGTAAGAGATAGAGCATATTTTCATCTTAAAACATTGATATACCACTATTTGCTTTCCAAATTAATAAATGTTTACATGATCAAGTAATTATGATTAGCTGATTTTTGTTTTTACCATGCTTAGGATCAATTTATAATCAAAGTGCCCACATCTAAACAAGCTAAAAAAAAAACTCATTACAAATGATACAGATCGTGCCAGCATACAAATGCAGCTGACAGGTGTTGCCAGGAAAGGGAGAAAGTTATGGAGAAAATGTGGAAACTCTATCTTTATTGTATTTTATTTAGAAACAGTTGGTAACCTTTCTTTATTTGTGTGAACATTACAATAAATGTGATGAGTAAGAAGCTATCATGTCTCAGGGTCTGGGGAGATTTGAGTAAACACTTTCTATACATCTTTAATAAGGGTTGTATTAGTCAGGTTTCTGTAGAGTAACAGACTTTCTGGAGTGAATATATATGATTTATTAGAATGACTTATAGACTGTGATTTAGCAAATCCAACAATGACTGGTTGTGAAGAGAAAGTCCAAAATCCAGTAGTTGTTCAATCCACAAAAGACTGAATGTCTCCACAGTTTTCAGTATACACCAGAATTCTGAAGAAGTAGGCTCTAATGTTATTGAAGGGAATGAGCTTGCTATCAGGATGACAGCAATCAGGCAAAGAACAAAAACCTCCTTTTTCCAGGTCCCTATACAGACTTCCAGCAGAAGGTCCAGATTTGAAGCTAGCCTTTCCACCTCTTAAAATCCAGATTAAAGGTGTGATTTCCCACCTCAAGGATCCAAAATAAACGTGGATCTTCCCTCTTCAAATTAAGCATATATTCTTCACAGGTGTGCCCTCTTTTGGGTTTTTAGTAAATTCCAGATGTAGTCAATTTGATAACCAAGAATAGGCATCA
This sequence comes from Rattus rattus, assembly GCF_011064425.1. Lineage (NCBI taxonomy): Eukaryota > Metazoa > Chordata > Mammalia > Rodentia > Muridae > Rattus > Rattus rattus. Next base: position 93,189,437 of record NC_046154.1, read on the forward strand.
GGAGGAGGAATAGTTTATGCCTTCTTAAATTGATCAATGTAGAAGGGAAAAATGGGCATGTTCATTAGAATTGCAATGCCCAGCACCAGAAAAGCTAAGTCCAAGAATGGTAAAGTTCTCAGTACAGAAGCTGAAGGAAAGAAGCAATAAGACAGGACTTGGGTTTTCTTCACCCATCTCCTGTTAAAGAGGTTATAGATCTGTTGCTTCTGTAAACAAATAATCAGTTTAAAATATACCTATTGTTGAGGGGCGTTCACCAGATAAGACTGCCCATATGCAGGTGTGAGCCAATAGAAAGTCTTTATTAGACAGCCAGTGATGACACTGGGTGTTCAGGATCCCACTGTAGACCTGGGCCTTGTTCAGGGTGAGCTTTTAACCACCAAAAATATATTCTGCGTTGACACATTTCAGTTAAACAAGGCAGTTAGCCAGAAGCAGAGCCACAGAAGATACAAAGCAAGATTGGTTCTCAGAACTGCGGACTTTGATGGATTAGGTCTTCACTTTTGATTTGGCAGATGGTACTGTCTCTGTGCCGAGTTTTATGGACCGAATGGTACTTGTGTCACGGCAACAGTTGTGTGAAGGTCTGGGGGCCACTGAAGTTCTGAGGGCCTTTTACATTTACGTATTACTCTATTTCCTTTTGCTATAACCAAATGCCAGAGGCTGAGTCCTTTATTTGGCTTATAATTCTGGTGGCTGGAGGGTCCAAACAATAATTTAAAGAAAGTTGGAGCCCATGGTAGGACATCTACAGAAATGACCTCATCCTATAGCAACCACTCTTATGAGGAGTAACTCACTCTAGGATGCCAGCATTAATCTCTTCCGAGGGTGATGTCTGCAATGCCTTAGTCACATAGGGCTAGACACCACCACCACCTCAGCGCTGTAAGGGTTCTTCTCAGCAATGTCACCCTGAGACCAAGCTTCTAGAATATGATCCTCTGTGGGGCACATCCAAACCACAAACAAACCATAGCATTAGCCAATATCAGACAGAAAAAGCTAAGATTATGAAACTATCTCTATGCAGATAAAACTGTAACAGAGAAGAAAGTGATGGATTTTCAATGTAGAAAGGTTGATGGGAAATTTCAATGGATCAGAAGTTAAATATAAGATTGAAATCCAAAGAGAGTTTATTCTCAGAATACAAGGCTGTTTCAATATTAGGAAGTCCATTTATATAGTTGTACATTATTAACATATCAACTAGGGAAAATAGTCATTTGAATATGTAGGAATTCAGCATCATTTTCCAATGAATAAAACCTGATAACAAAGACACGCCCAAATCTAGTGTATATATTTAACATGATAGCAATTCTTCAAATATGGATGACAAAGTTTAATGCTTTAATATATAAAGTGCTTTCATGAGGCAATGAAGAAGTGATACACTCAACAGAAAAATATTAAAATCACCCGAATCATAACTGTCCCCCAGACACTGAGAGATATTTAACATAATCAGTATTTAAATAACGTAAGTGCAAGCTGCATGAGGAATTCTAGGTGACTATGTTGTCAATGATGACGGTGTAATGGACTTAGTATGGATGAGGCCGAAAGAAATGGACTCTGTCATCTGTCTGGGAGATATATGCATCAGCAAATTAATCAAGAAGTGTAATCTGTTCAAAATTAATAAAAGTACAGATCCCCTTTAATCTAGAAATTCCACTCCAGGAGTGATTTCTAAAGCAATTACTTAAGAAGAATGCTCACAATATCTAGAACAAAGATTGTGAACGATGTTATTTTATTATGAAAAATAGAGGCCTAATTCCAACAATGGACTACCATATTATAAAACTATGGTGAATTCACAATCACTATGCAGCCGTTACAGGTCATACTGTGCATGAATAGTGTTATGTCCAATATGTCAGGGTTGCTATAGACCATGTTAAATAACGAGAACGCAGCTCAAACCTGTATAACAGAGTCATTCTGTCTGTTTAGCTTGAATTTATCTCATGTCTGTCTCTATGTTTGTCTATGTATTTATCATCTATCAATCATCTGCTGAACTATCTACATAGCTATCATTTATCATTTATACACCTAAGTATATAGCATCTATCTATCTATCTATCTATCTACCTACCTACCTATCATCTATCTACCATCTCTTTGTCTATTATCTATCTTCTATCTACTATCTGTCTACCTCCCTTATATATTGATAAATGGTGAGAGAATATTTTTTTCATATTAAAATTAATAAGCAGCAGCTGATGTTTCTTACAATGGTTTATTATTATTGTACTTTGCTTGTGATTTTTTTCTTTCATAAGAAATTATTTCATTTACAAGGAAGTAAGCAATATTTACTTTAAGGTAAAATATATGTCTATTTTCTCTTTTATATAAAGTATAACAGGAGCCTAATATACTTTTTATAAAACGAACCTTACTTTTCAGTCCTAAAGTGAACACAACAGAAAATTAGAATGTAGGTAACTACTAAAATAAAACTACAGATGCTCTGAGAAAAAGAAAGTTTCAACTTTCACTTTTGCTGAGTTTTGCTAAGTGTATAGTCCTAGCTCGCCTGGAATTTGTGCCCCTTTTGGCTTTGTCTCTTAAGTGTTGAGATTGAAGACTTGTGCTGCCATGCCTGGTTCAATTTCACTGGTGATTTAAAAAAATAAAAGTAAAATACCATTCTCTCCAACCCCATAAGAGAAGTGTTAATATTATGCATGCCATGTGGCCCATCCATTTCCTTCCTTAGAACTCCTAGAAGATGTTTAGAGATGTGTACACATGTGGGTGATCAAAATACCATTTATGATGAGGAAAATTAGGAGAACCTCACATGTTCAAAAAATCTAAGAGCAATTAAACTATGGGATATCCATAAAGTTGATATTATTCAGAATTTACATTAAGTTTTAGAATAATGACATTAGCAGATTCATAATAAACTATAAAGTGATAGAAAGTTGATTTCTTTTTCTGCTCTAATTCATACCGGAGGATGTGTTTGAGAATCATGTGCAGAATGACTTGGTATTTTTGCTGCGTTTGGTATCTGGACAGTTACATAGACTTGCTGGCGACGCAGTGAAACCGTGCTGCATTTGATAACCCGCTTCTCCTCTTGTGGTGTTACAGCTACCCCACAATATGATAATTATTTGTTCAGGGAAGAAAGCAATGCTGGACCCATGTTCTTACACGATAGCAAACTATAAGCAGTTAACGGTTCAATGCTCAGTGATTATAAAACCCCTAAGGAAATAATTGAGTGATTTTTCACTACAAATGCAATTAGAACTCATGCTGAGACAAACATGCCATCTCTTGGATGTTTAGATTGGGTTAATTGATAAATATTAAAACTGGCTTTCTTCCTATTCATTGAAAACCCTTAGGAAAATAATAACAAGGCACGTAGTGTAGGCTTTGAAACCACATGCAGATGAGAAGTCATCTCCAGAGAGACCTTATGTATATGGGGAGCTCTGAAGTACTGGTGGACCTGAGTCCAGGCAGCTAAAAAAAAACATATGAAGTAACGAGGTTTAATTCACTGTGCAGAAGCTATGAAGCTAATCATATGACTAATCGATCAAAAATGCCTGGTAAGGATAGCACATCAGAATGCATGCAAACATCCCTTGTGAGATGACATGGGACCACAAAGCGTCTTGTAATATCCATTATCACACCTCATATTTTACAATAGTGAGTGGCCTGCGGCAACAGAATTACTGTATGACAAATTCAAGGGCAGACAGAAGGGAAAAGTGATACTTGACAGAGGTAAAAAAAAATTTACCTGTTGCTTCTGTTATTTTAATGAAGATATGCCAGTGCAGTTCTCAAAGAAAAAGGTAGACTGATACATTATGAAATTTTTTTCCAGAAAAAGAACCAAACCTACAAGAGGAATGAGGTGAGTCACATCCGCGATGCGTGCACACCAAGGAAGGCCCCCTGGAGGACAGACAGGAAAAGGAGCCAGGAAGCACAGTCAGCTCGGAGACTGCAGGCTTTCCATTTTTTATTCTTCAAAAAGAAAAATCTATCAGTAAACTAGATAGCCAATGCCAGAACGCAAATGCAAAATTACACATTCAGTGCAAGAATGTAAACAACAGAAAACCTGCCGCTCGTCTAGAATGGATTCCGACTTCAGTTTTCTGTCTGTTACCTAAGTACACACAAAGACAGGCCGCTTTTGCAATGGGTAGGACGTCTTCCGTTAAAAATGAAGCTGCCCATCTAGCGTGGTATTCAACCTAAGCACAACAGTCTCGCGCTGAGAGGTGATGTGGGAACATAACGAGCGATGCTCTTATTATGCGGTAAGTATTAGAAACTGCCCTATGAGGGAGAAGAGCTGCCCACTGTTCTCTCTGCTAGCCTGTATCTCCAACTACCTATTTCGATGTGACCCTTCAACCCTATGGCTATTCACCCTCTGCTTCTCCTGGCAAGCAATCAACTGGCACGTGCCAGAGTTAAACTCTTCCTATCTGGTCTTATCCGGCCTCTGCTTTAGGACCCCTCCAGCTCGCAGTCTGAAAAGGTCCTCGTGGGTGTTGTTTGAGCACGGTCAACCTTAGACGCCCATCGTTCCCTCTGCTCTCTCGCACATGCGCTGTAGGATCCGGTGGATACTGCAGAAGCTGGGTCTGTCTGCAGGCAGCTTGCTCCAACATAGGCGCATGAGGTTGTACAGTTCCAAGGGGCAGTTCTCAGGGCAGGCAAGGATGTTACCATCTCTCACATAGTAAATGACCTCCTCATGGGCCATTCCGTAGTAGGGCTGCAGTCCATAGGAGAAGATCTCCCAGAGGACCACGCCATAAGCCCACACATCTGACTCCGTGGTGTAGCGGTTGTAGAAGATAGACTCGGGTGGCATCCAGCGGATAGGTATAGCATCGTTTCCATCCGCTTTGTAGTAGTCTGCGGAGTAGATGTTCCTAGAGAGGCCAAAGTCTGCAATTTTCACCACCATGTTCTCCCCAACCAGGCAGTTCCTGGTAGCTAAGTCCCGGTGGACAAACTTGCGCTCCGACAGGTAGGCCATGCCAGCTGCCACTTGCCTGGCAATACAGAGCTGTTCCGCACAGGACAGGGGTGGAGGACCAGGGCTGGACACCCGAGCCCTCGTGGACAGGTCACTGTGGCTGAGGCTGCACACAGTGTGAGGGGACATGCTTCGGAGGAACTCATTGAGGTCACCATAGGCCATATATTCAAAGAGCAGGCACATTGGCTTCCCAACAGCACACACACCTGCAGTCAAAATATCATCGTTAGACCGAATCTTTCCACAAGGAAAGAACACACCAAAATCAAGGGACTAGACGAGAAAGGATGGTGCCCCACTTTTATAGACCGTGTTAATCATATTCTGACTCCCATTTCTTTACTTCAACATCCCCTGGTACCTGGTAAGATTCCGTGTATTTCTTTTCTTTCCTGACCCCTTGATTCTTACATTTTCCCTCTGTTGTCTTTCCACATACACTACCACCCGACTTCATGCTCACTCATTGTATTAGCGATGTTTCCCCAACATTTTATCTCTTGGAATGGAGAGATCATGCCCCCAATTCTTTAAATCACTCAGACTGGCCGGGTATCTGGACAGCAGGTGCACAGTAACTTATGGTGAGTGGATTCAGGAATGGGTATTCCTGGGAATGTGTGGGATGTCTGAAAAAGTGAGAATGAGGAAAATCTACCACATTTAGGAAGAACAATAAAAATAATTCTCTTCGAGGACCTTCTTAGGTGGCGTTTGAAATTTAGAATTTCATCATTGATGTTCATTCTATAAAGAAAGCAATGTTCATATACACGGAGTTTTATGCACAGTGTTAAGAAGGGGTTTGAAAAAAAATCTTAGCACATTACTATATATGAGAAAACTGCATATGAATATCGGGCTTGCACCATGAAATCTGATAGGCATAATTTCACATCACAGTAAAAGTAGACTGTCAGATTTATTTTTTTCAGGGGAAAAATTAGAAGTCTCAGTTTGCAAGAAAGAAGAGAAAGGAGGAATAGGGGCTTTTCTAGTTATGTTTGTAATTCAAGGGATTCTAGCAGACAGTGTGTACATTACAAAGGAAATCAAATGCTGATCACTCTTCCTAGCGCCTCCTACAGGCTCTTCTCTTGGTCTTGTCAACAATCATTTAGTCATTTATTTACCCGTATCATTAAATGGCTTTGATGTTGCTGCACTAGTTAAATTTGATTTGAAAGAATTCTGTCATTAGAAAGCCCAAGACAACATATTTCTTGCAAGAAAAAAATGGTGTGTGTGTGTGTGTGTGTGTGTGTGTGTGTGTGTGTGTGTGTGTGTGTGTGTGTGTGTGTGTGTGACAGAGTCTCGTGGCTGTCCTCAGATCTACTTGGAGGCAATTGTGACTTTTAACTCCTGATCCTTCTTCTACCTCCAAGCATTGGGACTACAGACACTATAAATCAATCTTAGTTCTTGTCGGTTAAGAGACAAGAGACAAGAGAGAAATTTGAGAGACACTCTCACTAGTGATGTAGAAACACATTATGCAATAACCACAAGGCAGTGTACTCACTGTACCTGGCTAGAGTTAGAATCAGCCCAGGGGACCAGGGATGTGGTAAAATTGCAGACACACATAAGAATACATCAACAGTCAAAGGAACAGTTTAAATTCTTTTGCAACAAAACAGTGTCTCAGTTTGGTTCTCATTGTGGATCCTGGTCGAGGGCTTTCAAGCTAAACAAAAGTTTTAAAAGGAAACATATTGTCTGACTCCTTTAAGCTCTATTGTTAGGTTTTCTGAGCCTGATTGGTGGTGAACAGAGGTATAGACCAACGCAGTAGAAGGGATCTGGCATTCACATTGTCTTTTCAACTCTTCCAGATAGTTCTAGCTCATGACTCTTGAAGGAATGTCTATTACTATCCTCACTCAGCCGAAACATGTCTTGTCTTCCCCTTGCTCTCCCTCCTTGTCGCACAGCTCACATCTGCTGTCTCCGGGGATTTCTTGGCTCCACCTTCTAATTGCACACAGACCCCAGTCCCTTCTCATTACCGTACCCGCACTCCCTGGCCCGTACCAATGTCCTTCTGCACATTGAATGATAACATCCTCTATCTCCTTGTTTTCATTCTACCCCTTCACATCTGCTCAACAACCCAGCCAGGAACGTCCTGGAGAAAAACTGTCAATCACTTCACGTCATGGCTTGGCACTTTGTGGTTCAGAGTTCTTACTGATTCCCATTTACTTACGGTAAAAGTCAGGAAGTTTTCTTTAATTTTTGAGAGTATAATATAACTCATTTCCTCTTTTTACTCTCATTCGTGGTCTCTCTTTTTTTTAATCTTTATTAACTTGAGTATTTCTTATTTACATTTTGATGTTTCCCCCCCCAGCCCCTCCCCCTCCCCTTCGTGGTCTCTTTTTGAATGTTATTACATACATATATGTCCATGTATACAATACAAATATATTTCTAAATACAACCTGGTCAGTCCGTATAATGTTACTTGTATGAATATTTTCAGGGCTGATGAGCTGGAACTGGATAAGACTTGGTGAGCTCTTCCCTGAGGAAGACTAATTCTCCCACTCGTGGTATTCTTTGGTTCTTTGTTAGAAGGCCTAGTAGGGTCCTCCAATCTCCCCACTGCATTTACTAGCTGATCTAGTCTTACATAACTCTCTCAAACCATCCCATCGCTTTTCTATTTCTCCTCCTCCTCCTTCCTTCTCCTCCCTCCTTTCTCTCTCACATGTATGTATATATACATATATTAATGTTTGCATGTAAGGGTATATGTGTATGCAGGTACATGTGAGCATGGAGTATGGACACGGATGACTAGTGTCTATCTTAATTTCTCCCCATCTTATGTTCTTGAGATAGAGTCTCTCCCTGATCCTGAAGCTCACCAATTTCTGTAGGCTGGCTAGCTTCAAGGCCCAGGGATACTCCTGTTTCAACTTCCCTAGTGCTGGCATTTACAGGCATGTGTCACCATGCCAGGCCTTTGCATGGTTGCTGGAGATCCAAACTCAGGCTCTCATGTTGTTGCTGTGGGCACTGTATGCACAGGGAACCATCTTCCCAGCACCATCTTGTATTCTCTAAGCACTGAATAACTTTGCCATGGGGTCTGTGCTGGTGCATCTCATTCTTCAGCAATCTCCACTGCCATCCTCTCACCCCTGCCAGGTCCCTACACAAGTGTCACATGTCCACTGCAGTCTTCAAAGTTATTAGTCACATTCCACAAAGTTTTCCTTTGCTTTGAGTTTTAAAACAAATCAGGAGGAATATAAGCCACATCTATACATGCCCACTCCTGCTGTCTCCTAAGGCCACTGTAAGCTCCTCAAGACTGGTAAAAGTTTTACTTATTTCTGTGTAAATAAATAACTATTCTATTAACATGTGCTAAATTTATGAATCTGTGATGAAATGAGGACACAAAAATGAATAAAAATAGTATTTAAATTGTGCTATTCTAGTTAAGGAGAAAAGAAAATGGACAAATGATTAATAGTGTGTGTGTGTATGTGTGTGTGTGTGTGTGTGTGTGTATGCCTTAACTTTTGTGATGGTGAATTAGTGTCAAGGAAACTCCGTTCATAAGGAGACAGTTGAAAATAATTTGAACCGGAAAAGAGGCAACAAAGACAGAAAATTGGGAATCAGAGCAGGTATCTGTGAAACACAGAGTCTGGGGTAGAAGAAATTTTTGGGAAGTAGGGGAAGAGGCTAAATTAGGAAAGGAAGAGACATATCCCACCGACCAGAGAGTAAGGCAAAGGGATAAGTAAGTAAGTAAGAGTTAAAAAAAGAGAAGCTTAGAAAACCTCTTGTCGGAGGAACAGCCTTTCCTCAGTTTTCATACCTAAGAGCTTCACAATGTTGGGGTTGTCAAACTCCGCCATGAGGGCTGCCTCCCTCTGAAAGTCTGCCTGCATGTCTGCGGAGGCCTCCTCCTTCAGCATCTTCACGGCCACCATCGTGAAGGGTTCATAAGGAAGCAAGCCTGGGGCCCTGACAGAAAGACCACAGGTGGGGGTGTTTGTACCCCCAAGATTATGTTTACTCATATCTGTACACCCCACAATTATGCAGCCTTTTCCAGAGCCACAAAGTGAAGCAAGACAACAGCAGTAAGTCGTGCTTACGTTTCCTGATGCGAATAAGAAATTAACTAGTTATTCTTGACACAGGCTGTGCTTGACGATTATTTACCAGCTAGAGAAACACACACACACACACACACACACACACACACACACACACACACAGAGAGAGAGAGAGAGAGAGAGACAGAGAGAGAGACAGAGAGAGAGACAGAGAGACACAGACAGAGAGAGACACAGAATGACAGAGACAGAGAGACAGAGAGAGACAGAGACAGAGACAGACAGAGACAGACAGAGAGACAGAGACAAGAGAGAGAGAGACAGAGAGAGAGAGAGACAGAGAGAGAGAGAGAGACAGAGAGAGACAGAGAGAGAGAGATCCCCTACTGGTTAACCTAAATCTAAATTCCTTGAGGGTGGAGACTATGGCTGACTGCATGTCCTTCCCTAATACAGGGTAAAGTTGCATCTTGCCAATTGCACAGTAAGTGTGCGAAATTTCACCTTAAATGTAACCCCAGTATCAAGGCTACTTTAGGTGGAAGTAGGATTGCAAATGCTCAAGGATGAGACTAGTACTAGCATTGAAATCCAAGCCCACATTCTGTTACCCTAGCTATGTGTCTGTGGATCTGTGGCCACGCAGAGTAGGTATTTTATTCCATTTCATACAAAATGGGCTATGATTGACTGTAACATATACCCATTTCCTGAACTCACTGAGTTTTTGAATTTTTACATTCCCCTTTGTTTTGTTATTCTATAAATGTCTATTTAATGTCCACAGAAGTCCAGCTCTGAGTTCTTAAACACTAAATCAAAGGAAACTTTAAATGAGGCAGAGATTGACAAAAGAAAAATAAAAAAGAAGTAAATAGAAATTATGGCTAAAACATATGAAAATTATTTCCTAGGAAGAAACTATGGATTGCTAGTAATTTCTAATTAACGCTTATGGGATTTTCTATAAATTATACATTTACATTCAGCAAGCTAAGTTCTTTATAGATATGCTACCTTCTAGTGAAGGGGGGGCATTAAGATTTACAATAAAGCAGGTGGAGATAGAGAGATGGCTGAGAACACTGTTTTTCCAGAGGACTCCAAGAGTGGCTTACACACATCTGTAAGCACCTGGCAGTAGCCGGGTACTGCACCCACATCACAGACAAACATGCAGGCACAAAACCAACACAGGTAAAATAAAAAATAAAAGCTTACAAAGTATTCAATACAAACACATGATGTAAAAACACATGATAATAACTTGTAGCCACAGTCAGCAAGTCTAATAATCTGAGAAATTTTCAAACATAGTAAACTCTGGAAGAGATTTCCTCCCCCCATAGTTAACTTTACCTCGCTTGAAAGACCCTTCCAAACGCTCCCTCTCCGATGTCTCTGACATACTCGATGTTATTCCTCGGATACTCCAGGCTGAGCAACTTGGGATTCAGAAGGAGTGGCATCCTCTGGTACATGGGGTTGGGATGCAGCCTGTCCAGCAGGAGCTCGGAAGGCAATGTGGTGAGGGTCACCGCTGCCGACTCTCTGCGGGTGAGAGGGCGCGATCAACAATGGCCGCCACACTTAGACCTAGATCCTTAAAGATGCTTAGGAATACATAGAGCTAAGATGGCTGGAGACTCTTGGGCTTGGCAACAAGAAAGTATGTTGCTTGGTCTTCAGCTAATAGGACATTTTGTCACCATCCGTATCAGCAACAGCAGAGGGAGAAGAAAGGGTAAAGGAGTAGCCATTTCCACCCAAATGATGTTTTAAGTTCTGTCTGCTGTAAAAGCTGACTTTGATACATGTAACCTTTTTAAAGTTCAAAGTTGGGGTGTCTATTGTAAAGCCAGGGTATGGTGGCCGTGAAACAATGGTGGTGTGATTGACATTTCTCCTCCCCAATTCGAAAAGTGAGGGCGTGGGTGGGGCTGCAGCGGCATCCTCACCTTTTCTTATTTTTCCACTCTCTCCTTCGGCAGCAATAGAGAGTAGTGATGGTGAGGAGAGCAAACACCGCAAAGCAGGACATGATGGAGATGATGACAGTCATGGAGTACGCAGGCGAGACAGCGAAGGAAGACGTGGAAGCAGGCAGGTTTGGAATGTCCTCGCTCGGCTTGGAGGACGTTATGGACGGGAATGCTGCAAACAAACAAAAGAGCCCTCCGTGCTTATTTTGGAACCTTTAGAAATCAGTTTTTGCACCGAAGCACTCACCACCACGACCTTAAGAAGGTGCTAGTGTGTCAGCTTCTCTACCGTGTATCCGGTTCTCCTCTGTTATGTATGAAGTGCAGTGCTAATAATCCAACGAGGTTCATTTGTAAGGAAGGGGAGAGTCAGAGGAGAAATACGCTTTCCTAAAAGAAATGCAAACCCCAGGCTTAGGTTCCTTACCTACTGTTTATGACTGACTATGCTCAGAAAATTATACACTTAAAAAAATCACTTAAAATGTTTTCACATAAAGACTGCAGCTGAAGGTGAGAACATTTGAAGTGTGTGTGTGTGTGTGTGTGTGTGTGCGTGTGTGTGTGTGTCTAGTAGGTTTATAAATAATAAAAAATGACGAAGATGAAAGACGAAATCATAGTAACATAAAGGAGCAGAAACCAATTCACCTAAAACGTAAACTCTCATCAAGCTCCCATGTAGGAGGCCAAGAGATTTAAAAGCCAGTGGAAGGAATCTGCGTTTGCGTTGGAAATCTGCAGATGCTGCACCTCTGCTGGTCTGCTTGCAGCTCGAGAGCGTGGTAGAGATGTTTAGACAACCTCAGCTCACGAACCTTGACTCTTCTGTGTAGAGTGAATAAAGACAAAACCAGGAACCCAGAATATTTTATACATGACCAAAAAGACTCTTGACATCCGAGAATCGACTTTCGAGCTTAAAAAGAGAGATTAATTCTTCAAATATCTGGGGGACGCTAGAGTGGCTAATGCCAGGCCACAGAGAAAAACCTCAATACATTTCAAAACCATAAATCATAAGCTCTGTTCTCTCACCAAAAATGAATATAGTGAGAGGCTAAATAAAATCCAACAGGACTATGAAGAAAAAGAAAGATCTGTAACTCTTCTGGTTAAAAATATTAAAAGTAGTCATTGGTATAGGTCAGAAAACAAAAGTCTTAACGACATGTATGAAATTGGTCCAAAATTCTATTTACTGATAAACATTATCTTCTTCTGTTAGACACGAGGAAGAGGATGGACGGAATGTGGGACTTCAGACAAGCAACAGCAACTCTTGAGAACAAAGGGAAGCAAGGGACACAATGGTACCCATATGCAAGCAGAGGTTGCCAAGGGAGACCACACATACCACAAATGACAGAGACAAGTAGAATTTCCAGTCTTTTAAATATTTAGAACATGGTTTGATGAGTGGAATTTTAATTGGAAAAAACAACAAAAGCCACGAAAGCAGCAATTAAGAAAGAAGAGGGTTATCTCAAGAGACTCAAAGATCAATAAAGACAAACTAGTACATAATTATGCAATTACATTTTAAAAATCTTAGAGAAAATGATAGGAATACAGTAGTTACCAAATTTGAATAAAAAGTATACATGAGTAGAACCATAGGCAAGAAATTACTTTTAAAAGACATGGTGTAATGACAAACACACTCTGTGAGACTTGGGAGAGGTAAAATTCTAACTATCACAAAGTGTCCCATGTAGAGAACATTATTTTGACCTGTTAAGCAATCTACAGTGCTAATATGCAGCCCAGTAAACAGCACAAAAGAAAAAGGTACACACCAGTTATCTGACAGAGCTTTAGAAGTGTCTAAGGGAGCAATTGCTGACTGATCCCAACACAGGAAGAAAATACAGGCTCCACAAACAGGAAGATATTAATTAATACAAAAATCAAAAACAAAAGAAAAATCCATATTTCAACAGGAGCCAATGATGTTTGAAAACTGGCATTTCTAAAGTGACGGTTATGAATAGTGCCTGTGTCTGCCTTCTTAGTTTGGAGTGAGAACAGCTCGGCATTTCCAACTGAACAAAAGAAAAGCTTTAATACAGAAAGTGCCCAGGGCCATTTGAGACAGAGCATTCAGGAAAGTACAGGTTATAGGGAGTGTTTACCTCTGACTTCTAGTCTAGTAGTGGACATAGCGAATACTACTGGCTACCATTGGCCAAGCAAGTGTTTTTGAACTATAGAGGTCAAACACGGTCATTGCTGTGACTTAGAAAGGCATATGGGACAGGAAGATACTCAATACAGCAGTAAACATCTGTGTGGAGTTGGTGACAGTTTGCCTTATCAAGACACAGCAGTGATGGGCTTCGACTTCCCAGGTTTCGACACAGGTCCACAGTCCCCCCAAGCTCCTTCAATCCAAAGGAAGCTTTGAGTCAGCTAAACTTCTCATTCTACAAACAGTAGGAATCATTATTCAAAGATATAGATCAATATCTATTTTTTATATCTTGATTTTAGACAGCTATTCATAATGTATATGATATGTGAGATAGTATAATTTGTGAAGTTGATATGGTAAAACCAGGAAGTATATGAGTAATTTTTTTTTCAAAAAAGTATCAGAAAATTGGCTCTCTAGATAAAGCAGAGTGTGATGTCATGTGTTTGCAACCCCAGCGATGGGCATGGGCACAGACCGCTGGGTCCCAGAGCTCCCTGGCTGGCCCTTCTAACCAAGCGGTGAGCCTCAAAGGAATAAAATGGATAGTGTTACAGGAAGACATCAATGTCTGGTCTCCACATACGTGTGAACAGGTGCACCTACTCACATACATTTGTGCACACACATACACAAACCGCCCACCTACACCCACATACATGCAAACACACATCTGATTATTATGAAATAGATTTTAATGATGGGTTCCTAATATTTATGATAATTCTGTAAGATTTATTTTTTTAAATGGAAGAATTTATATCGTTTGACCAGTAGTTCTGCTGTGTGGATTCAAACATTTCTCCCTTTCTGGATAGTTCTATTATGATTCTCTGATTGTTGCTCATAAGAACAAGTTGCTCTGGTTTTTTCCAGAGCCATGCCAATCACATCTCTGAAACCGAATAGCCAAACAAGATTCCCATTAGAATTCATTTTTATCCTTAATTTTTATTTAATAAGATTTATAACTTTATCTTTTTCCTACGATCACCAAATAATCACTCATCCTTATACTAGCATATTGATTATTGTTAATGGCTTTTAGGAATCAGGAGCTTTGTGAACTAATTGTCAAGGAAGCAGATTGCTAGCAATGAAATGAAAGGGGATGTTATAAAAGTGGTAACGGATACTCAAGAACATGTAGGGGCAGTGACAGTGTGATTTAGGCATGTGTATATCTTTTAGTGTAAATGTAAACTAGACATAAATAAGGTAGAGGCAACACCAGTAGAAAGCATCTGTAGTCGGAACGTTTGTGTCTCTTGAAAAGCCATATGTGATTCATGCCCTTATCAAAGAGATCCAAGAGGCCTTCCCCTCTGCCACGTGGGATTACAGTGAGAAGACTGCAGTGTCTGAAGCCCATCAACACCAACCATTTACATGGTCCTCACCTGATCCCAAATACACCTATGCCTTAATCCTAGACAGTCAGCTCCCAGAACGCAGAGAAACAGATTTCTGTGGCTTGCAGGCTGCTCCCTCTAGTGTGTTTTGCTGTTGTATCCTAACGGGCCAAATCTAAGATGATATGGAGGGTTATAAGACCTGAGTGGGATGAGCATGAGTAGATAGTGTTTTACAAGAAGAATCGTATGTACTGGGTCGGAACCAAGCTGCTTTGTGCTTCTCCGAATGTGTACCTGATGGTTTCATTGCTGTAGGTGGAAATATCTGCAATTAAGGCAGATATCAGCTTTGGGTCATAAGAAGGTCTCACATGCCAATCAGAGTTATCTGGCCTTTGCCCTGAAGCAAGTGGAGAAAACCACAGAGGGTTACAAGTAGCACAGCAGTTGGTCGGTCAGCTTTGTGCATGAGGAAGATGTCTCAGCTCCAATGACATCATTCCCATCGTGGCTGAACACAGGTAAGGAGAAAATCTAAAAGCTTCAGTCTTGACAGAAAACAAAGCTAAACAAAAAACAAATTACAAAAATATAAGTTGGACATATGAAACTGTTTTACTTTCCAAACCAGAAGCTAGAGAAGATGCAGTTCCTTCTACAGGCTGGTTAGTCTGGCAGCACCACTTCATATTTTGCTATTGTGCCTCAGTCTCTGAGGTAAGACAAGACTATTGGATGATATTCACCCCTTCAAGGATTCTCTCTCAAGACCTCCTTCGAGAAAAAAATGTAAAACAACTCTTAACTAAAGACCATCTGAATCTAAAAGAGACATCATTATCATCATCATCATCATCATCATCATCATCATCATCATCATCATCATAACGTTTCCAAACCTAAATCAATAATGACAACATCACTGGGATCTTTGTGTAATTCTCTACATAAGGATCAAGATTGGATATCTCCAGGGGAAAATCCAATAATGCTGGGAAAACAAAGGACAAGATAAACAATGTGTTCTGAGACTCTCGCTGGGGATTCTAAAGGTTCTGTGGAGGACAGAGGAGCGTGAAGAAAAAGGCAGAATCTGATTTTTGTAGAATACTGGGAGAAGAACTAGTTCAAAATAAAAATGGAGTCCTAGGAATCCCTATCTCTGCCTCTCCAGCACTGGGACTGAGAGTGCAGGCCATCGCTCTTCTCTTTTACAAGTGTGCTGGGGGTTGAACTCACATCGTTGGGCTTCCACACTCTACTATGTGAGCCACCTCCCCAAGCCCACAGAGAGACGATTAGGCAGTCGGCATGAGTATGCCCTACACTAATGAGAGAACAAGCCTTCCTCACAGAGAATGACCATGTTCTAAGTCTTCAGATCTCACAACCTGTCTACTGCATTCAGTTCTGAACATCCACTATTCTCCCCCACTGTAGGCAAGGGCCTTGGAACTCACCTCACAGAAAAAGTTGGGAACTGAGGGTGTTTAATGTAAAGAGGAAGAAACTAGAAGGAGATAGGACATGCATTTCCAAATAGTTTTAAAGTCTGTGCTACAAAGTGAACCAGCAGAATGGAGAGAAAAACAAACAAACAAACAAACAAACAAACAAAACAAAACAAAACAGAGCAGCAAAACAGCTATTAGAACTATAATGGCCCAAGCTTAGTTCAACATAACCAAAATGTTCTCCCAGTTAATGGAGTGAATTTTAGTTTAGTTTAGTTTCTTAGTTTCTAGCTTTTCCACCCCTGCAAGATGGATCCAATCAACATTTCAAATGATTAAATTATTAATGCATTACAAACCCTCCCTCCCTTCCTCCTTTTGTCCCTCTCTTCCTCCCTTCCTCCCTTCCTCCTTCCCTCTCTTACTTCATTTTTGGCCAAAATAGTAGCTGACCCTTATGGAAACTGAATTTTTAGAAACAAATCACATATTGATCTAAATGGTGATGAAAAGCTTGTCAAGTTATCTGGATGATGTAACATTAAAAACATTCTTGTCTACAGGAGTTTCTCACTCCTAACTATGTGAGAAGCCATTGGCATCTCTTTCAGAATAAATCTGTTACAATAATCAGGCAAGCTTTTCATGTGAAATCTTGGAAATTAAAAAAGAAGATAACATCTCTCTACTTGGAGTCCTGCCTGGCTACAGCAAGTGGCCACTTCAGGATCCATATCCCCCACTGCTAGGGGTCTCAGCTAGAGTCACCCCATAGATCTTCTGGGGCCTCTCCCCAATCCCAGGTCCCTGGCACATCCTAGAGAATGGCTTCCCACTGTCAATCTCCCTTCTTTCTCCCCTGCTCTCCCTGTATATTATTCCCCCTGTCTTGTTCCCTCTCCATCTCCTATTCCACACAGTTCCCTCCTTCTGTCAACCTCTGATATCTATTTTGTTTACCCTTCTGAGAAAGATTCAACCATACTCCCTTGGACCCTTCTGGTTACTTGGCTTCTTAGGTAGGGCCTGTTGATTGTAGAATGGGTATTCTGTACTTTATGGCTAATGTCCACTTATAAGTGAGTTCATAGCATGCTTGTCCCTTTGAGTCGGGGCTATCTCACTCAGGATGATATTTTCTAGTTCCATCCATTTGCATGAGAAATTCATGAATACTTATTTTTAATGGCTGAATAGTATTCCACTGTGTAAATGAACCACACTTTCTGTATCCATTCTCCAGTTGAGAGACATCTACATTGTTTCCAGTTTATGGCTATGAACATAGACAGCAACCCACCCACAAAAATCTTCAACCCAAAAAATGTATCCTGCCTACAAGTTATGCAGGGATAAAGATAGAGCAGAGAGTTAAGGAACGGCCAATCAGTGACTGCCCCAAATTGAGACCTGTCCCATGGGCAAGAACCAATCCCTGACACTATTAATGATACTCAGTTATTCCTGCAGACAGGAACCTAGCATAACTGTCCTCTGAGAGGGTCCACCCAGCAGCCAATGGAAAGAGATGCAAAGACTCACACCCAAGCGTTAGATGGAGCTCAGGGAGTCATGTGGAAGAGTTGAGAGAAGGATTGAGGGGCATGAAGAAGACAGGGACTCCACAGGAAGATCAACACCTGGACCCTTGGGGACTCCCAGAGTTTGAACCACCAACCAAAGAGCGAGCACAGGCTGGACAGAGACCCCTGCAGATATATAGCAAATGGGCAACTTGATTGTCATGCAGGTCCCCCAACAACTGGAGCAGGGGCTGTCCCTGAGTCTGTTGCCTACCTGCCTGCCTGCCGACGAATCCCATTCCTCTAAATTGTCCACCGTGTCTGGCCTCAGTGGGAGAGAATGCACCTAGGTCTGCAGTGACTTGTGTGGGGAGGAGAGTGATACCCAGAGAGGTGCTTAAAGAGGGGGAAGATGAAATGGGGGGAGGACTTTTGTGAGGGGGTACTGGGAAGAGAGGAAGGCTGATACTGGGTTGTAAAGTGAATAAATAATTTTCTTTTAAAAAAGAAGATAATAGAGAACATAACCTGTAACAATTTAAAAATTAGACTTTGATAATGTAGCCAGAATCAAACAAACTGGGGCTTGACTACTGGCTAACTCAACACTAGATAGATCATGAGAGACACGTCAGTTGACCTGCTTCTCACATTAACTAGGATGTAGAATGGAACACGCTCACAGTACATACTGTCATAGGGCTGTTGGGGGGCTTAAGAAAGACTGTGTACCTACCGTACCAATTGGTTTGTTGGGACTTGGTACACAGTCTTTCACTCTCTAGGTACTTGAATGATGAGAAAGTTGGAAGGGACAAGAAAATGGGTGGAACATAGCTCTCCATGACTGAATAAACCAGACTGTACTTCTTCAAAAGCTTTGAAACAGAAGGCATGTCCCCTGCTGACTGTGCCTGGAAGGTATGTGACATCCCACAGAAGAGACCAACAGTATGCTCATCACAGAGTAATGTAAATAGGGCACAGTCATGATGTGCTCAAGGAGGTATTTCACTTCAGCAAAAGGCACTAAAGTAAAACAAACCCAGACTACTGAAGCCCTAGTTCTCTTATTCGAGCAAGTAGAAAATATTTTTTTTAAAAAAAATCCTTCTATTGCCCCCCCAATAAATTAGCAAGGATATTTGGAATTTATTAAGAAACCAAAAAGCGGGACCTGCAAGATGGCTCAGTGGGTCAGGGCGTTTACTGCTGAGCCTGATGAACTCAGTTTGATTCCTAGGACCAATATAGTAGAACTGACTCTCACAAGTATGCAAGCACACACACACACACACACACACACACGTACACACACACACACACACATACACACACTCATATACACATACACACATACACACATACACACACACATACACACATACACACACACATAGAATAATAAATGAAATAAGATCTTTTTAAAAATCATAAAGCAAGAAATATTTGAGGACTTATTGCATTCCATAGAACACAAGTTGTTGTATGTAATAAGGACGTTTTGTTAGGTTACTAACCCACCCTAAGATAACAGAGATGACTACTTGCTTTTAACTCAGAGAGCCTAGACATTACTCACCTACATGCAGAAAAAAAAAATGATCCCTTTACAACATTTGGAACTAATTTTCCCAAATGTATCAAACATCTCATAAAATTGCTTTTCAAAGACTAGGAAATCGGTATCTGTAGCTAGTTTGTGGTGCTCAGTATTTCAGCTTATAGGAGTTATTTCTCTCCTTCTTCCTGTGGGTCCCAGGGATTGCTCCATTAGGATTTACCCTCTGAGCTGTCTTGCCCTCCCAATGGCCCTTTTAAAATCATTTCACTTAGTGTTGCACGCATTATACTGAAAACAGGGTATCCTGAAGCAACAAGAATAAAACCCGACTGTGGTGGTTGGAATAGAAATGACCTCCATAGACTAATGCGCGTCTGATGCTTGCCCATAGAGAGTGGTCTATTAGGGGTGTGGCCTTATTAAAGTAGGGTGGAGGAGTGTGTCACTGCGGGGGTAGGCTTTGCGGTCTTCTACACTGTACCCAGTGTGGCATACAATCTCTTTCTGCTGCCTGTGGTAGACCTCTCAGCACCTTCTCCAGCACCACACCTGCCTGCATACCACCTCGTTTCCCACCATGATGATAATGAACAAAACCTCTGGAAGTGTAAGCCAGCTCCGATTTAAATGCTTTCCTTTATAAGACTTGCTGTGGTCATGGTGTCATGGTGTCACAGCAATGAAGTCCTAACTAATACAACAAAAACTGCGTTGTTCTATTTTACACTCAGAGGAGAGTATTGTATATTACAGGTAAGTTGGGAGAAAGGATTTTCAGTCTTTTTACATCAAAGACGTGATATATAGGTACGTAAGGGACAGGCTTATCTGAAGTTGAACATTCTGCAGGATATTAAAGCATGATACAATACTCCTCAAATATGTCCAATTAAAAAAAAACTTAAAAGAAATCTCAAACCCTAGATTGCACTCCACACCAAATACAGTGGAATATGTATGTGGGGGACCCCCAGGCAGCCATACTTTCCAAAGTTTTTTAGTTGATGTCAATTTGCAGAATGAATAGAGAATCATTCTGAGCCAATGCATGCGGGCATCCGCAATCACAGAATTCCAAAACCAAAGCCAAAACGTTTGAGGCCAGCCTGAGCTACTTAATGACATCATATCTAAACACGGCCAGCATGTAGGATGTGGCTCCGATGTGGAATGTCTGTTGGCATTGAATTGGCCATGAACTTGTTCCTTCTCACCACCGAAATCCCTACTCTATTTGAGCACCTTGAAAGAAGGATAGGAAATTTCCAGTTCTTCAGATAAAGACTACGGCCCAGATTGGTCTTGAAGGTTTCATTTTTGAAGGATGCAGAGTTTAGTGGGTAGAGAAACGAGATTGATCTGGGAAGAGTTGAGTAGAGGGGTGAAGATTATCAAATTATGTTGTATAAAACTCTCAAAGAGCTACTAATAAATGAACACAATCAGAAATAAGATTCCAATGACATACTAAGGACTTACCTCTCCCTTACTAGTAGAATGGTTAATTTTTAGAGTTAAAACAAAAAATTTTGAAAAGTGAGAATATAGGTGATTTACTGTCTTTTTCATTTTCCCACTTGGGCCAAATAAATATTGTATAATTAATATTGAATGTATGTATAAAAGCTCAAAGACTGACAGAAGATGAAAGAAAAAAGAAAAAGGAAAAAAACTACACCTTTTTTTCAAAACAGATATACTTGTCACAAATAAAGATCACAAATCACCTCAATAGAGAAAAAAAATAGTATTTGTTTCCATCCAAAAATAATTACATAATACAAAATTGTGACTGCAGAATCAGAAGGCTACATTTAAACTGGACTGAGTTTGCAAACATATGAAGTATAAAACAGGCCAGCCATCTTGAGATAGAAGATAGTATTTGTTCCCCTCACTAAGTGTCACACAGTCTCCATGTTCTACTTTGAAGCCAGAAGCTAAGGGCTCCGATGAGCTCCGTCCGACACTTGTGCACAGGCGCTAATGATGCTCGCCCAGTACACTGTGTTCTGGCTTTAGAGAAGCGTAGTATAAATATACATGCACGAATCCACTTACAGACACAGATTTCAGAGGCACAAACAAAATTACTTACTTGTTATGTTTTCTTTTTTATAATCTGAGGGGGAAAGGATAAAAATCGGTTTTAAGTAAGTGTTAAGATACCTCCTAGACCCTGTGAACTATAGCTAAGAAACACGGCTTT
This sequence comes from Rattus rattus, assembly GCF_011064425.1. Classification (NCBI taxonomy): domain Eukaryota; kingdom Metazoa; phylum Chordata; class Mammalia; order Rodentia; family Muridae; genus Rattus; species Rattus rattus. The sequence goes on from NC_046154.1 coordinate 93,210,865, forward strand.
CCCGCTCAGCATTTAAATGAATGACAGACGAGCGTTCAAATGTGAAGAGTGCATCTTTGAAATTAAACCAGTCGTCATGCAGTGGCTCAGTTGTGTTTGATGAGGTCAGCATTTTCAAACATGTGGCTTATTTCTGCATGCTTAAAAAATCTGCATCGTTGGCTAAGGAAGAGGATTATTTATTCCGTTACGCCATTCCTCTGACAAACTGTAAGATGTTTCCTAGCCGTTTTTGCATACATTCCAGAAAACTTGTAAGATCCAGTAAGAAATAAAGCAAGATCCAAGCAGCAGTTAAAAGTGCCCTTTAATTTATTTGAAAACAAGTGAACTGAGTTTTTATGATAACCTATGCAATTAGGAGGGCATTATGATTCTGCTATTTTGTGTGTAGAAATGGCAAAGCGAAAAATATTATTAGAACAGCCTAGAAAGCCTAAAAATGTTAGGAGCTTTAAGTACACACCTTAACGTGGCTGAAAACAGTAAGAAAAAAAAAATTTCCTTAACTTCCAAAGTCTGGAGGAAATTCTTTGTTACCTAAATACGGCAGTCTTGTGCAGGCTGTGGGGTCCTGGTGCATGCTGGGAAGCTTGCTGCACTCCGGGACCGGGAGGAGATGCATCCCGGATCTGTAGAGTCCGCGGTGGGTCTTTCCTTCCATTGCCAGCCATTCCTTTGCACAGAAGAGCTCCTTTACTGCCAAGCAGTACTCTCTAAAATGTAAGTCAAGCAAGACTTGATGAATCATGACGAGTTGAAGCCAAACTTGCAGTGGGGCTTAAATTTTGTATTTTTGAAACATCGTCACATTGTAGTGTTTCCCTTATAAAAGCATTTTTGAAATGACTATACCTTAAATAATGCAAGACATTAAAGACACGGTGTATTACGCTGTGAAGTTAAATGCTATCTTGTTTAGTTTTGTTTTTTTCAAATTTAGAATGAATTAGATAAGAGTCCTGGTAGATCTTCTCTCAAAGTTCATATTAAAAACAAAGGAACAGGGGCTGGAGAGATAGCTCAGAGTAAAAGCACTTGTTTGCTACCCTTGCAGAAGACCAGGTTTAATTCCCAGCACCCATGTGGTGGCTCGCAACCACCTGTAACTAGCTCTTGGGGATGCAAAAGGCACTTAAATGGTGCACATACATGCATAGAGAAAAACATTTATACACATAAAATAGAATAAATAAGTAAACCTTAAAAATAAAGATATAGAAACCAAGTTGACAACTTAAAGAACATACAAACTAAGGAAGAGAAGCCATCACATCTGGGCTGATGGGCAGAGCTGGAGAAAGGAGCAGGCTACACTTAGAGGTTCTGCCTGCGTTGGTCCCTGAAAAACGGCAGCATCTCCTGTAACAGCTGACAGGGGCACTTTGGGTTCCTTAGCCAGCCCTGCGCTGGAGAAGCAGAGCCCCGCCCTCAGTGTAGCCCTTAGGTTTGGAGATGTTGTATAATGAGTGGAACCGCTGAAGAAAGACTGAACGGGCTAACTAAAATCTGGACGTTAATGTCTATTCGAGTGTACTAGGACAAACTACATCAAGAGAAACCTGGGTAATTCCAAGTTAAGATTGGTAGGCCTAATAATAAAAGGACAATAACTTAAAAGGGAAAATAATTAAAGTACTAAAGGGCTTGGGTTTAGCCCAGTACAGACACACACACACACACACACACACACACACACCCATGCGCACATGCATACACACGTATTCACTCACATACACACTAAAATACATTACATGCACATACACACACACACACACACACACAGGGAGGGGTATGACAGGGGTCCTATGTCCTTATAAAGGAGCGAGTTTTACTTGTGTGTGCATGCATATGCACACGTACGTCACAGAGCTTGTTTGCCGTACACAAGACAACTTTCTGACTGACCCAGACTCTAAGATTTTCTGTAAGTTCAGAGCATTTGTATCATAGATTGCCTTCAGTGGTTATAATGGGAGGGATTTCGTGCTTTTAATTAGTTCTTTTGGGCGAATGGCAAAATTTGTCTGACCTTCCTCTCATGGCAATTCCTTCTTTGGCAAACTGTTGGCATACAGTGAGGCAAAAAACGCAATTTTTTACTGGCTCATTTTCAAAGTTTTACCTGCAAATGGGCATAGGAGTAGGTAGCACTCCAGGGCTGCACTCCTGGAAGAGGTGATTACACAGCAGAGCCTCGGCAGCTGGCCGGCAGAGTGGGCTCACAGCCTTGAGTTCATTCCACGCAGTGTGGATCAGCAGCTCTTGGGCCTCCTCAGGGTCGGGATAGGAGGTGTTGAAGAAGACAAGAGAGTCTTTCGCCAGGGCGGCATCACACACCTCCCCTCTGTACTGGGCACAGTAGCCTTTGCTTTCTTTCTGTGATTTGCTGAAAGAGGTGATGAAGGGCAAAGCCAATCATCAGCAATTTCTTGGCATCCATTACACACACACACACACACACACACACACACACACACACACATCACGGAAATAGAGAGACTGTCCTGACAAATGTATTGAAATGTTTCTTATGAATATTCTCTCCATTTCCGGCACCAACCCGGTCATCTCTAGACACCTCAGGCTGTGGCAAAGGCTGTGGCAAGCTTTGGAAATGGTCAACAGCAGAGTGAATTTGGGCATTTTTGTTGTTTATGTTACACATAGATATGATTGTTCTAACTGCAGTCAGCTCACATATTTCCTGCACATAAACTGGTATAATCCAAGGAAAGCATTCATCCCGGCAGATAACAGACGAGAGAACATAACAATTGCTCCCACGGAAAAACCTTAGCTTTAAGAACGGTCTGTTTCTGCAGTGCTCAGTACATTCCCATGTGGGCTACGTCGTCACTTGTTTATTGGGGCAGTGGTAACTCAGAGACTCCCTGACAACCCTTACTGAACATTTGCATGTGAGGCAGCGTCATGGTTCACTGTATATTATAGTTTCTGTCAGACCTCTATCATTATCTGGATGGGAAACTTAGATCATTTTTTCTTATTTAAATGTATACTATTAATTTTAGATGTTTACTATTAAGATTTAGCTTTGTGTTACCATTACATAAAAGATTGAAAATAAGAAAATCTAATCCACTGAAGTTCATCAACTTTTAAATGGTTAAGGAACACTGAGTTTGAAAATGGATACTCTATAAGCCAACACTGTCTGGTCTTTGAAACGAACCTGTTGGAATAAGACACAGTACACTCGAATACAAGGGTTTCAGTATGGATTGGTTATTTACTAATTTGCCATCAGAATCATAAATGTACCATTTAATTAATAGTGGATATTTAAAATTTTTTTTAAAAAGCCTTGAATAAGAAAATAACCTACTTAGGAAACTCAATCCATGCTGGCACCTAAGAAAAACATTTAGAGTCATGGTTGCCAAAGTAAAAAAAAAAAAAGGCAGAATAATAACGAATAAAGAAATAGCTCAGCCGGGTTTACAAAGGGTTTGGTGTGTTATCTCTTGCTAAGAACAGAAAAAAAAATCTTGCTCCATATAAAAGGTAAATAATTCTTCCCATGTCTCTGACCTCAGAGTTATTCATCCAGGCTCTAACATCAAGTGTTCACCACAGACAGAAGGTAATTTTTGTTTTTTGTTTTTCCCCATGAACATCAAAATATAGAACACATTGATGTCTTTCCTGTAATTACACAAGCATAACACATTTTTTTGGAAAAGAAAAGGACATCATAGAAAATTGATTTTAAAAATGACTTCAGAAATAAAATAATAGTCAGTTTCTCTCTGAATCCCTGCTGCTTCCTTGTTGAAACCTTAGCATATCTTTGGAACAATATTAGAGTGACTTAAAGAAATGAATCCTTACTTATTTTTTTAAATATTAACCAAATAACCCCCCTAAAAGTATAAAAGAACTAAAGAGGGGAGTCAAATAGGTTTTGAATAAAAACTTTAGATGGCACAAATGCTTTGCTTGGCTCCACAGCCCAAGTATGTGAGTATGTTGTGTGTGTTTCATTAGTGTATAAAGAGATATATCATATATATCTAGAAGCCACTACCTACCTGTGCATTGCCTAGTCACAGTTTTGATATTTTAACTTTTTTCTTTTCTTTTTCTTGAAGATATTTATAAAACTCAAATTTTCCATAACTGTCAAAATTTAGATATCAGACATGGAAGCAAATTGAACATTCAGTCCACAGACTTCCTAAATCTATCAGTAATAATAATATAAGGATATAATAATAATAATAATAATAATAATAACCCCTAACTGTTGCTCCCAGCAAGAACTGGTTTTTGAGGTGCCAGAAAGCCTCCAAAGCCCCCACCTCCCGGTTCTGTGGGCTTTTGCGCGGCCCACCTGAGTCTGTGTATCGCTTTAGCTCCTGGACTGCTGAGAGGGCAGTCTCACATGCAGCTGGCTCTGCTGCTCGTTTGAACACTGGGGCAGAGGTCACAGAGGTCCCTTTACAGAATGCTGATTGTTCTGGAATGTTCTGGTATACTATCTCTTAAAAATAAGAGTTAATGTTATGCATGGCACCTGTTCCTGTCTTACCTCCTGGCAAACCTCCTTCTGCAGTGGTAAGAAGGAGTCTTTGACCCCAGACACCTCCCTCACCTTCTTTTATGAAGAACGGCTCTGCAGTCAGTCACTGGAGCATTAATATTAATTCTCTCTCCACTAACACATGTCTGAATCACATTCTCAAATATTTCCTTCCGGTTTCTACGAAGAAGGCCCCATCTATTCCCTTTGAACTTTGTTCAGAGGCATGTCCAGAGAACAGCTATGTCCTGTTTGGTTTATGACACCCGTACTGTAGTGTAGGTACACTTGATAGCTCTCCCTCTCCTTGGATCTTCCCTTACATGGCGACTGTCGCCTTTCCCCTGCAAAGGTGATGGCCGAGGCTCCCAGCCATTCCTCATCTTCAAAGCAGCTGGCAGGGGTTCCGTCTCTTCCTGTTGTCTGTCCGCGACTCACTTGCTAGGCAGAGGCCAGCAAGTACAACTCAAGACTTTTCGGACTCGATTCTTAAAGAAGTACATAGACTCACAAAAAGGTCCTAATGATCTTTTGATGATAATTTAAACCTTTGGAATGTGGTCAATACCAGATGCCCATAGTCACATGCACTAAGTTAAATGTTCACGCATGTGTACCATGACGGGCACTCCTTTTTCAAAGTAACATATACATGACGATTCTTCAGTCTTCTGCTTAAGCAAAATTTTTGTCTTTTTAAATAACATTTAATTGACGGAATCTTCGTATAGCATGCATGACGTGATACTTTGAATTGAGCTAATTGACATATGTATCATTTCAGACGCATGTTACAATTTGTGGTGCAAACAGTTAAATCTATTTAGTGATTATTTGAAAGGAATACTATACATATTGCTAACACTGGTCACCTTATCCTATGATGACTCTCTTCGACCTGTTCCTATGTCTCACTGAAACTTAATGCCCTTCATATTTTAAAGTTTATGCTTTTTACAGATTTTTCACTTTTCTTGAGAGCTAAAAGTAATGTCTACATTTTAAAGTGGTTGCAGAAACTTAAAAGAAGGATATTGAATGACATGGGGAAACTACATGCGGCTTAAACTGCATCTCCACAGAAAAGGAAGCAATTGTACCCTTTTATACACACTTCGTGCCTGGGTTTCTGCTAACGTAACAGGCTAAGCAGTTTTAATAAGGTCTGCGCAGCTCACTGAGGGAATATATTAATATCTGACCCTTTATAGAAAATGTTTGCCAGCCTCCGCTGTTGCGTACTGATCAAATGTCACTTTGCTGGACTGCCAAGCACGCTGTCCTCAGCGAGGAGAACATGACCTTCCTGAAAACTGCCTGTGCTTCCTGCGAGTGGAAGTTAAGAACCATTTACTGTACAAAATGTGCGACAGTATACGGAAGCAATGTTTTTTTTTTATTAAAAAATAAAAAAAATAGAGAAAGTTGATTTTATCTCTCCCAGAAGCTAAGAGAAAGATTCAAGGTTGGGTAGTGGGTGCGGAGGGGCTCAGAGGAGCCGGAGGACAGGGAGAGACTACGATAATAATATACCATATGGACTTCTCAAAGAACAAATACAAAAGAATGAATATAGTTCGAAACTAAAAATGTCTCCTAGACAGATATTTTATGTATTGTCTATTTGTGTATAATAGATTATATTATTTATACGCAGAAACTTTATAACTGATCTGTAAATACATTTTTGTGTCCTGCATTTTTGCATCATAGATATTGTAAACATTTGCCTGTGCCAATGTAAACATTTGTTTTTAAAACAAAGCTGCGACTCGATTTCTTTCACCAGTGGATAGGTATGCTGTTTGCACACTATATCCACGAGGGCAAGCAGTTGGAAATAGTATTCACAATTCTTATTTCCTTTGAGTAGGTTTCTAAAAGTTTTTTTGTCGATAGATACAATCACTTTAAGGCTAACAATAAAAATTTCTAAGTTGGAAATTATAAAACAGGCATTTTCGCCACTTTCAGCAGAGTTTGAGTGTTTACATTATCACAAGAGGAAAGTGGCCGGGGCAGCTCCTTTTATTTCTTGAGGCATCATCTCACTTTGTTGCCCATGCCAGCCTGAAGACTTCATGACCTTCTGTTCTAGCCTGCCGAGTGCTGGGGCGTTTATTTAACTTCCAACATGTCTAAACTGCTTCATTTGAATTTATTTCCATGGAGATAATCTATGTCACTCTTCTAGCCCTGGATTTTATTTTATTTATGATTCCAATATTGTAATTAATCTTTATATGCAAAATAAAATAAAGCTTCTATAGGCTTGGAAGTATATAAATTGGTTTTGTGTCTCCATTTCTTTTTTTTTGGTTCTTTTTTTTCGGAGCTGGGGACCGAACCCAGGGCCTTGTGCTTCCTAGGCAAGCGCTCTACCACTGAGCCAAATCCCCAACCCCTGTGTCTCCATTTCTAATAAGTTTACAGTACTTGTTTTTTTTTTAAAAAAAAAAAAAAGCAGGGAGAGCCGTTGTGTTAACCGGCTGGTGGTGTGTCTTCGTTGTCCAATGGCGTGACTCTTCCCTGCGTGCACCATGTGGCCCATCAGTAGACACTGGGCTTCACTGTGAAGTTCTTAAGAGTGGGTGTGTTGCCTCTGAGAGCTGTGGATCTCCTCAAAAGCTAACAACTGATCCCCAAAGAGGACATCGCAGCTGTACACCCAGAGATGAGATTTAGAAGGAACCACATTGTGTATTGAGTTATTTTCTTTATGGCATTGGAATCAGTGTCTGGAGTTTGATGTTCTTCTCAGTTTCTGTGCAGCGGTTGTGAATCGGTACTCTGGAGTCTGTCTGTCCAAACTTGGAGGCCTAGCACTTTGTGACCTGTGTGGTCTGGCAACACTGGCTGTACCTGGATCCTTGTACAAAGAGTACAAAGAGTAACACTTCTCCCTGAAGTCCCTGTACTGTCAGAATGAGAAAGGGCATCATGATGCTAACTGCCGTGGTCATTATCGCTGTGGATCAATCATCTTTACTTAGGACACTACATGGGACTTTTAAAGCTTTTTTGTTTTATTTACCTGTCTGTTTTGGTTTGATTTTTTGGTGTTGGTGGTAGTTTCCTGAGATGGGGTTTCATTTAGCTAAGACTGGTTTTGAACTCCTGATCCTTCTCCTTTATCCTTCCATGACAGCTAAACACCACCTAACATAACTAATTGTTCCACTGTCATTTTTCTTTCATGTGTCTGTTTTGAGAGAAGGTGTCATGTCGTATAGACCAGCCTTAATTTCACTATGTAGCCTAGGCTATCCTCAAACACACTATGTAGCCCACTCGAGTCTTAAACGTCTGACCGTCTTCACTCAGTGATGGGATTAGAGGTATGAACTTCTGTGTCACATAGTGTTTTTATGAAAGTCAATTTTAGCCATTCTGTATCTAAAAAAGCCATTGTAAACAAAACTTCTATAGGCTGATTTCTCTTGGAAAAGCATATATAAAGGAGTTTTGGAGTCAGTCTGGAGTTGCATTTCGAGATGCCTCATTTCTAGCTGTCTCCAGTGCAGTGTCTCGGTTCCTTTCCTGAAAATGAAGAAGGCCATAGTTCCTACTTCACAGCGATCTCCTGAACAGCTTCCAACACATGGGAAATAGTCATTGACATTAGTTACCTTTATTTTCATTTCATAAAAATACTAAATGGATTTGGACATTAGAAATGTCTAAAAAGTTTATAGCGTTTAGCAGGCAAATCATTGACGTGTTGAATTAAAACCACGAGTGACATGAAACACTGGAAAAATAATGGATGCTTACCTCCATTCTGGTAATCAGGAAGAAGAGTCCATAGGAGAGCACGGGGGAGGCGGGGAGGAGGAAGAAAGAGAGAGAGCGAGAAAGTCAGCACACACTCCTCTTAACCACTTTAAGATTCTATAAGGTTCTCTGCTTTTACGAGGAGGCTGGAAACTTCATTAACAGGTGGAATTGGGGGAGATTAAGATAGTGCTGTCCCCGGGAGCTGTAACATTTTCAGGCAGGAGCAGCCATGAGCACCACTGGTCACACATGAAAGAAAATACCCATTTAACCAAATTTTTCAATTAACTTGAAAAGGTAGACAGGAAAACAAAAGAGCTAGATGACAGATAGATAGATAGATAGATAGATAGATAGATAGATAGATAGATAGATAGATAGATAGATGATAGATAGATAGATAGACAGATAGAGAGATAGACAGATAGATAGATGATAGATAGATAGACAGATAGATAGATAAATAGACAGATGGTAGATAGATAGTGGATAGATAATATATATCTGAATAGATATATGATAGATATTAATATGTATTACTGGGACTGGAAATATGGTTTCTGATTGCTAGCTGCATTATTATTTGTCAGAGAAACTGCATCAGAGAGAGAGAGAAAGAGAGAGAGAGAGAGAGAGAGAGAGAGAGAGCTGAATGTCTATTCAGCAAATCCACTTGCTCTTTTCTCTATAAAGCCCCTTCTCCTTTGATATAAAGGAGCTAGAACAGAGGAAGAAGGGGAGCCAGCGATACGACAGCAGCAGGCGACAGTTCATCTGTCCTCCCAGGTTCCTCAAGGAATGGCTGCCTATCAGTGAGCAGAAGGAAGCGGAGGGATTTATAAGGGGATAAGACTGGAGGTTTAAACTAGATTAGACTGCTGTAATTAATCCTTAAACACCACCCGAGAATTGTGGAATCTGCTTAAAAGCTGTAATGAATTTGATTCCCTAAGGGAAAAGAAGATTCTAGAATGCATAATTTCTCAGCACCCAGCGACTGGAGAAAAGTAACAGTTTTCTCTGCGTGCATGACAAGTCTAGATTTCAATACACTGTTTGTATATGCCATCTTGAAACTTGTCACCTCTCTGTTTCCTCTTGAATTTATAAGCCATCTGACATTGTTTTGATATATATATGTATATCATATATATTTGATATATATGTATATCATATATATTTGATATATATGTATATCATATATATTTGATATATATGTATATCATATATATGTATATCACATATATATGTATATCATATATATATGTGTATATCATATATATATATATATATATATATATATGCATGATCATGGTATTAGCCAACAAAGACCCTCTCAGCATGAGTTGCTTAGCTGAGAGAAAGATGGTCCTCTTCTGATAGACCTCATTTGTAGTGGCAGGAAGTTTCCCGGGTGTGCTTTGCATACCTCACTGCAAAATATCGGGTAGCAATTGAGTGTAACTGCTGACCAATGCTTGTTTATTCTTTTCCCTTTTTGCTAAGAACAAACCCAAAGCACGTTCAGTCACTCTAAAATCCAGATAATGTTACAAGGAAATGCCAGATCACTTTGCAGAGATGGATACTCTCATTTTGTAGGAAGCATGGAATGGTGAAATGGGGGAGATGTGACCCCAAGTTCATCCCGGTGTTCTAAGACCAGATATGTATGTGTTCTTTGAACTTTGGAACTCCCTGTGTGATATGAAGGACTTTAACTGTCAACTTGATATGCCTAGAGAAGAGAACTTTAATGGAGGAAGTCCTTGAGCAGATTGGCCTGCGGGGGGTTGTCTTTGTTAACTTATGTAGGAGGGACCAACCTGCCCACTGTGGGCAGTTCCATCCCTAGGCTGATGCTGCTGGGCTCTGTAAGAAAACCAACAGAGTATAAGCTAGCTGGAGACCCAGCTGGCAGGCATCACCCTTCATGGTTCCTGCATATACTTCCTGGCTATGAAGTGAGTTCAAGCAGGCCTGCCTTAGATCCTGCCTTGACTTCCTTCAGTGACAGACTGTGACTTGGAGCTGTAAATTGAAGTAAATCCTTTCCTTTCCTAGATTGTTTTGCCTACGGTATTTGGCACATGAACTGAAATGAAGCTAGAACAGGGACTTACTAATGACGCTGAAAGTGGGGAATGCAGTTGTGAATCCCTGTGAGTGTCCTGATCCAGGACAATGGTTCCCCAGGGGTCATGGTTGTTGTGCCCTCTACCTCAGGGCTGAGGGTTCTCCTGACAAAGAGAAGTCATGTTGCCCAACATTCGTTTATCCCACGAGATTAAATCATAGCTCGGCCTTTTCAGGTTGTGATGATGGAGGAGTAAGCTTCCTGGTTTATGGGGAGAGGCTTGGGGACATTTTATGACTCTTTTCAATGACTACTATCAGATGTAAATGTCCCAGAAAGAAATGTGTTTTATTTCTCAAACACCTGGCAAGGGTCTGAGCAACATGTGGATGGTGGCTAGGAAAGCAAAAGCTGGTCTTTTTATTTTCCATTGTCCTTCAACCCCTAGACATATCATGAGACAAAATCCTCAACACAGACTATACCAGCTCTTTGCACATCCAATTTCCTGCTGGTCAGAGCAAGTGAGGCAGTGGCTGTGACAGAGAACAGTGAACTCTGGAGCTCTGAGGGGAGGAAAGGCTACAATTGGAGACAATAGTAGGAGAGATTGGGGACATTGACAGGGGCAAGAGGAAACATTCTGTATGACTGAAGCAATGCCACCAGAGGCCATCAGACAGGGCTGTCTGGAGAGCAGGTTTCATGCAAGTGTCATTCCCAAGCTTTGTGAAGTCTCAAGAGAATCGTGGATGTCCTGGCTAGACATACACCCCCTCTCTAGCCCCTGGGTGAGTGCGGTGCTAAAGAGCTCATTTGCATCAGTGCCTTAGCTTCTCTGAAAGACTGACCAATGGAGCACTCTACAGATTGAAGGTAGTTCCTCTGGGATTCCAGAGAAGTCTTTGTGAGGCATCCATCAGGTCTGATGGACAAGAAGAATTGAGAAAATGGCATATGGCTCTGGTAAATGAGAGGTCTAAGCCAACCACACTAGGGGGACAGTGGAGGAGGGTCAGGTCTCCATCACTGACACCTAACCTGAGGACAGAGATGAGCTGGAAACCACAAGACATGTGGTTATTTCCCCAGCAGATGGGCATGGTTTTGAGTTACCATGGCTTCCGAAGCCCCTCCAAGTCTTTTTCCTTACCTGTTTTTTCTCTACGCTTACATGTTCTTACCTGATCCCCAACATTGTGTAGCATTTGACAGTGCAGAGGGACAGATTCAGATATTTCTCATGAGGTTCAGAATAAGCTGTGGGACCAGGAAGGGGCTGACTTGTGAAACCCTTCCTGAGGCTATGTATCCTGCTTGATGTCCCCCTTCTAGCTCTTGTCCCCTCAGTTTCCAGGATACCTTTAAAACTCATTCCTAGGAACTCCAGTTCCTCCCAACTCTAAAATGACTTCCACACAATCTTACTGTCAGACTGACTGACTGGTTCAGTCATCCCTGGTACCAATCTTGATGGCCCTTGATCCTACTGAGGTGGCTGGCGTCCTTCTACATTCAACTCTGAGGCTATAGCAGTTGGAAAGCCCTTCTCTGCTGCTGCTTGCAAGCCAGGCTTCACTCCTGCTACTCCAGCCCCTGTGCCACCTTGGTTTCCTCTGGGCTTTCATTGCTGTTTACCCCTTACCCCTGGACATTGCCTTCTACATGGACTGTCTCACAACTTATGGAGATCTGTACCATAAAAAGATTCCACTGGGAAGGCAAGATGGTTCAGTGGGTAAAGGGGCTTGCTGCACAGCCTGGCAACCTGAGTTCAATCTCTAGAATGGAGTTGGGAATATAGACTGAGTCTACAGGGCTTTGGGGTTTTGTTCTGACCTCTACACATGCCATGGTATGGGCACACTATTTTCTCTCTCTCTCTCTCTCTCTCTCTCTCTCTCTCTCTCTCTCTCTCTCTCTCTCTCTCCTTCCTCTCTCCTTCTCTCTCTTTCTCTCTCTCTCTCTCTCTCTCACACACACACACACACATACACACATGAACACACATACATACATCATAATTATTTAAATTTTAAAAGAAGATATCACTGCATGTCACTACATGTTAGGATTACATATCTCTCTGTTGATATATTCCATTGTTAATGGGGTTGGATCTGGTTCTCACTGGTGGGGACAAGGATGGAGCGGCTATTACTCAGTAAAACATATGTCAGTTGTGCTCAATGGCTTTTATAGTTTCTGAAAGATCATGAACATCCTAGCTTTGTCGGGTAGAAGTAGCTGTTTTATTAGGTTCTTTTCCTGTTGTTCCTGTTTAGTGATACCTCTAAAACCATCTTGATATTTATGATGAATAGGCTCTAAGATTACCAGACCAAGGATGGGTTCTTCCCAGGTACTCTGCTGTGGACAAGGGGAAGGTAGAAGGGTGAAGAATTTGGATACACATTTTTGTAAGTTGTGGATCCAAATCTCTTATTACAAATAGTTATTGATTAAGATAAAAGCCAAAAAAAAAAAGGAGAGGGTTTTTAAAAACCGTTCTCATTTGAAATTCTAACAAAAAATGTCTCCTACTCTGCCATGGGTGCGTGTGCCAGAGGAGTAGCGTGCACAGTGTGGGTGCAGCAGCCTGTGCTTTGGTTTCTTCTGCCTCGCAAGAGACACGGAAGTGGTTTCAGGCCCATGGGGGTGGGGGTCACAGGCAGCTGGGTCCACAGCAGGCCTGGCTTCGGGTCACAGTGAGGATGTACAGGGTGACCTCACTGTTAAGGCTCCAGAACAGGCTATGTGGGGATTTGATGATGGTTTAGCTGATCTGCTAAGAGCTATGCCTCACTAGAAGGTGGGCAAAGGCAGCAAGTCATCCAGGGAGGACTCTGGCTTCAAACCCAGCTAAGGGATGAAATCCCAAGCTCTCCAGCTTCAGACTTCTCCAGAACTAGGGGATTGGAGGACACCATTGAAGTGTCGATCCCTTTCCCCTGCCATCTAGGGAAGAGGTGGAGGAAGGAAGGAACAGGAGCTCTAGTCAAGGATTATCACTAAAAAACCAAGAACATGAATAAATGGGGCTCTCTGAAGACTGGCAACACTAATATTTATCTTCCATCTAGGGGCGAATCAAGTCAAACTAAATCACATCCATGCATGTGCCTGAAATGTCCCTGGGTACGTGGGCTCATCCTTTCGTTATACTATGTTGAAATCCCGAGCGTGTATTAACTAGCTCTCATCTGGCGCCATGTTAGGGTGCTTATAGACCTCAGTTTTACCCCGGCAGTCCCTCCTTTTCTCTTTGCACCTGCCATTGCCACTGTGTTCTGGATGGCATGTTCTTTCTAGGCTCCAGGGCTGCATTCAGCATATTTGACAATTGCATACAAAGTCCATTACACAAAGCAAAGTGTGGTGCAAATGATAATCTTTTTTAAAGTTTTTTTCTTTTTTTTTTTCTTTTTACTGTTTTTAGTATATCTAGTGATTTCAAGGCTCGTCATTGCTTGGGTGAAGTGATATCCTTAACTGGTACAGTGATCAAAGACCCTGTAGAAAGACAGATCCTACAAGGAGATAGGAGACGAAGCCTATTTCTCACTCTGTGGGTATGCTCCTGAGGTCTAGCCTTGTCTACTTATATACTCTGTGCTTTCTATCAGATTAAAAGTCCATGGCACTATTGAAAAGTTCTCCACTGGGGAAGATCAAAGAAATAAGTTGTAATAAGAAACAGCGGGCTCCAGGAGCTGGCCCTGAGTCTGCCCATGGCTGGCTTTACATGTCCAGCCAAACACCTTTCGTCTGACCCTTGAACAGTAGACCTGCTATGAGTCTAACATGCCTGGCATTTCCTGATACGAGGATTATTTTCACCTCTAGGAATTCCACAAATGTGCCCAGAAGCCCTTTGGATATTTAACTTTTAAAAATAACCCTCCACAACACAGAGCAGGTAGCCTAGAAACACATGTGTCAGCTGTTTCCCATGAAAATACCTGCAAACCCTGTTGTCACTTGGATAACACAGGGAAATAAAACACAAAAAGCAAAGCAAAACAAAACAGAAACAGAAACATGGTAAAAATGCCCTTAAGAAACAGCTGTGTGGAAGCTGGTTCAGCCATGTTAAGTAAATATCTACCAACTTTGTGAGAGCCTTGGGAAGCTTGCTTAACCCAGAGAAGAGGGGCAAGAGAGGTTCTAAAAGGAAGAGTGGAGCAAAGAAGGAAGGAAGGGTGGAATAATAGAAGGAAGAAACCAAAAACCAAGAGAGGGAGAAGGGAGAAAGAAAGGGGAGAGGAAAGAAGAGAGGCAGAAGCAGAGGGAGGGAGGGAGAAATGGAAGAAAGAAGAGAGAGAGGGAGGAAAGAAGGGAGAGAGGACTTATGGGTAGTGACAGGGAGGGAAGGGTGACAGGGAAAGAAGAGAGAAGTTAAAAAGGAGAGAAAGAGAAAAATAAGGTTCTATACATTGGTGTCCATCATTTGAAGAAGAATGTGGAGATTTTGTTTTTGACACAACAAAGTCAAAATCTATGTCTTGATCACCCATGGGCGTCAAAATGAACAAGGGAATAGCTTCGAGGGGACTGGGGTGGTAAAGGGGTTTTACCTCTGCCTCTCTTCCAGGTGCTATGGAGTGGCCGCTGCCCCTCTTCTGGAGCATGGTAAACACGCAGCACCTACCTGCTATACTGACAGTGGCTGCAGCCTTTGCGGTACTGAATTTCTCTCCATGCTTATTGGTAGCTATGCATGTGTAGAGTCCTGGCTTTGTGATAAAGAGCTGGAGTCTTGAGTCAATCACTCGGTCTTTCACATTCTCTTGAATAGAACCTGAAGAAACCTAGTGAGTGTGGGCAAAATAAAAGGTAGAACGACATCACCCTCTCCTAATACACCACATTGGTCATCTGGAAGGGTACAGCATTTCAATCATGGTCAACAGGCATGGGCAGACCTGCAAATATAGACACACGCTCCCTGTCCCTGGGTCTGTGTCCTTGTACTATGACTCCTCAATCCCTCTCTCAAGAAGGACCATCATTCTCCGCCCTTCGATCTAGGCTAGCCAGTGATGCATCTTGAGATCACTTACAAACCTCTGACACATTGTGGCTTGCTTTCCTTTTGATTTTGGAGCCTGGATCCCTCTGTGACTAAGCTAGAGAGAGGTTGCTGGATATGGTGGTTTGAATGAAAACCAGGCCCCATAGGCTCATAGGGAGTGGCACTATTAGGAGGTGTGGCCTTGTTAGAGGAAAGACATCACTGAGGGTGGGCTTTTAGGTTTCAGATGCTCAAGCAAGGACCAGTGTCTTTCTGCTGCTTGCTGATCCAGATGTAGAACGCTTGGCTCTTTCTCCAGCACCGTATCTGCCTCCATGCCTGCATGCATTCCAATATGATGATAATGGACTAAACCTCTGAACCATTAAGACAATTAAATGTTGTCCTTTATAAGCATTGTCTTGGCCATGATGTCTTTGCACAGCCATAGAAACCCTAACTAAAACACTGGAGGGTGAAATAAACAATCTCAGCTGTTCCTCAGAAAAAGCACCAAACCACCAAACCATAAAGATATTCCGGACTAGGGGTTGGGGATTTAGCTCAGTGGTAGAGCGCTTGCCTAGCAAGTGCAAGGCCCTGGGTTCAGTCCCCAGCTCCGAAAAAAAGAAAAAAGAAAAAAAAAAGATATTCCAGACTAACCAAGACCCACCCAAACTGCCAGGCATGAAAGCCAGACTAACCCGGTGTTTGCCAATCCTGGCTCAAATCAGCAAAACCATCAGTTGACCCCCAGACTTCTGACCACTAACAGTTACTCTTTTGCTTCACTCAGCCTTGGCTGGATTGTGAGATGGTGATGGATAACTGGTACAACCTCTGATGACATTCTTCATAGATACTCTCTCTGATTTGTCCTGATCTGCAGACAAGAGTAAGAGGTTTCAGACTCTCTAACGTCTGATTCTTTCTCTATAAATGGACATCAGATTGATAGATGTGTGGTGAGGAAAGTGGTTTGTAAGGCCCAGGCACCCTGAGGCACAGCATATAAAATATGTCGGCACAGCATATAAAATATGTCGGACCCTCAAACCAGAAGTCGAATGTTCTTAAAGAGCCAGAGCAGTGGTACATTAGCATGGATTTGACCGATTAATTTTAAATGCCTATTCATTAGCCATCATTTCAACTATAGTAAACACCGCCTACATTTTAAAAATTGTTCAAATTATATTTTTATTTGCTTGTTTTTCATAAGTACGTGGGCACGCTCATGCCATGGCATGGGTGGCAGGGTGTGAGTTGGTTCTCTCCTTTCATGGTGTAGCTCTCAAGGATTGAACTCAGGTCATCAGGCTTGGAGGCAGGCAGCTTTACCACTCGCCCTAGACTATTCCCATCTCCTATCCAGTCGGAAGTTAGGATCTGTACCCTGTTGGTCTGACACCAAAGTCAATGGCTCTTTATCGCTATGTTCCCTAGTCCTTGAAAAGAAGGCAAATGAATTGCTAGAAAGCAAGCCCAGTCGCTTGGATCACGGGTATTCTCAAAGCCTCATTGTGGAAGGGTTGGTTGGCAGCCTTAGCGGTTGGGGTTTGGTCTGGAGCTGCTATATATTCAAATGCTAAATACTGACCCCCAAGATCTAGTTGCCACTTGATGAGCAGGGCTTCACATATACCAAGTGATGCTATGTAAATCTTGCTCCCTAATTTAAAGCTATTGGTTAAATAAAAGTGGTTACAGCCAACTGGGGAGAATAGAGAGGTAGACAATTTTCAGTTACCAGGCTGAAGTTCTCAGGTAGGGGCCAAGTGGAGAGAAGAGGAGGAAGAAGGAGAGAGAAGAGAGAAGGAGACCTCCATGCGGCCAGATGGATCACGAGCATATGGCCAGGAAAAGTGGAGCCTGAGGACAGGCTGTTGGGAATGTAAATGGACTGGGCAAGAAAACAGCAAATATCTGGGGATCCCAGCTCAGGAATTAACAGTCTGGCTTATAGAAAAATAGATAAGGAGTAATTTACCCAGTAATCATGCTAGAGCTGATTTTAAAAACCCGTTGGACCCTGCCTCAAATATTAGAGGACTGGCAGGGTCACATTAAGAATTAATAGAATTTAGTAAATCCATTTACCGTTGGTAATGTCAGGAAGCTGCAGAAGCATTGAGAGGCAGAACCAAGGAAAAGTTACATCATCAAGCACATAGCTTTGAAGGGGATGTTGGACGCCCTAACCTTTTCCCTTTCTGCTTCACAGCAGTTCCTGAGGAGAGCCGTCTCATCCACGCTGCCACAGCCATGGAGGTATTGTGTTGAATCACATCCTGAGGAAGCCGAATGACTAGACCCAGACTTCTGAAACCAGGAGCCAGAATGAGCCTGTCTTCCTTGTTATGTTGTTTTTCTCACATATTTTGTCAGGGCAACAGAAAGTGAATGCTACAACCTCAACAAATCAACAAATGTCACTGTTAAGACGGCAGCTTATTTTGAAGTGGCAATTCTTCCTTCTGTATTCTTAAGCACCATGGCACGTTTTCAATAACTGTTCATTAACTGCCACTACTTAGGTGAAGGGAAAATGATACCAGTTTAAAGGAAATTCAAGTGATTGAGAAAAATTAGAGAATTAGCCAATGATGTTTTAGAAGACTGGATGTTGGCACCAAGGTGAGTTCAGTTTGGCTTCCCCGGAATAAATCCCTCAGTGTGAATGTGGCTAAGAATGGGAAATTTGAAGAGAGTTTTCTTACTATTTTGCGTGCAGGTTTTCTCAAACTAGCAAAAGAGGGTGGAGAAGCTCTGAGATGTAATCATCTTAATTTTTGAAATGTGTGTGTGTATGCGCGCGCATGTGCGTGCGCATGCGTACGGCATGTGTGTTGTGATGTGTACGTGTGCATAGATTAGGTGGGGGTGCCACAGGGCATGTGTGCAGGTCAGAGGACAGCTTTGGATGGCTAGCCTTGTTTTCTACATTGCTTGAGACAGAATCTCATGCGTACTGTATCTAATAGCTACTGGAGGCTGTCAGTCTGCCTCCCACATCTCTGTAGTGGCTCTGGGATTACAGATGCAAGCTTTTATGTGGGTTTTGGGGCATTCAGACTCATGTGCCTCTTTTGTGCCTCTTCAGCTACACTCAGTTTATGACCAGCATTCGTCCTAGTGTCTAATGGTCCCCAGCACTAGACACTTTCTGTCTTCCCATCCTCTACCCTCATTACTAGTCTCAATCACTAGGAAAACTTCCCGTGTCAGATTAAACATTAGGGCATTGCCCCCACATAAGTAATCTGGTCTCTGGGAAACTGACAAAGCATAGAGAAATATCTTTAATAGGTATGCATCATCCAGGTTAAGTAGGTACAGCCTAAACAGCACTGGCTATACTTTGGGTCTCACTACCTCCCTCATATGTATTCTTTGTTATCATATTTATCAGATGCCCAGCATCTAACAGACCCAAGCTTTTGTGTCAGGCCTAAGGAGCTGGACATCTTTAACCGCAAACGTTCTCCGGTTTTGCTACGAAACAGCAATAAGACAACCTGATACTTGAGCGTCTGTAGGCTGTAGGCGTGCGTGTGCTTTGGATTTTATATCTTGTTTGTGAAGACCACCTCTTTTCAGTTGACAGAAGCAAAGCTGTGGAGCGATTGCTTTCCTCCTTTGCCAGGTTGGTTCCCTCCTCGGAGAAGAAGAGCTGTGTACTGCCGTGAACAACTCAGAAACAGGCAATGTCCTAATGCTACCTGCTAAGTGCTCGGGTCCAAGATCTGGAGTCTACGAATAGCTTCTGGGAACCTGGCCCTAGTTAATTCTGATTGGTAAATAAAGATGCCAGCAGCCAATAGGTGGGGAGAAGAGAAATAGGTGGGGTTTAGGTTTCCCCAGTCTTGGAACTACAAGGAGGGAAGAGGAGAAGGAGCTGCCATGCTGTAGGAGAGTGTGCAGGAGAGGGGGGAGGGAGGGGGAGAGGAGAGGGGAGGAGGGGGAGGGGAGGAGAGGGGAGGAGGGAGGGGAGGGGAGGGAGAGGAGGGAGGGAGGGAGAGCGGCCATGAAAGTAAAAGAGCTTGCAGGAGGGAAAACCAGAGCTGCCATGTGAAAGGGCCAAGAGAACATGGCCCAGAGGGCTGCTCAGTTGGGAAGAGCAGCCAAGACAGAACGTAGAAATTAGTAAGTAATAATGGGGTTGTGGATAGAAAGTAGATTCTAACAACACGGAGGTTACGCAACTATTGTGCTTCTTAAGGCAAATTAAAATATAAAGGCTGTGTGCGTGCCTTTCATCTGAGAACATAAATGAGGTTAGGCAAGAAGGAACCCCGAGCTGGGATTTATTAAAATATTCAGATACAGCTGCCCACCATTTCACACCTAAGCATGACATTCCTAAACACCCCCCCCCACACACACACACCCGAGGTCACAGGGTCACGGGAAACCTGCGTCACAGAAAGAAGAAGAGTTCTTTAAGCCTCCTGGGCTCTCCATCCAAGTGCTGGAATAGTTCAGTGGAGAGCCCAGGCCACTGTGAAGCTCTCTGGTCAGGGTGATGTGGTTTCTAAGCGCGTTTCCTCTTGCTGCCAGAGACCTCTCTTGATTCTCTACATGACTCACGCACAGCAGGCCTTGTTAGTCATAGTTTGAATGTTTTTCTTTCTCTCTTTGTAGCTTGTTCAGACCAACAATTTAGAATTTTTGGTGATCTAAACGTAAAAGCAACCCTCTGTCCTCTAGTTGGATCATTTGGCCTGCTTCTGGGTTTTAAACGTTTAAAAGGACAACTTCAGATTCCTGTGACCTTTTACCAAGGTGTGTTTCAAGTCCACCAGTACAGTGGCCCTGCACATCTGTCTGGACTACATGGATTCGAATAATTTTGCTGTGAAAATATTTTTAAAGTATGTCTACATTGAACAGGTATGAGATTTTTTTTTAACCTGTCAGTATTCCCTAAATAAAATGGTGCCACAGCTATTTCCATAGCATTTGTACTAAGAGATGATTAAAAGTACAGAGGAAGATATGCACTGGTTAGGTGCAAACACAACAAGATTGGACATGGAGGCTTGAACATCCTAGTAATGTGTAATCCATAGAGAGTTCTGGAACCCAGGCCCTGCAGTAACCAAGGACTGACAAGACTTAACTCAGGTGATTATATCTGACATTTACAGTAAGGATGTTTTTGCTAAATCACTCTGGTTCACTTAACTAAAGAAGCCAGAATTCTTATCTCTGGATAGAGCAGTGGTTCTCAACCTGTGGGCCACGGCCCCTTTTGAATCACACATTAGATCTGCTACATATATATATATATATATATATATACATATATATATATTCATAACTACCAAAATTACATTTATGAAGTAGCAACAAATGTTTTATGGTTGAGGGTCACCACAACATGAGGAACTGTATTAAAGGGTCGCGGCATTAGGAAGGTTGAGAACCACTAAGCTAAAATATTCTGTCTTTCTGATAGTGATGACTTTTGTAAGGACATAGATTGAGCTGCTGATGTACTTGACAGCAGTAACTATTTCTCTGAGTAAATATATACATATTACATATAAACATATTACAGAAAAAAATATAGTAATGGAATTTGGGGGGATTGTAGAGATGGCTCAGTAGTTAAGAGCACGTTTTCTTGCAGAGAATCCTAATTTGGGTCTCAGCACCCACGTCATGATGGGCAGCATACACTGCCTGTAACTCCAGCTCCGGGGAATCTGACGCCCTTTTCTGAACTCCTTGTGCACTTGCACTCACATGTACACAAACCCACAAGCATGTACACGCATGTGTATGCTCTCTCTGTCTCTGTCTGTCTCTTTGTCTCTGTCTGTCTGTCTGTCTGTCTCTCTCTCTCTCACACACACACTAGAATAAAGCTTTTTAAAAGAAATATTTTTAAAGAGTCAGTAAAATAGAAAGTTCTATCAGATAGACATCCTAATTTCCACTGAGACCGTGCATACCTGTACAACATTTGTGTGGGTCATTGATCTGCTGACAGTGCTGACTAGAGATAGTCTATCTGTAGCCATAGATAATCTAGTAACATCATGACTTCACCTCAACACAGAAATGCCTTAGAATGTATCTGGGCTTCAGTGGCCCTACATTATAAGTAATTCCAGCTAGTGGGGAATACCTCATGTAACAGGTATGACCGACAGGTTTTTTTTTAATATATATTTATATATGTTTATATTATATGTATACTATATTTTTCTGTAATGTTTAAGGCACAAGAGTAATATTGATTTACATACAAGTGCTCAATGAAACGTTTACTGCTCCAGCAAATCAGCAGATCAATACACCTCCTTACAACAGTCCCGGGAAGGTTCATGCTCTGTAGATATACTAAATATTGTTTGTCTCTGCATCATAGAAAAAAACATACTCAGATGAAAGGCATTTCCATTTTGTTTTATATTCCCTTAGCTATAAATATTGTCCTCTTTCAAGTTGCCTACTGAATTACCCCAATACTTATTTCATGCAGTTATTTCGTTTTACCAGTTATTTATATAAAATGACTCCGAAGCTCACGGACTTGAAAACCAAAATCATGTCCCTTTAAAAATCCTGCTAAAATATAGCTATTTGTAAGAATATAAAACCCCCCACAGTCACATATATGTACATATATATATATATATATACATACATATACACACAGTTTATTTTATAAAACTCATTTTTAAAAACTTTCGATTGTTACATGGTTCTTAGGAATCATGTGTATTGGACAAAGCAAGAGAGATATGCGATTTTTTTCTAAATGTTTAGTTAAATGCCTACATAGCAGCTCTTTTTATAATAACTCAATGAAGATGGTCCTGTAATATGGAAAGACTTTCTCTTTAGTCAGCTCTTTTTCATTCCCATCAAATTACTGTATCCACTTCCGTAAAAGAAAATAAAATCTTTCTGTCACCCTCAAATTTATCTTACTAAAAATTTCCATGGAAAAAAACAAAAAACCAAAACAAAGCATGAACATTGACAAGGGCAGAAAGGAGATGGGTCTTCAACTTGGGACACATTGTTGGATTTTCTTCTGCTCTTTGTCTCTGACTGTTCAACATTTCAGTTTGCACGGGAGATGGGAAACAGACGCATCTTTTATAGCATCATAGGCTTATTACCGTGTTCGGAGGTTAGTTTTAGTTTGTCTCTGGTTGGTGACTAGCCAGTGTGAATACTCTTTGTATAACATCCATAGTTAACACTCTGGTGCTTTCTAAATCTCCAGGGGCAATGTCAGTCCAGTCAGGTTGACTGTAAATAGTATCTCACAGAGAGGGATCTGCTGTCTAGGAGGGTGAAGAGAGAGGATGTAGAGGAGAGAGAAGCTCTCCTCAGACATATAGCAGCGGGATGTGCCTCAGAGTTTTAGACACTTGCCTCTTGGCCTCAGGCTCTGCACCAAAGAAAAAGATGCGAGCTTGCCAGATGATTCCATGAGGCTGGCCTAACACCGTCTGTCCCTGGAACATGATCTTGAGAGCTCACCAAAAGAACAGGCTGCTCCCAGTTTAGAAAATAGATACAATAATCCAGAACAGAAAAATGGAGCAAGATGAAACACCACGGTGAAACGAACGAAAAGTAGTGGTGCTTTAGGGAGTGAAGAGGTGCTACAATAGGAGGGAGATGTCATTTCCTGTGAAAACGCCATGCTCGCCAACAGCTGACGCAACTGACGTCCAGAAACTATATTGATTTAAATGGCGTCTATACCAAAGCAATGAAAATATGTTTCTTTACCTCATGAACACAATCTTAAAACTGTGATAGGTTAATCTTTTGGTTTGCTTTGTTTGGTCAAATTGACACAAGCTAGAGTCGTCTTGGAAGAGTAAACCTCAAATAGGGAACTGGTTCTACCAAGCAGTCTTGTGGGGAATTCCCTTGATTTATGTTTGATATGGGAGAGACCAACCCACTGTGGGCAGGTGGTCCAGGGCTGTATTGGAAGGCACACTGAGCAAGCCATGGAAAGCAAGTCAACAAGCAGCATCCCTCCATGGCCTCAGCTTCGTTTCCTGTCTCCAGGTTCCTGCCCTGACTTCCTTTCAGGATGGACTATAAGCTGTCATCTTAAAATCTTTCTTCCTCAAGTTGGTTTGGTTACAGATAAGATAAAAAGTATATTCTCACTAAACATAAATAGACAAGAGTCAATATTTTAAAAATATGGCAGTAAGAGTCCTGTTTAATTTCCCATTCTGGATACAAACAAACAAAACAAAACAAAAACAAAACAAAACAAAAAATTAGTTATTACAGATGAAATTTCATATTGCAAAGAAATTAAAATTCCAGAAAAAAAATGACATACAAAAAATATTCTTCCCTTGAGAGACTTCCCAACTTTGGAAAGTTTGAATTCTTTTGGTTGTCTTTAAGGAGTGAGAAGAGAAAATAAAATGTAGCAATGACAGCATATAAAGAATAATTAGATACAAGAAAGAAAGATATCAAAGCACAGGACGTTAGGATCTCTCAATGTTAGCTGTAAGTGAAATGGTCCACCTGAAGTATCACACCTGTGTTATAATCACCAGGTATGTACCAGGAGCTTCAGAACTTAAGTGGTCCAAGATTAGAGGTAGCCCTTAGATCCTGACACAATGAAGCAAAAATCAATTCCAAAGGAAAGTACCACTCTCCAGCCCTCAAATTAGACATCTTCAGTCCAGTACCATGAAGAGTGGTCAGTCGAAGATAACAGACACACAAGGGAACAGGACGATGAAGGAGTCACGGGACAATAGACAATAGAAACAGACTTGCAGTTGAGTTCCATGTCAGGCGAAGGAAAGCAAGGTGGCCTCCCAGCCTCTGCAGTAACGCTTTTGACTCCCAGTGGCCATGTGTGCCCCTCATTCCTGCATTCTTCATTCACTGGTCTATAACCACACAAACCTTCTGTCAGCTCCTCCAAGAAATCATGTCTCCACCCTTATCTCAGAGACTTTGTCTGGTAATCTTCCAGCAGCTATGCACATAGTCTCCCCTGTCATCACATCCATGCCTCTTCCCAGCTGTCTTTGTCCCAAGTAGACTCAACTACTCTACTGCTACTGGAATCTTTGTCCTAAGGCCCAACTCTCCGACTCATAAAACCCAGCTTTATGGGTTTTCGTTGTTGTTGTTGTTTGCTCGCTTGCTTGTTTTGTTTTGTTGTAGCTAACATAAGCTACGCATATTCTCTCTGATTTCATTCTTTATCCTTCCCCACAAGGACAGAAACCATTTGACATCATGGATAGTCTCTCATTTTTCTCGCTCTTGTTGCCACAGAGCCTACAATATTATTTGATGCTCAGAGGCTCAACACTTGTTTGTAAAATGAACGTGTGAATGCTTGTATGTACAGTACTTAGAAGAGGGCCTGGCTCAAAATAACCATGTGATCACATTAGCTACGATTAGCATTACTAAAAAAGAAGAAATATTGAATGGATTGTAATCCTGGATTATTTTTCATTAAAGTAACCTCCCCCAGTCAACTGGTCTTTTTCTGGTACATTTTATGAAAATTGTTTTAGTTGTAGGAAGGACTTTGGAACCATTTCTCTTTTACACAAAAAAGTAAAAGATACATGATACGGGGAAGAATGTAAACTCCCAGGATTCGATGCCAGTGGTTTCTGGTACCAAGGACAGCTTTAAACATTGGTAAACTAGGACCAGTGAGACAGATAGAAATGGTAACACTATATCTTAGTTACTGTATGCTTATCACAGTGCTGTGATAAAGAAATATGGCGATTTACAAATGATAACATTTAATTTGGGGCTTATGGTTTCAGAGGATCAGAGTCCACCACAGTGGAGCAAATGTATGGCAGCAGAAACAGTTAAGAGCTTACATCTTGATCTGCAAGAGAGTGCAAAAGGCAAAGAGAGTGGCAGAGGAAATGGCCTTTTGAAACCTCCTAAGCTTCTCAGTGACACACCTCCTAATCCTTCCCAAAGAGTTCCAACATGTAGGGATCACATACTCAAACGTGAGGCACCAAGGGCTGTTCTTATTCAAATCACCACACACCACAGGTACATGCTGTGTGCAGAAAGTCGCCACCGGCAGGTCTTCCCCAAATCATCCCCATGACAAGGCACTCACAGCATTTCCGTTTTCAATCCAGCTGATGGTGGGGACAGGGATGCCTATTGCTGTGCAGCGTAGGGTTACAAAGGAACCAAAGGTGACATTGTGGGATTCAGGAGCACGCAGGATTCTTGCAAAAACTGTTAGGAAAACAAAGGGCATGAGTGATTGTTCCTTATGAAATGGCTAAGCAAGGCAGGACTTTAAAAACTCCAGTCATACTGTGTGCCCTGAATATGATCACTCCTCCATGCTCTTTGTGCTATGACCTTGCGTTTGTCATCACCCCAGGACACACTGAGCTAACTCCCATCACAGACGTTTGTCTTTATTGTTACTCAGTTTAGAACATTTGTGCTCATGTGTGATGGGTTCCTTATGTCTATAACTCATGTCCCATTTTAAGGGACATTTTCTTAGAGCTGTAATCATCCAACACACAGTATATAACTCCCAATCACCTTTGCCATTCTGTCTTACGATCTTCATACACTTACTGCTATCTGGCTATCTGATATTCTATTCGTCAGTTCCTACTTGTGCGTTCTTCAGCTCCCCCATTAGAACGTCTTGGTCTATTTTGTTTCCTGCTGGATTAAGTGCCCAGAAGAATTCACGATGAAAATGAACACAGGACACCACTGTAGCAAACTAAAGAAATGATTAATGTTTTATATCCTCAACTTTATCTCTAGTAGTGAGAACAAATTAAAATATATCATGCATTTCAAAGAATGGGATGATAGACTGAGGGAAAGAAGGAATGTTTAAGATAAACGTGAGGAGGAGTATGAGTCTCCTGCATTCCTCATGGTTATACATCTTCACCAATTAAAAAATTCAGTCTGTAGACTTAGCAATTCCATCTGAATTAAAGGCAGAGGTGGACACTCAGAATCAACTGGACCGGGTGGTTGAGAAGATGGACTAGATTTCTGCGCTTTACGGATGTGGAAACCGAATCCTCATTAATTTTATTTACTTTCCCAGAGTAACAGCAGCGATGAGAATGACCCTGGTCTCATGCCGTCTGATGTCAAACCCAACAGGCTTTTAAGCTGTTATGAAATCCTTTTGTTTTCCTATTAGGTTGTCAACATATTTTATGCTCTTTTCTGTTGTTTTCTGGGGTCTGAGCCCAGGACATCACAGGAATTCTAACCCCTAATTGGCACAGCACTTTGACATCGTTCTTCTAATTCACTGAAATTTGTGGAGTTCATGTGGACAAGGCAGAAGATTGACAAAACAGCCACAGCAAGGCTAGAGCTTCTCAGCAGTCCCTCAGACTTTTGACCTTTTCAGAAGGTCACATCACTCAAGGGTATAAAAATGTGAGGATCTCTCTTGACAGCTGGATCTTAGAATGGTGCAAAATGGAATTAACTTGACTTCCTATCTTTTGAAATTCAGGACTCCAAGGTGTGTTATTTATAACACC
This sequence comes from Rattus rattus, assembly GCF_011064425.1. Taxonomy (NCBI): domain Eukaryota; kingdom Metazoa; phylum Chordata; class Mammalia; order Rodentia; family Muridae; genus Rattus; species Rattus rattus. The sequence goes on from NC_046154.1 coordinate 93,237,831, forward strand.
ATTTGGGTTCACCCATTTTAAATATGTAAATGTTGTACCCAAACACTGGGGGGGGGGACAGAAAAATAATAAAAATGTCACGTTCAGTGTCAACAGTACTTAAAAAATACAATTTTTTTTAATGTAGTGAATGTTTAACGTGCAGTTAAAATCTGTCTGTTAAAGTAAAATTGAGGGCTAGAGGTGAAGTTTACTTGGTAGAGTGACTGCCTAGGTTATACAAAGTCCTGATTCAGTCCCCAGCACCACATAAACCAGATGGAGTAGATCATGCCTGTAATCCCAACACCGAGGAAAAGAAGGTATGAGGATTGGAGTCCAAGGTCATCCTCCAAGGTCATCTTCAGCTACATGGAAGTTTGAAGACATCCTGAACTACATGAGATGATGTCTAAACAACAACAACAACAACAGCAACAACAACAACAACAACAACTTGTCTTTAGAGGCCCTGGGATCTAACTAAACAAAAAAATCAGAGTTCAGGGACACAGTAAGCAACACCCTGGCGACCATGTCATGTCTGTCAAACTCAGAACACAGAAAACTTAAAATGGCAAATTATGTAGTTGCCTCAATAAATAAAGAGTAAGAGGGAAGAAATCTGCTATGGGCTGAAAGAGGTTTAAGGGACATGTCATCTAAGAGCTCACTTATTTTCCCCCCACTGAATCTGAGGTCACAGACTGTGTTCTTTTGACAGCCAAACCCAGGCTGATCGGCATTCTAGCAGGGGTTAGCCACATACTGTCCTTGTTTTCTGGTGAGAGTAATGGAGGCCTGTGCTATGCCACGCGGCTCTAACACGTGGCTGCAATAGAGCGTGCATGAGCTGGCCCCGCAGGTTTTGAGCTGAGTCACTGTAATCAGAAGCACATGGAGCCCACTGCCTCTGAGCATTAAGAACAGCGTGGTCCTTGAGAGCCCGGGGAATTGGATCACGTTGGTATCAGTCTTGTTACAGAAGTGTTCTAATGGTTTGGCTGAGCCTTGGACTTGAAAAGAGGGCCTTTTAGTTGAAGACTAGGACCGTAAAACAAACCGGAAAAAAAAATAGGAAATCTAGAGTCTTTTTCCTGTTTTGATTTATAGAAGCAAGTGTTCTAATTCGGGAACATTGAGTTCTTCTTGGAAATGTCGTAACCAGGGGTGGGCTTGCTGCGTTCTGATTTACAGCCTTTCTTTTTGTTTCGGAGGCTATTGCATTGTATGGATTGCCACTTAGGTTTGCCACATTGTGAAACCCTTGGTGGTCTATACTGCACAACACGGCTAAGCATAAAGTGAGATAGAGAATAAGCCAGCCGGCTACTCCTGCACAGCTCATCATGATGCTGAACCTAATTCATTCCCCATCCTGCCTGATTCAGAGCTTTCTAGGGGCTCTGTTTGGGCACACGTGATGGGTACTACTAGCCACATAGGTGGCTCCATGACTATAAAACTGGTAATAAATAGTTGCTCTCTCCAAAGCGGGCTTCGGCATTAAGTGTAGTGTGTTAAGAGAAAAAAAATGACCGTAGATTACAATGAAGCCGGTCTATCCCACACTCTCGAGTTCTCTTGTCCCCTTTGCAGTATTGACAGACATCTTTAACCCTTCCTTTCACTTTCTTCCCTCTACTCCCATAGAAGGTTCTAAGTATCATTCATACATTTTAGGTTTCACTGAAATGCCTTGTCTTCATAGGGTCCTTCCTACCCCTCACTCTGGTTATATTTCACGTAGCACTTATCACCACTGGACAACTGTGGGTCCTTTATGTATTTGTATTGTGATTGTCCCTCTCCCTGGGATGCAAACATTATAAAAGTCTGGCCTTGTTTTTCTCATCACTGCAGTCTGACCTATGCATGTGCAGGTCTCTGTGTATCGCTAAATGTACCCTGCCTTGTATAGGGTAAGTATTTATTAAATGAATGAGTGAGTGAGGAGAGTGAGAGAGTGATGAGTGGGTGAGTGAGTGAGTGATGAGTGAGTGAGTGAGTGACTTACTTTCCTGGTGAGATAAGGCAAATGAAGTTATCTATAGTTTGTGAAAGTCAGCCATGCTGGACCATCATTCTCTTGCCTATCCTATCTACAGGAAAGGAAAGAGCTTGATATGTCATCGAAAGTTTACCAGACGTTTACCAGGTCAGGGCTTTTCCACCCAAACATTAAGATGTGATTTAAGAAAGGCTGGAGAGGCAAGAATGACCAGCAGAAGTTGTTGTAGTCTCCTTGTTAGCTAGACTAGAAGGCTTCACTTCAACCCAGCTTTATCAGCAGTAAGGCCCATGTGTTTCTACCCATCTGTATTGGCTTCCAGTTCTAAATGTGAAAGGTGAAGGTGGGCTGAGAGAAATTCCAAACATTTAACAACCGTCCACGTCAATCCCAGCAGCTGCAACCAAAAATAAAAGTCAGGCTAACTTCATCCCCTTCAGGAATGAACTTGGATATAGTTCTGTAGCAGATCCCATTGCTTCGGTGGGTAGCCGCGAACTGAGAATGCATTCTACACCAACAGGGAAGCTACGTGAGATCTGTTTGTTAGCCACAAATGTGTGTCAAATGTCTTTATTTTGTAATTTACTTTCGTGTAAGAAAATTTGTTTTGTTATAAGAACAGGCAAACTGCTGAATAGCAGTTTGAAATCATTTAGTGTTTTTGGGGAAATTCTATAATTATTCTGATATTATACAACTCCTCTTGATATAGATGATCTGATTTATCACTATCCAATTTGCTATCCACTTTTCCTCATTCATGTTCCCATGAGCAGGTATGGTAGGAATCACCAGCACTATTAAAAAAAAAAAAAAAAAAAAGACATGGCCAGTGTAAAACCTTAGGATTTTCTCTTACAGAATCTATTACATGTTTTGGGTTTTTGTCTCTTGGCATATTTGCAGCCTTATCTGAAGGTCAGGAATCCTACAGCAATATAGTTTGCAACAAATCCAAGCATAATCCTTCTATTCACACCCTGAACAGGTGCCACATTCATCTTCCAAATCACTTTCAGATTTGTAATTAGTCTTATGATTGCCATTTTAAAGATCAGTATGTGTTGGGGAGATAGGACCATCATAGTTGTTCTTGTGATGTCATGGAAAACACAGGGAGTCGAAGACCTAGACCAACATTTGAAATGGCAGGTCTCCAGTCGCTCCTCTCCGTTCAAGAGATTTCTCACGTTTTGGCCAGTTCTCTATTTCTCAATGATTATTTCAAAGGAACAGTGAGATCTCAAAAATTTTATTTTCTCTTGCTTTCTCCCTTCTGTAGTATTTTCTACCTTCCATTGGAGAGTTCTTTGTAAAGGTTTCAAGCAATCAGTGACTGGCAGGAATAAAGGGGAAAGGGAGATGACTTAAAACTAACCCAGACTGCCAGGTGGAATGTTTTACTTGATTGGTGTTGTAAATAACCTGGTATCTAGAAAGAGGAAAACATTGTAAATACTCGCTAGGCCTCTCCTATGCCTTAAATCTAAAATGTCCTCCACACACTCATGTGGTTGAACACTTTGTCTACAACTGATACTGCTGTTTTGGGAGGTTTGGGGTTTTTTTGTTTGTTTGTTTGTTTGTTTTGACGATTTATTTTATCATTTTAATTATGTGTGCATTAATTGTGGGGGAGTATGCACATAGTGTGTGCACGTGTAAGTACATGTGCCTGAGGACTAGAGTAGGATGTCAGATCCCCTGGAGCTGGAGTTAGAAGCAGTTGTGAGCCTCCCAGTGTGAATGATGGGTCCTTTGAAAGAGCAGTAAGGCTCTTAACCACTGAGGCATCTCTCTAGCCCAGGTTCTAAATTCGTCAGGACATACAGGTTAGCTAGCAGAACTGGGTCACTGGGGCGGACCTTGAGCACTGCATGCATTTTGTGGTACTGGTCCAGGCTTTCTGCTTCCTGATCCACTGTGTTGCATGGGCCTTTTGCAGCTGCAGATAGAGCTGCAGCAGCCAAAGTGGTTTGCATCCCTTGACTCTCAGGGCCAAACGAAAGCTCTCTTTCTTCAGGCTGCCTCTGCCTTTAGCATGTCAGGACAATGAGGAAAACACTAACACAGGTTTCCTAATATGAAAGTTAAAAAACCCAAACTATGGTTGAATCAGTTTTCTTGTCCGTTCTTTTTTCTTTAGTCTCATGCTGTGCTTCTAGAATTTGGAAGATGGGATTCTAACCCTTCTCTGGATTCCATGTTCTCCTAAGAAATGTGATATGACCTGTAACCTGCATCTACAGGGAAGCAGCTCCAGCTTCAAGTTCTCTGTGACTTCTTATTCCCATGGCCCACATGATAGGACTTAAGGTCAGGAAAATAAGCAACCGAAGTAGACTGTGCATCTGAGAAGAAGCAGCAAGGCAGAAAGAGGGAAAATACCTTTAGCGTCCCGCTCGGGTTCACTGTCTTCTGTTAATAGGAACAGGAGGAGATGGACACACAGGCAACAAACAGAAACAAAACAATGCATGGTGAGAAGGGAGGCCATAGACCGCAGAGCATCCATTGTGCACGATTTATTAGACTCTACTTGTTTCTTATTTCAATAAGAAACGAATGCCATGAACGAAGGGAAAGCACTGACCTTTCTTTGCAAGCAAACGATCCCATGGCATAAGATTCCAAATTACCACTTGTAGTCAGGCAGTACTATACAGAAAATAAACTACAGCATACTCGAAGACGTAGCTCATTCATGCATTTTTGTTTTAATGTGGACAAGGACAATCCCCCCTTTCTTTCAAGGCAACAGAGTCCCTACTATTCTAGTGAATTCTGTTCCTCTGTTTGCCTGGCTTCTCATCTTACCAGGCCCTGCTGTGAAGTCAGTGCTGTGGACTGTGGGATCTCAGCTATCATTTCTATGGTAATAGACTCCTGTTGTGGTAAACAGGGGATTAGGGGGTTTCTGCAGAACCAGGGCCTACCACCAACAAAGATCTGGAGCTCTCATTTAACCCGCAGAGGCAACTCAGAGAGTAGAGAAGAACAAAGCATTCTGGGAACAGACTAGCCAAGGCTGCTCTGGAGAGGAAGAAAGGAAGAAAGAAAGAAAGAAAGAAAGAAAGAAAGAAAGAAAGAAAGAAAGAAAGAAAGAAAGAAAGAAAGAAGAAGGAGGGAGGAAGGGAGGGAGGGAGGAAGAAAGAAGAAAGAAGAAAGAAGAAAGAGGAAGGAAGGAAAGAAAGAAAGGAAACAGAAAAATTAAAACTCTGTTAGAAAGAAAAGATGAGGAATTTGTACACTTTTTTAGAAACCCTAACCAAGAGAAACTAAAAAACAAATTAGTCTTTCTAAAATGTTCACTCTGACCATATCACACAAAACTCTCAAGGATTATTTGTTCCAATCCTTTCAGACCTTTAAAAAAAAGATTTACTTAATTATAAGTCAGTTGCAGTATGCATGTATATGGAAAAATAGTGATATTGTTGGTTATCACTGTTTCTGACAGGAATAGGCTTGCACAGTTCTTCATAGATGATGGGTATTTCCATATATGTCATACACCACTTACTCTCTGATTGACTATGGTTGGTGTGACTGGGGCTCTTTTACATATAAAACAAAGCAACACATCTAAGACTCAGGGATCTACAACCAGAACAGAGCCAGGAATGCAGTGTCCTCATTCAGGTTCAGACATGGAGTCCTCTGCTGTGACCTGTGTCTCCATTCTGTACTTCAGACCCAATCTCCAATTTGATCTGACACTCTCTGATCTCTCCTGCCTTCACCAAGAAGTCGACAGTATTTAGTTTTATCTTCTTGCTTTAAGAATCCAGGCTAGAGGCTACTAACACTTTATAAATTGATGTCAACTACAAAAATAAGTTGACTATCAAATGAACCTTGAGTGCAGATGAAGAAATTTGGTTTGTATAGAATTCCTAACAGTGCCAGGCAAAGTACAGAGGAAGATTTAGTTTCTTCTATACACAGACACTTAGAAACTGTAGAGTCCCTGGTTTGTTTTCGCTGCATTTTTATTGTTTGGTTTGTTTTGAGACGTCTCACTGTGCATCGTATGCTATGCGTGGACCTCTGTCTCCTCTTCTTGAGTGCTGGAATTTAGCTGTGTTCTACGATACCAGGAAGAGTCCCTGCTTGTATCCCAGACATTATCAGAAGAGATAAATACAGATCCATTGGTGAGCCAGATTAGGGCTGAAAAATCGTGAAAAGGACCTCCTCCACACACACACACACACACACACACACACACACACACACACACACACACACACACACACACACACACGACAGCTAAACAGAACCAACCAAAGAGATGCACCAGTGTCTGAGATTTGCTGTTTTCTAGAAAACAAGCTTGGAGGTTGGACTGAGAACCAGGTAGGTAGGTAGGTAAGACATACCTTCATATGTAAACTATAAAAACTCCTTTCTATGCATAGATGCACATATCCACACATGTCTGACATGCTTTGGCATTAATACACACATATAAATAAATACATGCACACACACAGAACTGGGGTTATCTTAGAGAAAAATATGAAAGATTACGCTGTGAGAACATATTGAAAGTTGGTTGCTCCCCGTGGAGCAGCTTGCCGGTCATTTCAAGGACAGGTTGCAGTCCTAAATTCACCATGTGACCCATGTGTCCATGGCGATTCCAAGTGACTTCTGAACTTGTCATCTGCCAATTTGAAGCTCCTACCTCATGGTCTTCATTTGGATTTAATTGATAAATTCTCATCTAATTGCTTTATGTGTTATACTCGTGTCTTCCAAATAGCTTTTAAATCTTCTGGGGAAAGGCATAATGTTAGAACCGGGGGTAGCAACCGTCTTCTGTTGCTGTTTTTTTTTTCCTGAAGTATAGAATCATTTTTCACAGAAAAAAAGTCTATAGTTTTTAAGAAGTCTTTTGCCATTTGTATAAGGGATGGCTTGCCTTCCATTTTCTTGACTGGCCCGGGAGGTGGTTAGGCTAGACAGTCAGTGCCTGCCCTAACTACACGGTGTACTCAGTCTACTTCCACATCCTCGGTCAACAGTCATCAACTATTCTCTTCAATATGTTAGTTTATAGGGAACTCAGGATCATTTTAGCAACCCATTTTGGCCAATTCTTTATGAAAAAAATGGAGGAGAGACATAATCCCCCTGTTTTAGTAATCCCCCTGATTACTACCCATAAGACCTGTTTCCTACTTGCCTTCACTGGGGGGAGAATTGGAAAAAAAAAAAGTCCAATTAGTGTTTTGATGTCTCCAAACATAATAGCCAATAGCTCCCCATCCTGATTGTTAATTTTAGGAATTTCCTTAGCTCTTCTTACCTTGATACACTAACACGCACGATGAGTCTAAGATCTCTAAAGAGAAGAAGCACTATGTGCGCTTTCGTTCTGTGAATCCAAAGTCTCATGTGTGATATGTATAGTCAGCCAGCTGATATCACCGAAAATCACAAGTACCCACCACTGATGTTTATTCCTTTTCTTATTAAGGTCTACCTCTCCAACTTCCCCTGTGTGTGTGCATTTGTGAGGTTAAAGTCATCCGTTCCACAACAGGGGAGGAAATTGGAAGGCCTATCAAAGGTCAGGAAGAAGGAAAGTAAAGATTCCCTGAGAGGAGATAAAAGGGATAAACTTGGTAAAATCACACAAGTCATGGAGACCCTGTGAAGCAAATGAAGAAGCAGAATTAAGCAGACTTCAGAAGTATGCAGATAGCATGCATTCTTCTGGCTACAGGAGAGAGATGAGCCAAGGCATAGCAGGGATTCCACTAGTGAGGCTGAGGTCTCAGAAGAGCCGAAAGCACAGTTCTCTGCTGCTAGCTGGATGGCACTGATACTTCCTGTCTCTGGGAAGGAGTTATCATGAGGACAAAGGTCAAAAATAAGACAGAGAGGGCTTGGAGGAGGAGCCAGCCGTGTCCTGGCCAGCTCTGGGGGAGAGTGTGGTGAGGTATTTTAGAGAAGTTTGAGCAAGAGGAAAGTACTGAGGTCACCATGAGGGGAGAGAATCTGAGATGTGTGAGGCAGCTGCTTTGAACATGAGCACTTTGGAGCTTCCAGGTCTCCTGGTCCTTTTCTTAGCTCAGTGACTAGGACCCAGTCAATGCAGCATAGCGTGACAGCACAGAAGCAACAGCAGGCTCCGGGTACTCTACAAGATGCTATTATGTGCATGTGCCTGTACCTGCAGTTTGTTTATAGTATCCAAACGAGCCTGCTAAAGTATTCTGTCTTCTACATGGATAAAAAGAACAACTTTAACTAGCACTTCCTGTGACTCCGTTGAAACAATAATACACCCACTCCTTATTTATTCTGTGAAATAGAAGTGTCACAGGATAGACTTGCACCTCAACTTTTTGGCTAGGATCGAAGGTGTACGATGCTATGTAAACACAACACAGAGACTATATTTGTGACAGTGCTGAGTTCACAATTCAAAATCACCGAACTAGAGCCAATACATAGCAGTATTACAGATGATGTCTAAACTAGCCCAATACCTAAGCCAACAAGAAGACAGGCAAAACACAAGAGATAGGCAGGAACTGGCAAGTCCCAGTTCTCTCAACAGCAACTGAGGTCTCATATCACATGGATAGGTAGGTAGGCAAATAGATAGATAGATAGATAGATACATACATACATACATACATACATACATACATATATACATACACACATCATAGATAGATAGATACATACATATATACATCATAGATAGATACATACATACATACATCGTAGATAGATAGATAGATAGGTAGATACATACATACATACATACATACATCGTAGATAGGTAGGTAGATAGATAGATAGATAGATAGATAGATAGATAGATAGAGAGGTAGTCTTCTTGGCATTGGGAACGAGTAGTCCATTGCTTGAAAACAAAGGCAAGAGGAAGATGCCCCTCCCTAGGAGAAGAGGAAGACACAGTCACAGTATTGCAGAATTTGGGTGCCTATGGGACTAAATCTGGATTGAACTCCAAAACATTACAGATTGGGGTTCTAAATTCTGGTTATTACATCTTTATTAGGAAGAAGTAACTGTAACTTTCCAAGGGAAACCTTCAAAACTCCTAGAAAAGAGAAAAAATATTTTAAAGGAAAAATAGTTAGGAGTAATGATCCATAAGTGAATAGGACGTTGGGAATAAGAACGTTAAGAAATACAATGTGCTGGGTAACTAGGTTATTAATCCCACTGAAAGGAAATAATAAAAAGGTAGCACAAATCTCAATACATAAGTCACAATAAGAGGCAAACAAAATGAGAGACAAAGTTTAAACCCCAGTTAATAAACCTGAAGAAAGCAGTATGCATACTAAAAATTAAAACAGAATAAAAAATAGAATTAAATAAATTAATAAAATTAATTAAATAAAAAATAGAATATCTAAAATTTATGTACATACAAGACATACAACACATTTTGAGCAAGGTGATCGAAGAATCAGTGAGTAAGAAGTTAATATTTAAGAAACCATGAAGCAGACTGGTAAGATGTTTCAGAGGTCAAGAGCACTGGCTGCTCTTCCTGAGGCCCTGAGTTCAATTCCCAGCAACCACATTGTGGTTCATGACCATCTATGAAGGCTTTTTATGCTCTCTTCTAACATGTGGGTGTACATGCAGCAGATCACACATACATTAAATAAATAATCAGAAGGAGGAGGAAGAGAAGGAAGAGGAGGAGGAAGAGGAGGAGGAGAAGGGGAAGGGGAAGAAGAAGAAGAAGAAGAAGAAGAAGAAGAAGAAGAAGAAGAAGAAGAAGAAGAAGAAGAAGAGGAAGAGGAAGAGGAAGAGGAAGAGGAGGAAGAGGAGGAAGAAAAGGAGGAGGAGGCAGAGGAGGAGGAGGAGGAAGAAGAAGGAGAAAAGAAGAAGTAGAAGAGGAAGAAGAAGAAGAAGAAGAAGAAGAAGAAGAAGAAGAAGAAGAAGAAGAAGAAGAAGAAGAAGAAGAAGACGACTGTGAAAACCTTGGTGCATATGGAAGGGGGGAGAAAACATGCAAGATTAGGGAAGACCATAGAAGTGATTCGAGCCTCTCCTGATGTTACAAGAGCATGGGGGATCTACAGTAAGGGAGGGGCAGAGAAGCAGCATGCAAAAAGATAAAAGATCAAAACTGTCTCAACTTGGAGCCACATCTATATCTCTGGAAGAACTAAACATCTAGATCTCTGTAGTTTTAAAATCTGAAACTCACCGTCACTGGTGAGGCTTTTAAACATGTAGCACAGGCAACACAGCCTGCGTGGCGGAACCAGTGGCTTTGCCTAGGACTCGGATCTTTCCTTACAGAAATACTCGAAAACATCTTGGTCTTTCCACGGGGCAGCAGGACTGTAAGTTACTTAGGAAATGAGTGTGTAGGAAGATTAATAAAAATAAGTTGACATTTGTGGTTTGAAAAGGTGTCCTCCCTAAAGAAAAAAAATGGCGCCTGTTTTTCTCCTTAAAGAGCAGGTTGAATTTAATGACTCATCTTGAACAAATAAAATATGGCAAAAGTGACGTCATAGCTTCTGAGTCTGTACTGTTAGAAAGAAAAAGGAAAAAGAAAAAGGAAAGAAAAGCCTTCTTGTTTTCCACTAGCTCTCAGGCAGGCACTGGGGAAAGCTGTCACTTGTAAGGACACTCGAGCTGCCCTCTCCTGGGGCCCACAAAAGAGGAAACCAAGGATTCTCACCATCCGGCATCAGCTAGAACTAACCTGCGCGCATGCCAAGTCAGACCCGGCTCTTCCAGACTCATCCAGCTTTCAGGGAAGAAGTAGTCAACGTGCACCTATGACCCGGAGTAGCCCAGCAAACCCACTCGCCAATTCATGACGCATTGGCCATGACGCTGTCTGTTTCTTTTAGCCATCAAATTTTTATGTGAAATATTACACATTAATAGATGATGGACAGGCCTGAAGACAAGCTAGGATAAAAGCACTGATTGTCAAAGGTCAAGAGGAAACTGCCAAAGCTACCAGCAAGTGGAGTTGGCTTACCAACAAAAGAACAAAAATGACCAAGACCTTCACACCCTTTGGCTTGTGAAGTCATGGGATAACATTGAGAAAAAATGTTACCATAAAGCATAGAGACAAAGCAAGAGTGAGTCCATGTAAAAGGAGACATAGAGGAACTAGAGAGGTGACTCAGTGGTTAAGAGCACTGGCTGCTCTTGTAGTGGACAGGGGTTCAGGCTGCTCTTGCAGTGGACAGGGGTTCAACTCCCAGTACCCACGTGGGCACTCACAGCAGTAACTCCAGTTCCAGAGGATCTGATGCCCTTTCTGGCCGTGTCAGGTACCAGGCAAGCATGAGGTACTCAGATAGAATGCAGGCCAAACACCCATACAAAGTGTGTGTGTGTGTGTGTGTGTGTGTGTGTGTGTGAGAGAGAGAGAGAGAGAGAGAGAGAGAGAGAGAGAGAGAGAGAGAGAATATTACCATAGAAAGAATTAATGAAGAGTATATTTAGGAAATGAGACATTGAATGCATAAAGAAAAAATAATGAAAAAGAGAAAGCATCCGCACCTGGTGGTTCGACTTAACAGGAATATGAACTGTGGTCTATAGAGTTACTTAGCTTTTGAGATTAAGACATATTAGATCCTGCATAAGGTAGGGAGAGAGAGTGGCATTTGTTAGGAGTCAGGCTGTAAAAGAGTAAGCTCTCTGCCTGCTTGGAACACCAGAGATGAGACTCTGTGGTTTTAACCTCTGTCAGAGCAGGAGCACCATCTCTGTGTTAAAACTGTCAAAGTCGTCCCCAAAGTAGAACAAGCTGGCTCTAATGTCACAGTCAGCAAGCTGCAGGGGGAGGGGGGCAGAGGAGGCGAATTGAGCCAGAAGAAGGATAGGAATAAAAATCAAGTAGACAAAAGAAACAGCCAAATTAATACCACACTTGGTAAAGATACGTAGAATCCTGAGGCTGGGGGAAGAGGAGCACATGTTCAGGGCTAGCCTGAGCTATCTAGAATAGCCTCGTAAATTAACTGATTTATTAATTAACTCCACCAAGTATTAGAAATAAGTTTTCAGCTTAAGTATAGTGACTAAATCTTTATACTAAAGATGACAAAATCCTTTAGACTGGGTTATTTTTACAAATCGGGCTATCTCCTACTTACGTCATAAAGGGGGGCTAGAAAGGAAGCAACTGAAGACGACAAAACAAGGGGGGAAACACTGAATTAAAACGTATCAGCAAGATTAATATAAAATACGACAGAGTTTATGACAGAAAGTACTCAAAGCAAAAAAAAAAAAAAAAAAAAAAAAAAAAAAAAAAGAGGCATGCCACCCAAAGGTTAAAAACACAAATTATAATTTGGGATTTATAAAAGGGGGGGTTATAATGATAATGTGCATGCGCTCAATAAAATAAAAATTTCAAAACATGTGAGACTCAAATTGGTGGATTTAAAAGAGGTCCTTATGAAACGATGCTGCTAGCCCCTGCCGAGAGTTACAGAGTTAGCTAAGGGGCCTATTTGAGATGACAAGGCCAACCTTTAAAAGGGAAGGTCAGAGGGTTTTAAAAATGTAACTGAAGGAGAAAAAGAAAACTATGTCTCCTACTCTGGTCCAAGTGCAATTTACTTTTCTGCCGTGGTAGAAATTTATGGACCACAAAACTAAAATAGAAAGATTATTAGTGCTACAGAGCAGCCTCTCAAAATAGCCGTTATGAAGTCCAGTTCTCATGGTCTCTTCATGCACCTCTCCAAACGGTTCCTGGCCGTTCTGCTACACGGTGATTAAAGAAAATGTCTCAAGTGCTCACCAAGGACAAATAAAAATGATCCCATTCACATCAAACATTGAGATGCTATTTGCCCTTTACTGTTTTGTCTTGTTTTTTTTTTTTTTTTGTTTTTTTTTTTTGGTTTTTTTTTTTTTTTTTTTTTTGGTTTTTTTTTTTTTTCATTTTAGGACAGTCTAAGACTTAGGCTGGCCTCAAGTGTTCCCTTTGATGCTCAACTAAAGAGCTCATATTTTCCTCTGCATCCATTTTTTTTTTGATGTAATAATGTATGTATGGCCCAGTGGTTAAAAACACATTCTGTTTGTCCAGAGGCCCTGAGTTCAGTTCCCAGCACCCACATTCACAGTTCCAAATCCTCTGTAAACCCAGTTCCATGGAGGTGTGACTCCAGTCTCTGGGCCATGTGTGTACCTCACACAGACACATTTATTTGCCTTTATGCATGTGGTTTTCTTCCCAGACAGTAGCTCAAGGAATCCTGACTCTCTGTCGCCAAAGTTCTACCTAACTCTGGAGATCTGGGGGAAGTACATAGAAATTAGGCAAACTCAGAAATTGAGAAACCCATACTCAGCACTAGGTAATCTCCTTCCGTTTATACATGGTACCAAGGGTGGGAGAAGTGGATTAGAATCTTAACTTTATTGCTCACCGGGTTTTTGATCTGATTCTTGCTCAACTTCTACAAATTTCAGGTTTTTTTCAACCAGAAGGGGAAAAAATGGAGTGATTGACTCTCAACTCGGAATTGTGGAGAAGATTTAAAGTCATGAAACGATGGGAGATATTTGGGGGCGGGTGGGGGAGACTTGAGGGATGGATGGGGGTGCATATGACTAAGATACACTGAGCACATGTGTAAATCTTCCAAAAATATTTTAAGGATATAAAATAAAGATCTAAAGATATAAAATATATAAAAAAGAAATAGAAGCCTATTTTTTTTTTTAAATAAGATAGGAGCTTAACGGGAGGCAGGGAGACTGCGTGACGGTTGGGGAGGAAAAGAGAGAGTACAGGAATGAGTGGGTGGTCAAAACATATTATAAACATGTACAAAGTGTAAAAGAATAAATTAATAAACTATCAAATTTTTGTAAATTAAAAAGATTATTTCTATAAATCAGTTAATAAAATTTATTATTATTATTATTATTATTATTATTACACACTGATTGAAAATACATCTACAAAGCATGGGAGGTAAGATTTGAAGCCAGATTCATATTCTCCCTCTCCCTCTCCCTCTCCCTCCCTCCCTCTCTCTCTCCCTCTCTCTACCCCCTCTCTTTTTCTAGCATATCCTTCTGACTCATGAAGGCTGTTCTGTCCCTTCAACAGACTTCACAGGTAGGTTCTTATTTTATTTTTAACATCGGGCTCTCTTGCCTCATGCTTTCCAGATGCAGCTCAGGTTACGTGCTGTTTTCTCACAGGTATGAAAAGCATGTCCCCATCTCCATACCTCAACGAAACTATCAAGAGAAGAACCACTCTCTGAAGGCAAATTCATCCTGTAGTCATTGATGCTAAACTCTGGATGCGAATCTCTGTATGTGTTATTTGAATCTCTTCTAGAATTGTGTTTTCCAAGAACCATTGAATTAGGGATACCTGTGAGTAGACAAATGCTACCAACAGACCAAGGGGTCACCTTTACTAGATTTTATTTATTTATTTATTTATTTATTTATTTATTTATTTATCAGTAATTGAACACAAGAGAGTTGAAGAGCAGTGGTGTTGTTTCTCAACAGATTCTTATCTTGTTATTCAATCATTAAAATGAAATAGGGAAATAAGAACAAACCTTAAAAAAAAAAATAGAACCTGGATTCCCTTTTTGTCTCTTGGTAGCTAAAGCAGGGCAAAGAAAGAAGATCCTGGTATGGGGCCACTGTTTACTTTTCTGTCTCTCTTGAAGCAGGGCAGGAGTTTGCATGAGGCTGTCCCTACTGGGCCTCCATCCCTGGAGGAAATGGAACCAAAACACACCATCCTCTCAGTGACACCCCGCACCAAGTCCTCAAAGGGACCTTCTCACCTCCACAGGACCACGGTTCTCTGGTGTGACCCACAGAGAACCTGTCCCGTGGCCTTTAAGACAATAACATTTTTCTAGTTCATAATAAGGACTGCTGACTGCTAAGCATGGGGGAAAATATTTACCCAGTTAATCAGAGTAGAGCCTGAGGAAGTTTACTTGTTTAATGCTCACGTTTATGTGTAGATAGGGAAATGATGAAAAAGAGTCTTTCCTTTTACTAAATTGGTCCTGCAAACATCTCACTTTAACACTAAGACTATAAAAAGTTGGGCTTCAGTTCCAATGTATTCTTTCAAAGAAAAAAAAATCATCCTCAATTCTGATGGAAAGCGATGCTAAACTGCTTGGTTGCTAGAGGAGAAGTCCTCCCCTGGCTACCATTCTAAACCCTTTATATCTGAAAAAATTTTCAGCTTACAAAAACCTAGCAGATGGGAGGAGGTTCCATGTGCCGTCTACCCAACTTCTCCTAGTCCTGCCACAGCAGGCATAAACCAAGTTTTAGGATATCCATCAAATTTTCTTTTTATCAGAAGCTCGGGAAGATGTCTGCATTCTAAGAGTGGTCCAAAAATCAATTATTTTCTTGTATTTAGGACTTTCAGCTGGACAAATAAATAAGAGCCCAGCGATCGTAACAACTTGGGTGTGAATTACCACCGGAGTATTCTGGTTTGTTAAATGGTGTGAACTGGTAGTGTCTGTGGTTATTTTACAAGAGATTCGGAGTGTCCAATGGGACCACATGCTTCCAAACTGTAGATTTCCGTCATTTAAAACTACATCTGACACAGAATGGAACCAAAGAGAACCTCAGTGAGAGCCAGAGTCGAGTCCCAGGTCATCAAGGCTGTAGTGGCCCCACTAATAGTTGCTGCCACAGACTCTCCCTTCTTGCTGTGCTCTGAGTATGAGGCAGGGATGGGCTCTCTGTGCATGCGCATGCGCATGCACATGCGCATAATAGACCTGTAATCCCCATCCCTGTCTGTTTCCTTTTCGTCTCTCACAGAGGTGTGAGCACACAAGGAATGGTGAAGATCAGTCAGAACTCGGTTGGGTCCCACCTTCGACGCTCTGAAGTTTCCATGACTTTTCACTATGTTTGGAAAGATTCAAGACATGAAACTTATCATAGGTTTCGAATGTCTTCCAATGGCCCGTTGCTGTGAGGGTCACCAGTCTGTGGTGCTACTAAGAAATGACGAAGCTTTTAGAGGCAGAACTTGATGCGAAGAGTTTAGGTCACTCAAACACACTTTTGAAGAAGATATAGAACCCAGCTCTGTCTCACTCTTTGCTTCCTGGCCACCATTAAGTAAGCGGAAGTCTTTCTTTCACCTCCCTACACAATGCATTGTGCTGTTCTAGACCAGTGATTCTCAGCCTGTGGGTCATGACTCCTTTGGGGTGAATGACCCTTTCATAGGGGTCACCTAAGACCATTGAAACACAGATATTTACATTATGATTCACGACAGTAGCAAAATTACAATTATGAAGTAGCAATGAAAATTATTTTATGGCTGGGGGGGGTCACTATACCTTGTGGAACTGTATTAGACAGTCACAGCATTAGGGAGGTTGAGAACCACTGCCCTAATGTCGAGGCTAGGATGAGGCCAAGTGACCACTGACAGAATCCTGTGAAAATGCTCGTCAGAACAAACCCTCTCTCCCTTTAAGCTGACTGTTTCAGGCTCTTTGTTACAACAATGGGAAGCTGATGGTACAAATCTTAATTATTTTTTATATCTTTCTCTGCTACCTCATTACATTAAACATTGCAGGCACTAAACAAGTGTAACAATTTATAATTATAATGGCATTTATCTCTCACTACTTGTGGGTAACCTATCTACTTAGACTTTTAAGATTCATCAGGAATAATGACATTCCAAGTAGATATCTTCAAGTCAGGACTTCTCAAAATGTAGCTCAGGAGGCTTCCTGGCTTCAGGAGGCCAAGGAAGCCAGAACAGGACTCCATGGAGCTGGAGTTATAGGTGGTTTTTAGCCACCTCATGTGGGTATTAGGACAAGACTCCCATTTCTCTCCAAGAGCAGCAGTAAGTACTTTTCAGCCACCGAGTCTTCTTTCTAGCTAGCTTCTCCATATAGATTTTGAGTTGGGTGTGTTCTAGCCATGGAATAATAAGGCTCTTTCTGATCCACTCAGCTTCATGGACAAAACTAAGCTTCAAATACTATTTGGACATACATTTCAGGGGTTGGGGATTTAGCTCAGTGGTAGAGCGCTTGCCTAGCAAGGGCAAGGCCCTGGGTTCGGTCCCCAGCTCTGAAAAAAAGAAAAAAAACCTAACTGGAGATACATTTCAGAAAGGACTGGAACAGTGCAACATGAGGAGACATATGAGACACTACCAGACAGGGCTCACACACATGACTTTGTCACAGAAATCTCTTCACATCCTTCAGTCACTAAAGTTTTAAACCAACTTTTCACTTGACATTTACTTGGAACACAAAGTGATAGAAAACTTAATATTTCAAGCAAAACCTTTGGGCAAATATCTATTTTTTTAATAGGGAATAAAAGTTATATAAGCTGGGAAACACAAATTGGTTTTGTTTCGGTGTTATTTTTTTTTCAGGTTGTCCCCAGATAGCCCCTTTCCAGTTTTCTACTAGAGACCCGTTCCTGTTTCATACACCTCCTTCGATAAGCTTTCTGACAGCACTCGTCACAGTGGGGCCAAAGCGAAGCTATAATCTCTAACAAGCAACAGGCATGCAGGTGCAAGGCGACGCTGATCGAGGCTGGATTTATGTTCTTTGGAACCCAGATGAGCAGTTGGGAATGTTGACATTCTGTTGATGAAACATGAGAAACCTAGCCAGAAGCTCTCCCTGGATAGAAGGCATCAGCTTTAGAACAATGCTCCCAGCAGACAAGAATCCTGAATACAGCCAGGATTTATGGAGAAGCCGCCATGGACACTGTGTGCTTGTTCCATCTGAAGCACTCTGGGCTCTCAGCGGTTCCTCCACCCTCCCCTTTTTTAACACATGAAGAAATAGACTTCAAAGACCGAGTAAGTCATTCAAACTGTGTAGCTAGTAAGTAGGGCCTTCAGGATTAATACCCAGGGCCAGCCAGTGGGTAGGCAAACCTCTGAGTGCCGATCTATGTAATTTGTGCAGACAGAAGGGAAGAATCACAAATGGATAGTAGAAGATGAGATAAAAACCCAGGCCCACCTCTTCCTGTTGTAAACCCTGGTATCATCTCATTATCTGCAAATTAAGGGTTTGAACTAATTTCTTACAATTATCATTCTAGATATAAAGTATGATTACAATTCTAATAGACTCAAAGCTAGTAAACACACACACTCTCTCTCTCTCTCTCTCTCTCTCTCTCTCTCTCTCTCTCTCTCTCTCTCTCTCTCCCTCCCTGTCTCCCCCTCCCCGCTTTTGGCTATCTCAGTGTAGACCTAGTGGTTCTGGAACTCTATATACCAGGCTGGCCTCAAACTTAGAGATTTAACTGCCTCGGCCTTCTTGGGATAAAAGGTGTGATCTCCATTTTAAATTAACATTTACGTTTTGCTACTGATGGATTGTATTGCTTCTGCCTCAAAGATAAATCATACATGAAATGGACTGTTAGCTACCCTTGCAAATTCTCACATTGTTTCTAGTTGCACAACTAGAACCCTGTGAGTCACATTGAAGACCTTGTCTGTCTGACGTATTCCCCACCCCACCCCCACAACTGTTCTCATGAGTGTTACCCTAACCTACACTTCTGTAATTTGTGAGGTCGATAACTTATTCTGCCAGTGGAAAAACTGAGGCAGAAGGATACACATTTTTTAAGGTAAGCTCTGAAGCAGCAAGTGGAGAACTTGGGCTCTAAACTCAGTTTCCCTAAGACTCTGGAGCCTGTTCAGTTTCTACGACAATCTGGAGCCTGTGTTATCAGCCAGAACAGTCTGTTCCTCCAAGAGCCATGCTTGCCATAGCCTATCAGTCATGAAGGCAATATACTAATTCAAACCCCCAAACTATACACTTGCTATCTAAGGAAAATATAGGTAAAATTATTGGATCTCCTGTTTCTCATAGAATTCAAAAGGCTTCCCATGATTTCTTTCCACCCAAATACATACATTTTCAATTTACAATTTAAATTTAGGTTCAAAAAAGACAGCATAGTTTTTTCTATCACTTAGCACTTGGAGCATCGATCTGCCATCTATGTTGAGTATATTATTTTATTAATTATTAAAGTTTCCTAGGCTATAAATGTGTATTTGAATCTATGAGTCATATTTATACACAGAAAATTAAGTTCAAGTTTTTACCTTAGTCTCCAGCTAAAGCCTATCAATTTCTGTTCATAATCATTTTCCATTTTAAATAATTATTGAAAACATAAGCAAGACACAAAATGGTTTTCAAACCCATTTCCTTCAGCAGTTCAGATTGAAAGGGACTAACTGTCCTCTGACTTTCCTGGTTGTTGGTTCAGTACTGTCATTGTTGATGTGCCTTCTTTTCCTTGGAGTCTTTAGTGACACATCTGCAAGGAAAGGACCATTGCGATGTGCTCCCCTAAGGCCTTAACAGACTTTCGACAACCACAGCATAATGTCCAAGTCAGGAGGTCAGACTCTTCTGGAGCATGCACCCATCAAATCATGCAGATTTAGTTCTGCCAAAGATGCCCCTAGGGGTATCAGAGGCTTATGGGTTTCTCTTTTGTTTGATTTTAAAATGCATGTTCTACTCATGACAGCAAACCAAACCTGTTAGTGGCATCAAACAAGTGGAGCTGATGCCTGGAACAGGACCACCGCACGTCTATTAAAACTGCAGTCACCGAGACACAGCACACATGGGGTTAAATACCTCTCTCTGTGGCATTTGTCATATTAAGAGCTGTAGCGTAAACAAAGGAAAAAGCAAATCAAATGTGGTATAAACATCACACAATCGCTTCCACTCTTGTAGAGGCAACAAGAAAATCTGATCGCCAACAGAGCGGGCAGGCGGAAGTCTAACATTGTAGAAACAGCGCTATTTATTGTTTGTATGTTTATTGATATCAACTTCAGAAACATGAAGATCAAGAGATTTGTGGGCTGGTAGAGAAGTCAATAGATGACATAGACAGGCAGACAGATGAGAGAGAGAGAGAGAGAGAGAGAGAGAGAGAGAGAGAGAGAGAGAGAGGATTAATAGAATAGGTAGATAGACAGGTAGACAGACAGGCAGACAGACACATGGTTGCTTAATTTAGGATGATCTCTACTTTGTTGTTTGCAAAAGATCTTGAGGAGAAAAGTTTCTAAATAGAAACTTGGCCAGCTCTAAGAGCATGCAAGTCCAGCCTTTTAGACTGCAGGAAAACTATCGGCAGCCCTCTGGTGCCCTGACTAGCAACAGAGGTTCATGTCCCAGAGCCACTTAAAATTTCCACCCTGCTTGCTTTCCCTCCTCGCTGCCAACATTCCTGTTCATGTTGAGATAAGATGCTGCTTTTCAAAGCCTCATGGAAACGGGAGATGCGTAAACATTCGAGAAGCATGCAGCAGTGTCTACCTAGAAGGACTCTGTACCCTCTCCTGCTGCTTCCTGCCCTGCTCTGGCCCTCAGCGGCCCCTTTTGTATCTCTATCAGGACACTTCACACCATGAGGTCCCTGGGAGCTCCAGCTTCCTTTCTGTCCAACCTTTATTTCTCTGTGATTTATGAAGCCAGAAGCAAGCCAGGTCGTAGTAGATAATGCAACCACCAGGGGCTTGGTGCATTCTAACATCCATCTAGTTTAATTTGCGTCTTGACAACTCCTCTACTTATTTTGGTTTTCTTCATATAATAGGACTCATGTGAATTCAATGTTTACATGAGGCAGTAAGATCTAAATTCCTATATCCAGGGCCAATAAATAAGTCCTCTTACTCATGGTTAAGTCAAAAATTTGAGGAAAGAAAAAACAAAAACAAAGAGAAACAAAAAAAATGTGCATTGGGTCTTTACCAATAATGAAAAATCTTATATCAAAGACCCATATGAATACACACACACATACACACACACACACACACACACACACACACACACATGCACACACACATACACACATACATACACACACATGCACACACATGCACACACACATACACACACACACACGCACACACGCACACACACACATACACACAGCCAGAAAAATACATAATCATACCAAAAAAACATTTCAGTTCTGTAAGATTAATTACATATATATATATATATTTTATATATATATAAAAGAAGGCCACTGTTTAGGAGCAAAGGGGCTAGAGAGATGGCTCAGGGGAGACCACTTGGGGCTCCTGCAAGGGACCTGGGTTCAGTTTCTACCACCCAGGACAGGTACCTCTCAACTGATTATAACTCCAGCTCTGGGATCTGACACCCTCTTCTTAGATCCATTCTTACCTGCATTGTACACTCGTATAATTAAGCACATAGATGTACTCATAAAATAAAAAAAAAACAAATGTTTAAAAAATATAATAGGAGCAGAAATTCAATCTTGCAGGGCAGCATTGTCCCCAGCGATCATATGACTTTGTGCATATGACTTTTAAGCAGCCTTACCATCCATATCAGCACTTTCTGTTCTCATCTCCCCGAGCCATTGTGCCCCCTAACCGGGAGAAAGCCTTTCAGATATACAAGGAAACACTTTGGCTCACTCTGTGGATATGAACCATATCCAAGTTAAATGTAGAGCTGATTAGAGAGATAGCAGGACTTTCCCTGAAGGAAAAAAATGCCCTACTATGTAGCACTGAAAAGTCAGTTTTTAGCCTAACAAAAATAATATATGGATAACAATTTTTGAGGAGAAAACCATTGCATGGAATCATTTTACTGGGGAAAATGGGATTCTTGCTTCTATGGGACCTCATTGAAATAACCGATGACAAGCAGAAAAAAATCATTTCTAGTCTAAAAGAAGGCAGGCAGCCTTGTAAGCTAGCATGGTTAGCATATATCTTTTTGATAGCTGCATAGCAATTCTCATATGAGGAGATAGTTAAGTAATGAGTGCAGCTAAGGGCTGAAAGCCACAGCCCAGTTTAACTTCCTTTAGCACCGGTAAGGTTGATCCCAGCAGGCACTGAAGTATGCAGTTAAGGAAGCCAATGAGACTGTGGTTTGACCCAGATACAGGAAAGTACTAAAAATGAACATCTTAGACTTTATGTAATAGGTCAAGCAGATTTCCCTGGCTGTATCCACGGTCCCAGAGGACCCAGAGACAAGAGTTATCCTTCTGTAGGAGGGCAGGCACAGTCATGAGACTGACAGCCCTCTTCTGCATTTCATATGACCATGGAACTCAACAGACAATGTAGAGTCCCTGTCAAGGTGTAATCGGTGTACCTCTGTCTGTCTCACCTAAAACAACACTCTATTTTTTGTATGGGAGCCTACATTTGTTTTATATTCCTCTTTTTCTATAAGTCAGTGGCCAATGGAGCTGGAATACATTCATAGAAGGATCAGAACACAAACTCAGTGCATATGCTGGAGGCTCCAGGCCACTGGAGAATCCTAACAAAAAACTTCAGGTTTCTGCTTCTCAGTAAATAAATGACCAAATGCAGAGAACCCAGGCATATACCTGTCCTGCGTCCTCCTTCACCTGAACCATCTAGGAAGTTCTGGTTACTTTCTCTGCGAGCTCATGCAGGATGTCTTTATGGATTGATTTCCTTCCCGGAGGGAAGAGCAGAATTTCATTTTCTGCTCCCCCAGGTCCTCACCTCCAATATGCTCCAACTGAACCAAGATGGTGAGTCAACCTGTAGGCTAGACCAAGGACTTCGACTAAGTGTTCCCCATCCTTGAGTCTGTTCTGGAAAAGCATAAAGCATCACGCAGGTGAATGGGAAGGTTCATGATGCCTTATCAGAGCAGTACAATATTTGGGAGATATAATTTCCCAAACATGAACACGTTATATTAACTTCCTAATTATAAAAGTCTCTTTACACAGGTTCAAAGAGTATACAGCTATTTAAATTGTATAACCTAACTTCTCCCATAATTCTATAAACAGAGATGTGGGCCTTAACTTTGATTCACATTTACTCAAATATATATATATATAATATATAAATAAAATATGAGATGGTGTTTAACTTACTTTTTCACTTATGAACATATTACGTAGGCAACTAATTGATACTTTTCAAGAACCATGTTAATCCTTGTGCAAGGACTTATTAAAGGAGAAAAATAATAAAGCCTGAAAATAACTGTGTGGTTTTCAATATGTGCCCATGCTAGCCCGTGCTCACAGCAACCTAAGATGTGGGCGACGGTCTTATTTGTATTTTAGAGACAGGGAAAATGAGGCTCAGAATAGATATGAGGGATATTCCTATACCTACAAATCTGTTTCACATTTTTCATGGCTGGGTGGAATTTCATCATAGGCCTCTTTTTTATTGATATACAGTATAACTCTCGTTTAATTTGCTGCTATTATATGCAACTTTATAACAACTAATCTCAAATATATACTGATATAAGTTTTTACTTAGACAATGCAGAGTATAAATTATTGAGATGATTCTATATGCATCTTAAGGGGGTTCCCCCCCCACTAAAAGACCACCACTAAACTATCCCAAATTATCAGGTAAATTGAAAGTGTTTGCTTGGCCATTCGGTCTTTCTCTTAGAATGTGTGTAAGCTGTCTTTTCTTCAACATTTTGATAACACGCAATTCTTGCTGTCTTATTGTGATGGGTCTGGATAAAGCTGACCCTGATGACTGATTAGGACTTGGTTTTTGTTGTTTGTTTGTTTGTTTGTTTGCCCTACTTGGGGGGGTTAAGTCTTCCATCACTTCTGGCACGTGTACTGGGGGTTCATTCGCAGTTATGTTCCTGAGTTCAGATTCTTCCTTCCTCCCTTCCTTCCTTCCTTCCTTCCTTCCTTCCTTCCTTCCTTCCTTTCCTTTCTTTCTTCCTTTCTTCCTTTCTTTCTTTCTGATTTTCTATTAGCATATTTTTCATTATTTCTGAACTCATTTTGAACTCAAAATTGCCTCCCATCTTCCTAAAATGCATTTTCATTCATCCTTTGAGAATCTCACACGTGTATACAGTACACCTTGCTCATACCCACCCCCTACTCCATCGTCACAACTTCTTGTTCATTTATTTATTTCTAATCTCACAAAGAGCTCAATCAGGGATGCCCTTATTTGCATAGGTGTGGGGCCATCCACAGAGACATGGAGACCATTCCCCAAAGGGTGAGTGTTTGTCCCTCTCCAACAGCCAATAGCTACTCAGTGGAGGTGGGGCTTAGGAGCCCCTCTCTTCTAGGCTGGATTGTCACACAGGAAACATACATTTTGTTTCTATTTCTCCTTTTGTGGTTTTCACTGCTCTGAGCATGTTTATTTGTGCTCCCTACTATGCTATTCTGCTTGCTGAACTCCTCTGTATGTTGTGTTAACGTGAACTCAGGAGCGTTCCTTCCTAGACAGCTATAACTCATGATGTGAGCGCATCCTTCCTGTGTTTCTAATACATCAAAATGCTATGACCCCTGAGTAAGGCACTTTCACTTTGCATAATTTTTTTCTTGTTAAACTTTTCACTTAGAACTGACTCTTTATGTTAATTTCTCCTACCAGTGATCCCCAACTGTGTCAATTTAATATCATATCTCTGTGTTCTGAGTGTTGAATATGTTTCTAAGAAGACTTTTTATTCCCTTATAATTGGAATTCAGGTAAAGACAGACAAGTTTTTACGTGTGTGTGTGTGTGTGTGTGTGTGTGTGTGTGTGTGTGTGTGCACATGAATCTTCCTGGCTTCTCTTGCCATCACTACGTTCCTCAGCCCTAAGCAAGGATCTGGGTGTTTTCCTCTACTTCTCATGGGGTCCAAAACCTTGTCTCCTCATCTGTATGGATCTTAAAACTGGGAAACGGAAATGGGGACATCACCCACGGCCTCAGAGCAGCAGGAAACATACTTGGGAATTTACCAACGAAGTTGCTCATGCCTAATTTCTTCTGGTGTCTGGATTTATACATTTTACCCCCATGAGTTGTGTAGTGCGTCCTGAATTTCTAAGTCTTTGCAGTAGGTAGGCTCTCATATTCTCATATCTGTCCTATTGCTGGCGCTATAAGATTTAAACCCAGGTTTCAACCCTTTTGGATTCAGCGTTTGGATACTAAGCTACATACATTTCAAGCATAAAAGAATCTGGGATTCATTGCTTTACTCTCTTGGGGAATATTCTTTTTTGCCCTATTTTCCTTTCTGGCAAGATTCTAATACCCATGTCTTGCCTTTCAACATAATGTAAACATTCTCTTTCTAAATGCTTATCTGTAGAATAGATCAAAATTCAAGTGGTTGGGGAGTGGTGTGATTCAGCCATGCAGAAGAGGCCCCTCCTTCCATATCCATGATCCTGTTCTCTGCTAAAGCCTTAAAGTTGTTCCACAATCCCGTGTTTCCTTTTGAGTCATCTCCCCCATCCCATGGCTATTTTAAAATCTTTCCACTCTCCTCACCCTGCCGACCTCCAACCCCCGCCGTGCCCTCTTTACCCAGGATAACCTACCATCTACTTCCTAAAAGAGATGGTTCAGATCGGGGACTATCCCCATTTCCCCTCTACCCCAAGGAAGAAAACTCACTGTCCCTAGGGAGAACAGCTGTATAATGGACCATGGAAGCCTAGATACTTTAGAAAGTAAAAGCGGAAGTCTATTAATATTTACTCCAGAGCGACAGGTGTGAAACAGAAGTGTCCTGGGAAAAGCAGGGCATGAGATTTCCCTCTGTATAAAGTTCGTAGTTCCACCTGAACCCTGGTTGCAATCCTTGTATGTGCCAAAGCACCCTGTTACTTTGACTGTGCCCCTCTCCTCTGTATGTTAAATTCCCTTTCTGTGATGTTTTAACACGGTCAGTATTTCTAACTGCTTCCTATTCTGATGCCACACCTCTTTTTGCCATGTTCATTGAAATATTTGTGAATCTTTACACACATACAGAAGCCCACATGCACTCACACAGGCACACATGCACTCATGCACACACACATACTGACACACTCACACAGGCACTCACAAGCACACACACATACTCACAAACACACACCCACACACATGCACACACACCCATATACATGCAGACACACACTCACGTACATGCACACACATGCACATGCTCAAACACACTCACATACACACACATTCACACACACACACACACACACACATACATGAACGCACACACCATCATGGAGAACTGTCTTCTTTTTTAATAGAAGAGACAACATTTGATGTGTCTCAACTTCTTAGATACTGCCACCTGTGTGACCCCGTGTAAATGAACCACCCTCACTGTCCCTTAATTTCCTAAAATGGCACAGTATGCGATACTCCTGTTTCAAACACTCTGAGTGGCAAGTACACATGGCTCTCCACACGAACCATTCAGCATCATTTGCACATTTCAACATTCTAGCCCTCCCATCAAATTTGAATGACACACATGCTACAGAGGCTTGGGTTTCATCAGAAGCTCTATATGTCACGTACGGTATCTTTTGACAGAAGACAGAGGATTAGTATGGTAGTTGGAATGAGAATACCTCCCATAGGCTCCTACATTTCAGTGCATGGTCCCCAGTTGATAGAACTGTTTGGGAAGGATTAAGAGGTGTGGCCCTGTTAGAGAAAGTGTCTCACTGGTGTTTGAGCTTTGAAGTTTTGTTGCCAGTGTACCGTCTCTGCCTCCTGCTTGTGAATCAAAACATGAGTTCTCAGCTGTTCCTGCTGCCCTGCCTTTGCAACATCATCATAGACTTGACAGCAAGAAAAATTATGACAGATACCACTTACGTTATAATTATATGGACTAGCAACAATATGTCACATATTTTGGGTATTTTGATCAAAAATAGAGAATGTAGAATAGACATAGGCAGTATATAGGTTTCTTACTAACTTTTAGAGAAATTCCAAGTGTTAGCATGAGCTCCCGGCCATAGCAAACTTTGATAAGACCTCCAGCATATATTAAGAGTCAAGGCAACAAGCACGATCATTTCAATGTTAGAAAGAAGGAAGCGGTATCTCATTTTATTGATTCACAATTAAGTGGCAAGAGCAGACTGTGTAACTGAGCTCCAGTAGATTAATACTGACAACAACTTTCTCTGAACCAGTTTGAAGCAATGTGTTTTAATAACTGAGAGGACAGAAAACTTGAGTTTGATGGGTTGATAAGGAAATCTTTTGTGGCATTTTATATAGTTGGATAACATCATTCTCTATCGAACATAGCATTCAAGGCGATCTTGTCACCAGGCAGGCGAATTTGAGTTACAGAAAATTGTGAGCTGCCCTGTGCTGGGAATGGAACCCCGGTGTTTTGGAAGAGTAACTGGTGCTTTTAATCACAGAGCCATCTCTCAAGCCTGTATTCTAATCTTTAAATAGCATCGACAAATTAGAAGATGTTAAATTGTACCAACTATGTTATAAACTATGCTAAGATATATTATCTGTATATATAATAATGCTATTGTGTAAGATATATTATACCTTATGTATACATATTGTTGGCCATTTTCTAATGGAAATTTTATGAGCAGTTGGTGCAATGACACCGTAAAAATGTTGCCTCAACCTGAGACAGATATGGAAAAGGAAGTCATTAAAGCTGTGAGAGAAAGGACCTGGGTCTATTCAGGAAGTGAAGTTAACTTTAATAAAAGCCTAGTAAATAATCTGGGGAAAATGCGGGGAAGGACAGAGTTTGGCTGAAGCAGAGTGAGATGGTACAAAGGTCAGGGATCCACCCATATTTTCCTTGTTTTAACGGCTGCTCCTGTGTTATGTCTAGTACAACATTTGATCTGTCAAAAACAGAAAATAAAACCATCATCTGTGAAGTGCATACCAAGCCAGAATGCTGGACAGAATCAATAGCTTGATTCTTTAAACTCAATTTTACAGAGGAAGTAAAAAGTCAGAGCTGTTGGATCCACAGCTCAGAACAGGAGGAGCTGGGAAGGATTTCATGGCCGAGTCACTTGTTCAGCACAGGGAGGCTGGCAGTCCCCCTCCCCACCCCCATTTATTGAATTAGATTTTTCTTCTTGTATAATATATCCTAATTACTGTTTCCTCTCTCTCTCTCTCTCTCTAGTCCTCCCAGTTCCTCCCTAGGCCCCCTCTGGGTCGTAGTTCCTATTTTTAAACCAAATGTGATAAAATCGTAGGTAAAGAACCAGACAAACAATGAAATGGAACACTGAAATCCATTTGGATCCTGATTTCTCAATGGAGATCCGTTTTGGATTCTGATTTCTCAATGGTGGTCTTTCCCAGGAGTTTATTGAATGACCTAATTTAAAAAGAATCGGACAAACTATTATTATGCTCAAAGCAGTAATTGCTACATAATTCACAGACTTAGGACCACGTTTTATATGTTTTATTCATTGTCTTATTATTCCCATTCGTTGTGAAACTGTAATTGGAAAAGGATTAATTTTTTTTCTATCTTCCTATGTTTTGAAGTCAATCCAAGTGTATTAAAAAGATGAACTTATTTGCATCCAATCTTATAAATGAGAGAACTGTCTGAGCCAGAAAGACACACCAAAATGGTGACATAGTTTTACCGCCATTGTGGATTTCGTTTGCTGCAATGCTCAAAAATAGCAGCAATTGGGGCCATAGATGGGATATGATCGTTTATGCTAAGGAAATGCCTTTTGACTTCTCTGTTTTCAAAGCCTTGCCCTCAGAGCTGGTGAACCACAACTTCCTACATCACATCTTTCTCCATCCAGAGTACAGCCTTCCCAGAAGGCAGTGACGGCGCACGCTGCCCCTTACCCTCCACTTCCAGCTTCACCAGTTTGGAGTAAGCTGTGCCCAGGCTGTTCTTTGCCACACATCGGTACTGTCCTGCATCTTCCTTCTGCACATTGTGGATCCTTAAACTCCCAGATTCAAGAACTGCAATCCTGGAATTTTCCTGCCAAAGACAGGGACATGAGTTTGAAAACAGCCTTCGTCAAAGACACACTTGCCTTATTTCACTGATGTATCATTACCCTTAACACCCGAAGTTTCGGCCTCCTCTCCGCCCATGCCTATTAACATATACTATTGAGACCATGCAAGATGATCCAATTAACCATCTCAATAATCTCCTAAGATTGCATCTGTTCCTTACTTTTCCCTTCATCACATTAGAACACAACGGTGATCATGATTTCTAACGGTGGGGATTGTTTGAAAGCATGGCACTTTGCAGCTGGAGGCGTAGCTCAGTGGTAGGAAACTTGCTTAGCATGCACACGGCAAACCACCAGAATAAAACACAAGGCAAAGCATTGCTTTTCGTCACCGTGATTCACACTGTACCCTGAGGATCTCCTTAGGGGAATGCATACCTTTGAGAATTTCACAATTACCCTTTGGAGTTCAGATGTGACATTTACTTCCTCTTTTTGAATTCATTGTTAACCTCACAAAGCCATTCACTTTTTAATTTTTATTGCAGAAAATGCATCAAGACTTATAACCAAAGGAAAGTCAAGTGGTGCACATATTGAGATTAAATCTGGTGAAACTCACCAAATTTATGGTTTGTTTCAGTTATTTGTCGTGTCTTAAGAACTGTGTATTACTTCCCACAGAGTGGGTTGGGCCTGGTAGGATGGGAATAGTCTGTCCTCTCATTCTTGGTGAGGGCAAAGCCGTAGAGATGATGATCATGCATGAAAACAATGTATTAGTAACCAAAGAGTCGACACACAAAACCATACAAGCTAACCCAATGAATAGTTAATTTTTTGTAAATGTGTATGTGTGTGTGTGTGTGTGTGTGTGTGTGTGTGTGTGTGAATGTATGTGCAGGTGTGTCTGTGCAGGTGCACATGTGTGTGTATCCATGTGTATATATGTGGCAAGAGGAGGGCATCCGATGTCATGATCATCTATTCTCTACTTTGTTCCTTTGTTCTTCACTGAACTTGAAGTTAGGCTGGCAATCAACCAGCCCCGCCATCTTTCTGTCTCCTCCCACAGCACTGGGGTCGCAGGCTCACCTGTGTGGATGCCTGTGAGCTCAGGTTCTCATGCAAGCAAGCAAGCATGGTGACCCAAGAAACCAGCACCAATAAGAGCTTTAACCTAACTTCTCTTTGGTACTGAGACGAGTTTGTCTCTATCATTCCAAGTCTCCATGCTGTAATCTCTCCCCTGTTTTCTCTCATTTTTTTCCTTCCAATCCTTATCTCTCTGCTCCCAGAAGCTATCAGTTCTAAAACTTGGATATTAATTCAGCTTTGTTATCCCCGAGGTCTCAAACAATCGATGATGATGATGTTGTTGTAATTGTTGCTGTTGATGATGATCGTAAGTGATTCAACTGACCAAGAAAAACAAGCCTTGCTTTGCTTGGGCTCTGCATCCATTTCATCTCTAATGTTACCATAGAGTGAGTGTGCATAGTTAGGAATAAAAGAATCTAAGTCTGCCTAGTGCATATACAGAAAACATATACTAGAAGCTTGTTACTATGTAGATAGTTAATTAGAAGTTCGGATACTTATATTTAAAACATGACTTATGCCTGTTGGAAAGGAAAGGAAAGCTCAGCCATTAAGAGCCTGCTGCTCTTGCAGAAGACTGGAATTGGATCCTAGCTCCCACATTGGGTGGCTCACACTGTCTGCAACTCCATTCTAAGAGATCTGATTCTCTCTTTTGGCCTCCAAGGATACCCATGTTCATGTCAATGTGCACACACACACACACACACACACACACACACACACACCATAAATCTTTTAGAATGATGTCTTACACAGAGATTTTTGACACCACGATCACTTACCCTGAGAGCACTGTCCCCCTTAATCCAGGACACGGATGGCTTGGGGTTACCCATGGTAGTGCACGGTAGGACTGCTTTCAATCCCTCTATTATTTTTACATTGATGGGAGGACGAGTTATTTTAGGCTCTGTGGGCAAAATGAAAGTCAGATATGAACAGTGTGTCTATATTGTCTACATGTGTCTATATCAAAACTGGAATTTTAACTTTCTGGTTAATTCTTGACGTTCATTTCAAGGATCTTCTTAGGGAACTTAAATGTCAAAGTTTGCCAAATGGAAAATCAGTCTTAAAAGGTGGTTAGATCTATTTTGTTAAAACTTCTATTTTCTTTTGCAAAACTCACATTTATGGAACATACCAGATACCTGACATTTCTTAATACTCCTTATTTTAAATGGCATTTAATTAAATGTCAATCATCATAAACTGCCCTTATAACTCAACACTATATTATACCAATGGATGTGATACATTTGAAAGTTGTTCTTAAGTTAATCTTATATCATTTTGAACTATAATCTTTTTTCCCTTTAGTCTTCATCTATTTGTTTGTTTGTTTGTTTGTTTATTTATTTATTTATTTATTTATTTAGTGTTTCCCGAGACAGGGTCTCATTACATAGCTCTGGATGACCCAGAAATCACTATATCAAAGGGGCTGGTCTCAAATTTGAGCTGATCATTCTGCCTCGGGCTCCCAAGTGTTGAGACTGTAGTCATTTGTTTCCAGGCCTAGTTCCCACCTTACTTTGACTACTAGATGTCATGTCTCCTCTAGAAAGCCTGGCAGCTGCTTTTATATTAGTAACTAGAAAAAAAAAACCTGATACAATTTAGAGAATCAAAATTCTATGAAGGGAAGTTTCCTCTTCGGCCAACACTCAGGTTAACTTTACTGAAGAAATGGCTGCTGTTGGCTCTTTTTTATTCTCTACTGTGAAGATTTGAAAGGAAGACGTTATTAAATCTAACATGTAGAATGAGGTTCAAATGCCTCAAAGCACTCATAAAGTAATTAAACTGCCTTATGCCCCCAGGGAGCATATTCTGTAGATACAGAACAAAGAGATGTCTTTGTAGGACTTATTTCTGAGTCATGTGTGATTTAGACCACTTTGAGAGATGAGTAAGGGGTACAGATTCTCTTTTTCCTTATATTTGAGTATGTGGGAGGGGTGTAGAGCCATTTACATCAATTATAATTCATATTTTAAAGGTTAAATGCCTGTTTTAACCCAAGCATTTATTTCCTCTTACAGTTAATATGATTCTACATTATGGCTAAAGTACAAGGCAGGTTTAAAATATTGTACAGGAAAGTATAAACTTTGACCATTCTGTAATGTCTGGAATTTACAGTTCTCTTTTATATTTACCGTAGGAAACACCTAGAAAAATTGGACATTTCACCACCTGAGGACCCAGCTATACCTCTCTTGGGCATATACCCAAAAGATGCTCCAACATACAACAAAGACACATGCTCCACTATGTTCGTAGCAGTCTTATTTATAATAGCCAGGAGCTGGAAAGAACCCAGATGCCCTTCAACAGAGGAATGGATTCAAAAAATGTGGTACATCTACACATTGGAGTACTACGCAGCTATTAAAAACAATGACTTCATGAAATTCATAGGCAAATGGAATGAACTAGAAAATATTATCCTGAGTGAGGTAACTCAATCACAGAAAAACACACTTGGTAAGGACTCATTGATAAGTGGATATTAGCCAAAAAGCTTGAATTACCCAAATGCAATCCACAGACCAAAGGAAGCTCAAGAAGAAGGATGACCAAACTGCGGATGTTCCCATTCCCTCTTAAAAGGGGAAAAATATCCATAGGAGGGGATATGGAAGCAAAGTTTAGAGCAGCAACTCAAGGAATGGCCATTCAGAGCCTGCCCCACATGTGGCCCATATATATACAGCCACAAAAACTAGATAAGATTGATGTAGTTAAAAAAAATGCATGCTGAAAGGGACTGGATATAGATCTCTCTTGAGAGACACATCCAGAGCATGTCCAATGCAGAGGTCAATGCTAGCAGCAAACCACTGAACTGAGAACAGGACCCCCTTGGGGGGAATTAAAGGAAGGATTGAAAGAGTCGAAGGAGCTTGCAACCCCGTAGGAACAACAATGCCAACCAACCAGAGCTTCCAGGGACTAAACCACTACCAAAAGACTATACATGGACTGACCCAGGGCTCCAACTGCATAGGTAGCAAAGAATATCCTTGTTGGGGCACCAGTGGAAGGGGAAGCCCTTGGTCTTGCCAAGGTTGGACCCCCAGTGCAGGGGAATAGGGGAGGGGGTGGTAAGGGGGATGTATAGGGGTATACCCGTATGGGGGAGGGGGATGGGATGGGATGGGGGCTTATGGACAGGAAACCAGGAAGGAGAATAACATTTCAAATGTAAGTAAATAAATATATCTAATAAAAAATTTTAAAAAAAGAATGATTCATAATATAACAATCCAACTTATCTTTAGGCAAAGTATTTTTTAAAAAAGTCAATGGTGATTCCCTTAGAGAATCATGAAATGCTGTATCATCCAAGAAGTAGAGATCATTATGAAAAAGAACCATTAGAGACAAAGTAATCCTTGAGAATCAAAAACATCCCATGCCTGGCAATGGGTAAGAGACACCTTGGTAGTGGTGGTGGTGTTCTTAGATCCATCAGGGGCAGAGTAGATGGCAAGTCCTTCTTCAGCCTAGCTTCATCTGACTGCCTTAGTGGCCAAAGCTGTCTTATGCCTCCTGAAGGTGTGTGGACAGAAGGATACACTGTGGAACATGCTGTGACACAGGACAGCTTCCACAGTGAGACGTTTTCTATGCTTTGTTTTCTGGTTGT
This sequence comes from Rattus rattus, assembly GCF_011064425.1. NCBI lineage: Eukaryota > Metazoa > Chordata > Mammalia > Rodentia > Muridae > Rattus > Rattus rattus. The sequence continues at coordinate 93,271,451 of NC_046154.1, forward strand.
TGTTGTTGTTGTTATTGTTGTTGTTGTTTTTGCTGCTGTTGTTTGTTGTTTGCTTGTTTGTGTGATTTTTATTTTGTGGGGAGGTTGTAAGAGCAAAGGTCTGGTAGGAGGGGATGGGGAGATGAGCAGGACAAGGGTGCAAGATTTGATACTAACAAATTTTCAATAAAAGGTTTTTAAAAGAATTAGAAACATCCCTTTTAAAGATCAAAATACTGAATATGACATAACACTCCTACTGAAATCCAAAATTATGATATTAAAGAAAAGGCTAAAGAAATATCGTAGCAAGAAGAACATAAAGAGATGTAGAAAATATGGAAAAACCGTAAGTTCCAGAAAATGAGATCCAATATTTGTTGAATTTGAAAATAAAATAACAGAAAAAAAGAAAGAGCATTATTAGAGGAAAAATAATTTTAAAACCCTTTGGTATCTAGACTAAAGCAGAACAGGAATGTGAAAATAAGCACATATTTTGGTGGATTTGTAAAAAAAAAATGTGAGCTCTGAAGATAATAGAAAATACTAGAATTTTAAAGTAGGCAAGCCTGAGATTTACTTTTAAAGAAATAAAAAGAATTTTCATCTGTAAACTAAGTGTGTTGTTATACCCAACTGAGGGTTTTCTCCTGAGGGCTGAAGGAAAGAGCTAGAGCTCTGGACATACACAGCAACATTTCTATCCAATAGGAAGACAAAATGAAAAGTATCAGCCCCGCAAAAGACTCAGAAAATAGCTCATGTATTCTCTAAAAAAAGGGTACATATCGGTTTCTTCCAACAAGACAACAGTAAAAGATAAGAAATAATACGGAAAAAATGAAGGCCTAAAGTCAAAGAGGCTCCAATAGACCCAGATTCCTTCGGATGACAGCATGGTAGCTTCTTATTGGTAATGAGAAAACTCAGTTTGCTCTTGCAAGGCTGACAGCATTGCCTACAGCTGGTGACTTCGGTACAAGGTGCCATGAGATCAAGAGATGCTGACACTACTGTTACCTGAAAAGAGACAGCAAGCTTCTGCCTACTCCACAGAGACAAGTCATGACTCTGGGAAAGTTTCCACACCCATGAAGCTGGACAAAAGTGTCCACAACCAGAAAGTGACATAGTAGCACTTAGGACTTTGTAACTGGTCCACTGCCAGTGTGTGTGTGGCAAGGTCTGCCTTGCCTTTGGAGATTGGCAAAGAGTTCAGATAAATAACAGTTTTTCAGGGTGAGGACTTGTGAGTGACTCTATCTTCTAGCTATTAAAGCCCTCCAGGATGATGGCAAAGACAAGGGAAAGATACCGAGATTGCAATCAGACTGTCTGATGAGTATGAGAGCATCTATTTAGGAGCAAGTGCTTACTGGGATGAGAGACGGAGATCATCATAAACCTACACAAGAGAAAAGTGTTTGCACGGGAATAAGAGAATAATGGCTCAAAAGTAGCATCAAGGAATAAGAGACTTGCTCCCAGTTACAGCTAAACCTGTGTATCGAGGACGAGGGAAAACTACTTTAAATAAAGTATCTACAAAGTGATGAGAGATTTAAAGGAGTCTTTGTGGAGCTCTGATTTCTGAATGCACAGAAAGAGCTGAACAGGAGGCTCGGCAGTTAAGAGCACCCCCGGCCTTTCCAGAGGACCAGCGTTTGGTCCCCAGCAGCCATATTAGGGGCACACAATAACCTGTAACTCCAGCTCCAAGGAATATGATCCCCTCTTCCGGTCTCTGTGGATACCTGGACATGCACATGATACTTATGCACATAAATGAGCAAGATAAAAGTGAATCTTTAAAAAAACCCAGCGATTTCAGAAGGAAGTTCCCAAATCTAATCAAAAGCTGTGTGAAGGCCAGAAACAAGTGGGAGAGGAGAGATCTAAAGCTTGCCCTAGGGTGGCAATGGCAGCAGGAAGAAGGGATTTGGGACAGGTTGGCCCTGGAGGTTGTATTCTGTGCTTGAGCTTGTGCTGAATGTCAGGTTGTCAGAGCACTCTGTTAATGGCTGTTCCAGGTTATGTGGAGACAACTTTAAAACCATAGACCATACTCCTCCCTACTCACTCATCTTCACTTGCAGGGCGCCACAACTTTCCACGGCTCCTCCCACTCCATTGTTGGCTATGCAGCAGTAGATGCCATCATCACTGTCTTCCACACTCAGGATGGTGAGGAGCTGACCGTTTTCCCGGATGCTGTAGCGGGTGTCAAACAGCCTGCAGGTCACGAAGCAAAATGGAGGTCAGTGCATCCTCTGTGATTTACACACACACACACACACACACACACACACACACACACACACACACATATACTTATACACACACATACACATACATACATACATACACACACACAAATTCAAACATACATATTTACACATGTAAGCATACACACAAACACACACATGCAAGCACATACATATATACACACATATACACAAACATACCCTCATATACAATACATATATATATATAAACACATACAAATACATACATGCAAACACACATATACATACACACATATATACACACATATACACAAACACATATGCATATATATATACCTATATATACACACAAACACATACTTACATACATATACATACAGGCAAACACACATATATATACACACACATATGCACACATATACACAAATACATACTCATATATACATACACAAACACATACATACACACATACATATACACATAGGCAAACATACATATATGCACATACAAACACAAATATGCACAATACACATCTGTGATTAATGGACTGAGTGGATGACCAGTCAGTGAGAAAGCATTAGAAGAAATGCGTGTTTTGAAAAGCTGAGTAGCCTTGCTCAGTGTAGCAAAATTAAGCTACTTTATATTCTGACTCCTCTGGCTCCATAATCAAAGCTCCACTAAGTTGTACAAAACTCTCCTATGAAGTGATAGCTGCTGCTAAGATTGAGTGTAACATTTACACAGGAAAGTGTGTGCTTGTGTCTGGTCGCACGCCACTCTGAACTTAGAGTATACAAGGCTGTCTGACCAGCAAGCCACACTGATGTGCCTGCCTCTGCCTCCCTAGAGGTGGGATCTCAGGCACCCACTACAACGTTCAACTTTCCTTGAGTGTGTGTTCTGGGGATTGCACTCAGGTCTTACGCTTGCAAGGAAAGACCATTACTGACTAAAGAGTGCCCCCCAGCCCAGGGAAGTCATGATTATTTAATAATTTATCTAGTAATTTGTTTAATAATCATGAACATGATCATGTTTTAATAAATGTGAATACAAGCAATGAGTTCATAGTTTATAATTAACTAAATAAAAATTTTACCGAATCTTATTTCCATTTTGTTGAAGGCATTAATGACTGAATGAATACGTTTAATAGAACTACTCCTATTACCTTTGTGTTTGTAAGTGGTATCATTCTTTGTGCTTTACAAACATGTTAATTGTATAAAAGTAAAAGGTTTCAATATGTCATTTCCATGCCCGTATATAATAAGTTTTGATTATACTTATCTCTTATTACTCTTTCTGCCCCCATGTTGAGGAGCGTGATAAAAGAAAATCAAATATTTGATATCTCGAGACTGTCAGCTGACATACGTGTTAACGATAGCTAGTAGAGTCTTAAGAGAGAGCTAAGAGGCATAGTGGAGAGATGCTCTATCATCCAGGAGAATGCCTCAATTATCATTAACTGACAGTTATGATGCAAGTATGCATGCTAAGGCCTCTACTTGTAGGGGCCAAGATGCTGCCTGGAAACAACAAAACAAAGGCAGTCCTTCCAAAACGATAGCAGAGGGGTCAGCTAAATGAACTCAGATCTTAGAGCAATGGACTCACAATGAGCTAGGAAAGCTCTAGACACAGTGTTGAAGCCACATCTGGGGTCTTTGGGAGTTTGTAGCAAAATTCGGAAAAGATAGCTTAAAATACTTCAGGGGCTGAAGAGCTGGCTCAGGGCTTAAGTGCACTGATCGGTCTTGCAGAAGACCTGGTACTAGGTTTTTCCCTGAACCCATAACCAGGTGATTCCAAATCCAGGGGATTCGGCCCTCTCTTCTGGAGTCTTTGGATATCGTTCACGCATGAAGTGTACATACATACATGTAGGCAAAGTGCTCATACATATAGAATAAAACTAAAATAAGTCTTTCAGAGGCTGCTCATAAAAGAAGAAAAAGTACTGCCGGGTAAAGACAGAAATTCAAGCTTTTTCATGAGGTTTTCCAGTCTTGGTTGTTTGTGAGCTGTCCTGTGGTGAGCTTCTGAGAGGGCTTGCCTGGCAGAGATCCTGGAGGCTGTAGCTCACAGTGATCCTCCACAGTGTTTCAGAGTGTGTGTCACAGCAGGGAACACATTCCAGTCAGAGGCAGCAAAAACATGTCTGTCCTGTCTCCCCTCCAAGTCCATGGATCCCAGTCTATGGACACCAGTTTAAGTACTTGATGTAGATGAAATGTTCACATATCCCCAGAATATATGACAAGACCAGTGTCAGATGTGATAGGATTTGACATGTGGCCTTTGGAAGGTGATTAGGTCATGAAACTGAAACTCTTGTGAGTGGGACTAATATCCCTATAGAGGAGAACTAAGAGAGTGCCATTTATGTGAAGAGACTAGGGAAAAATGGACATCTGTGAACAAAAAAAAAGTAAGCTTCATCCCCTGACTATACGCTGTTGGCTTCTTGAACTTGGGACTCCCAAGTAGGGTAGGAAGTAATTTTCTGTTGTCTATAAACTACCTAGTTTTAGCAATTCTATCACCAGGGCCCATGTACTCTAAGAGCATTCGGCCTTGATGCAAACTGCATTGCTTGGTAGAGAACCTCCGGCTCTCTTTGTTTTGGATTTAAGTATTTTTGGTGAAACAACTATTGTCATGAGGGAAGGAAAGCAGAATCTTTATCTGCCAGATGGGAATTTTATTTGTTTGAAAATCTGTCTCATTTCGAAAGAAGAAGAAGGCAGTGACCTAGAAGTCAGACTTCTAGACACAGTCTGGGGACCCAGAAGGGAAGACAGGCTGCTCCCTCATCTTCTCTGTGTGTCCTGGACCTGTGCCTGCAGACTTAGAATACAATGCTGCTTCCTAATCTGAGAAGCTTCAAGATTCCCACTGGCATTCCCCGGGTCAGATAAATCAGTGTTTCTCCCTGAACTTCAGAACTCCCATCTACAAAATGAATGTCTTTTCACTCTATGTATTCTAGAAGGTGACCTTTAGTACCACCCACGGTGTAGGTGTATTTCTGTGGATAGGAAAGCATTAGGCAGAGCAGGATGAGGCAGGGTACTTACTTGATGAGAATTTTATTTCTGGTCCAAGAAATTTCAGGCTGAGGGTAGGATTCCACGGCGCACATGAAAGTCGCTACTTCTTCAACTAAGGCATCTACAGTTTCAAGAGGCGTGGTGATGACAGGGGCTAAACAGAGCAGAAATAACGGAGAGATTTTGAGAGCGCTATTTTGTCACTTGTCCTCTATCAGCCAGAAGCTAAGACACACCTGAATGAGTATTACCGTTCCAAGGTCCACTGGGCATGGGAGGACCTGTCTGTAATATCAGTGTTTCAGAGACAGGGGATTGTGACTGACAAACTGAGTCAGCAAATAAAATACGGTGGAAAACAACCAAGGGAGACACCTCATGTCGACCCCTGACCTCTGTGTGTGTGTGTGTGTGTGTGTGTGTGTGTGTGTGCGCGCGCGCAGATGTGCAAATATACACCAAGCCACACAGAAACACACAAGCAAAATTTTAAAAAGTAATTAAAATGTAAATTAAAGCTATACTCACTAGGGAAGCTATAAAGATAAAGGAAAATAACAAATGTTGGCGAGGATGTTAACCCTATGCAATGTGAATAAGAATTAAAATGCTGGTCTCTGGGGAAAAGAGTAGGGAGAAAGAAACAGGAAGAGAACTATGATCAACAGTTCCACTCCCAGGCTTGTATTCAAGAGAACTGAAAGCAGAGATTCAAATATTCAGATAGTTTTGCACGTCTCTATTTGGAGCAGCACTATTTGTGATAGCCAAAGCATGGAAGCAACCTAGGTGCCCACCAACAGACGGAAAAGCAAAATTAGTATACACATCCAGTGGAATATTACTTGGCAATGAAAATAAGGGAGTTATTATATCTTATGGCATGGAGAAAACATGGAAAGAAAAAACAAAGTATAAGGAATTAAACCCAGAAGATCATGTGAATAGGATTCTATGCATAAAGTGTGTCTAATTCAAACTCCTACAGAGCAAACCAGACGTGTTTCGATGGCTGTGTAGGACGGGGTGGGAAGAAGGATGTATTATCCTGTAGAGCTGGATTCCAGGTGGTTGTGAGCCACCTATCATGGGTCCTGGAAACTGAACCCAAGCCTCTAGACCAGCAGGGAGTGCTCTGTACTGCTTAGCTGTGTCTCTAGCGCTACAAAAAAAATTAAGTGGTTATTGATACTTTATAATCGATTATAAATGAGTGATCACACACGTAGATGGGTACATCTGAATCGCGCCTAGCTGTGCTAAGTGAGTAGTGAAGGTAAGGGTATGGGTGGTTTTGCCTTCTTGCCATGCTCTGCTGGAGTTGGCCTGTGCTGCCAAGATCACTTGCTCTTTTCTATTTCTCCAGGAATTTTGTGAGTAATTGTTAAGTAGCCATTACTGATAAACTCTATTGCATACATTTATAGTTAGGTTATATCAATCCTGCTTTAACAATCAATCACATCTAAGCTGGAGAGATACTTTAAGTTCAGTTCCCTAGGACCTAGGTGCACAGGCCTGCAATCCCAGCCTTAGAGAGGCAGAGGTGGGAAAAGCCCTGAGGCACACTGGTCAGCCAGGGAGGCTGAGTTAGTAGTGAGCTGCTGACTCAGCATGTCTCAAAAAAATAAGAAGAAAGGCAAGTGAGAGAGGCATGTGGAACCCCCCCCCCAAAACACACACACAAGTGAGAGAGGCACATGGACAACCCCTGTTAGCATTTTGTCTAGGCTCTGCCCCAGAGTTACCTGGCAAAAGCCAGGTGTGCCTGACTCACGCTATAAAAGGGGCTGCTTGGTCCCTCTTGGCCTCTTGCCTTCTCTCTCTCTCTCTCTCTCTCTCTCTCTCTCTCTCTCTCTCTCTCTCTCTCTCTCTCTCTCTCCCCCTCACTCCCCCTTTCCTCCCTCCCTCCCTCTCCCTCAATTCCCCTTCCCTTCTTTTCCACAAGCTCATGGCCAGCCTCCCCTACTCTGTCTCTATCTCTGTCTCTACTACCCTCTCAACTCAACTCCCCATGCCCTGAATAAACTCTATTCTAAACTATACCATTGTGTGGCTGGCCCCTCAGGGGACAGGGATGCCTCAGCATGGACCCATGGAGGGACCCTCTTCCCCCACACCTGACTGCACCAAACATATTCCTTCCCTCTTTATTTTTATAAAACACAACAGCCCTCCCCCCCAAATCTATTGCTTGCTTTTTAAGTGCACCATATCTATGTTCCGGGGTCGTTTCGGTGGTAAAGATGGTCCATAACAAGTGTGGAATGCTGTGTTGTGCCTGCTGTTTCTTGACTCTGTTTCCAGGATTTCTTGGTCATTTGAAACTGGGTGTGGTTTAGAATCCTTTTACAGCAGAAGGAGGTGAATCAGCAGAGGTTTTTGATTGTGTCGTTTTTGCTTTTGCTTTTTCTCATAAAGGTGGATGTTAAATATATTTCAGTGCCCTGTCTGGTAAGCAGGGCAAGATGTGATTGTTATAAATAGTCCTTCAAAGGCCATCAATAATAAACAGTGCCGGGTGGCAGAGCAACATAGAAGGAAATATGGCAAGTCAACAGCCTTGGAAGCAGAGCTAGCTTTTTCTGCTTCATTTGACTACTTTGTCTTTTCAAAATAAATTCCATTTTAAGAATGAGCTTTATCCATCAGGTTTTTTACTCTACTCAGAATCTGAAATGCAGACGTAACAGGGACACACTTCTCTGAGAACAGTTAGGATCAAAGAAGTAAGACAGACTCAGTGAAATCTCGAAAATCTTAGACACTGAAATCCGTGAAGTGTCCCTTAGAGCAGTGCTGTGGTTACACCTTCTCACAATGCTCCGTGATGTGACAGCCTTCACTGATGGCTGACTCTGGCTTTAGTGATGTCAGTACCTAAAATTGTTCAAGAACCTTCTATGTAGTCTCCTACTTCATCTTTATATCTTACCAAAGTGAGAGTTAAATACAATTAAGTGTTTGCAAGTGACACAAGGGCTAATGATAGCTGAATACTTTTTGAAACCATCACAAAAATAGGAAGTGATAGAGATGGGTTTAGGGTTAAGGATGGTTTAGAGGTTCTGTCTTAGGGGTGGGGAGACGACTCAGTGGGTAAAGTCCTTGGTGTGCAAGCATGAGGACATGAATTCAGATCTCCAAAACAAGCATGAAGCTGAGCATTGTGGGTAGGTCTTTAATCCCCATACTCTCAAGGTAAGAACGGGAGGTGGAGACCGGAGAGTCCCTGGAAGCTTGCAGGCCAGCTAACCTGCATTGCACAGTAGCAAACGAGAGGTCTCTACATACATACCTTGGCTTGCATATATCTACACTTATACATGATACACACACACACACACACACACACACACACACACACAGAATCAGAGAGAAAGAGAGAGCGAGATCTGACATAGACTGTCTTATAGTCTTATGCACAGAAAATGGGAGGCTTAAATATTAATTTTAATCACTATATTAACTTCTAAGAGCAGAATATAGTTTTTCAGATCCACTTCCAGAGTTATCCAAATTCCCTTTGAAATGTTCCCTGACACAATCGCCTGGCTGTACTGAAGAGTGTAGTTGATTGACAGATCTCTTCCTGTTTACTCACCTCTAGCACCCGGCTTTCATCCCAGCCAGAGCCTGTCTAAACTGGAGCTCTGTCTCTTCCCCTGATCCCAGAACCACATGAACAACAAGCACACAAGGACACACACAGACATGTAACTTGGATCCACAGAAAATGTAACTCGAATTCTAGCTGTTGATAAGCAGGATGTGGTACTACCTTCCTTGACCCTTTGTGGGCCTAGAACTGCAGGCACACTGACTTCTGGTTGAACCCTTACTGATAGACGTGTTCAAAAGCAAAGTAGCCGGGTACATGGTGTTTTAAAAAGAAAATTAATACTAAGACCTCAAAAATTCGTGTTTTTCTAATTATTATCAATACTGCATTGTTATCAGTACAATAATATCAGTACAGTTCTTCTTTCAATTTAAGAAAACACTTTGGTATTGGAAAATTTTCAGATTCCCCAAAGAGAGCAATGGGTATCGATCCTCACCTGATATATCCTAATAGCTGGCTCATTTAATTGAGGTCAAATGGCAGTTTTTGTCATGATGTCTCTGTAACTTGTAAGATTTACCTATAGCAGCCAGCACGCGGCGATTTTTAAAGCTGTGTCATTAACTACTCGAAACTGAATGCACTTTCCCCGGAGTCCCTCTGTGTAGCTCTCCAGTCTGCATCTCTAGGAGGTCTTAAGCCACAGTCCTGGAAGGACCCAGGTAAAGCATGCTACCTGTGACCCTCACAGCAACATGGGTAATCCTTAGTGTGACACTGGCTAATGGCATTGCTTCACTCCACAAGGAAGCCGAGGCAGAGACTAAGTACTTTCTATAACTTTATGCAGCAAGATGCCGGAGACAGGAAAAGGAAACGGCCAGTAACACCCACCCAAGCCTTCAGTATCCTTGTTTTACATCCTTCATCGTCTGACCTCTAGCCTGAGGTTTTTTCATGTAAGTGCAGATTCTGTATCCTCAGCTGCACGGCCCCTGAAAATCACCAGTCTTGGGTTAATCTGAACAGTTGCTCTCACTAACTCCCGTGCTCACATAGTGCTTGCCGGACACGGGAAAGCAGTTGTTCAGGTCGGAGTCACTCTTAAACTGCTGTCCACAACCCTAGCTTGATGCTCTACTGGGCCCATGGACCAAGGGCCCGAAATGACCAATCGGCTGACATTCCTTCACCTATCCTCGGTGACCTATTCATCTTCTGAGACATTATGAAATGTCCACACTTTGGCTCTGCACATAAATGCAGTGACGGAAAGCAACCGTGCTTTCCTGCACATGCGACGCGAGTAACTCTGACCATGTGTGTCAGTATGAAGCACTCACCCAGGACTTGCTGTTCTGGATGGGGTTCACAACAGCTGTGTCAGCTCTCACTGACTCATGGGTGGAATCTGTGCCTCCTATCCCCGTGTACATGTGATTTGAAAGACAAGGCTTCTCCACTCATCTCCAGAGAAATTAGACATGAAACACTCTGGGTTTGGAAGAAAACGGGGTCACTTTGAAGGTGGGGTTTTATGGGGAAATCCTGTGCATATTAAAGAATTCTGCCTATGTGAATCTCTTGCTCATACAGAAGTTTTAATACCCCATCGTGTATTTAACACATCCTGATAAATCAGCGAGTGCTCTTAAAATATGTGGCTTTGGAAATTCAAAGAAACTTGACTACCTTCATACATGATGATTTCCAAAACTCCCCTATTTGAGGTGAGAAAATTAAATCCATTAAAAAAATCTTACTGGTTGAAATTATCTAGAAGGACAATCACCTTTCGGTCTCAGACTATTAGGCATTGACATTCATTTAAAGTTAAAATAAAATAAACTATTACTCTCTGTGTGCAGAGGGAGAGACAGATCCTTTTAATATTCTTCCAAGGCTTAAACAGGCCTCGTTTTAAGGTCGTCTATTTGAACCCATCCACTATACGGAACGCTACAGTGTGCATTGTGCGCCGGTCCTTTGATTTCAGTCACCACACTGGACTTGGACAAGTAAACTCTCCAACAAGGTCTTTGACTAGCTACTGCAGTGAGGAAGTTCAGCAAAGCCATCGTCGTTCTCAACTATGTGTTCATCAAGAGAAGAACACATTCAAATGGTTCTTTTCTATCGGAATACGCCATAGAGCACAGCATTGAAAATCTTAAGGATTTTGTTTTCCATAATGGTACCTACGTTCAGAATTCCCCTTGTATGTCGAACAGATGTCTAATCACCTAGGGGTAGTGCTTGGGAATAAGGCAGACATGAACCCAATGGTAATTTCAATATTTACAGTAAACAAAATAGTCTAAGAGAAACATTGTTTTGATTTTTTTTTAAAATTTGCAGAAAACACATTGTTTCAAAAAAAAAAAAAAAAAGAGCAAAATCGAATTGGTGTTCTGGTAGTTTTCTTTAAAAGTCGGGATATTTGGTACTGATACCCTGTGCCATGATAATCTGAAAGTTTGTAAAACAGAGATGATGATGCACATTTGAATGAGGGCTTGGGGGACAAAAACAACAAAAATTCATTTGTCTCCAGACTCTAAACAAGCACACAAGACAGAGGTGTTTTGTGGAGTTTTGTTCTTATTGCTTTGTATACCCACAGTTGATTTCGAACTCAAAAACAGTTGTGCTGTTCTTAACAGGCTGAGGTTTAACACGAATCCTCCTCCCTTGTCAGCTTAGCATAGTTTAAAATAAATAAGACCGGTCAGAATCCATAGGTCTGAGCAGCCAGGTATCGCTCTGCCGGACATCCGTGTTTTGATCAGGAAGTATTAAAATAACTCGGAGCCAACGTTAAGTTCTTCTGGCTATTATTAGTTTATCTTAAAAGGTCCAGGTTCTTTTGTACCTAAAGATATCTTAAAGTATCACGGTGGCGTAATTTATTGAGAACATTAGAAGATACCAAACCTTTTGCCCCAGGAAAATTAAGTAAATAAACAAATAAAGTAAAATAAACCTGGAGGGATCAGATTGTTTGGAAAGAATGCTGCTTGCTACGGAGAGATCCATGACCCCATGGTCCCAGGACTGCAGGTGAACTATAAGACTTAAAGATGTGTTTCCCATGTACATACAAACACCATTCATTAATTATTCAAGATAAATTTTTTTCAGTACTTTAGCAACCCAGTGGAAACGGGAATTAATTCATCTGACTAAAATCTAGAACTCTGCACAGCTCTGTTGACAGACACTTCTCATGCTGCCGTCTGATAACATTTAGTGTGCTTCTTCGTGCCTGGTTTTGAAGCTCCCTTCTCTTTGCAAATCACGTATTTTCCACTCTTCCTGATTCTAACTTTCATAATTCTCGGCCAGAAACCACAGCTCCATGGACGTTCTTGCTGCTGCAACAGGTGTTTGTCACTTTCTTAAGTTGCTTTCCCCCTTAGGTGGTGTTATTTCCGGTACATTCCAAAAGGGCTAGAAAAAAAAATACTAGTGCAATCGCTTGCCAAGCCTAAATCACAACCCCGGTAGCAAAGTTACAGGGACTCTGTTGTCTCCAGGATTTTATCTGTACTCTTCTGTGTGCCTTTCTCTGGGTCTGATTTCTAGCTACTGAAGTGTTCACCAAGAGTTTGGGAAAAACCAAAACTGAAAGTAGAAACGACTTTTTCTCAGAAGCAAAACACTCTGGATTTCTGGAAGTGGGGTGGATCACAGTCTTGGCAAATCCAGTGTAGACCGGGTTTGATCACCCTTTAGAAGACCACCCCAATGTCTGACACACAGAAAAAGAGCCAACCTCCATAACTCACAGTCTACCTGGCAACATCTCCCTAGAAGGGAGGTCTCTGCACACCATGTTGTGTTTAATTGTAGAGCTTAGAAGAGAACAATCAACCAGTCTGTATAGATCTCTCTCTCTCTCTCTCTCTCTCTCTCTCTCTCTCTCTCTCTCTCTCTCTCTCTCCATACAGTCTATCCCTACATCAGACAAGTATCAGCCAACACGAAGCTCACAAGCACTTAAGGGCAAGATTGCACAGACCAACCTTTTGGAAGTTTCTCGGTCCCGCTGAAGGCAACCAGGGTGAGCATCTGTAACAGTGGAATGTTGACGAGCTCTCTCATGATTAATCAGGCTCAGGAAGAAAGGTCGCTTCTGGACAAAGTGAGGGAAAAAACGCTCCCTGGTTTACATTTTAAAGCACGGTTTGTTACAATAGAGTCGTCTGCTAAAGGCTGTTTGCGTCTGCTGCGGCCGCCACGGGCTCTAAGTATGATCAGGAATCCGCAGACCTTACCGTGATGATGGACAAGGCCAGCTGGGGAGTACTCACTCAGTCGGGTAATGCAAGTGGAGGGCTGGAGGAACAAGGGAAAGAAAATCCCTTCAGAATCCCTTTTAAGACAGTGGCAGAAGGACAATACCAGATGCCTTTTATGGCCACCACTGCTTTCCCTGAGATTACAGCATTCCTAATGTGAGGTTGGTCCCCCACCTCTCCTGCACTCCAATGAGGAATCCGGATCAAACTAATTTTGACTTTCTTCATGGCTCACCTGACCCCCAGCTGACAGCCAGCCTAGCCCAGCTGCTCCAGACTTCACCCATCACACATTCCTTGAATTCCTTCCCTGGCACTGGTGAGGTGTGATACTAACCTGTTTCTTCGGCAATCATTAAAGTCTTACACTTTATCCCTGGGATATATGACCATGGGAGAGCCCCTCCGCCCCAAAGGCTGCTGTGACTTCTTATTGCATAAAAACACATGTGATCCTCTCTGCTGTGACGTAAGGGGACTCCCTGGTATCTCGTCGCCTCTCTAGCTTCATCTTTTATGATCCATGTTTCTTACTATCTGGTATCATATTTGATGGCCTTGTTCCCGAGCAACCCTAACGGACTAGAAGGCTGATGATATCTTCCCACATCTGTGCTCGACTGCATGCAGCCATACCTACCACCTACCCCCATAACATAAAGGCTGGACACACCAGTTCTTCCAGTGGGATACAAGCTTAAGATGGTGCTCAAGTAATGTTCATGAAGGCACACTATCTTCATGACTTTTTGCTCATTGTTATGATGGAAACTACTCAGTTTCCACCCTAAATTACAGCAATTACTGTGACAGGTATTGACGAGAAGCTGGAGAAAAAGAGCACTTAAAAGAACACATTGTTGGTAGGATCTAAATCAGAGCTATACTGGAAAGTTGATATTGATCTGCTGTGCGTGTGTGCGTGCGTGTGCGTGTGTGCGTGCGTGCGTGTGTGTGTGTGTGTGTGTGTGTGTGTGTGTGTGTGTGTGTGTGTGTGTGTGTGAGAGAGAGAGAGAGAGAGAGAGAGAGAGAGAGAGAGACAGAGAGCATGGTTTGTAGTGAAAACCCCCTTTTCTTGGGAGGATACATTCTATCACCCCACTCCAAGCTTGAGTCACACCTGGTCACTCTGCATTCACACTTAGGAAGCAGAGACAGCTAAAGGTTGCATTCAACTTGCTGTCTTCTTTCTCCCTTTCAATTTATCCAGGGCCATAGCCCGTGGAATGATGGCACCCACATTTGGGGTGGGTCTTCCATCCTTAACCTTTCTGAACACATCTTTGCAGACATGGCCAGAGGTGTGTCTCCTAGGTAACTACAAGTCAGGTCAAGATGAAAATGGGAATTAGCTATCACATTTGCAAACCATAGTAACGAGGGCAAAACTCCAATCCTCCAATTCCCATTTTGTCAAACCGTCTAAACGTAGTTCCTAAAGCACAGTAAATGACATAGGCCAGCATAGAGAGAAGAATTACCCTCATACTTTCTCTAATTACTCAGTTTCCATCCTGAATCACCACAATTACTATAACAAGTATCGGCAAGAAGACAGAGAAAACGAACACTTACCTGTTGTTGGTAGGATCTAAATCAGAGGCATACTGGGAAGTAACATGGTAGTTTCGTGTAACCATACAAGCCTAAAATACAATTAGCGTCTAATCAAGCACCCTCCCCCTTCACATATAGTCAAAGAAAAGTGACCTGAGAGTAAGTGTCCACCAGTGTGACCGGAGAAAGAAAACGTTGAACATACACCTTAAGTACCACTACCCGGAATTGATAGATGGAAATTCTGACGTCCACAATATGGGTGAGCCTGAAGGTGAGAGGACAGGGAAAATAAGCCAAGCACGAAGAGTTAAATACTGTGTGAGCACCCTTCTATGTGGACTCTAAAAAAGTCAGTGTTGCAGAAACAGACAGTAGAAGGGGTTTTTATCAGAACTTGAGGGAGAGAGACTGAGGTCCAGGGAGATGTGGCTTTTAAAGAGGCTCACATCTTCTGTGAGTCTAGAATGGTGAGTTTTCATGATCCACCACGCTGTGTGGTGACCACATTTAGTCACAATGGATGGTTTAAAAATTGCTAGTATATATTTCACATGACTGCTGCCTCGAAACTGGTATCTCGGTGGGGTGGTATGTGTGTTGATTAACTTGATTGGATCTTCCTTCCATGTGTACATACGTCAGAACCGTTCCCCAGACATATCCATGAAACATACTGCCGACTTAAACAAATGGAGTAGGGGGGTAAGGGAAGGGCTAGCTCACGGATTTAAGAATCTTCAGAAGGGTTAAAAAGAGCGGGAATGTTGGGGAGGAAGACGTTGGTTGGAAACCGAAATTTTCAAATATTTGTCGTGGAAATGTATTATGCAGGATCCTGTAAAAAAAAAAAAAAGAATGAAGAAAACACAAGGCAGGGGACAGAGGGGACAGACTGTTCCATGTCTCTGGGAGGGCAGGAAGAGCTGAGCCTTCGACTACAACATCTTGACACAAAAGTTGCCAAGGAAGCAGACTCGAGAGACGGCCGAGAAGTCAAGAGCACTTGCTGCTCTGCGGAGAATCTAGGCTCAGCTCCTAGCACTTCTACTGGGAAGCTCACAGCCACGTGCAGCTCAAGTTCCAGGGAATTCAACGCCGGCTTCTGGCCACTATGGGACATACATGGTGCACATACATGGTACATATGCATATACTCAGACATGCACACATACATGAAGAAACAAATAAACCGTGTTTAAATGCCGAGGAAGACATGAATAGGAAAATGCATAGGCAAGGTAGCAAAGAGCTCGTGGAGTCCCCATATGAGTCAGAAAGTGCTGTGTGGGATGATTTAAAGCTTTGGCCTCGGAGATTAAGGAAGCACACAGCTGAGGTCGTTGGCTTTAAGTTTAGACAGATACTCATTTGCTTTGGCATGATACTTTTTTTTTTCACCAGTATTTGTCACCTTCCTAAATGACACACATTGAATGGTTGGGTAGGTTTATTTGGGGAATCAAGGGAGGAAAAGGTATTAGTTGGTGTTACATTAGTCCAAGGAAGCAGCATTCCCGAAAAGAGAGTGGAAAGTGGTGGACACTAGGAGGCAGGGCGATGGGACAGTCAATCAGCAGGTGATGACACAGGCGGAAAGCACACAGTGACCAGCACTTGTCCTCATCTTAAGATCACTTGAGCAGTGAGAAACTGGAAAATGGGGTCAAGCGAAGGGAGCGGCCTAGAGTCAGGGGTGAAGTCAGTGATTTAGGTGTTAAACTGGGGAACGGAGCCTCCACAATCTGCGGTTGTTTTGCTTGAATGGGGGTAAGCTCATTTCCCAGTACAGAGACAGGTTCTGGTGTTTATGAGAACGTAAGGTTGTTTGTAGTAATGTGGATGGAATGAATTCGAGACAAATGGAAACAAACAAATAAAAAAGAAAGGAGGAAAGAAAAGAAAAAAGATTTGGTTATAAATCCAAGACAAATGTCAGATTTCCAACTTAAAGAAAACCATGAATTATTTAACTATGTCAGAATTACCAAGAAGAAAAATGGCCACTGAAAGAATTTATTTATATCCTGTATATTTAAAGTGGCTGTTAGGTAGGGCCTGTTAGGGTTTGACTGAAAAATGCCTCGCATGGAGTGAAGTATTTGAACACTCGTTCCCCAGTTGAGACGCTGTTTGGAGAGATAATGGAACCCTCAGGAGGTGGATCCTTGCAGGAGGAAGGTACATCACTGGGCACAGCTTTGGGTCTTTACAACCTCAACCCACTTCCTCTTTTCTTTCCTTCTCCCTTTCTCTCTCTGTGTCTGTCTCTCTCTTAATCTCTTTCTCTCTCTTTCCCTCTGTCCCTCTGTTTCCCCTCTCTGCCCTTTCCTTTCTCCTTTTTCTTTCCCCTAACTCTCTCTCCTTTCTCTCTCCCCTCCCTCTCTCCTTCTCTCTTCTGTCCTCTCCCTCCTCCTTTCCTTCCTACCCTTCCACTCTCCCTCCTTCTCTCCCTCCTCTCTGCCCTCTCTGTTTCCTGTGTAGGAGTGAAAATGTGACCAGCTAGCTTCCTGAATCCGCTGCCCTTCCTGCCTCACCAGCCTTCCTCACTGTTAATGAACTCTGTCTGTCTGGATTCATAAGCTAAAATAAATCCCTTTCTTCTATATAGTGCTTTTGGTCATAGTATTTTACCATAGCAACAAAGAAGTAACTAACAGAGGGTTCCACAAGGAAAGGAATGGCCCGCTCAGATAAACACAGGCTATATAGAGAGGTACGAAGCATAATGAAACTGCAAAGACCTTAGGAAGAGCCTGGAGCCCCCTAATAGATGTGGCTGAGCATCTGTAGAAGAAACAGTTACTGTGATCAAAATACAGAGTATCCAATGAGAGGGAAGACCATTGGTTGAGAGATACATTTCCAGGAATGGCTTTGATTTCTAAAAAATTCTTTCCATTGTTTAAATCCAGCTGGAAACTTGAGGCCAAGAATCCCCAGTGGTGGGGCTCATACACTCAGTTTCTTGGGTCACAGAGCAAGTGAAAGTGGATGAAGAATGGATTTAGAGGGAAAGTAGGGGTTATTCAGGAAGGACTCTTTCAGGAGTTTTGCCCTCCTTGGAAGGCAGATCCATGCTAAGGAGGAGAGACACCCATGCCCAAAGTCTCATTTGTTGTCACTGCTACATGCTTTAGTTGTTCAATCATAACAACTCTAGCCTCTGTCCTTGCTCCCCGAGACTGACTACACTGTTTCAGTCACGCCGTCCCTGCCCCCTTTAAGCCCATCTTCAGCACCACTGTCTTATAAGGGGGATTTCACGATATTCTCTGAGAACCACTGGTCATATTCCTGAATCTAGAGTTTCTTCATGGTTCAAATTGATCAACATAGATACATTTCATATTATACTGGGTATTTCAATGACTTGACAAGCTTATCAGTCTTCGAGTATGAGTCTGAAAACCCAAGGGAAATAGAGTTGGAAGAGACTGGGGTTCTCACTTCTGATTTGACAGTACTGAAAGAAGAGACCCTCTGTTCTGCCCACTGGGGATGCTGCTTTCATTGTCTAAGTACTGTAGGGTTGGGATGCTCTTATTCTTCAGGCTTTCTTTCTCTTGATGTCATCTTCTGCCAAGGGCTATTCAGATGTTCAGTGATACCCTAAAGGGCTTTTAAAAAAAATATTTATATATATATATATATGTGTGTGTGTGTGTACATGTATGCACATATGTGTACATATACATATATGTGTGTATACATCTATATACATATGTGTATATATACAGATATACACACACATACACACATGTGACTACATGCCATCTATAACTAGGTAGTAGTCATTAAAGAAAAGTCTGCACAGATGCCATTGTCTTTGACAGTGACCTTGTTTTGAAATCCTTTACTTGAGTATTTATTTATGTTTATGTGTGTTCTAGAAAAAATCTGCTATCTGCTCTCCACAGAATCCAAGGAAAGCAAATACCTGCTCCTCCTCCTAACCCCAATGTTGGGTATGGATAAGTTACCTGAGCTCAGATGGTCAGACACCTTTCAGGGACTTGGAACATGTAAGAAGGGAAAGCTGGTATATTAGCAATATATATAACAATACCAGTAATAATATATTAAATTTTAACAGTTACATTATTTTATTTTATATTATTTATACATAGTATATAATTATCATAAGCATACATATTCTCCTGAGTTCTTTTAGTGTTGTTTGTATGTACATATGCTTAGGGCTGACCACTTGTGTGGTTGGTGCCACCTGTCACCTTGTGTTTTTCCACCCATCTTCTTTGTTCCCCAAAATAACAACTCTGAGATTGAATGATTAGGAATAAATGCTTTGGCCAAATGTTATGGTTCTGTTCCTCAACTAGCTCATAGTTTAATGTCCCATCTATTCTATTCTATGAACGCCACATGGCTGGTTACCTGGTTCTCATCCTCATGTGTCTGTCTCTGTCAGCACTCCCAGGGCCAATCTCCTTCCTGTGCCTCACTATGTCCCAGAATTTACCCCCTCTCTGCTAGATGTCCCACCTCCTAATCCTGCCTCACCTCATTGGCCAAAGGTGTTTTTATTGACAGGTGAATGCTTTTACACAGTGCATAAGAGATTATCTCTACACACTTGGAATTGGGAGTTGATTCTCCTCAGGCACTCATGCCTGGAGAAAACTGATTCTCCCTACTAGAGGTAAACCGCTAATGCAGATCTAACTTTAAAGGATGGCCTTTCCCCTTGTATATGTGTATGTGTATGTATATGTATATGTATATGTATATGTATATGTATATGTGTATGTGTATGTGTATGTGTATGTGTATGTGTATGTGTATGTGTATGTGTATGTGTATGTATATGTATATGGCACAGACAGATGTCATGTTTTAGTTGTACTCTCTAGCTTAGCAGGCTTAGATGTGAAATTGGTCAGAGGTATTTTTACCTTCTTTCTCCTGTCCCGTTGTGCTCAGTTACAGTCATGTACTGTTGCCATCTTGGAAATATTAAATATGGCTGCGCAATGTGCTGGACGGAGACTTGACTAGAAAAAATTGTCCAGAGATCACAGTGGACAAGGCCTGGCCTCTGTGACTGATTGGCAGATATCTTTACAAAGTGACATGAGCAACTTGGTAAGTAAAAGCACACATCATGATAATGTGCTCGATACATACAAGTTGCAGCTCAATTAAAATTTTGACATTGAAGTATGTGAGACCATAGTTCATTTGGTAAACAAAGTGTTTGCCTTGAAAGCCTAAGAACCTAAGTTTGAACCCAAAACTCACAGATAAGTCTAGGTGGGTGGGGCAGCGGCTGTGAAAGGTACCTGGTTGAGATAGGTCGAATCTCCAGAGACCCTAAAAGGGACGGCAGGCACATTCCCAGTCTCCCAGGAGACCAGGGCCTTCTCATGTACCTGCAGCTCCCACAGACCCCTGTAGAAAGGTTTGAGACAGATCAGTCACGTAGGGCAATGCCTCAAGCCTCTTCTCCACAGGTGAGGATGTGACCACAGGTCACATAGGCTCAAGACAGATCAGTCATAGAAACAGGACCATCCCCCTGAATATGTAGATGAGGTCTTCCCAAGCTCTCAGGCCAAACCAATGGGAAGTGCCTGCTGCCAGACCCTGACCCATCCTGAAACTGTATTTAAGCATCGTGGTCAAGAATAAAAGTGTGCAGGAATTATTCCATCATCTGAGAGCTTCTGTCATAAGAGCTGTAACACCACCTCCTGGGGAAGAGACCTGCTCTCCCAGAAATCCACCCTGCACCCCTCCTACTGCCAGCTCGTCAGTCCCCTGCTGGCTCAGCCCAGCCGGGGCAACAAAAGCAGCAGCAGCAGAAAGGAACAGAACCAGCAGCTGAGGTGGAAGCAGTCCCCCCTCCCTGAGTGAGTTCTCTCCCCCCCACCCACCCAAACCCATGCACATAGCCAGACCAGAGATCTGCCACAGGGAGCCTCCTGGGCCAAAGAATCACATAGGTGTGGTTTCACGAGTCTGTGATCTAACACTGGGAACTGGGGGGTGGGGGTGGGAAGATCCATGGGCTTTGCTGGTGTGAGTGAAGAGGATCCCACATTGCTCAGTGTGTAACAGCCCAGTGGGTGGATTAGGCAGTGTGACCTTGTTAGAGATGTATCCCTGGAGGTGAGTTCTGAGGTTCCAAAAGCTTATATTAGTCAGTCAGTCAGTCAGTCTGTCTGTCTATCTCTCTCTGTCTCTGTCTCTCTGTCTCTCTGTCTCTGTCTCTCTGTCTCTGTCTCTGTCTCTGTCTCTCTCTCTCTGTCTCTCTCTCTCTCTCTCTGTGTGTGTGTGTGTGTGTGTGTGTGTGTGTATGTCCTGCCTGTGGATTAGGATATAAGCTCTAGAACCATACCTGCCTGCCAGCCACCACTCTCCCCGCCATGATGATCATGAAATAACTCTTTGAAACTGTTAGCAATTTAGAAGAAATTCTAAGAGTTGTTTTGGTCATGGTGTTTAGTGACAGCAATAGAACAGTAATTGAGACAGCTATCCAGTCAGCCTAGCCTAATTGATGAGCTCTAGTACAATAAGAGATCTGTCTCAAAGGGGGTAGATGGTGTTTCTGGGGCTGACACCTCAGGTTTTCCTCTGTCCTTCAAATGCAGCTGTACACCTGTGTACACTCACCCCATAAACATGAACACACATGCCCCAAAATATAAGTAAATAGAAATGTTTACATTGGTATGGCTTAAGTTGGACTCTAAAGTGTGCTTTCTCAGTGTTAACGTGATCCTTGCTTGGGTGACAGTATTAGACAGCGTTCATATAGCTCTCTGTATCACCGAGCAAAATCATGTCAATGTTTGTCCCCCCTCTGCCCTAATTCCTATGAGAGTGGGAAGCTATTTTAGAGAGTTTAGAAAAACATGAGTCTAAATTTCTACAATGCAAAGAATTTGTCTTCATTTAATTAATCCAATACTGAAGATGCTTAATGGAGCAGGAAGATTTTGGACCTAGGTCCTTGTAATATCAGCATATCCAATAATAAATTCATCATCCTCCCGGAACCCTGAAAATTGCTTAATCTCCTCTTTTAGCGTATATCATGATATTCTCCTCAGCTTCCAAAGGCCTTCATGCGGGGACGATCCCTGATGCCTAAGTCTTCATCCTGTGTTTAGGCTAAGTCCTATCGCTTTACATGGCAGTTCAATCCATACCTCCCTCATCACACTCTGCCTCAGCTTAAGGCCCTATTAATTTGTTGTCTGTTCACCATAGCGTCGACCCAGTCAAGTCTCTACCACAGTGTCGTGGTTTGGAAATGAACTTTCCCCTGCAAAGGTTCACTAAGCACCTCAGAATTCTGTCTTACCATTTGGCTAGATGATCGTTGGAGAGACTCTCAGTGTTGGAGAGAAAGGAAGACCAGGTATTCCATGTTGAATACTTGAAATCTCTACTTTTGATGGAAAACAAAGGGGGTTGTTATTTATTCAGTTTATCAGGGAAAAAAATACCAGGCTGGAATCCTGGGCATATTCCACGTACAGGAAAAGAATGGCTTGGTCTTTCCCAGCCTTTGCCATTTGGAGTCAGAAGAGCAGTGCCTAGCTCTTTTTATAATACAACTGCTATCTGGTCCCTGAGTACACAATAAACCTCCATTCTGCATCGTCATTCCTTCCACCTCCCTGAATCCTAGATCTTACCCAGAAACTCCTCATTTGGAAAGACAGAGAGAGGAGACTAGAAACTGCCATGCGAGTCTCTACCCAACAGCAAACTCCTCCCCATTGCTGCCTATCGGCTTCCTCCTCCTGCTCCTCCTTCCTCCACACTCAAGATACGAGTCCCTTAAAGGATCACACATGGGGCAGGAGATAAGTGCTTGGAGTCCTAGCTACTTAGAAGGCTGGAGCAGGAGGATTTCTTGAGCTTGTGAGTTCAAGATCAGTCTGGTCAGTATAGTCAGACCTCATTTCAAAACAAAAATAGCTGTGCTTTAAAAACCCCTGAGGAAAACAATGATAAAAGTCTGCGCTATGTCATCTTGAAAAGGAACACCCCAGCAATAGACTTTACTTCTAGATTTTTTTATTTCTCAACTCACTCCCAGCCAACAGCACTGTTTACATGTTCCGACTGTGGCTTACAGCTGCACAATGCAATTCAGTTCAGCAAATCGCAGCCAGGCCTTGAGCCAGCCAGTACTTGAATCCAAAAGCAACACGGACAACTGCACCCATCAGGCTGGGCGGCCTTGTGAGAGACACTCTTGGCAAAGCAGGGATCACTGAAGAAGGATGAGAATACTTCTCGCCAAGCCTGCCCTCAGACGAGTAGAATGTGGTCTGTAACCTTTACAGTGACCCCAGTATAATCCCCTGTCCAAGAGTATAAACTAGATGTAATGACTCTCTTTCAAGAATCAGAATGCAAAAGATGTTCCTGGCATGTCATTTCTGAGATAAGTTTATAAAAAAAATTTGCTGCTTCCGTGTAGGTGTCACAGTGACAAGATTGTGCTGAATTGGTTATTGGATGGATGTGGTGGGACTCAGAGGACTGGAAAGAGGAAACATCTGAAAACTGAAAGTTTCTTGGATGAGAGCTGTCTAAATTGGTATACTGTTTGCCTAGGATACATTGGGTTCAATCACTAACACCCATAAAAATAAGATTGGTGGTGCAGGTCTATAATCTTAGCAGGTAGAGGGGGAAAGGTCAGAAGGTCAGGTTCTGCCTTGACTACATAGAAAGTTTAAGACCAGCCTCGGTTGTATGAAACCCAGCTGGAAAGAAGGAAGGGGGAGGGGCGTTCCCTAATCATGATTTAGGAATTTGCTGATAGTGTGAGACGTCTGCTTAATATCCTGAAGGGTTCTCCAAGGCCTGAGCATTGCAAAAACACCCTGCAGTGTGGACTTACCTTTTACTCTTCTTCCGTTTTGCTAAACCGCTAGATTACCTTCCTAAGGCTCGCCGCCAAGGTCTACTCCCTCTTTGGCTACTGACTCACTCCTGAGACTGGTCACCACGGTCCAACTATCAAAATATCAAGATCCAACAATCAAAATTCGTTATCGTGACTAACCTGGTTAAAATACCCAATGCAAACTCACCAATGCGCTCGAGTTTATCCTAGCACAGCCCTCCCACCTTTTCCCTCTTAAATTGAATCCCTGCAAAGCTACTCACTGGTTTCTGCCTGATTCAGATTTAGACGCTTTGTCTCTGTGCCTTGCCTAATAAAAGATCACTTCGTGCTTGTGCTTGGAAGTCGGTGTCTTGAGTTTGGTCTGTGCCTAATCTGGGGTCTAGAGGGGAGTACCCCACAGCATGCGGGTCCCTTCACATCCTAACCAAAATGTCTGATAAGGACTTGGAGTTGTGGTCTGGAGCGCGAATGAAAAAAAATATCTGGACTGGAGAGTTAAATTTGGGATTGTCAGTAGATTGATGTTGCTAAACCATCAAGCAGCAGACGTCATCACCACGGGCAAAGGTGAGGCGTGACCCTTAGTAAGGCTGTGATGAGGGAGCTCAAAGGAAGACAACAAAAGATGGGTGGGAATCGCTGAACGGGTGAAGTGTTTGGTTGCAGACGTGAGATCCTGAGTTTAATCTCACACCAATGGAGACACGGTAGTGCCTGGCCGTCATCTCAGCTCTGAGGGAGACAGAGGCAGGCTCACTGGGGCTCACCGGCCAAACAGCCTGGCCTAACCAGTGAGCTACAGGCCAAAGAGAGATCCTGTCTCAAAATACCCAAGGTGGCTGGCTTCTGAGGAATGATTATCAAATGAGAAATGACCACAGGCCTCCCCATCCCACATAAACATGAACACACGTGTACCCACAAGAACACATATATGTGTATGCTCAAGGAAAGCAAAGATTGAGGGATAATTGACAGGGAAGTTGAAGGAAGCCCAGGTACTCTTGTTCTTGTGGGCAGAAGGAGAAAAAAAAAGTCTCTGAAGAGGGAAGAGGAGGCCAACTTGGTCAACCACCGCTGAGAGGAAGAGAAGGCTAAGGAACAGGAAGTGGTAACAGATCTGCAAAGCTGGTAACCTTGACAGGCTAGGTCATACCAGAGATCTGAGAGCTAGCATGAAACGATACCACCAAGCCCTTCAGAGAACCCTGAATTGGACTTCTTTTGATTGGTGGAGTGTTCATTTTAGAAGAGCAAAAACAAAAGTGTCATACAACATCAGAACTGAACGAATTGTTTTCCCAAAGTACCAGCCCCCTTCACTGCCAGCTGACTGAAAGATCAAACACCAACTATGTCACATCTCCTTTCTTGGCTAACAGTTCCCATTTGAGCACACACATTCTCAAAGCGCTCCTGTCCAGGACTGGCATCACACCATCTAGCCTCATCCATTGATACTGTGCAAAATGCTGACAAGATGCTGAGTCACGGTGGCTCGGCCGTGTGTAACATTAGCATCCGGAGTCCCTGGAAAAGACATTTCTAGTCTAGCAAAATGCACCGCTTCAGGAGAACAGCATCCTTTGCTTTAACCTCTTCATGACTCAATGGCACGAAACAGTTCTAGATGAATTGTGCAACAGGAGTGAATCAGCAGGACACGGTCAGATTATTCACAGTCTATTTTTTGCAACAATCTCTTCGAGCTGATGCAAAGATAAGTAGATGTGTTCTAGGCATAACTCTGACGCTTTCCGGAGATAATTCCATTAAAATAGAAGACCACATAAGACTTGCTTTTGTAGTGCCCTGGTAATCAGCTGGATTAGGGTCTGCGAACCAACCTCAGCCCTGGCCTTTGTTCAAAGACCCAGTGTGTGGTCCAAGGGCCAGATTGGAAGTTGTATTAGGTTAGCCCGGGGAAGGGCCAGAATGAACTGAGGACTACAGAAAGTCATGGAGATTCTGAGTGGTGATCTCTAGCACTCTATGTATAATTATACTACACACTCAGAATGATAATTTCTGTGGATTTCTGTTTATGAGTGAAGTAACTGTTTTGGCATCAGCCAAGTGAAATCATGATTGGCTGGATCTTTCTGGATTAAGAAATACTTGGAGACTGCACTAAGCTAATGTGACATTTAGTCAACTTTTTATTCTCTCATATTTTTCTTTTGAAAAATGTTTCAGATTTTAAAATAACAAGAAAAAATCAGTGATTTTAAACAACCATGTTTTAAGTCTGTTTAAGTATGGCTGTAACTTAGGAAATAATAATAATTATAAATATATTTTTATTCTATTTCATGTGATGTATAGAAAATATATGTCCAATAATATTTAGAGTACCCTACATATGGCCTCATGGACATTTTTATTCTCATTGGTGATTACAAATTTTCTTTTAATAAACAGATATACCACCATCTGTGTACTCATTCAGTTTAGGTTCTGCAATTTAACTGTGAGAGATAAAACTGCCAATATCTCATTTATTTATATTTAACTCATCTTCCGATTAAAACCTGAAGGTAAATAAAGAATTTAGTTACTCAGCCAAAGTCTGTATTTATGAGGCCCCAGGTCTATGCTTCCAAATTTCCTTCCAAGTATTTTCTCCAATATTCTATCACAGGGATTCTACTCGTACGGATTCTATCACACCATATTGATGGTTTTATTGATAATAAATTAATTGGTGAAGAAAGAACCTGCACTATTTTATCCTTAATGTGAAACTTCGCCTTTTATGAGGTGTGCTTGATGCCTCGTGTGTGTTTGACATCAATAAATGTTGTCTGAATGAACCAGAGACTCTTAACAACCATGGCGAATTTCCCTTATAGCATAAATATGAGTTTAAGTGTTTTAAATCACAATCTATGTCCTAAAACTTGTAAGACAATTATCATGATTACCTGTGTGGTTAAGGAGGTAAGAATGCTAATTATTTTTCTTTTCCATATTTTTATTACATTTGAGTGTGTGTCTATCTCTCTCTCTCTCTCTCTCTCTCTCTCTCTCTCTCTCTCTCTCTCTCTCTCTCTCTCTCTGTGTGTGTGTGTGTGTGTGATGGTGCATGTGCAGAGTTTGAAGGACAACATTCTTTCATTCTACCACATGGGTCCTACAGGTTAAACTCAGGCTGTTTAGTTTGATGGTGAGTCTGTCTGTCTTCTGAGCCTTCTGATTAGTCAGTCCCCTTTCTAAATAGGGTGATTTGTCCTTTGAATAATGCACACATGTTCCTGCTACAAGCACAGCAGTAAAGATGATGCAGTTGCCGTCGAGGGGCTGGGAAATAGTTTAGCAATATAGAATATGTTCTGGATGTCCAAAGACTTGAGTTCCATTTTTAGGTCTACCATAGACAGTTGCCATCAAAACTGGGTCCACACACGATGACTGAGTACATAGCTATATGACATGTAGACCTAGTCGGTTCTAAGCTGGAAAGAATTGGGTTCCAACTTTTTAATATAGTCACATAATTAATTAACAATAAAATTAATAATAGTTAATAATTATAACTCATGTTATAAAATTCTACTAAACCATGAAAACATGGGCAAATATCTTCAAAGGTTAGTACTGGTGGTATCCAGCCTAGGAATCTTCCAGGGAAATTGAGATTTATCATTCAACTGGGCTTCTAATTCCTCTTAAAGCTATCATTAGTAGGATGATATTAGTATCCTCATGTGCTTACTCTATCCACCTCTTCTCCAAGTGTCTTCACCTAGTCACATAGTTCATCCCCAAGAGGGCAGGTGCCAACGCCTCCTCATTTCACGGATGAAGAGACTAAGTTT
Source organism: Rattus rattus (assembly GCF_011064425.1). Taxonomy (NCBI): domain Eukaryota; kingdom Metazoa; phylum Chordata; class Mammalia; order Rodentia; family Muridae; genus Rattus; species Rattus rattus. The sequence continues at coordinate 93,298,878 of NC_046154.1, forward strand.
GTTTCAGTCAAGAAAGCCTGAACCTAACACCGTACTCAGCCAATACCCATGGAGTCACTCCATGGATCTTTCTTGTGTGCTTGCACATGTGCCAGGCACTGTGCTGGCTTCTAAGAGTCCAGTGGTGCTCAGAACAGACGCCTGTTCTCTTTGAGGGTTCAGCGGGAAGAGCAAGGAATAAATATGGAAGCACATGTTGAGGTAATAGTTATGAGAGGAACTACAGGGTGCTCTGGGGTGCTCTGCAGGGGCCCTTCCTGAGGTAAGACGACCAGCAGAGGTCTTTCTGGGAAAGTGATAATGAAGCTAATAGTACTTGAGGCTCGTGAATGTTGATGAAGAACTGGGAGAGAATGTACCAGGCTTTGAGAAGAGCATGGCAGAGCGTTTTCTAATCCCTTCACAAGCTCTCAGAGTGAGGTCCATATTAGTCCTGGGCCTTTAAAGATCAATTTCTCTGTGTCCCCGTCTTCGGACTTTATATCCACCACATCTGCTTTAAGGTACAGATATCTGCTTTCCATTCAGTTTGACAATAAGTAGAAGATTTGTTATGAGAGTCCTTTCTCCTCGCAAATTAATAAATCCATGTTAGAGCAATCTTGAGCACATTGTCTTCCCTTCAATACTCCAAATAATTCTGTTCTGACCACCCTCATTCTTCCTAGAAATAGGTCATGTTTGGTTTAAAAGAATGATTTTTTTTTTAAACTGACCATTGATTTAGTGAGCACTCATCCCTTCGTTGTACTGATGGGGTTTAGTGGCAAGAGAGTCCATCTGGAAGACAGTCTGAATGAAATCATGTTTGGAGTATTCGGGGAAGGAAACAGAGACCATCTTGCCTTGGCAGTCACGTGCTGAGTGACTAATGCTGGTGTTCCTTTACGAGACCGTTTTATGATAAAACTGTAGTAAACCGTGCTGGCGTTTCCACACAGCCAGCATGGAAATGAAACTTACTCATAATATTTACTTCTTCTCCAGAGTGCCTTAGCAGACCCGAAACATCTGAACTAACAAAAGTCCTCCAACTTCTAATATGTCCCAGCTGCTCTGAGGATTGTGTGTGTGCCTGTGTGTGTGTGTGTGTGTGTGTGTGTGTGTGTGTGTGTGTGTGTGCCTGTGTGTGCGTGCCTGTGTGGAGGGGATTTCCTTGTATTTATTCATTTATGTGCCCTTTGCAGTAGGGCAAGTTCTGTCCAACTGGAATTCGATGTGCCTTTACTGAGCATTTGTTTTATGTAGAACATTGGCTTGTGTCTAAAATGTCTTCCAAGCAGTGCGCAGCTGAGAGCCATGAAAGATGAGATTGTATATTGTTTGGGGACAGTGATATGACCGAATGGTATTTTCACAGTCAACAATTCATTTTTCTGCCAGTACAGAATGCCACGTTATTAACAAGTGGGTATTATCTGGCAACTGTCATGAAAAGATACATTTGTGTAACTGTTCTCTATTATTAATTGTTTATGAGCAGCTGGTTGGCTTTCAATATTACAGAGATAAAAATCATCAGTGGCTCTATGGCATTTAGTTCTTTATTTTTTACTTGTGATCTCCAAGTTGGGAGAACAAAGCAAATCAGATCATAAATGTCTCAGATTTTGGGGGAAAAAAGGTAGGAGGTGCAAGAAAAACCTATTCCTTGTCTTTCCCACCTCTTTCCTAAACAGGAGCGTTTATTCAAGTAACTGAACTTAACTCTGGGGTTACAGAGATGGGCAAGTCTCTGAGCAAGAAATCTGCACCCTGGCCAAGGAGGAGAGTGATGACATCAACCATTAAGAATGAGTGCAGGGCTTGGGGATTTAGCTCAGTGGTAGAATGCTTGCCTGGCCAGAACAGGATCCTGGGTTCTACCCACAGCACCAGAAAATGACCAAGATACGGTGAGCTGGGGACATAGGTCAGTTGATGGAGGGCTCATCTAGAAAACGTAAAAATCTACCTTCTTTATCCAGCTCTACAGAAGCAGGGAATGTGTGCAATCCTAGCAAAAGGAGGTGAACAGGAGGATCAGAAGTTCAAAGTCATCTCTGCTAAGTAATAAGTTTGAGTCAATCCTGGGATACATGAGACCCTGTCCGGAAAGGTAATAGGTGGGTGATGAGGAGGGAAGAAGGGAGAGGGGACAGTGTCAGAGAGGTGTGTTGAGAACATAAGGGAGCCAGGCAACATGGGAGCAATCTGAGGATGCTCACAGAGGTTAGTGTTTGAGCCAAGAAGGCACCAACCAGGTACATCAGCGGTCAGGATAAGAACTAAGCTCCCAGGAAGTGGATTCCATAGGGTGCAGGGATATGAGAGCTATTCTTTATGATTCTTCTTTTATTTTGTGCCTTTCTGTGGCTGCCAAGTAAAAGCAATGTGCCAAAGGATGCAAAGGAAAAAATAAAAGAGAATAGATCACTTTGGCTAGTAGAAGGAGATGGGCACCTGACCCAGAAAATGGTGACCTAACGACATCTATATAGGGCAATAAGGATCATCTTAAGCCAGGAATCCCTGTCATTCATTACAGGGTTGAGGAGGCCTGCCAAGAGAACGTTGTTCAATACTGACTTTCAAATCACTTGCCTCAGGGAGCAAATCATTTCAAAACTCAGTAAGGTGTTCTGAATGTTGAGAACTTGGACCAGCAGATCATAGGAAAGGCTCCACTCTTCACCAGGCCTCACTCCTGCATCTGCCTGTGGCAGACAGGACAGGACTCAAGGAATTTTCCAGGGAGGCCCTAGTCATAGATGGCACTACCAGGTCTAAGGCTGGGCACCTGTTGGCAGGGATGTCACAGGTCTAGGTCATTAACCTCAGAGTGCTAAGCGTGGTGGTGTAGGGTGACGATAGGAATGGGCCCAAGGTTACACCATCGGGCACACAGTGTGCAAGCTGTGAGAGACAGTCTTGAGACACTCCAGAAGGGGCTCACATGCCGTGACTGCCCACGCCCACGGCCCTTTGCGTGCCTCATGGATCAGCTGAGACCTCATTAGATCAGCTCAGGAGTGGGACACTTGCCACTTCTGGGTTCAATCTCTAATAACAACAACAACAACAAATTAGAAAAAAAGCAGAAACAAGTCTTTAATTATGTGTAAATAAGCAAACAAAAATCTAGTTTCCAATGCAGACACTCACCACTGCTATACTGTGTTTGTGTGTGTGCACACACATTTTCTTCGCTACTAAATCTCCAGACCCTTCGTCCTTCCACTTTCAAGACCTGCTTTGGCATCAAGACCCCGTCTCTCGTTAATGATGCTGAGGCAACTAAAGCATATCACATGATCACGTGACCAGGGTGAGCCAGAGAGATTCTTCATGCAAAAGCAAAACAAAGTGTTGCTTTAGGGGTTCATTCATGGTGGTGAGTGGCAGCAGCAGAGTCTGGGGAAATGGCCATGGTGACAGGAAGTCACAGAGCCCAGTGGCTCCTGGACCACTTTCTTATTTTTCGCTCAGCCTTCTAGTTTACGTATTTAGGCTTGTGGTTGATTTCTTGCGCTTCTCACTCTTCTAGAAAATTCTTCAGAGCTGGTGTTGGTTGTTGACGGTGAGAGTTGCAGGTCATTTTGGGCTTTTTGTTTGTTTTAAGCTCTACCTGATGCATCAGGTACTGTTCTACAGATAGAATTTTCATAGGCATAGAAAGTTGTTGTTATAACTCCTGAAGGCCCAGCACTGGGTTCTGCCCAAAGTGAAGCTCAAGTGATTGGCATTTAGCTAACATGTATTATTTATATGTACGACATGTATTGTGCCCACTCACTGGTCACAGATGATCTCCCAACAGCCTCCTTGCATTCACCCACGTTCTGCGTTCGTGACTGATCCTTCACCCTCCTGACAGAAATCTGTCATGGCTTACCTACTGGGCCTTGCACTCCATCTCACAGCTGAACCAAGTTTAGAACGTGATCTATTTAAATGCTCGGTGCGAGCAGGCTTTGGTTCTACCGTTGAACGTAAGTCAGTTGTAGCTTGCACACGTGGGTGTCACGTGGCCTTAGCCAGACCCTGTCAGGGCTCAAAGAGGGTCACGCTTCATTTACGTGTTCTTGATAGCACTTAGCTTTTTACTTGGATTTAGAGATGGCTCTGCACACATCAATCAAGGGAGCTGTTTTAAAGTCTTTATTCTCAGCTGTCCCCGGTGCCAGATTGTCTAACAAATAGAGGGATAGACAGATGTAATTTGTGGCTTGCGAAGACAATTCTGTGTCATGCAGCAGGCCAGCTGGTGGCACAACCCACAGCGCAGTCCATGCCTGACTCACAGGCAGTAAGCAGGCTTCTATTCTAACTCATACCCAGATGGATGTTCAACTCCCCCACACGTCAAATAATGAAGGTTTGCTGCAGAAAATCAACTTAAACATTTGTTTAAAAGTTGACAGCTGAACTTGGCCTTGTACCCTAACATGCTTTTGCATAGCACGCTGTTCTTCCTGGATTAAAAATCAACGTCTATGATAACTTGCAAAACAGAACGGGCAAAATAATAAGCAGGATATGTGATATCTGTACCAGACACACATAAACAGACATTCCGGTCCCAAGTAGGTCAATAGGATTACAGTGCTCCTCTCATGGTAGAGTCAGAGAATACCAGGACTTGTATGCAAATCAAGCTCATACATAAACATCAGGAATGAGAGAGCCCTGTTTTCTAACAGAATTTAACGGTAAATATTTGTCATGGGGCTTACAACTGGCTACTAACTACAGTGCACAAGAAAGCTTATTTAGAGTAATATTTTAAAAGAAAGGAAAAAGACTGTATAACACAAAGAACAAAGGGTAGGAAAACTATAGAGCGACAGGAAATCTCTTTCTCAGGGCCCAGAAAGCAGCAAATACTAAATCTAAATATGGAAATGAGGTTAGGGTTGGTGCACTTTGGGATATGAAGCCCAATTAACAGCTACTTCTGTGACAAAGAGCCCGGCCCTGACCAACTAACTACTAGTGATAAATGCCTTATTTCTGATGTTCTTTAGCTTCATCTTGACAATGGAGTTAAATCGAAAGCACTAATAGCCCCCAGTCTGCCCAGCAGGCCCTTGGCGCCTGCGCACTCAACGACCTCCCAGCATGATTGTCAGGGTCTAGTACAACCTGAAGCCTTGGCCCCATCCAGATGTGTCACAGTTTTATTAGCAACATCTGAGTCCCTAGGACATGCTACTGGGTAACCGGGAAATTTGGGTAGGAATGGGTTGGTAATCTTCATACTTTATAGAATCAGGACGGCTGATAAAAGAAGTGAAGCTCTCAGTCAACCATTGAACTGAGAACAGGGTCTCCATTGGAGGAGTTAGAGAAAGGACTGAAGGAGCTGAAGGGGCTTACAACCCCATAAGAACAACAATATCAACCAACCAGAGCTCCCAGGGACTAAAACCACTACCCAAAGAGAGAGACCCATGGCTCCAGCTGCATATGTAGCAGAGGATGGCCTTGTTGGGCACCAATGGGAGGAGAAGCCCTTGCTCCTGCCAAGGCTTGATGCCCCCAGTGTAGGGGAATGTCAGGGCGGGGAGGCAGGAGGGAGTTGGGGGCGGGGATAAGGAACGCCCTCATAGAAGCAGGGGGAGGGGGGATAGGATAGGGAGTTTCCAGAGGGGAAACCAGGAAAGGGGATAACATTTGAAGGGTAAATTTTAAAAATGCAATAAAAAAAAGAGAAAGCAAACAGGCAAAAACATTTAATTTAAAAACAAGGAAATAAAAGCATACACACATACACACATAATTGGAATTATAATAAACCAACAAAGACCAGTAAAAAAAATTAAACAAAGCAATATAAGATTAAAAGTCTATAAAGAAGAAGGAGGAGGAGGAGGAAGAGGGGGAGGAGAAAGAGGAGGTGGGGGAGGAGAAAGAGGAGGTGGGGGAGGAGAAAGAGGAAGAGGAGGAGGAGGAAGAGGAGGAGGAGAAGGAGAAACAGTGGCAAAGCTTTGAAAGGCTAGAGTACTGCCCCACTATTAGCCAGCTGCATGGGTACACCCAGGAGAACTGTTGGGAGGCCTGTGGACCTAAGCAAGCTGTGCCCTGTGAGAATTTGAAGCACAGCTGTGCACGTGCCTAAATTCCATTTCTCAGGTGGTTTAAGTAAATGTCTCTGAAACATGCAGCATGACCCGTGGGCACCACTCTCTGAGTCTGTATGAAATGCAGCAGGCATCAGAACCTTCTCAGGAAGCCTGAGCTGAGGAGCAAGGTCTTTGTTGATGCCAGGGTCCAGTCGTTCACTGGGATTCCAGGATCTGAGTAATCACATGAATGTGTGCAAGGGTGGTAGAGAGTGGGCCTGGGGGTGGCTGAGGAGTTGGTTTTGCCAGGAAGGAAGTGGTGTATAGGGGTGTACTTTGCTCTGTGACTCCTTTGTCAACCTTGTTTATCTCAGAGAGAAACTCTGACCCAGATGACACAGGCCAAATGGGACGTAAATTGGCCTGATTCACCTTTCAAAACTAAACGTAGGAAACTAAGTATTCTAATGATAGTTATTGCTGTCAATGGGATGAACAAACCCTCGTTCATAGGTGAAGATCGTAGAAATGTTTGTTTGTGACAGAACCTCACCACACAGCCCGGGCTGACCTGAACTTCTCATGTAGACCAGGCTGCCCCAGAACTCACCGAGATCTGCCCGTGTTAAGGACTCTGTAAAACACAGATGTGCAGGTTTCCGTCTTTACTTTTACTGTTGTGAGTTAGATCAGAACTGTCGCCTTACACATTTGTGATGCCTGGTGTCCATGGTGTTATTTTGAATCTGATCCCATAAAGCCATAACACGTGTGGTCCGAAGCCTGGGGTTCCCTGAGAGGCCTTTGGAAAAGGTAGGGAACATGAAGAAAGCCCTCTACACTGATGAAAAGATTGAAGTTTTCAATCACTCTCGAATGTACAAGCTACCAGGTCCTTTTCTGTAATCAATTTGAAATAATTCCTTAAGTTCTAAGAACATATCCTATAAATATTAAATGTGTTCCTTACAATTAGGGAATTAGCAGAAGGATGTCCAGGAAGTGCTGTTTATGAATATATGACATTGGGAATAACCTGTTTCCTGCTAGCGTGCCATTTCTAAGGTAAAATATGATACATGTATACAGACCTAGCAAGTCACGTTGTTGAGAAAGATGTAATGAGGCAGTAATCTGTCGATAATGGAGTGTTGGCTTTTGAAAACCTAGCTAGTAAACGCCTGTAGATTCCATTCTCATCAAATACATTTATGTGATGTTTGGCAATGTTAATATTTGTTTCTTATCAAATTATGCTTTATTTTCTCAAATTTTACAACCCATGTTTGGAATGAAAATAGCAACTGTTAATCATGTTCAATTTATGTTTCTGAATTTTAGGCAGCCAACGAGGGATTCTTCAGGTTGGTGGCGCCCTCTGCTGATCAATGTGTACACAGACCTTCAGAGACAGGAAGCCAGTTATTTATCAAAATCAAACTAAAAGGATTAGGAAGAAAAGTAGGGCAGAAGCAGGAATCCAGTGAAAGATTGATTTAGTCTAACCGTTGCACGGGGCACCACTAAAACTCCTCAGAACACTGAGCACGAGCTCAATCTTTTATCCTTTTGCTGGGCCTCATTACTGGACCATCTTCAATTCACAGTCACCCCTTGCTATGGAAGCCCTCAGAGAGAGAATGGGAGCTACAGACAAGAGTGCAGGCAAGAGAGCAAGTTGTAATGGCCAGTAGGTCCAAGGCCTAGGGTAAAGAAAGAGAACCAAGTAAATGACGTTTGTGTGGGAAGGGGTGGGTCCGACTGGCTCAGAAGTGAGATCACAAGTGGTGGGGGAGGATTCTTCAGCTCATGTAACTGGAAAAGAAGGCACTAATAGATCATTTCTGTCGGGTGGGACATCTGACACAAAGAAGTATGCCAATAGCTTAGAGAAGCAATAAGGGTCATTATCACTGTTTATTTATTGTAGGTAGCCTATACTTTCTGTTCACAGAGACATAATAAACAATTTGCCAAATACTTTCTCCCTTGCAGGCACACTGTGCTTACCATGATTCTCAAACCTATCCATCTTGCTAGTGAAGGCATCCAGCTAATGCATTAGTACAAATGCACAATGAACTCGTCCATAGTCAATAAGAGCTTCACCGTGGTTTGAAAGAGGATACCCCTAACAGCTTCATGTATTTGAATGGTTGCTTCCCATCTAGGCTGTTTGGGAAGAATTGGGAAGCACAGCCTTGTTGGGGGGGGGTGACCTTGGAGAAAGTTTCTCACTAGGGGTGGCTTTTGAGGTTTCAAAAGCCTACACCAGGCCTCGTCTTGCTCTTTCTGCCTCCCGCCTGCAGGTCAGGGTGTAAGGTCTCAGCTGCTGCTCCAACACTATACCTGCCTGCCTGCCACCATGCTCTGTGCCATGATAGCAATAGACTCGGCCTTTTGAGTAAGCAAGTTCCTGATTAAATGCCTCCTTTTCTATGTAGCCATGGTCATGGGTTTCTCTTCACAGCAGCAGAGCACGGGTGAAGCTTCATCTTAGATCTCTGGCATCCATTCTACAGCCGTAGAGAGGTCCCAGGTCACCATTGTTATAACTGCCCTACAGAGCACACTTTAATTTTTATGGAAGATTTAGGTATATTTATGTATTTGCCGTCCCCTGTGCCCTTACTAGCTCCAAATATTAGTGAGATGGCTTTGTACCTCGCCAGCTTGATCCCTCTGTATGCAGATGCCATGGAGCTCGCCACTCATCTGTTATGGAGAGCTGCTTTTTCAGAATTCTCAGCTGTCTGTCCATTTACTTTTACAGAAAGGATAGGTGTGTGCCTGTATTAGGAGTAGATCTGAGACTGAAGACGTGGCCGGCTCAGTTGGCAGAGGGCTTGCCTGGTATGCATGAAGACTTGGATTCCATCCCCACCACAACATCAAACTAAGACTGATGACGACACAGACTCAGAATTCCAGCACTCAGGAGGAGGCAGGAGGATCACAAGTTCAAGATCCTTGACAGTATAGTGAGTTTGAGGCCAAGGATGTGCCCAGCCTTCTCTCTCAAAGACAGACAGATAGACAGGCAGGCAGAGACAGGGGCAGAGAGTAGGCTTCTGCAAACACACACACACACACACACACACACACACACACACACACACACACACACTATTAATACTACATAAAGGCCTACTCTGTTTCTATGGCCTCTATGGTAGAATTTACTGTGAAGAATCTTGGTCAGCTCTGTTCACTTTTAAAACTATACAATACTGGGACCGGACAGGTGAATCAGGGCTTAAGAGCAGTGGCTGCTCTCTCAGAATACCCAGGTTCAACTCCCACCGCCCAGCTAACAACCATCTCCAGTGCCAGGGAATCCAGTGCCCTCTTCTGGGCTTCTCGACATCAGGCACTCGCACTGTGCAGTGTGCAGCTAAAACATGCGTGCACATAAAAACATGCATGCACATAAAAACAAGTGAAGAGTAAATAATAAATGAAAACTGCACAGTGCTGTAAGCAGGTGAGGCTGAGCCTTGACATTCCTAACCCAGGGCCTGACACTAGAGCTAGAGCAGGAGGGAAGAGGTGGCAGGGGATGATCGCCTCCTCAAGCACATGGCTCTACAGCTGGGCGGTCTGATTCTCATAAAGCCACTGGCAGCACATGTAGAATGGGAATCGTATGAAAACGTACGACATGAAGAATCTGTTTGCTGCTCTTGGCCAGGAGAGGTATAAGACTTGGCGTGACTGATCATAAAGGTTCTACTTGTTAAGAACACGTTGGCCATGGTAACTGAGGATAGCTAGAACATAAACCTAATCTTGGAGGACAAGAAGATCTTGTCCTCACAGCGTGTCCTTAAACCTAGGCTATTCAGCCTCCGTGAATGTGACTATAAACATGTTTAATGCCATTTTAGCAAGTGTGTACCATAAGGGGACTTATGTCCAAGTTGATACTGCCTTCATGGTCATCTCTGTTACATCTTCAACACTGTCCAAGGAAGAATATTTGTGAAATAAGCAATTAGACCTGTTTCATGGAAGTCAGCATACACTCACAAGGACATTTAGGTTCAGACCCAACAGTCTATATTTTTAATTATTGATGAAGTAAAATATGTTTTCCAGTAATAGTTGAAAACACTAAAATGTATCGTGTACAAATAGGTTCTGGAGAATTTGGAGAAGCCAAGGAAGTTGTAGGAGCAGAAATTGAGGCCTCCCGATCTATGTTCTAGAGGTAAACATTGGAAGGAGAACAAATGAGCTACACAAATCTCAAAACAACTTCCGTATGTGAGCTTCATATTTTCCATACACTTAGAAAAAGTGAAGAAAAAGCATCCCTGAACTCTCTCACAGCAATGAGGTAAATACTTGGGAAGAATGCTAAGTCTTGAATCTGAAAGTCCCTCTTGTGGTTGAGCATTTGGTCCCCAGCTGGTGACACCTCTTTGGGAACTTGTGAATCCTTTGAGGCTTAGACCGCAGTGGGTCTCGGTTCTAGCCCATGCTTTCTGTCTCTTGACCTACCAGGATGTGAAGAAGCTGAGCGAGCAGTTCCCACTGCCATCAAGTCCTTCAGTCCGTCAGTGCCTTCTTTAGTCCAGTGATGGACTAAAACTGCCGGACTTAAGGAATGGACCCTGCTTCTGGCAGCTACTCACAGCGGCAGATACAGAGAGAGAAAAGAGTCTGCAAAAGTGTTGAGACAAGGAAGGAGGCAGCAGGCTCTGAGGCGTACCAACTCAACCATAGAAAATGACCTTAGGGGTGAGATGCTGAAAAGAAGTGTCCGTGGTAAGAAAGACTTGACAATGGTCACATGGTAAGATGAGTCAGTTGTGAGGGGCATGTCTTTCAGAGAGATAAAGGATAAAGAGATGGGAAGGGCCCTCTAGTTGGAAATTCCCTGAGAATGGGAAAAAGAAGCAAAGTCTAGGGGTTTCAGAACCAGGAGAAGAGGAAATCAACAAGTCAGAGAACTCACATCCCTCTCCATCCTCTAAAGAAAAGCAAAAGCCACCCAGGAGGAGGTTACCCCTTAGACTTTCCTTCGGGGAGGTAGAGTGACTAAAGAAAGCACTACAAAGAGGAGAGTTTATATATTTTTACTGATGTGCTCATACATTTTGGGGTTATTTAACTACTGTATCCCTTTTTTGTGTTTGCAGATTGTTTTCAATTAATAATAAGTCAGGAATATGATAAGAACAGGGATAATTTTTACTGTGGGGGTTTGAATAGGTTTGGCCCCATAAACTCATGTGCTTGAATGCTTGGCCCATAGGGAGTATCGCTATTAGGAGGTGTGGCCTTGTTGGAGTAGGTGTGGCCTTGTAGGAGGAAGTGTGTCACTGTGAGGATGGTCCTTGTGGTCCCCTATACTCAAGCTATGCCCAGAGTGGCCGCGCCTTCTGACCAAGTACATCTTGTCATGTAGGTAGACTCTTGGCTCCTTCAGCACCATGTCTGCCTGCAAACTGCCATGTTTTCTGCTATGATGATAATGGACTAAACCTCTGAACCTGTAAGCCAGCCCCAGTTAAATGTTTGCCTTTATAAGAATTGCCTTAGTTATGGTGTCTCTTCACAGCAGTGAAACCCAAACTATCATGCTTACTAAAGCTTTTCCCTGCCACTTTAAAATAGCTCTAATTTATGAACACTAAGGTGTAATTTTAAATCTCCAGTCCAACGAGCTTCAAACACATTCACAAATGTGTAAGCAACCAACAGCCAAGAAACAGGAATGACTCTCATGATTGATACTCTGCTCCCAACCTAAACCCCAGTCTTCTGCTCTCTGTGGTAGAACCATGACCTTTGCTTCAAGGTGGTAGAAGTGTGAGCGATCCCTGTGCAGACCACAGTGTCTACGTTCTTTCCGTGAAATATGCTTCTGGCAATCACATACGTCACTGGGAGCAATCAGAACTGGCTATTTCACCTAAGTATTTTCGTAACACGAGAAAGTCAAGTTAGCTCAAATATTGAATGAGTGTTCTATTATGCAAATGTGGTATCAGCATAAAGTTATCATTATATAAACTAAATCTTGATAGATTTAAATATTATTTTGCTGGTGATAAGTCTATAGGATATGGAATTATGGTTAGGAGACATTTTATTTTTTTTCCAAAACGTATAAAATAAGAAGCAGGCAAAGCAGTTCTAGAGGAAAGCACTGCTTGGATCGTCAATGTCTTGTATATGTTGTATAGTGTTTGCATTCACAACTGCTTTCAAATGCACATCAAGTCCCACTGTACCTACCGAGAATGAGAAGAAGAAATTGCTAATGTTTGTGAAGGACAAATGGGAAATACTGAGTACGAAAAGAAATTAAGCTGTAAGACACTGGAAGGTTGGAATGTAATGGCGGCCTAGGGAGGACCTGAGACACTTCCAGGCTGAAGGGAAGCAGCATCCCAGAAGGACTTCAGAAACAAGAGCGGCCTTAGTGACTCAGCGGCAAGGACTCAGTTCAATATCACCGCCTACATTCCTTGGGTGAGATCTGAATTACAGAGAAGCTGGGAGTAGTTAGAAGCCAATGTCTGGAAGGTTTGCTCTCACACCCAGATGAAGGACCAAAAGAACTCAGCATGGACTCTCCTAGACCCAGGCCACAGAGGCGGCCAGTTCTGACACCAGCTTGCAGAAGATGCTCAGTGATGCTTACTGTTAAGTGAATATCTTCCTATGGCACAACACTGAGAGTTTAGATGTGAAGATTATGAATACTAAACTACCCTTAGTATTCATACAACTCATAAGATTATGAATGAATGATACAGTGTATTATTTATGTGACTTCTACCTAAAGAGCACAGGAGAAAACCAACACCATCAATCACTTTGTAAGTCAACAACCAAGAGCCATTTCCAAAGAGAGCACAGACACGTGCTCACACGCACACACACACACACACACAGACACACACACCACACACACACACACCACACACACACACACATGCCATTCATCAAAGACTTTACTGCACAAACACTCACACACATACCACACCACACACACACACACACACATGCCATTCATCAAGGACTTTACTGCACACACACACACACACACACAAACACATACCGTTCATCAAGGAATTTGCTGCACATAAACACACACACCACACAAACACCACACACACACACACACACACACCACACACCATTCATCAAGGATTTTGCTGCACACACACAAACACACACACACAAACACATACCATTCATCAAGGAATTTGCTGCACATAAACACACACACCACACACACACCACACACCACACACACACACACACACACACACACACACACACACACCATTCATCAAACACTTTGGCACACACACACACACCATTCATCAAGGACTTTGCTGCACACACACACACACACACAACCCCACACACATACATACCACATACACACACACACCATTCATCAAGGACTTTGCTGCACACACACACACACACACACACACCATTCATCAAGGACTTTGCTGCACACACACACACACAACCCCACACACATACATACCACATACACACACACATCATTCATCAAGGACTTTGCTGCACACACACACACACACACACACACACACACACACACACACACAAATGCTGACTGACAGTGTGTCTATTGCATCTTCTATTAGTTCAGAAGTTTCCCCTCCTAATGTGGGAGGAGACGGGATGCACCTGACCTCAGGAACTGCTCTTGAATTAGATCATGTCTAGGAGGAAAACACCAATGGCACAAACTACAGCATTCATTCTCCACCAACAGAAACTTGCTTTTTATTTTGTTTTACTTACTTTATTTTGTTTACTTTTCCATTTTCCCCCCTTTTCTTTTGAAGTCTTTCAGCTCCTATCGGATTGACCACTGGAGGGCAGCAGAGACAAGATTTTTAACCAGCGCACTTTGTTCTTGGACTTACCCTATTCGACAATTTCACTAACCCATGACAACATATTACCTGGTGTCTTCTGGATTCCAGAACACCAAGGCAAGTTTCCAAGGGTGTGCTTTCGAGTAAGAGCGACAGAGAAGTAGGTGGCCGCTTCTGTTGGGAGACCGTCAAAGGGACACCCCCATCAGCCTTTGTGTCCTAGAGATTTTCCTAAGAAAACATTCACGGCTGAAACAACGCGAGGATAAGGAAGAGATGGGGATAAACCACTGAGAAGAGAACAAACGTTGGGCAGAACAGAAAGGTTTAAAAACCCAGATTGTGAGCTTAGAGGGGAGGCCGGGCCACCGAAAGGAATGCCGGAAACCATGTGAAGATGTTCGGACTTTACCGCGAAACACCATTTTAACTTTACAAAGCCAAGTGTGGCCAGTGTGTAAAAAAGATGGGTCAGAGTGGAAAATATTGTAGGAGATAGACCGATCACACCCAGAAAATGATGGTGAAGTTAAAAAGTCTCGATTCAGTCCAGAAGCTGATTCAGAATCTAGGTTTGGCAGGTTTTGAATACATTTCCAGAAGTGGTTTGGGGTGTGTTCGTAAATGGCTAACACTTCCATCTGGACTTTCCTGGGGAGACTACTGGACTGTTGCTATTCATTCAGCAACAATGTCAGCAACACTGTCTGGATGTCACTTACGGATACGTGCAAATTAAAAGCAAGGACGTTGAGTTCTACATGTTTAAAACATGCACTCAAAAAGCACTTTATCTTTCACTACTGCTGAAAAAAAACTGCAAATGCCTGGTGTTTCTCTAAGATAGCTTTCCATTTCAACGGGAACGTATTGACTTTATTGAAAACGTTTTAATTAAAAAAAAAAAAAGTACCTTAATTTTAGGTGTGTGGCTGTCTTGACCTAACTATGAGCACGCAGTGCCCTCAGAGGCCAGAAGAGGGCGTCGATTCCCCTGGAACTGGAGTTAAAGAAGTCTGTAAGCTACCTGATCAGTGCTGAGAATTGGACCTGAAACCTTTAGAAGAAAAGCCAGCGCTCTTAAACCCCTGAGCCGTCATCTCTCCAGCCCCACAGATTTATTCTGCTGGTAGAGCCGCTTCTGTTTGTGAACTTCCCTTTGACAAATGGTCTTGCTTATTATCTAGTCGTTTACTGAACAACTGCTTACTCATGAAATACGCAAGGTACTGTGCAAGTTCATCAAGGTTTGCGATTCAGCGTATAAAACCACATCCGTGTGTTTTAAAGAAAAACAGTGCCTTGGTGGTACGTATAATACCTAAAATACTCGCTCCTTGGGCAAATTATAAACATAGGTCTAGGGAAAACTTGAATGGGAAATGTGATTATGAGGGAAGGTCTGCGCCGCCGTGTGCTTTTTGATTAATTCATCTGCTGCTTATTAAGAAACGGGCTGCAAGGGATGGAAACCCTTCTGATGTGTTTTCTTTAACAAACTTCCCTGAAGGAACTTCAGAACTTCAGGGTCTGGGAGGGGGAACTTGGTGAACATGCCAAATACTAGCGCAGCAGATGGTACAGAGATTTTAGGCTGGGAAGAAGCTACAGTAAAGTTAGAGCAGTAAGTCAGGAAAATATTTTGAGCCTACAGATATTCATATTTCAGGGTGATCACTTGGTATCCGTGATGTTCATTTAAAACTGTTTAACTGAGCCTCGCCAAATTTTATCTTCAGTCACAAGCTGGCTGCTATGAGTTGCCAGGAAGATATAGAAAGGAAAAAAAAAACAAATTAGGCGAATGGCATTCCTTCAGGGATGTTTCGAGATGTAAATAATAATTGTTGACACATAATTATCAAAAGCACATGATAGCTCCCCCAGCTAGATAGTTCGAATCAAAATATATCACAATGTTCTGAGCCAAAAGTGAAAAAAAAAATAAACACTGTAAGTTGAAAGGGGCTTTATTGTGTACCTAAATTCATTCAGAACATTCCCTACCAACTTAGTTACATGAAAGCACATTTGAACAGGCCTTAAAGAACAGCCAAATCCCTACTGACACAGTGGGGTTATTCTTTCAAACTGCATGTGCTTAGTGAGTGAAATTATCACATGATCCGTGGACACAGAGGATTCTGGATGGCACCTGGATTAGCTAATGCAGGGGGTTGTCATCTGGAATATCAGAAGGGAATTCTCCATGGATGAATAATGGTCAGGGAATGGATGGATCGGAAGGTAGAAGGATTGGCGAGAATGACAGCTACAGCTTTTGATTCATCAACTCTGAGATACCCACAGCCCAGTGGATGATAGATTCAGATTGCAAATGTTTAAACAGAATGGAGGTTTCTGTCTCATGAATATTCATGGGGGGGACAACGTGAACCTAGAAATGGGAGTCTGCACTGAGAGCCTTCATGTGACGAGGAGAGAAAGCTGGGAGACCAGACAGAGGCAGAAGATGCTACACTGGAAACGGAAGTCACTGCTTACTGGCATGAGTCACAAACATTTGTCAAATGAGTCTAGATGTTAGAGACAGTCATCACCAAAGCTATGCTGCTTTCTTTAAAGTCTTTTGGTTAAAAGAGTGACAATTCCTTTTCTTGATTTCTATTCATTCTTTTCATATATATAAACAGAGCACCTCCATCCTATGTACCCAACTCTCTGTGGGTACCTCCAACATGGCCCCCTTGCCCCGTTGTATCCTCCCTGTTTTTGGCTAATGACCCACGAGTCCACCCAGCGCTGGCTGGTGGATGCTGGTGGATGCTGACCTGAGCTTGTGTGGGTAACCATAGCTGTCACGTGTTCACGGGCGAGGTGGACATGCTGTTGATCACACTTCTCTCTACCCTCTGGCTTTTGCATTCTTTCCTCCCCCTTTCCATGATTTCCCCTGAGCCTTGGGGGCAGGAATTCACACAGATGTCCCACGTCGGTCTGAGAATACAGTGACAAGAGCTGTTTCATGGTAGTGTGATTGGTGACCCAGCAGCCTTGGCCTGACACTGGGGACTGTGGGTTCATATTTAGTATAAAATTAAGCTGAATGAAAAATTAAATATGCAAACAAGGGACATAAAATAGAGCTGTGATTATAACCCAGAAGGCCTTAGAGTAATGAGAAAGACAATGGCCGTGTTGGAACTATGCCTTCTGGATGACAGTTCCTAGCCACAATGGCAGAGGGGACCCGGTTGGTAAATGCTAGCCTCACGTGCATGAGAACTTCAGTTTGGACTACTTGAACTCACACAAAATACTAAACAGGACAGCACACACAGTAATCCCAGCAATGATGAGATAGGAGTTGGAGACAGGGAGATCCTTGTAAGCTTTTAGGCCAACTAGACTCTGGCCTACTCCTAATACAGACGAGTGAGTCTCTGTGTCAAAGTAAAAGAGGTGAAAGGTACCCCAGAACTGATGCCTGAGATTGTCTATGCCTGGTGTCAGATGCACGTGTGCACGTACACACACCACACACACACACACACACACACACACACACACACACACACACACACACACACACACACAGAGGCCAGGATAGAATAGCAATCCAAAACAGCAGATACTGAAGAGTAACAGCTGTTACTAGACTCTGAAAGAAATTTCCAGTAGGTGTTGGACCAGCGAAAGTGAATTTATAACAAACCTGGTTTGTTTCTCTGCCATCATGGCTTTATGAAATAAACTGTTTCTGTCGCAGTGGAGTCTCTGGGACAATTGAAAGACAGCCTGTCTCAACGTCTTCATTGGTGAACCTTACTCACTGTGGCTTGCTTGAATGAATGGGGCTCCTCAGCTCAGCTAAACTGGCCATCCAAGTGCTTGGTACAAAGAAGAAGCAGACAGTAGCTTCTACGTGAATGCTACTCCATGCTGATAAATATCTCTGAGCAAAACCAGGAAGGAGGGAGAATCCGGAAGAGCAGACACCAGTCAGGAATGTTGACAGCTTGTCACAAGTTCTGGGGAGGAAGTTCCATCAGTGTGGAAATACTCACAGTGCGTACTGGGAGACGCTGGCTCTGCAGGATACCACCTAGAACACGAAGCAACGTTGGAATTCACAAATGATATGCCGTTTGTGCAGAAATAAATACTTATAGAGTAGAAGACTACAAAATTAGTAAGCCACTAAGTTCAACCCTAAAAATCGTGTGTGTGTGTGTGTGTGTGTGTGTGTGTGTGTGTGTGTATAGAGTTAAAGCTAGACCTCTTGTAAAATGGTCCCAGTGTAACTATTCATGAGTGTAGTGGCATTAGTCCCCCCACACACATACCCCAGCATTCACAGTTTTTAAAACAACAGTAAGTTTCTGGATTGGTTTCTGGATTAGTAACTTGCCAGTTACACTCTGGTTACACTTGACTCTCTGGCCCTCAGAGTGGACATGGGATTTGGAGTGACTGTGCAGGACTCTTGTAACCTTGCCAAAATGCTGGTGCCCTTTTGGGCCTTGCCAGGACCAGAAACCACTTGGGAGAATCCCGAGCCATGTGGCCAAAGGTGAGCAGAGGCTTCTTTTGTCCTTGGGGATGCAGCCACCCGATTGCTCCTGCAGTGAATAACCTTTCATCTGAGGCCTGCATGTCCTCTATTCCTGTCCCCATGACCACATTTTTATAAGCTAGAATCATCATCTTCAAGGTCACCAGGAGAGAGATAGAGATGGACAATTGGTGGGATTCAAAACAACCTCTTCGGCTCAATTAGTAGAAGGTTAAGGGTTGCTTGTCTAGCCAGAAACCTGTAAAACTTAACTTTAGGTAGCTATCCTGGTTCTAGGGCTTCTGTTGTCAAAGCTGTAAGTCTGGGTTTGTTGTTGATTTGTTTTGTTTTGTCTTTCTGGTCTTGTTTGGTTCACTGTCTAGTGTGTCCCAGGTTGACCTCTAACTCACCCTGTAGCAGAGGAGGATGACCTTGAACTTCTGATTCCCCCATTTGCTGGGATTATAGCTGTGTACAAGGTGTCTTTATTATGTGGTTCTGGGGTTCAAGACAAGAGACTCATGATATTAGGAAAGCACCCTCCTGACTCAGATCAGCTCCCATGATGTCAAATCTGGCTCAGCTGAGATCTGGAGAGAAAGCAATAGTTCTGACCATTTAATCTAATACCACTGACGTTCAAATTTAAATAAAAGGAAAAAAAACACAAAAGTTGTGCCTCACCATTTCACTGGTATATATTTATTACAGACATTACTGAGATGTCTGTGACATTTGATGTAAGTGTTCAAATTACACTGGACATCTCTTGCTCTCCCTTTCTCCTCCCCCTGCTTAATTTGTCTTCTCTGTTCCTCTAGATCACTGATGATATGCAACTGTGTCTGTGACATGTTGAGCTTGAGGTCCTTCAAGAGTTGGTACTCCTGGGTCATCTGTTACATCCGTATTAAATTTCGAGGGTGCTCCAAACTGATTTTCATGTTATCTGGGCATTGTGGAACTATTCTCAAACCCACCAGCAATATAAATGATGCCACAGAATCTTTTCAATATTCTAAAGCTTAGGCCTTCTCTGGACAGTTTCCTGACTACTCTATCAGACTAACCCTGGCCTACCCCACCTCTCAACTCTTCTCCCAGAGTCTCTGTCTCTGTCTCTGTCTTTGTCTCATATTCTCTCTCTCTCTCTCTCTCTCTCTCTCTCTCTCTCTCTCTCTCTCTCTCTTTCTCTCTCTAGAAGTTCTACCTTCAACTTCCTACTGCACTGTGGGCCGTCAGATCTTTATTAAATCCAATCAGATACAATTCTAGGTTGCCTTAGTCAGGTGAGGAAAGAACAAATATTTTCAAAGTAAGAGACCAGTGATAGGCCATAGAAATAATGAGACTAGGTCCTGCCAGCATTTAGCTCTCTGCTGGCACAGGATTGACGACTGGATACACAGAGACAGCTTCATGCAACTATCCCAACATCTGGGGAAGGCCCCTCTTTATTTCAAGGCGCTTTGAGTTTCCCGTCCAACCGAATCTGCTTGGTAATGGATTACCAGAAAAGGTGGCAGAGCTTAACAGGGAGTGGACTGTGTTTGGTAAGGAGCAATTTCAAATTCAGCAGCGTATGCTTGAAGTCAGGTAAACCTCTGACCTTGGGTGAGAGCACTGGGAGGGTATTCAAGCTCCACAACAGAATCTCCAGGGAGGGTTCTGTAGCTCTGTGCTTGTATAGCATGTGTAACACCCTGAGTCCCATCCCTACCATCTCCCCAAAAATTAAATAGGAAATCTTCATGCGTCTTTCCTATGTTTCTCATCAGCATTCTCCTTACTGCTGTTAGTGATCATTTTGTACCTAAAAGTAGAAATGTGATTCATTGGCTCCATTAGCTGTCCATAACTATAACAAATCACCCCCAGATAACCGGTTTATGAGAATTTTTTTTATTATTATTCCTAGGTGCCTTCATGTTTGAAAGTCAGTGTTCCAAGAGACAAAGGCTGTACAAGTTCATTGTGATAATAATTCAAATCATTGTGTCTTAGTCAGGGTTTCTATCCCTGCACAAAACATCATGACCAAGAAGCACATTGCTGTTTATCACCAAAGGTCAGGACTGGAACTCAAACAGGTCAGGAGGCAGGAGCTGATGCAGAGGCCATGGAGGGATGTTATTTACTGGCTTGCTTCCCCTGGCTTGCTCAGTTTACTTTCCTATAGAACTCAAGACCACCAGCCCAGGGATAGCACCACCCACAATGGGCTGGACCCTCCCCGCTTGATCACTAGTTGAGAAAGTGCCTTACAGCTGGATCTCATGGAGGCATTTCCTCAAGGGAGGCTCCTTTCTCTGTGATAACTCCAGCTTGTGTCAGGTTGACACACAAAACCAGCCAGTACACATTGGATGTTATTATGTGCATCAGAGATCATCATCAATGGGCATTAAACTTTATTATAATGGGGGTTGGGGATTTAGCTCAGCAGTAGAGCGCTTGCCTAGCAAGCACAAGGCCCTGGGTTCAGTCCCCAGCTCCGGAAGAAAAAAAAAGCAAAAAACAAAAAAAACTTTATTATAATGGTAGCAGAAAGTTTACTTTGTTCCTTTAATAATATTTCCTTTTTTCTTTCACTTACTGGACCGTAGGCCCTCTGATGAGATTGGTGTCACAGATGTGAGAAGCATTTTGAAGTGAAAGTCAAACCTTAACTTTAATATATATCAGGACCAGGAAGAGTAAACAACAACAACAACAACAACAACAACAACAACAAAGCAGAAGAGGAATATTTGACTTATAAAACAGAAATGCAGAAAGAAAACTGTGGTGAGGTGACAGGGGAGGGTAGACTCAAATCATGCAAGGAGCATTGGGGTCTTGGCTCAGAGAGATGTTAGTGGCAACGTTCATGTTCTTTGAAGTTTGGGAGAGCCTATCAGTGAGAATCTATGGTCACCATGTGTTGTACGGCAATTTCCTCTGAGATAAAACCATCTGTCTTGAAGGGAGGGAAGTTGTTAAGATACAGGATGTCTTAAAGGCAGGCTCTTTCAGTTCAGGAAATAAACAACTGAAAAACCTCAGGAAGTCTCTGAAATAGACCAGAATCACTGTCCTCCCCCAGGTATACATAAGCAGTAAAGACTGCTTAGAGACACTCTCAGACAAGCTGGCCAGAAAGAGGCTCTGACCATCAGAACCAATTAAAGAAGACTCTCTAACCTTCAAGTCATGTAATGAGCAACACATTTCCAGATTTCAGAGGCTGTCAGTCATTCTGCGGTGGACTGTTGGTGCTATACCTGTCCTAGGGTCATCTGTGCTCCTGTAAGCAACCCCATGCCCACGCGCCTATCTATAAGTAACCCCCATGAACTAATTGGTTCAAGTTGGACTTTGGTGGTATGTTTACTTTGTCTGCCACTGATTCCCCGTCTGGGTTGAGTAGACATTTGTTCCTGTCCTCCCCCAGAAACAGCACTTGGTGCTGAAATACAGATTATCGGAAGGATGATTCTGGGAGGAGTGATTGCATAGTCCTGGTTATGGGTCGTAAGGCAAGCAACTGAGGATGAGCAGCCCAAGGATGGAGTAACCACGGAGGCAGGGGATGAATCTTGTAGCCTTTCCCTGTACGGTATGGGACAGATAATGTGCCTTCTTGCTATGTCAGTGATTATGGGGCCTTTATGATGGAAGCTGAGGCCTACAACCAAGCCTAACTCCTCTATGCAGAAGTCTAGGTTAGGAGTCCATAGGAGAAACAGCAATATGATTAACTTTTCCCATATTATATATGATAGTGTGCTTTTGTGCTAGGTCATTAGTCATATGACCCTTACAACGGCTGCTGACGCACGCAACCGAGACTGAGTTCTCTAGTCAGAAGTAAACTCTAGGTGGGGAGTCTGTGGGATAAATACCAGTGAGGCCATCTTTCTTTATATGCTTTGGGGTATCATGCCTGCTTGCTGAATGGAGTCTGGTGTATGAGTATAGAAATGCCCTAAAAAAAAAAAAAAGGTTAATGCTTCAAAATAAGATTTAAGAGTGTTAATGTACTGCTTCAGGGGCCATTGCTATGGGCAATAAAAACTGTGTCTAAGGCTGAGACGAGTGCTCAGTGGGATTTGCTTGTGTAATAGAGGGTTACATGGTGTTGTAGACAAGAACAAGGGAGTATTAGTTAGATGTGCGCTAAAGAGTCCCATGGTTAGAATCAGTGAGTGAAGAGAAAAATGACAAGGTAGGATCAATGGAAGCTGTATCTTAGGTCAGACCTTTCATTTAAAAAGAAGATGAAAAATCTGTGATTCCACATAAAGACAGGCCTAATACTGATCCTGTACACAAAACTAAGGGACTTAGGAATGCACAGACCCTCACAGGGCTGAATTGAAAAGAACTGTTAATGGTGACAGGCTTGCCCTGCCTAGCTTGTGAGCCTATGGATTGTGGGCCAGGTGGGATCTGTTTAAATACCTCAGAAGCAGAAAAGCTGAGTGATACAAGCCCCTCTGTGTCCCCTAGAAAAAGGCTGAATAATCTGAAGCAGCATAAGGAAAATCAATCCTTGATGACTGACTCATTCAAGACATTAGAAACGCAGGCTAGGCCCCAAAGGAGGAAGACACACATAGGGTCCAAAGAGCCAGATGTAGGTTTAGTTAAGGTATAGCCCAAAGGAGGTGAACACAGGCCTATCCCAAAGGAGGCAGACATAAGAAGAGCCCAAGGAGACAGGTACTGTGCAACCTTTGGCCCTAGACTAAACTAAACATCTCTAGCCAACACCACTAAACTTACCATAGGTTGGAAATACCCAAGACCCCATGAGAATGGTCCAAGATAACAGGCTTGGATAACCCAGGGAGAGCAACTGTGAATTAAAGACTCCAATGAAATCCGGACCATCATTAGAGACTATTTGAAAATTTATACTCCAAAAAACTGGAAAACCTAGATGAAACTGATAGGTTTCTCTTCTTTTTTTTTTTCGGAGCTGGGGACCGAACCCAGGGTCTTGTGCTTGCTAGGCAAGCACTCTACCACTGAGCTAAATCCCCAACCCCAACTGATAGGTTTCTAAATGCATATCATCTATCTAAATTAAAGCCAGGAGCTATAAAGGAATCAGATTGACCCATCACAAGTAATGAGATTGAAAGGCAAAGCCTCACCTCACAGAAAAGCCCAGGACAGAATGCATTATCTCCTGAATTTCATAAAACTTTTGAGGAAGATCTCATAGTAACACTTCTTTTTCAAAAATATGGAAAGCAAAGGAATATTACTAAACTTATTCTACGAAGTCAGCATTATCCTACTACCCAAACAGCAAAATCACCACAAAAGGAAATTACAGACCAACTTCTTTGCTCAACGTAGTCACAAACAAAATACTTGCAAACTAACTTCAGGGACACATTCAGAAGGCAGACATAATGGCTAAGTGGGCCTCACTCTGGAGACGCAAGGTTGGTTTAACCTATGCAATTCAATAAATGTAAGGCACCACATAAACAAAGTTAAGAACAAAAACCACATAATCATCTCTATGGTGATGAAAAGGCATTGAAAGCCAAAGCCCAACAGACCAGCAGAGCTGCCCGGAAAAGTCACTCACCAGCCTCTGAGCTGCCTCAGAATGTGCTGTGAGCTCCAGGTCTCTGGGTGAGTCGTCATCCCTGCTGGCGTTGGCTGTTGGTGATGCTATTGTCATTGAATCATTTCTGCCCCTATACATAACCCTTCCCCATAATACAAACATCCTCAAAGAATTCACTGGTTTACGAAGAAGTTGGTCTTTGGTAGTTCCCTTATGTAGGTTTGTCCTGTCTTCCCATTCTGAGTTGAGTAGGCATTTATTCCCATCCGCCCAGATAGTATCACACAACACCATAGAACTAAAATTAGGAGTTTGGTGTAGAAGACAGCACACAGACCATGCCTTTCTGGTCTTAAATTGTAGTGATGGTCTTGGATGAGGGTCAGAATTTTCAAGGAGTGTGGGAGAGAAATGAGGCACAGCTCCGGTGGTTTAAAAACATCCATATTAAATATGGGGGTGGCTCCTGGGAAGCTCAAACATTCTAACTTTTTGGCTTAGTCAGTGACTCTATTGTACACTCCATTGCTCTCTCAAAATATGGCTGGGAAGGTCACTCTCCTCGTGTCTACCACATTACTAACAGAAGGCTGCCTGCAAGTGTGTACTTTTCCTCACAGGAATTAATTTGGAAAGATCCCTTTAAAATGAAGAGAAATGTATTGTCTTTAAAAATCAAAGAACAAAAGAACAATTAAAATTTTTAGGTAGAGGCGAGAGCTCTGTGTTCACTGTAAATTTTCTCTTAATAAACTAACTTAACAAAGACTGAAAAGAGAAGAGGGATCTGAGATGTATATACAGAACCGAGATGTATATCCAGAAACTGGAGTCTACAAGTCATAAAACGCACTATTCTTCCTTGGATTAGAGGAGAGAGTTAGAACAGATGTTCTGTTTGTGTCCTAACATTGCCACAGTTATTTGGGCAGGACCTTGGCTCTTCTGAGAACTCTGGTGGTTCTTGTATAGCAGGAAATAAGGCTCATGAGACAAGCCACGTGCTCTTGGTAATTGGTTGAGCTGGGGAACAGTGTTGCAAGACTTAAAGGAGAATGCTGTGTCGTGAAAATGATTGCACCACAGAAAAGTCAACCAGAGTCATTCAGCTCTGGGTCAGAACAGAGATGAACTCACAGGTCTGCAGAGAAGCCTCCAGGGTATCTCTGATGACATTAGATGGAGAGAGGTGCAGGAGAGGACAATAAGGGGAGGACTCCTGGATGGGAAGGCTAACCAGGCCGTCTTGCAAATGCTTCTGAAGACAGCTAAGCTGTTCAGGGTTCCTGAAGGCTGTAGTGGCTCTCACTCCTGATGAGTACGGTCTGGGAAAGAAGATACATGGAAGTAGTGGGTTATGGGGAAAAGGTCAGACCAGCCAAGGTTCAGATTAAGCTCTAATGGGAGCACTCAATGGTTCTAACTAAGTCCTGGAGAGTCTCCCAAAACAAGTACCCTCACTTTGATTTCAGGCGACTTCTTGTAGCTTGTAGATTTCAAGGAAGTGTCCCATCTTAACTAAATTATCAAGGCTATGTGTGTGGGTTGTCTGTAGTGTGTATTTTCCTTTCCACTTCCCTGGTCTATGGGGTCTGTAGTGATAGCACTTTCTGTTCCCCGGTTGGTCATTTTCTTCTCTTACACCGCCTTCCTCCCAGCTTCATGGTCTGATTGCCTAGTGTTTTATCAGAGGACTACTCTTTGTTTTGCTCATTTTCATCCATTGCTTTTCTCCTTTTCATTTTTTCACTGATCTAAGCACCATTGAGTTTTTCCTCCTTGAGTTCAATTTGCTCTGTTTTTTTTGTTTGTTTGTTTGTTTGTTTGTTTGTTTGTTTTGTGTTGTGTTTTTACTAGTTTCTTAAGAGGTTAGATGATCAAATTGAAGTCTCTTCTTTAAAAATACGAACATTTAAAGCTATAAAGATTTTTTAATGTGAGCATGAACGCTACAAAGTGTTCTGTAATACTCCCCTTAGCTGTTTCCATAAACTGTGATATATTTACATCTTTGTTCAGCTTAAAGTGTGTTCCAATTACCTTTGAGAATTTTTCTTTGGTCCACAGATAGTTTTAAGCTCTAAGTATTTGGAGAGCTTTTAGATATACTACTCACCAGTTTTCCATTTAATTCTATTATGATTGGCACATGCATTTTGCATGGTTTCAATTTTTATACATCATTTGATAGTGGTTCATGCCTCAGGTCGTGGATGGAGCACAAGTGTCAATCCTATTCTTTCATTTTCCTGCATCCTTCTCACTTGCCCTTCTAACCACAAGTAGACATCGCCCACGGATCCTGCAATTTACCTATGTTCTCTTTCATGTTTTGTTTTGTTTCTCTCTTCCTCTCCCTCTTCCTCCTCCTCTTCTTCTTCCTCTTCCTCCTCCTCCTCCTTCATGAAATTTGATTCTTGTCAGGGACAAACACTACAGGGTTTGTGTCTCTTTGGAGACTTCAGTCCGTATTTAATAGCCCTGTTTAGTCTTGATAATTTTTCTTCTCCTGGCTTTTACTCTGATGTGAACACAGTCACTCCAGTGTTCCTCTGAGTGGGATTCTCAGGTGTCTTTGGCTGATCTGCTATTGTCATCACAGAGGTGAGTTTAAAAATATTTTAATAAGATAGCTTCTTTTTATTGGTACATGTAGAATTATAGACGTTTTATATAAGTAGTTCCCCTTATGCAGTACCCTTCTAATACTATAGTTGTAACTATATTTACCTTGAAAATACCACCAGGAAACTCTCTAACGTTTACATTTGGTAGATATACTCACTGAGAGAACTTCAAAGGGCAAAAGCGGGCTGTTATGTTTACCTTTGTGTGTACGGTTTCTGCTGGGTTTGTTTCTGGAGCTCCTTGATTTCCCCTGGCTTTGTTTGGTTTGGTGTGGTTGGTATTTTTGTCTCTGCTGTGTTTGGTTTTTCATCTTAAGAACTGGGAGAAAAAGAGAGAGAGGTCTTTGACTCGACAGTTTGATTTTGTTTTGTCTGGACTTGGTTTCTTTGATTTTATCCCACGTGAGGTTCTCAGAGCCTTCTACTTTAGTAAAAAACAAAATCCCTATGGTCACAATATTTAATAATGGAGTACCTATGTTCCTTCCAAAACACTTTGTACCACTCTTCTCTCCTTCCTTTCCAGGCTCTAAAGTACAGTGTTAGATCTTCTGTGTCATGCACTGATGCTAGAGACAGTTTGCTCCCACACTCCGCTCCACCCCAGGGACTGCTCTTGTCCTTTCTTACTTCCTCCTTCCTCCGTCCTCCCTCCTCCCTCCTCCCTCCTCCTTCCTCTCTCTCTCTCTCTCTCTCTCTCTCTCTCTCTCTCGCTCGCTCGCTCTGCCTCTTCCTCTCCCTTTCCCTCTCCTCCGTCTCCATCTCCTCTCTTTCTATTTTTCACCAATTCAACTGTTTCTATTTTTGTTGAAATGAAACGTTCTTTCCTCTGCTATCTTTCTTCAGCCATTGAGCCCATTAATAAATTTTTATTATTTCAAAGGCTGTATTTTTCTGTTTTAAAATGAATGTATTTGACTTTTTTAATGGTTTCTCTGTTCTAAACTCCTATTTTTTCAGTTCGTTCTAAGGATTCTACTTTCACATATAAGCGAGTTTCTGAGAGGACATTTGACGTCTGTGACAATCAAACCTCGTTGAGTCTGCATGTATTGCCTGTCTCCTCTCTTGACAAGTGATTAGTTCGCTGTCTCTTTCTTTCTTAAAAATAATTCGGGATTGTGTTAACAATATTGTGACTTTCTCTGTTATTTAACCATCTTCTGGAGGTGGCTTTAGCTTGGTTTTGTTTGAGCAGTCCATAAACCCAGTGGGGTTTAGATCACAACCTCTCTCGCTTCTTGTGTAGGCTGCACCTCTCATCTTCAAAGCTTTTCCAACTCTTGTCCTGGGATATAGGTGGGAGTTTGTTTTCAAAGCTAGGCTGTTTGTGTCTGCTCCACATATTTGTGGATCCTAAGGAAGGACTTGTCAGTTTCCATGCCCAGTGAGGGAATTGTATCCCCCTAACACTCTCTGTACCCCATGACTCCTTTTCTTGGTTCCCTAACTATAAAGCTAAGGTATTTCTCAGAATTTGAGTACCTTACTCTGAGACTTCTCTCAGGATGAAGTGTCAACTGAAAAAGACAAAAATAGTGATTCTCTAAAGATCGCCTGGACCTCCAGAGACCTTTCTTAGCCAGTCACACACGTAAAGCTGGTACAATGATAATTTCCACCAAACACGACACAATGAACACTGAACATCTGACATTTTCAGTGATTTAGGATCTAGATTATGGTGCTGGGCAGGGCTGACAGACATCTCAAGGCTGATGGAGAAAGGGCTTATTTCCAAGGTCTCTCACAGGGATTTGGAAGCTCTGATTCCAAGTTCTTAGCGTTGACATGCTAAGGTCCTCCTCATTGGCTGTTGGCCAAAGACAGATTTTTTGCCATAGGGCACTTCAGAGCACAGCCACTGGCTTTCCTCAGAAGAAAAAGGAAGATGGGGGTGGGGTGGGTCTGACAAATATGAAAAACAGAGGCTTTCGTAGATTGATCTTTAAAACGTCATCTGAAAACTTTCTACTATATCTTGTTCAAGTGAATCATAGCCGGCCCTGTTCAAGAGAAAAGAATTACACAAGAACATCTAGAAGTTGCCTACAACACTAATCTTGAGCTTATTGTCTGGTGTCTTTGAGTTGGAATTATATATTTTACCTTCAGACCCTCACCAGAGGACAAGAAAAATTGTCATATGTTTTGTTTCTCTTTCCTGGCAAAATTAGACTCCATCTGGATTCAATCGAAACTAAGGATGTTAAAAACTGCAAAGCAGGCTGAGAAAGAGCCAAGGGTATGGCAAATGAGGGCGGGTGTGTTTGGTGCATCATTTTAATGCTAGAATGCTCTGCTAGTCTGAATATGTTAAGCAAACTAAATATAAGAAACATCTGGACGGAGGCAAACAAGGTACAAATTAATAGGATGAACAGAAGTTACCAAAGTATGTTCCAAAGGATTCAAGTCTTCACACACTGTAAATCTTAGATAAAAGCCCAGGGGATTAATTAAACTACTGTAACTATATGAAACAGTAGAGTGAGAAGTCCCTAAGTTTTTAGACTTTGCATCGGTTTAAGACTCACTGAATGCATTAAAGTTCTTGGTAAGAGCTAGCAAGTTGGAGGAATAAGGGAGAGAGCTTGAGAGTGATAGACTTGGGTCTAGTGTTGACTGACAAGGTGTAGCTTCCCAACTGGATCATGGCAGCACTGTGTCCTCTGCTCCGCATGGTCTGCTCTAGTATGAATCTAGACTGGACTCGGCTTGGCTTTGGCCATCGGAGTATGGCATACATGATGCTATGACAGCTCTACACATCACTCTTAGCAGATGTAGGAGTTTCTGTTTTCCACCTATTGGTGCCATGGGCTGCTGCGTAAGAAGTCCAGGCTGTCATCTGGGAGAGAGCAACATACAGTGCCCTGCATTTTATAAAGAGGAATTCTATTTGGAAGTCTATTAGCTGTGTCTTTAGATGGCTCCAACCTAGCGTTTGATTGTAGTCTCGTGGGAAACACCAAGTAGAAGTCACCCAGTTGCTCCACTCAGTTGACAGACTCATACAAAATAACAGCACATCAAGTCATTAGGTTGAAGGGTGGTTCGTACACAATGGATAATCAAAAATCATTATCTGCCTAAAATCAGAATTAGGAAAGCATTATGTGACATTTAAACTTCTTTGGATAGTCACAGTATTAAGTTATTTTAAATTAAGAATCCCATTAAATTATTAGTGTATGCCTGCCTATCTGTATATATACTCACTCACACACATTTATATATACTATGTATAAAAATACAATGAATAAAATAGTCAGCAGCAAGTTGGGTAAAATGATTACATATGTTTGCATTTCTCCTCATCAAAAAGTTGCATGATGTGAGCATGTATTTCATCTCCTCCCATCTTGCTAGAATGGAATACCTTCATAACTTTAAATAGGTTTAAAAACATAATACTGTGTAGATGGTCTTTGTTGCTTTTTAATTGTATTTTTGTTTACATTTTAAAAGTTGCTCAAATTCCTGGCTTCCCCTCCAGAAACCGGCTATCCACACCCCCTTGCCCACTGCCCCTACTTCTACAGGGTGCTTCCTCACCCACTCACCTACTCCCTCCCACCTCCCTGCCCTGACATTCCCCTACACTGGGACATTGAGCCCTGACAGGACCAGGGACCTCTCCTCCCATTGATGCCCTACAAGGTCATCCTCTGGATGGCCTTTCAGTCTCTGCTCCACACTTTATCTCCATTTATTTTTCTGTAAGTATTTTTGTTCCTCCTTCTAAGAAGGTCTGAAGCATCCACATATCGGTCTTCCTTCTTCTTGAGCTTCATGTGATTTGTGAATTGTGTCTTAGGTATTCTGAGCTTTAGGGCTAATATCCTCTTATCAGTGGGTGCATACCATGTGTGTGGGGTTTTCTGGGTTTTTTGTTGTTGTTGTTGTTGTTGTTGTTGTTGTTGTTTTCTTTTTGTGCTTGTGTTACCTCACTCAGGATATTTTCAAGTTCCACCCATTTATCTAAGAATTTAATGAAGTCATTGTTTTTAATAGCTGAGTAGTATTCCATTGTGTAAACATACCACATTTTCTGTATCCATCCTCCTGTTGAAGGGTATCTGGGTTCTTTCCAGCTTCTGGCTATTATAAATAAGGCTGCTATGAACATAGTAGAGCATGTGTCCTTGTTATATGTTGGAGCATTATTTGGGCGTATGCCCAAGAGTGGTATAGCTGGGTCCATAAGTAGTACTATGTCCAATCTTCTAAAGAACATCCTGACTGATTTCCAGAGTGGCCGTACCAGCTTGTAATCCCACCAACAATGGAGGAGTATTCATCTTTCTCTGTATCCTCGCCAGCATCTGCTGTCACATGAGTTTTTGATCTTAGCCATTCTGAGGTAGAATCTCAGGGTTGGTTAGATTTCCCTGATGACTTAGGATGTTGAACATTTCTTTAGGTGCTTCTCAGACATTCAATATTTCTCAGTTGAGAGTTCTTTGTTTAGTTCTGTATCCCATTTTTAAAGAGGTTATTTGACTCTCTGGAGTCTAATTTCTTGAGTCTTTGTATATATTGGATATTAGCCCTCTATTAGGTGTAGGATTGGTAAAGATCTGTTGGTTGTTATTTTGTCTTTTGCCTTACAGAAGCTTTGCAATTTTATGAAGTCCCATTGGTTGATTCTTGATCTTAGAGCATAAGCTGTTGGTGTTCTGTTCAGGAAAGTTTCCCCGGTGCCCACGTGTTTGAAGATCTTGCCTACTTTCTCTTCTATTAGTTTCAGTATATCGGGTTTTATGTGGCGGTCCTTGAACCACTTAGACGTCGTCAGCTTTGTACAGGATGATAAAAATAGATCCATTTGCATTCTGCTACATGCTGACCTCTAATTGAAGCAAAGCCATTTATT
Source organism: Rattus rattus (assembly GCF_011064425.1). NCBI lineage: Eukaryota > Metazoa > Chordata > Mammalia > Rodentia > Muridae > Rattus > Rattus rattus. Next base: position 93,330,387 of record NC_046154.1, read on the forward strand.
GAAAATGCTGCCCCCCCACCATGGTTTTAGTTCCTTTGTCGAAGATCAAGTGACCATAGATGTGTGGGTTCATTTCTGGGTCTTCAATTCTATTCCACTGATCTACCTGCTTGTCTCTGTACCAATACCATGCAGTTTTTATCACTATTGCTCTGTAATATACCTTGAAGTTAGGAATGGTGATTCTCCCAGAAGTTCTTTTATTGTTGAGGATAGTTTTCACTATCCTGGGTTTTTTGTTATTCCAGATGAATTTGTGAATTGCTCTTTCCAACTCTTGGATTGGATTGGAATTTTGAGGGGGATTGTATTGAATCTGTAGATTGCTTTGGGTAATATGGCCGTTTTTACTATATTAATCCTACTAATCCATGAGCATAGGAGATCTTTCCATCTTTTGAGATCTTTAATTTCTTTCTTCAGAGTCTTGAAGTTCTTGCCATACAGATCTTTCACTTGCTTGGTTAGAGTCAGACTGAGGTATTTTATATAATTTGTGACTATTGTAAAGGGTATCCTTTCCCTAATTTCTTTCTCAGCCTGTTTATCCTTTGAATAGAAAAAGGCTACTGATTTGTTTGAGTTAATTTTATATCCAGTCACTTTGCTGAAGTTGTTTATTAGCTGTAGGAGTTCTCTGGTGAAATTTTTGTGGTCATTTAAGTATACTATCATATCATCTGCAAATAGTGATATTTTGACTTTTTCTTTTCCAATTTGTATCACTTTGACCTCCTTTCCTTGTCTAATTGCTCTGGCTAGGACTTTGAGTACTATTTTGAATAAGTAGGGAGAGAGTGGTCAGCCTTGTCTAGTCCTTGATATTAGTGTGATTGCTTCAAGTTTCTCTCCATTTAGTTTGATTTTGGCTACCGACTTGCTGTATATTGCTTTTACTATGTTTAGGTGTCAGCCTTGAATTCCTGATCTTTCCAAGACTTTCATCATGAAGGGATGTTGAATTTTGTCAAAAGTTTTCTCAGCATCTAATGAGATGACTATGTGTTTTTTCCTTTGAGTTTGTTTATATAGTGGATTACATTGATTGGTATCCATATATTGAACCATCCCTGTATCACTGGGATGAAGCCTACTTGATCATGATGGATGATTGTTTTGATGTGTTCTTAGATTTGGTTTGCAAGAATCTAATTGAGTATTTTGGCATCGATATTCATAAGGGAAATTGGTCTGAAGTTCTCTTTCTTTGTTGTGTCTTTGCGTGGTTTAGGTATAAATGTAATTGTGGCTTCATAGAATTAATTAGATAGTGTTCCTTCTTTTTCTATTTTGTGAAATAGTTTGGAGAGTATTGGTATGAGGTCTTCTATGAAGGTCTGATAGAATTCAGCACTAAACCCATCTGGTCCTGAGCTGTTTTTGGTTGGGAGACTTTTAATGACTGATTCTATTTCTTTAGGGGTTATGGAACTGTTTAGATGGTTTATATGATCCTGATTTAACTTTGGTACCTGATGTCTGTCTAGAAAATTGTCCATTTCATCCAGATTTTCCAGTTTTGTTGAATATAGACTTTTGTAATAGGATCTGATATATTTGGAATTTCCTTGGTTTCTGTTGCTATGTCTCTTTCATTCCTGGTTTTGTTAATTTGGATATTGTCTCTATGCCCTCCACTTAGTCTGGCTAAGGGTTTATCTATCTTGTTGATTTTCTCAAAGAACCAGCTCCTAGTTTTGTTGATTTTTTTAGTTCCTTTTGTTTATACTTGGTTGATTTCAGCCCTGAGTTTGATTATTTCTTGCTGTCCACCTCTCTTGGGTGTATTTGCTTCTTTTTGTTCTAGAGCTTTCAGGTGTGCTGTCAAGCTGCTAGTGTATGCTCTCTCCAGTTTCTTTTTGGAGGTACTTGGAGCCATAAGTTTTCCTCTGAACATTGCTTTCATTGTGTCCCATAAGTCTGTTGTGCCTTCATTTTCATTAAATTCTAAGAAGTCTTTAATTTCTTTCTTTATTTCTTCCTTGACCAAGTTAGAGCGCTGTTCAGTTTCTATGTGTTTGTGGGCTTACTGTTGCTTTTGTTGTTATTGAAGACCAACCTATTGAAGTCTGTGGTGATTTGATAGGATGAATGGGATTATTTCAATCCTCTTATATCTGTTGAGACCTGTTTTGTCACCGATTATATGATCAAATTTGGAGAAGGTACCATGAGGTGCTGAGAAGAAAAATATATTCTTTTGTTTTAGGATGAAATGTTCTTTAGATATTTGTTAAATTCATTTGGTTCATAACTTTGTTAGTTTCACTGTGTCTGTTTAGTTTCTGTTTCCATGATCTGTCCATTGCTGAGAGTAAAGAGTTGAAGTCTCACACTATTATTGTGTGAGGTGCAATGTGTGCTTTGAATTTTAGTAAAGTTTCTTTTATGAATATGTGTGCCCTTGCATTTGGAGCATAGATATTCAGAAATGAGAGTTTGGTGGATTTTTCCTTTGAAGAGTATGGAGTGTCCTTCCTTATTCTTTTTGATAACTTTTGTTTGAAAGTTGCTTTTATTGGATATTTTTATTAGAATGGCTACTCCAGCTTGTTTCTTGGAACCATTTACTTAGAAATTTTTTTCCCAGCCTTTTACTCTGAGGAAGTGTCTGTCTTAGTCACTGAAGTGTGTTTCCTGTATGCAGCAAAATGCTGGGTCCTGTCTACATATCCAGTTTGTTAGTCTATGTCTTTTTATTGGGGAATTGAGTTCATTGATGTCGAGAGATATTAGGGACCAATGATTGTTGTTTCCTATTATTTTTGTTGTTAGAGATGGAACTATGTTTGTGTGACTATCTTCTTTTGGTTTTTTGCAAGAAGATTACTTTCCTGCTTTCTAGGGTGTAGTTTCCCTCCATGTTTGGAGTTTTCCATCTATTATCCTTTGTAGGACTGGATTTGTGGAAAGATATTGTGTAAATTTGGTTTTGTTATGGAATATCTTGGTTTTTCCATCTATGTTGAGAGTTTTGTTGGATATAGTAGTCTGAGCTGGCATTTGTGTTCTCTTAGGGTCTATGTGACATCTGCCCAGGATCTTCTAACTTTCATATTTTCTTTTGAAAAGTCTCTTGTAATTCTGATACATCTGCCTTTACATGTTCCTTGACCTTTCTCTCTTACTGCTTTTAATATTCTTCCATTGATTTTTGTGCTTTTGGTGTTTTGACTATTATGTGTCAGGAGGAATTTCTTTTCTGGTCCTATCTATTTGGAATTCTGTAGGCTTCTTGTATGTTTATGGGCACCTCTTTCTTTAGGTTAGGGAAGTTTTCTTCCATAATTTTGTTTAAGCTATTTACTCGCCCTTTAAGTTGGGAGTCTTTGCTGTCTTCTATACCTATTATCTTTAGGTTTGGTCTTCTCATTGTGTCCTGGAGTTAGGAGCCTTTTGCGTTTTACAGTTTCTTTGACTGTTGTGTCAATGTTTTCTATGGTATCTTCTGCACTTGATATTCTCTCTTCTATCTCTTGTATTCTGTTGGTGATGCTTGCATCTATGACTCCTTATCTCTTTTATAGGTTTTCTATCTCCAGGGTTGTTTCCCTTTATGATTTCTTTATTGTTTTTATTTCCATTTTTAGGTCCTGGATGGTTTTGTTTAATTCCTTTACCTGTTTGGTTTTGTTTTCCTGTAACTCTTTAAGTGATTTTTGTGTTTCCTCTTTAAGGGCTTTTACCTGTTTACCTGTGTCGTCCTGTACTCTTTAAGGGAGTTATTTATGTCCTTCTTAAAGTCCTCTATCATCATCATGAGATGTGATTTTAAATCAGAATCTTGCTTTTCTGGTGTGTTGGAGTATCTTGGACTTGCTGTGGTGGGAGAACTGGGTTCTGATGATGAAAGCAAGTGACCTTGCTTTCTGTTGGTTATGTTCTTGTGCTTGCCTCTTGCCATCTGGTTATCTCTAGTGTTAGCTAGTCTTGCTGTCTTTGACAGTGGCTTGACCCTTCTGCACTCTCAGGTGTGTCAGCACTCCTGGGAGACCAGCTTTCTCCCAGAGGGATATGGGCACAGTAGACTGTGGCTCAGGGCTAACTCTAGGCACAGATGAAAACCTGAAGGATCCTGTCCCAAGGGCTCCAGGTGGGTTCTAGGAGCAGAAGTGGTGGTTTCACCTGTGCTCCCAGGTGTGCCAGCACTCCTGGGAGACCAACTTTCTCCCAGCAGGATCTAGGCACAGAGTGGTGTGGCACAGGGTCAGTTCAGGGTGCAGATGGAAACCGGAAGTAGATGGTCTTTGATCCATCTAATGTACTTGGACCACTCTATTATTATTACTGGATAAAGGGGTTTCCAGAATTTCCAGTATTTACCTTAGGTAAATACAATCAGCCTCATCTATAAAAAAAACATGTGTGCTTACTTCTTACTATTTCCTCAGGAAACCTTTCTACACAAATGATAAACTCCTATTCATAACATTTAAAAATAAATATACTATTGAATCAACTCTACCAAGGGCTAACCATATAGAACAGATCTACTTTTATCAAGAATTTAGCTCATGAATGGCAGTTGTATTTTTCTGCAGCACCAGCACTGATTAATTAGTAGTGGTGACCTGGTAGTTTTATTTTGAAAAGGACTGTAAGAACACATCTGAGAACAGCAGCAAAAAAAAAAAAAAAAAAAAAAAAAAAAAAAAAAAAATAAGATAAATGAGTATCATTTAACCTTAAGGAGGGATGGAAGGCTGCAAGCACACATGTTTTGTGTCTGCATCCCCCAGCCATAGCCATCTCAACTGAAGATGTATTTGTTAACTTTTGCCAACATGAAATGCCAAAAGAGAGGCTCTTGCTTTCTTTGTACAATGCATATTTACATAATTGTAAGTGTGCTTGAATAGTTTTCCACAGCCTTGGGAAACTCTGTATTTATTCCTTTGTGAGCCGCTTTTCTAGTAAACCCACATTTTTAATTCTCTTGCTAATATGCACTTGAAGAGGGATTTATGTGTATATGAGGACTATTAGATTTTTCTGCCGTTTTAAAGTTTATCAGTTGCTTTTTCTTCTATTTACAGTAGTTCCTGATGAACAAAACAATAATTTCTATGTAGTCAAAGTAATTTCCCCTGTTCTTTTCTTTGTGTACGGGTTTAAAACGTTCTTCCCTGCACTGTGATCTTATAGTCACCTATGTATCATCTGACTTATTCATCATTCAATTTCCTTGTGATTCTTGTATATATGTATGTATATAAATATGTGTGTGTTCCAAGATGGCTACCAAATCAGTTATTTATTATTAATAGTAAGCTCTTCTTACTACCTTGACTCTCTTGCTGTCATAAGATGCATAAGTGGGAAAGCCATGAGTGAGTATAAGCAAAAACCATGTAGCTGATCCTCAAACCATGACCAACAATGAAACTGTAACTCGTTGTGAGTGGTCTGTTGGCTCCAAATTTTTCTGCTGTCTGGGTCCGGCTTTAACTAAGGCTGCATTTGTTTTATTCCCACAGTGTTCATACCGACGCTTCATACAGACTCATGGGTTATGTCTTAAAATCTAGGCTTTCCCATCGATTAGGAGCTACTCTGGGTTACATGAGATATGCTGTCTCAATTTACTTTTTAAATAAGTTTGGGTCCAATATAGAATACTACATGACAATGTCTAGAGAAAAAATGGTACATAGAAGCTAATATACATTTTTTGTTGTTTTTACAGCACATGTTTTTACAGCTGAGCTGATCACTTTTAATTACATATTTTTAAGGCAAGAGAAAGATATTTATCAATATGTAAAAAATCGAGTTTTATCTGGCAACACTGGTTTTCAATAGCAGCCATACTTTGTGTCTCCTCACTTTACCTGGGACATGCACAGAACAAATCACAGTCTTTGGCATCACACAAGTGCCATGCTACCTTCTCTCATGTTATAACTAGTGTGCATTCATTGTATCAAAATAAGTAAAGGTTATGCAAAAAAACAAAGAAGATAGGAATGTTTCTGCCTTCAGCAAAACCTAGAATATTTCATTTTAGAATTAAACGTATTTGTTGTCAAAAAAAATCTAGGCTTTCGAAGATTTGTCAGTATTCTTATTTTCATATCAAAGCATGCTTTTAAGGGTGAAGAATTGCTATGTGGTTAATTACCTGTTTATTTGCAGATACCTGGGAAGAAGGTAAACAGTAATAGGATGGGAGTCAGGGTTAGGGGTGGAGTCCTATGGTGGAGTGTGTGTGTGTGTGTGTGTGTGTGTGTGTGTGTGTGTCCAGAAGGTTGGTCGCTGTATTAGACAAAAACAAAATCTAGAAGCAAAACAACAATATGGAACTCAGCACATGCACAGATAACTAAGAGACCAGAATGCAGACATCTGTTAACAGGTAGAACATTATAATCGAATCAAGTATATCAACTGCTTTTTACTGAGTCATTTGTCTTATTGTATTTCTAAAAGAGGCTTTCAAGAAGAACAAATCCTCTCTATAATTTAGGAAGGAGAAAGTAGATTCCGTCACAGGAAGATCTGAAAGAGCACATGTCCATCGGCAGCACAAAGCAGATCCCTTGCTTTTAGAACTTAGAACCTAAGACCTGAATTCATGAACTTTATTCAGAATCATGTTCAACAAGGAACAATCATTCAACCTCTCCTAAAAACAGAAAATTGAAGACAAAAGCAGACTTGGCAAAAGTTTTTGAGATTAAGTACTAAGGAATATATAGATATGCAGTTTAGATATTCATCTATTAAAAATATTTTTATGGAGTTGCTCACCCACTTTCCTTTCATAGACAAAAATCACCATGAAGACGTCTCTATATAGCAAAAGAAGAACACAGCAAATAGAAGAATTGTAGGGCATTCTATATCCACCAGGGCCTTCATATATATGAATCCAGGTATATGAAGAGCTCCAAAGAAATAAAATTACATACCCAAGAAAGCAAAAATACCAAAACAAACAAACTCAATACATAAATGGGCAAGTTGAGCTGAACATACATCTCTCGAGAGAATACAAGTGATAAATAGATAGATAGATAGATAGATAAATAAATAAATAAATAAATAAATAAATAAATAAATGGAAAAGTTGCTAACATCTTTGGCTTGTAGGGAAAGGCTACAAAGAGATTTCATGTCCAAGTCAGAATGGCTGTGATTAAGAAGGAGAAGGAGGAGGGGGAGGGAGAAGGGTGGGGGGGAAGAAAAGAACAGAAAGACATTGAATGTTGGGTTAAAATTATGCATTGAATGTAGAATGTAGATTAATCCATCACTACAGAGATCAGCGTAGAAGTTTCTCAAAGCATTAACAGCAGAGCGGTGCAGCTAACTGAACTCCGAGAACACATTCCCAAACACTCACTCCATGGGAGACTCCTGTAGAGCTTTATGCATTCACAGCAGCCAAGAGGAGGTGCCCGCCAAGGCGCCCATTAATGAACGGGTAAAGTACGCAGTGGAGCATTACTCAGCACCAAGTAAGTTAGAGATTGGAACTGGAGGTTGTCTTGTTAGAAAAAAGTGATCAGTCTTATAAAGATAAGCACTGCGTATTTTCTCTCAAATGAGGAATTTGGGGGAGATGTGGGTATCAAACAAACGTATGTGGCTACGGAGGAGGAAAAGGGAGTGTAGGGAAGAGAGAAGAAAGGTTAATGAATCTGGTGAATCTGACCAAAGTACACTACATGTGATGAGTAGAAAGACACAAACTCCCACCATTTTGTACAAGTGATATGTACTAATAAAAATTGAAAAAAAGAAAATCCAGCACAGTCCATTAACTTCTTCAAAACTGTTGCTCCTCACTCCTGATGGAATTGGAACAAATAAAAAGCTCATTGCTAGTGTTTTACTCTAGTTTTAGTGACAGAGACGTTTCTTTCTTACCATACACACTTTGCACACATGGTGACACATGAGCTGTGTGCTGGTGTCTACACATTTTTCAATGCCATTGCATTTGGGCAACCAGATAGAGGTAGTGTAGGAGGCACTCAAAGCTTCCCATCTCGTTCACCTTTAAGAAGTGTTCTGTATGTGGCTCACGAAAACAACTTTTCTGTCATGATGCGTCTCCCGAATAACTGCACGTTATCCTGGTTTGGGGAATTTAAAAACTGAACAAAATCCAAAGCTATCAGATCCTTACTTTCTTGGGACTGTAATGTTGTCTGGATATTTGTTAAGAACACCACAGGTAAATGCAGTCGATGTTGAAAGTGTTCATTCTTGAAGCTGGAGAACAAAGGCTCTTTCCCTGAGGGTGACACCTGACTCTTCTAGGCTTTGTGGAAAACTCGTTGCTTTGCATTTTAGGTGATTCGTCCTAGTGTGTCTCTTGAAAGCGAGTACAGGAGCAATGCAAGGAATCCTGCTGCCTTCCCATTGTCTGCTAAGGACCAGGCTTGGACAGCCATAGCAGAGGCCATCTCAGACCCCAGATGTGCTGGAGCAGTACGTGGGAAAGATCGGAACAGTCAGCAAGCAAAGAAGGCCATGGAATTCCCTTACTTACTCTTTACAGGAAGCAAAACCCACACACAATTGAATTCTGCGGTGTCGGTAAGAAGGCCTAAGAAATAATTTTAAAGAGAGAGTTGTTTTCCATGTACAAGAGCAAAATCCAGGAAAGGGAGCTTAAAAAAAATGAAAATAAAATAAAATAAAACAGACCAAAAGCAAACAATAAAGGTCTTGGAAACTGGAGGTTCCACCATGGGTAATTATCTTTCAGGAAGACCAAATGTCCCAGATGCCAACCTCTGCATGGGGTAAGAGGTGGCTTTTGTCTTCTGGGATACTGGGACAGGATGATCCTAGTAACAGTTTGACTAGGGGTAGCTTCTGGGCTATTGGCCCAAGAGGAGCTTGCCAGGCTGAGAGGATGGAGATGTTCTTTCATTTTGTAGGTTTAGTTTGTCTTTTCCTTCCTGGGGATCTCTGGGTATTAAACCTTGGTCTTAGTACAGGACTGGTAAGAACACATTATAGCCCTGCAGTGCTCTGGGTTCCTAGGATTTCTCTACATTATCTCAGTGATTTCAGCGCGGACCTATACTGTGACATTTCTCTGGACCCTGGACTAGTTAAACACATAGTAGGCGAGTTAAGAAGAGTCATGAGCTTCAGAAATTGATTCTTTAATAGACACAAACTTCTAAGTTCAAAACTAAACCTTCAAAGTTGAATATCCAAATGAGCTTTACTCTTCCTTCCTCTTGTCTCTAGACCATTTAATAATTAGAACTTAAATAAGACTGAGCAATGCCAAGCATAGTAGAGCGCACCTGTAATGCCAGCACTTGGAAAGCTGAGGCAGGACAGGTTCTGACTAGACTGGGCTACATAATAAGACTCTGCTTAAAAAGAAATTACATCATGATATCACAGTATCCCAACAGCTAAAATGCTAGAGTGTGTGACATAGGAGGATGGGGAACAGACAGACGCATGGCATTGAAGTGCATGCCTCTTTTGGAGCAGAAATGAGACACATTTCCTAGAAGCTATGCTAATGTCACTTTACATCTCTTTGGTTAAACTGGAACATGGGACTGTGTGCTACAAGTGGAGATAAAACACACACATACACACACACAAACACACACACACACAAACACACACACACACACAAACACACACACACACACACTCACACACGAATAAAAACTAAAAATAAATCTTTACAAGTACCTACACTAAGTGAATAAACTTTAGTTGCATGTTCTTCGTGTTAGGAATGCTCACAGGAACTGTATAACTACTAGGAACATGTATGTATAAAACTCTAAAAACCATTCCAAACGTGAATCTTGAAAACACAAATACAAATTGTCAAGACTGCCAGACATGAACATACTCAGCCTCCTACAGATGGAAAAGATTAAAGTGAATGAAGACACAGCATTTGATTAATGCATATAATAAAGATGACTTATGAGACAGAAGAATTTATATCCTACAACTAAAGTTGCTCATTTTTTTTCCTCAAAATCTAATGGCATGTCATATCATATGCCATGTACCAGGGCGCAGACATTTTGATGAGTACAGAAGATGTGCGAGCCTGCTCTTTGGCCTTCATGAAATAATATCAAGAATGGATTAAGTGTAGGTTAACAAAACACACAAACACTTGGAGCTAAAATAACAAGATAAAAATGAAACTAACACTTCAATGATTTTTTGGACCAAAGAGAAAAATAAAACTCTAATTATAGATTGTTTAGAAAATAATAATGAAGCCACAGACAAGATACAGCTCATGTCATCGTCTGTGCTCTGCTTGATCTGGGAAAGCCCAACTTAAAGTGGCAGGAGGCAGAGGAGAGGGACCGGGGGTTAAGAGCGCACACGGCTTTTGCTGAGGACCTGAGTTAGGTTCTCAGCACCTACACTGGGCAGCACAAGCGTCTATAACTCCAGGCACAAGTGATCTAGTGTCCTCTTCTGCCTACAGAGAGCATTGCATTCACAAAGCCACACATAGACCCATAAATAAAACTTCAAAAAGTGCAACGCTTAAAAAAATGCAATTTTTAGAATGCTTGCCCAGCATGCTAGAAGCCCTGGGTTGATGCCTAGTCCACGTAAATCAGATAAGGTGATATACATCTATGCTGATCAAATAGGTATGGCCCCCATAGACTCATGTGTTTGAATGTTTGGCCATAGGGAGTGGCAGTATTAGGAGTTGTGGCCGCATTGGAGGGAGTGTGTCACGGTGGAGGTGGGCCTTGGGATCATATGATCTCAAGCTACAGCCATTGTGGCACACAGTCTCCTTCTGCTTTCTGGGGATCAAGATGCAGAACTCTCAGTTCCTTCTCCAGCATGAAGCCGGCCTGCATGCCACCATGCTTTTGGCCATGATGATAATGGACTCAACTTCTGAAACTGTTTGTTTCCTTTTATAAGAATTGCAGTGACCATGGTGTCTCTTCACAGCAAAGGAAACCCTAAGACTACACCTGTAATCCTAGGACTGGGAAAGAAAGGGAAGTGGATGCAGGAGGATCAGAGAGAGGTTCAATATTATCCTCAGTTATATAGTAAGTTCAAGGTCAACCTGGGATACATGGCACCACCCAAAACCAAAACAGCGCACACACACACACACACACACACACACACACACACACACTCATGCACACACAGGCACACACTCACGCACATACATACACACACACATGCACACACAGACACACACACACTCACGCACATATACACACATACACACATATACACACACTCATGCACACACAGACACACACACACTCACACAATATATACACACACTCACGTGCACACACACTCACACTCACACACTTATGCACACACAGACACACACACTCATGCACACACACATATGCACACATACACACACAGATACACACTCACACACATACAGACACACACACATATACAGACACACATATACAGACACATACATACGCACATACACACACACACATTCAGTACAATTAATAAAAATAGGTGAGAAAAAATTCAAGTCAAGGAACTATAGAATAAATTGTTTAGAACAATAGAATAAAATGTATTGAACAAGCACCCAGGTGTTAGATCTCTAAAAAACAATAAAACAGTCAGTTTTTCACAAATGTAACTAAGAGGGGGAAATTAAAGTATTAATGTAGGATATCAAAATTACATTAACTAATGTCATAGATAGATATGGAAGAGTTACAATAATTAGCAACAATATCCATGCTAATAAATGTTTACTTGCGGGGCTGGAGAGATGGCTCAGCAGTTAAGAGCACTGATTGCTCTTCCAGAGGTCCAGAGTTCAATTCCCAGCAACCACATGGTGGCTCATGATATCCGTAATGGGATCTGACGCCCTCTTTAGAGAGCAATATACTGCTCATATACATAAAATAAATAGATGTTCACGTGCTTTGGTTTAAGTTGAATACAACATCCTTAAGAAAATGTAGATTGCTAAATCTTTCTGAAGAGGTACCAAGCTTTAAATGGGAAGATAACCTTTAAGAGTGATGGTGGGAATGAAATTGTTAGTCAGATGAGAAACAATCCGGTTCTCAGTGGATTGAGCAGGTTCTTTCCAACGCTCCCTTCCATGGCACACAACTATGATCCACACAGAGAGCACAGAGTCTCTGTCAGGGAACAGGGAAAGGTTAACAGTAGCAGGTGGTTTGGGTGAGACACCAAAATCCACTGAGTTTTCTTATTTTATTCATAGATAGTTGTGAGCCACCATGTGGTTGCTGGGATTTGAAGTCAGGACCTTTGGAAGAGCAGGCAGTTCTCTTAACCACTGAGCCATTTCTCCAGCATAACCCTGAGTTTTCAAGCATATACACACATATATGTATTCATCCTCTGAGTCAAACGACCACCATACTGGGAGTTCAGCAGGGCCTGCTTGCTTAAGGTCATCACCCCTGGGCTTGTTGACTATTTACATCCCTCATGAGGGGAAAGGAGGGTCATGAGCTCCTCACCTGTGTACCAGCCACTCTGTGGCACCTGCTGTTAGTCACTCTGCCCTAATTGCACATGACCTTGGGGACGGACTGGAGTACATAGGAGGCCTGAGAGACAAGGGGAGGGAGACTCCATCTTTGCAGCTATGGGAAAACCATCATGCTTTCTGAGTAAGGAATGTTTTGTGTGGCCTTTTGAGGAGGGAATTGCCCACATTTCAGTAAGCAACCCTTCAGTCGTGCTCTGGAGGAGAGCCCAATAAAGTCACTGGTTTCCTAAAGTGAACTTTAGAGGAATTGTGCCTCCTTTTGTCATGAAGAACTTCAAAGGAGGGGTAAACGTTGCTTACACTTGCCCCTGGGGAAGAATTTTAGCAACGTGTCTGTGTATATGTGCACAAACACGTGACTACTAGATTGGGTGTAGGGTGAGTAGGAACTCACACAAGTCTGTCCTGAGTGAGAATAGGGCTGTAAACCTACTCTGGAAAATGCTCTGGCAATTCCTTATGAAGAAATCATAATTTTGTCATATGATCTAACAACTACATCCCTAGGGATTTACCCTATAGAAATGAAAAATTTAAATTCACACACAAAATCAGATGAACCTCCAAGTTACTACGCTAGGTGAAAAAGACATACCAGTCTTTTAAAAATTGCATACGGTTCCATTCTATCTATATGTCGTTCTCAAAAACACAAAACTGTAATGAAGAGTAGATCAATAGTTAGGGATGAGGCCAGGGTATAACAGAAAGGAAGTTTTTTGTAATGATGGAGCTGTACCATGACTGTGGCTGCTGCTCCATGAGGCGGTACGTGTATTGAGAATTCATGAAAACTTTGCCAAAGACAATGCTACTAGACCATAATTTTAAAAATAAATGTCTAAACTAAGCACAGCGAGAGGTGCTGCGGGTAGGAATGGTGGTAGTGTAGTTTATACCTAGGAAATTAACCCTTCATACCCCACCCTTGCACATTTCACACATCAGCGAGAGAAGGAAGAGAGGATGTGCCTTTTCCAAACCACCTTCAATCTACTTCTAGTGGGCACTCTATAGTGTCATCGTTATGATCACGAATTGCACACGGTTCAATCCTTGACCTCGGAAGGATATCTAGAAATGCATACTCTGGTTTTTATAGGTTAAAACTGATGGATCCTGGCACTTCTTTCGCAGCCTGTCAGAGAACCTAGAGAGGCCTTTCTTCGACAAGTGGCGTTCTAGAAGAGATGCTGCCTCCCACGTTACCTTTGGGAACTCGAAGGAGACAGGTAATATTTGGGGCATATTTTTCTGTGGTTTGTTTCTGAAGATGTCAATCAAAAAAGGTCATTGAACCTAAAGCCAGCTCAAAGCACTGCATGGAGAATCTGAAGGCATCACCCTTCACCAGTCCCAGACACATGCTTCGTGATGTTTAACTTAAGATAACCTCTACTGTTGTTTCGGCATCTCTCCTGGGGCTCAAATCTCATGTATATAAGGGCATCTGGTTTCCTGCTGTAGTACTTAAAAACCAACTTACTTTTTACCTAAAAAGGAAACAGATAAATAAACCCAGGAACACTGGGTCAACAGCCATCAACTGGAGGCATCGTCATTCCATTTGCAAAGCCAAGGGGTGATGGGGCCTGTCGCGCAAAAAACATAACTTTATAAAAATAAAGATAGTGTGTCTGATTTTGATTACATGTGCTTTTCCATATGAGGAATCCAATTAATGCCTATGTACTACAGGCTATGAGAGGGCGTGCCCGAGTGGTCCCAAGAGCTAGCACTATACCCGCTGAGGCAGTACAGGAAGGCAAGGAGCAGGTGATAAGTTTCGGAAGGGGGTTAGCTGGTGTGCTAGTGTGTTAGCTGTGTGTTAGCTGTGTGTTAGCTGTGTGTAGTGACTGCATGCTGCTCAGGTGGGAGGTCTCTTGATTACTTTCTGCGCAGTTTGTCAAGGCTCGATTTAGTTCAGTACTAGCAGAGGGCTCGTTATCTGAAGTAGTGGAGTTATCTGAGGTGGTACAGCGGAGATACAAATACAGGGAGTGACAAAGAAGGGCCTGATAGTGCTAATCCATCCCTGACAGCCCACAGAGCTGGAAAAACAGCGCACAGCAAGATGCAGCTCAGGACTATAACCCAGTATGTAGGAGGTAGAAGCAGGAGGATTGCTGTGAGTTCCAGGCCAACCTGGGATACTCAGTGAAGTCCGGGTGATCTTAAGTTGCTGAGTGAGAATTTTGGTCTCAAAACCCAAAAATAGAAGCAACACCTCGCCACCGGTCATGTATTGAAATGACACATGAAAACCCATTTATGTTCTCACAGGCATGTATTGCCTTATTTAGTCTTATTTCTTTGCCTTTAAAGCAGAGAGAACTATAATGTAAAAAGAGATAAATGTTAAATCCATTTTATTCTATAAGATAAAATAAAATAAAGTGATAGTCCTTCTCAAGTGTTTTGTCTACATCAAATATTATCACCAGACTATCAATATTAATTTACATTTCCTTTTTTTATTTCATTGTTCCCAGGGTCCCATCACCAGGGTCTCCCCACTGTAAACTCCATCTTGAGGTAATTACATAAAGCATAGAGTGGTGTGTTTTGCTAACCTCTGTATGACAGGAGATGTCTGGTAAATTCACAACACTGAGCTATTCTTATCGGATGTAGTCACAAGGGGGCATCGTCCTCCTGTCAGCTCTGCCTGCTGAACCATCCATCAGCAATGCTGCAGATTTCAAAGCAAACAGGATGTCATTTCCAGCAGGAATGGGGACTGGATTTTGTCCCACCTTTGCTCCCATTTTTTGGACTAGATTTTTGACGTCCCAGAAGGGTCTTTCCCAGAACCGCCCTTTGCTGTCTCCAGTCCCACTTCGGCCCTCCCACAGACACACATGTATCTTGCTTTGATTTAACACTGACAGTGACAGATGACTAGGGTGCTGTCCTCACCTCAGAAACTGGTCCCAGTAAGTACACAATTGATGCTCTCTGCTGACACTGAATCAGGATACAGGAGAGGTGAGCAGGCACCCTTTGTCTCCTGTCCACTAACACAATTTATTTCTCTTCCTAGAGTATTTATTTCACAAGATGAGGCCACAGCACTTCCCTTTGGTTCAGGTCTACATTGCCAATTTATTTAGGTTCTTTTCCTTCTTAATGGCAGTATTTTATCATTTCCTGTGCCTATTGCTATACTATTGTACAGGCCAGGAGTTCTCTCTGCCTTGGCACTGTACATGTGGTGGGATGATGGTTATTCATTGTCACGGCTGTTCAGGACACTCAATTATTTAGGCGCATTCCAGTCTTTATATGCTAGATGCCAGTAGCACACCCCTCCAACAGACATGCACGTACGCACGCACGCATATACACACTGCTCTGTTGTCATCTCAGTGCCCAGTGCTTGACAGAAACATTCTTAAGAGAGTCTAGCCTGGGGTGGCTGAGCCTCCAGAACCCCACAGACATGAGAGCATATGGAATACAAGGTAGTTCACTTCTTAGGACCAGAAGCAGAGAGGGCAGATTCAACCCCTTCAAAATACACTCCCCATGGCCTGCTTCTTTGGCTCTATACATTCTACACAGAAAACTGTGGCAATTTATGCAGGAGAGAGTAAACAAATAAAGGCATCTGCTGCCAGCCAGGCAGTGGTGACACATACCTTTGATCCCAGCACTAGGGAGGGGAAGGTGCGGGTGAATCTGTGAGTTCAAGGCCAGTCTAGTCTACTAATAAGAGAAATAAATTGTGTTAGTGGACAGGAGACAAAGGGTGCATGCTCACCTCTCCTGTATCCTGATTCAGTGTCAGCAGAGTACTAGAGTAAGTTGTAGGACAACCAAGACTGCACAGAAAAACTCTGTCTTGGAGGGAAGAGAGAGGGAGGGAGGGGAAGAGTAATAGAAGGAGGAGGAGGAGGAGGAGGAGGAGGAGGAGGAGGAGGAAGAGGAGGAGGGAGGGGAAGAGGAGGGAGAGGAAGAGGAGGAAGAGGAAGAGGAGGAGGAGAGGAAGAGGAGGAGGAGGAAGAGAAGAAGAGGAAGAGGAGGAAGAGGAGGAGGAGGAGGAGGGAGAAGAAGAAGAAGAAGAAGAAGAAGAAGAAGAAGAAGAAGAAGAAGAAGAAGAAGAAGAAGAAGAAGAAGAAGAAGAAGAAGAAGTGGAGGAGGAAGAAGAGGAGGAGGAGGGTGGGGAGTAGAACTGGCTTACAATCTAGTTGTGAAGTTATATCTAACTGCAGGAAGTATGGTAAAATGCACCTTTTACTCTAGATATCTTTGTGCTCAGCTGAAATTCAGGGACTCCGTTGCTTTTAAAGGGGAAGGCCTAGATGTCTGAGACTAGACTGATGGTTAGCTACGGTGAGTGTATGGTCTAAGTGGGGATGACTCTGTGACTGTCCTTGCTCTCAGAAAGCTACCTTAAAGTAATCCCATTCTGTTTTGTTTTGTTTTGTTTTGTTTTGTTTTGGTTTGGTTTGGTTTGGTTTGGTTTGGTTTGGTTTGGTTTTTCCAAGGTGATGATAGTGGTAGCTTTTGCTAAACTGGAGTTCATAGGCAAATATCTCATCTCATCTGGAAAAAAAGAGACTAAATGTAGCATGTAAAGAAAGAAGCATAAGTGGTTATGAGAGAGAGAGAGAGAGAGAGAGAGAGAGAGAGAGAGAGAGAGAGAGAGAGAGGGAATGAATATGGTGGCCAGGGTCCGATGTCAGGTATCATTCTCAATTGCTTACCACCCTATTCTGCAAGGTAGGATCTCTACTGAACCTTGAGCTCACCAATTCAGCTCGACTGCCTGGCCAAGGATCTGCCTGCCTCTGATGGCAGCTGCACATCACTGAGCTCCACTCTTTACATGGATGCTGCAACTCTGAACTCAGGGCCTCCTGCTTGCCTGGCAGGGACTTAACAGACTGAGCCATTTCCCCCAGCCCCCTGCCATACCCACACCCTGTTCTCTTTTTGAGGCAGGATTTTACTGTGGTCTGGGAGTCTCGACCCTCCTGCCTCAGCCTCTCAATGCAGGGACTATAGATTCAGGCAGGCTCCACTCTGCCTTCAGTTTCCAAGCCTGACTTCACCACCCAGGCCTTTCCCCAGTTTATTTACTTGAGCCAATCAATCCTTTCTTTGTTTAAACAAGGAAAAGCTGGACACTCATTGCTTGCAGCTAGAAGGTCTTAAAACAATTATCTACCTCCCGGGGACACACAGATAGTGTATAGAGCAGTTGCTGTGGTCCTTGAATGCTACCTCCTAAGGATGTATTTAAAATAACATGGGGTAGATGAAATTTGGAAACTCTAAAAGAGTTCCAAGTTGAAATGGGATCTTAGTCCTCCTCAGAAGACCCAAGATCTTCTTTCTCACTGTTCCTTGCCCCTCTTCTACACACACAGCAACTGTGGAACATTTTCTTCTGATGTAGCTTGACCTGGAGGATGGGGGTGGGATCCTATCTCACTTTTCATTTGTTAATATTTTGCATTCAACTAAGTACATTCTCGGTGATCAGTAAGAGGTGTTGGAAATGGGACTTGGACAACATTCATGACTAGAGGATGTGATATGAATGCCCAGTGTTTATTGTGCACATGCTGTGCTCTGAACACATTCCTAAGAGTTCTACTATTTTATGATTTAATCCTTAATATGTTATTGTTACTTCACTTTCCAGATGAGCAAACTGACACAACCAAATAAATAACACAGCCAGGGGTTCACGTCAGGGAAATTGATCCAAGAGCCCAACCACTTCAGCCTACACGCTCTGACACCTCTCATGTTGAAGGTGGCTTATTAAATAGAGTTAGAAACTCTGGAGTCATTTGATTCCAAGGCAAAATAAAAGTAGACACTGGGCCAAAGCCTGGAGGTGATGGGGGTTCATGTAACTACCAAGGGTTCCTCATTCTTAGCTGGAATCTTTTAGCCAAGGGTCCCACCTTCCATATAGCATGTAGGTGCTTCGTGCGTGTGCAGCTTTGAGGTCTTGGAAAAATCACTTCAAATAGCAGTTGGTATTCCAAAGGGTATATATGCCAGGGCGATCTATCTAATCTGTTGAATCAAATAAAAAAAGATCATTTTAAGACAACAGGGTCTCTACTTGATCCTCAGAGAAAGCTTGCCTGGCCTTGGCTAAGGCCAAGTTTGCCTTCTAAAGCTGTTTAACCAAGGTCAGCTGTAACTGGGTACATATATTTATATATCTCTGTGTGCACACATATGCATATGTAATCACCCATATTCACTTCATGTGTGAATGCCAAGTTGATGGCGACATCACTTTTACCTCTGACATGTTCCTAGACATGATCCATGTCGGTTTTTCCCTGCCCCTCCTCTTGTTACCTATAGAGCATCACAAGCTGCTCCTTGGAGGAAATCACAAACAAATACATGAGTGGTTAACTGCAGGAAAGGCATGTGATAATTCTGCATATGCGATACACAGGGGTGGGCCCCACTTCATCAGCCTGTGATTTGAACAGGTTCTCAGGAGCCTGCACCACAATCAGATAGGTCCTTCAGGAAAGTTATGCAAATATTCACTTTGGGAGGCTTAGACACGCAGCCGCCTCACCCCACGCCCAAGAGTGGAATGAACCCCAAAAGGTGAGCAAGCAGTTTTCAAAGCGAGCTTTCGACTCAGCCAGCCCCGCGCGCGTGTTTTCCTCTACAGTGTTTCCAATTACTGTGGCACTCTTGGTATCCAGATCCATCTCCAGCGAATTCCTCCGTAGCTCCTTGCCAGACATATGGGATCAATCAGTGCTCTTGTGAGGGAATGTTGACAGCATGACAGGCGAGGGGTTCTGGTGTCATGGAATCTACAAGAGTCTTTAGCTGGATCCCCGGGCAAGAGAGAGAGGGGGAGGAGAGAGATAGAGGAGAGATAGGGAGAGGAGAGGGAAAAGGAAGGAGAGGACAGACAGAAGGAGGGAAGCGACTCTGGCTTCACTGCCCCCTTCCTTCAAACATTTTATAGTCTTCTGGAGAAAGAAGGAGGAGGAGAGAGACCAAATAGCGGAGAGCCAGAGAAGCAGATCCCTTCAGTCCCTCCCGAGTCACAGAGCTGCCAGAGGAGTCTGGATCGTGTCCCCAGTGTCACATGCAAGAACGCTGAGGTTCGCGGCTGCTACCCAGGGTCCCCCTCCTCTCGGTCCAGGACCCCTGGCGCCTCTCTGCGCTCTCGGGGGACTGTCGCCTTGCACTCCCCGGGGCCACCGCTCGGTCCCCAGCGCGATGTGGACGCGTCTGGCCTTTTGTTGCTGGACTCTGGCACTGGTGTCGGGCTGGACCAACTTCCAGCCCATGGCCCCGTCGCTCAACTTCAGCTTCCGCCTGTTCCCCGAGGCCTCGCCGGGGGCTCTGGGCAGACTGGCCGTGCCTCCCCCGTCCGGTGAGGAGGAGGCAGTGGGGAGCAAAGTGGAGCGTCTGGGCCGAACGTTCCGGAGCCGCGTGCGGCGCCTGCGGGAGCTCAGCGACCGCCTGGAGCTCGTCTTCCTGGTGGACGAGTCGTCCAGCGTGGGCCAAACCAACTTCCTCAACGAGCTCAAATTCGTGCGCAAGCTGCTGTCCGACTTTCCCGTGGTGTCCACGGCCACGCGCGTGGCTATCGTCACCTTCTCGTCCAAGAACAACGTGGTGGCGCGCGTGGATTACATCTCCACCAGCCGCGCGCACCAGCACAAGTGCGCGCTGCTCAGCCGTGAGATTCCGGCCATCACCTACCGCGGTGGTGGCACCTATACCATGGGCGCCTTCCAGCAAGCTGCGGTAAGACTCCCCTACCCCCAGGCCTACGTCCCAGGGTCCCTTCCGCCCACCAATGCCAGCCTCTTCTCTAGCCCAGTTCAGCTCCAGCAAGGCTTAAGGTGCCCAAGATGAGCGTCCCCAAACGCGAACATTCTCCTGCTGTTCTTGTGAAGGTCCAGACTGAAATGGGTCTTAAACGCTTAGTGAGGTGTCACGTTTCTTAAAGGGTCCCTTTGAGGGACCCTAGTAGGAAGGGACCTTTAAGCTCACTTAAGCTTTCGAGGAAACTGTATATGTAAGCTGTAACAGGTATGGTTCACAAATATTTATGAAGATGGGACACGTAGTGAGCTGAGGACAGCCCTGATTCTTTTTCGTGACAGACTCTGTAACTTTGCTTTCAGTTAAATTGGTTATTATGTTTGTGATAGGTTCTGTCCTGTTTCCCAGACTGGTCTCCAACTTACAACATAGCAGAGGGTTTCCCTGAGTTATGATCCTCTGCCTCCGTCTCCCAAGCGCTGGGATGACAGCCATTGGCCACCAAGACGTTATGCTCTAGGTCTTACTAAATGTTTAGCATCTGACAGAAGTCACGTGCTAGACTTTAATAAAAATGGGTCTTTTTTTCCTAACTACCAAGTAATACACAGTTGATCATAATTTGGAATACTGAGAAATATTTAAGGCAATCCATCAAGTCAATGTTTGTAGAATAAATGGAACGAAAGAGAGTGGGGAACCTGAATAATCTCTTTATCCTTAAAATTCCAGCGGATATACAGTTGGATGTTGTCCAGTATGTTGTTCATATATCATTTCAACAAACTTGCTAACATTACAGCTTTGCAGCCTGCATTCTTCGGCTGTTGTATATGATTCAAATGTAATTAATTCATAGTATCCTGTGGCAGACAGCACTGGGTCCCCTGGAACTGCAGTTGCAGGCCGTTGTGAGCTGCCATCTGGGTGCTGGCAGCAGAACCCATGTACTCTACCTGAGGAGCCAGCGCTCCTAACCACCGAGCCACATCTCCAGCCTTAGGACAACTGAGTGCTGGGAACTGATGTGTGGGGAGCATGCATTCACGCCTTTTCAATAGGGAGTTTAGGAACCCCTCTTTGATTGCTTCTAAATTCCTTGTTTAGTAAAATATATAAACATTTTAAACTTCTTGGTTCACATTGACACCTCCTCTGGAGAGTTGTATAAATTTACATCTCCTGTCATATGCATGTGAATACATGGCTTTTTTATTTTAAAAAAGGCATCATTGCTAACTTGATAACTAGAGGAATTATTTTAGTAAGTTCAAGTTTTACAATCTTACATATAGCATTAGCTGGTGCATTACTGGGTATCTGTCTCTTTTTCTTTCCAGCCTGGTCATGGTTTTTGCCCATTTTGCCATTACAGGCAAATTTATTTATTCCTGCAAAAATTTTGCATAAACTTTTTTGTATTAAGGCCAGTGACCCTTTTTGCACATGCAGTGAATAAAATTTCCAGGTTTTTTGTATTTTACTTGTTTATTACACTCTTATTGAATGAATAGTTTAAACCTTTATTTGCTCAAATCTATCAAATTTTGTTTCTAAGACCCAGAGTTGGATGGCGGGGGAGAGAAGGCCCAGTAGTTAAAAGGTCTTACCTCAGCAGCCACTTGGTGGCTCACAGCCATCTTTAACCCCAGTGTCAGAGGATCCAGACCCCTCCTCTCACCTCCCTAGGCATGCACCTGGTGCATATATAGACAAGCAGACAAAGCACTCAGACACACAAAATAAATCTTTAAGAAAAAAAGTTCTTATATTTGCTTATTTTTTTTTGAATGAGTATCTTACTGCCCAAATGCCTTCCACTTAACATTTGCTTAATCTGGAACTTGCCTAGGGGGCCCCATACAAAGATGTCTCAGTGTTTGTTAATTTCCCAGCTCACTGATTTGCTCACTAGTCATTAACTCTTTCTCAGTTTAGTTGAATACGTTTTTAACCCTGTGAATACGAATGGGTACTTGGCCCCCTCCTGGTCTTCTATCTCATCTTAACTCTAAAGTTCACAAAGAGGACTTAGTTATTGTAACTACAATATGTGTAAGTGTGAGATAGTGAAAAAGAATCTCCTTTCTGGGTTGTCTTATCTTTCCTAGGCGTTATGTAATGTGAATTTTCAATTTATTTTCATATAGTTCCAATGAAGCTCATAGGGATTTTGATTTCAATATAGAAAACATTAAAGTAATTGGGAGCTATTGCATTTTTATGATGGTGTTATGTCCATCCAGACTTTTTCTATCAACCAATAGTAATACTTTTAAAAATGTAGACCTAATTATTTACAACATTTTTTTAAATCTATGAATCTATCTTTTGTGGTATTGAGGATCAAACCCAGGCTCTCACAAATGCTGTGTAAGTGCTCTATCACTGAGTTGTAGCCCAAGGTTTCTTCCCGGTTTTTTTTTTTTTTTTTTTTTTTTTTTTTTTTTTATTATTCCTTTGAACTTTTTACTGTTATGAGGCAAGGTCTCATTAGGTTACCCAGGCTAATCCTGTGCTATGATCTTCTCACCTCAGCTTCCTGAGTGGCTGGTGTTACAAGCCTGGACCAAGAGGCCCAATTCCTCTTTTAAATTTTATTTTAAACAGTTATTCTTGAAGTATCAAAAATCATCACTTTTGTATCTGTATTTCCTCTTCATGTATGCATGTATGATGTATCTTGGTCCTATCTTCCCCTCGCCTCTTTCTCAGCCCAGCCCTGAGCCTCCATCTGTCTCCCATCCCCCACCTCACCTCCTATCTTTATTTTTCTTTATCCTCCACAAAGTCCAGCTAGGGCTGCCATCTGTACATATATGGAGGACAGAATCTTACAGTGCTGACCAGGTCATCCTTGAACCCTGGAAACAGGGGGGCTCCCATCCCAGCTTCTCATGCAGCTAAAACTACAGGCAAGGGCCACCACACTTAGCAATCAGATTCTTAACGGATACTATGCGTCTCTTAGACTCATTCTTTTCCCTCTTCATAAATTTTACTTTACTGATAATGTATAGAAAATGAAACAATTTTAAAGTTTCCTCTAAACATACTGTGAATACATAACACAAGCATATTTGTGCCCATGCATAATGCATAAATAGTATGCGGACCTGAAAGTGAAGGAGCTGTTCACTCTATGTAGGTTTCTACGTCCCTTGTTTTTCATCCCACTATTTATAATGGAAAATTCCCTTCTACTTTACCAGGTTTTCTTACAGCCGCATAATTTTCCACTGTAGATTGTACCTTCATTTCCTCTTGTGATGAACTATTATTGTATATGGAGGCTGTTACAAACGGCGTAGGATATATTTGTCAGCATCTTTGATCATCTTATCAGTGTAAACTTTTGAAGGGACATCATTGCATTCGAGCATGTGTGTGCCCCTGTGCTGTGCAGAAAATGGCACCAGCTTGCACCCCAGTGTGGTGTCCATGTAGGCACTAGGATGCAGACTGGCCAACCCAAGCCAGTATTTAGATACTCCCCGATTTTGTGTGTGAGGAAATGTATTCCTCTCTATCAGCAAGGCTGAGCATGGTCTCAGGCACGCTGTCCAGTTCTATAGCTGGCCCCTTTTGAATACACATTTGAACATTTGGGGACTATTACTTTTTTTTTTTTAATTTTGGCATGATTCTTTTTCTTCCTGGATGGCAAACATACTTCAAATCTTAATCCAACCCCTCAGCTGCCAATTAGATGGCACCTATCATTTTATCAATCTACTGAATCTAGTTTTCTTTTCCTTTTCTTGTGAACTGTCTGGAACCCTAAAGGCTCTACCCCTTAAGGGATGAAGCAGAGACAGAGGATGCTCTCTCTTTATTGAAATATTTGAGCCGGGCAGAATTCACTTTTGGGCATACTCTGGCCTGGCTTCCACCCCCAGTACTCATCAGACCATCATAGCTGGGCTTACTGTTAATGCCACTCATTGCCTGCCTTGCCACAGGGGATCCCAGCTGCACTGGGAAGCCACACCTGATCCAGCTCTTCTGTTTGGCTTGCCCAGGCTTGCCCTGAGTTTCTGACAATGTTGGTCCATACGTGAAGTGGGGGATGAGTCAAGGGCACAGTGCTTCCACAAGATCTCCCCTTTTGCCGGCTCCCCCTTC
Organism: Rattus rattus; assembly: GCF_011064425.1. Lineage (NCBI taxonomy): Eukaryota > Metazoa > Chordata > Mammalia > Rodentia > Muridae > Rattus > Rattus rattus. Next base: position 93,354,799 of record NC_046154.1, read on the forward strand.
CAAATACCATGTATTGTCTTGGAAAGCAGGGCTGCCAAAGCAAGGCTCCTGTCAGATTTATTCTCTTTGGAACCATCTGTGACTAGCAGGCCGAGGTTTCTCAGATGTTTCTTTTAACTGAACTTCGCCTTGACTTTATTTTTCTTTCCTCGTCTTGGTTGAGTTATGAGAAGGGACAGAGGTCAGCTGGATGCAGTCCTTGTCCGCACGGAACCTTCCTTATAGGCTTCACAAGCCCCTGATAGGCATATGCAGGTATAAAATATAATATTTAGATAAAAGTGACAAAAGAGAACCCACACCAGGACATGGTGCTAGTGAAGCTCTGACCCTGGTTTTTTGCATGTAGATCAGACACGGGCATTTCACTGCCAACTTTGTGTGCAAATGGTAAGTCATTGAGCTTGGGTTCAGATATGAAACTGACACTATTAGTTGGAAATGAAATAATTCATCAGGCTTCCCATGAGTTTGCAGAATGGTGGCACTTGAACTGCTGGGTCTTGGTCTTCATATGCAATACACAGATATACAAATAAATACTCTTACCTCTTACAAATTAGACGCTTTATTTCTCCTTTAAAAATATTTATTTTCAATCATACGTGTGTGCACGTGGCTTTGTCTATATGAAGACAGGCCAGAAGAGGGTGTTGGATCCACCGGAGCTGGAATTCTAAGTGTTTGTGAGCTGCCAACATGGGTGCCGAGAACTGAACTTGGGTCCTCTGCAAAAGCATGTGCTTCCTTAACCACTGAGCCATCTCTCCAGCCTTACTATGAAGAACTTGTATTACTAACATAAACACATTTTAATTGCCTAAACAAGAAGGATCGTAGTTGAGTGCTTTTAATCGTGCACCTTCTTGAGAACATGTGTGAGGACGCCTGTGATCAGCACCCTTGGTTGGAAAGGATGGACATCGGTGTAGACACACTGTCTCTAGCTACCTCCCCTGCATACACCAAAAAGTCTAGGGCCAGAGTAATGAGCTCTGTAGCCTGCACAAGCCTTGAGATGTGGGCACCTCCCTGTCTTGCCATCACTTGTGCACATGTCTATCCATGTCTTTAATATGCTGGGCTTCGTAGTTATCTCCCTTCTCTTTTCCTCCTCCTGTCCTTTCTCCCCATCTCCTCCTGTGTTCTCTCCTTCTTTTCCTTCCTCTCCTTTGCATGTTTCTATCTACTATCAGGAAGTCACTCCAGGACCTCAGCCAGAAGAAAAAGATAAAGGCAGTCACACTCCATTTAAGAGGACTCTTGTCATAGTACACATATTCTTTTCCTGTAGGTCTCATTGAGTGAGACTTGAGCTTATGCCCTGCCCTTAGTTTCAGGGAGCTTTCTTGATGAGAAGGAAGAGCAAACTAGGTGCTGACATATCTGATGCCTATCAGAGTCAATGAAATCATACTAGAAAAACTGTCCAGACACTGCCCTAAATTGAATAAAACTCTCAAGTATGAGTGCAGTATCAAAAACTCCCTCATACAATTTCGTTGGCAATTTTATTGGCAGTTAATGTTTGTCATTACCTGGATGTCATGCCATATGTCTCTAATACTAGCAGTTGGGAAGAAGAGTCAGAAAGATCAGGAGTTCAAGGTCAGCTTTGTCTTAGGAGCAAGTTTGAGGCCAGCCTGAGCTACATAAGACTCTGCCTTAAACAAACAATGTGTGTATGTGTGTGTGTGTGTGTGTGTGTGTGTGTGTGCGCGCACAGGCGCACGTGGGCAGCAAATAAACACCTAAAATATGACCAGTATTTATCTACACAGAATATATTTACCAATTTTAATGTATATTCCTCCATTTGTAAATGTAGTTGTAGTGAACATGTATAATTTATGTATTAATCTTGTATGTGAGTAAAAGTGACTGAAGGGGATAAAACCTTTGGGACTTTGAGAAGTACATTCTAGTATGATTGCTCTGAATCATAAAATGCTTTTAATCTCATTAAGATTTGTTTTATTTGTGTGAATGTTTGCCTATGCATGCATATGTGTATATGCACTCTGTGGGTACAGGGAAGAAAATTTAGGGCCCTCTCAAGAGCAACAAGTGCTCCTAACTGCTGAACCATCTCTCCAGTTCCCAAAATTCTTTTTAAATATCGGCTTCCCCCTCCATAATCTTCATAAGAACGCAGCATCCTGCCCTACAATACAGCTCTACTTTCAAAACCAAGAGGACATCAAAGTTTATTGACTGGAAGTTGAAATGATAGAATTCCAGTTTTGTTTTGTCAAGTGCCCGGGGCTATATAGCATTGAGTCTTTCAGGGTTTACAACAACCCTGTGGTGGAGGCAGGAGTCACCCTCAGTGCCCTCCTGCTCAGCCCGGCTATTCTGTACTCCCTCCAAATCCACACCAGATCCTGCAGGTACACATAAGAACCTGCAAACCAGTGGCAGTGGTCTTTTGGAGCCTGGACACCTCTCAGAACAATAGAACCGATAGTCAAGATGTAAGACCAAGCAAGGGTTGAGGCTGCAGATGGTAGACATAATTGACTCCATTCCCTTTCTGAGAGGGAAAATGTAGTCTTCCTTGGTTTGTCATACATGGATAGGTCAATGACTGACAGTCTGTCAGGTTTCTCATTCTTGCTAATAATGAGCATCAGAGAATATTTTTCAGGGATGGTCGAGGTCTTCCAACGTTTAATGCTGTCTCATGTAAAAAGCAATTGGATCAAAGGATCCATTGTCTTGGTTGATTCACCTTCCCTAGCTCCCAAGCTCTCCTCTGGTCCACAAAAGGCAGGCTCTTGGCTTCTCGTTGTCAGCCAAGATGCATGTTGCTTTCTCAGGGCACCTCATGGTGGCTCACTCTTTCCCCCTTATTCCGGGCCATCCTATTTGCAGAAGAAAACTGTACTTATTAGTCGTATTGTATAGACTCATCTTCCTAGCAGAACCTGAAATTGAGAAAAATAAAACCTTTCGCTTGCTTATTTCTGCTTTTATTTTCCCTGCAGCCCCCATTCCTAGCCAGGCTCTTTTAATTTTAGTTACATTTCCTCTCAAACTATGCGTGCTTGGCTTTGGAGTGTTGCTTCAAAAGTGATAGTTTCGGGAAGTTGCTGTTGGAATTTTCTGGCCTTGATGATACCAGCGTTAATGCTGTTTGTACACAGCCCAATCTAATTAGTAAAACCTCACATTGCAAGTAAGCTGCAAAGGACATTACATGGGATTTTTTTTTTCTGCCGCCCTAGATTCGGTGCCAAGACCCATGGCTCGCAGTAAGGAGCATTGTGCATTCCACATGTTAATGAGAAGCACTAACAGCTGAGAAGAATATCTTCCTCGGAGTTCATGGGTCCTGTGCAGATCCACCCCTGCAAAGTCAATCACACCCTTCCCTCTCCAGAGGCACCTTCCTCTGTCCAAGAGGAAAACAGAGAAACAGAGCCAGAATGGAGGTCTTAGATTTGGGCAGAGAGCAGTGTTCTTATAGAATAACAGATCTCCCCTAGCTTGCGTGTTCTGTGTTCCCTCGTTCCAGCTGGGCAGAGGGAAGACCCGTACTCTATGTGCCAGTTGTTAAATGAGTTGGACAGAGGCACTGAATTGACTCTCAGCCTATGCACTGAAGAAGTGACTAGAAATACAGCCAATGTCTTGGCTTAAATTTAGACAGAAATATAAGCCAGGAAGAGCATCTGAATGTAAGAGGTAGCTGATCTGGGAGGGGATCCAAGCAACTACGGGAGGGAGAGGAAGGAAGAGAGACAAGGAGAGGACGGATGCCAAAGACAACATGAGTGGTAGTTGGTGTTTAACTCCGATGGAACACTGGGAGCTAGTGTCCATTCAAGCCTCGAGTATCACAGCGGACAGTAGGGGATCTCAGGTCTTTCAAAACTCCCTCATGTCAGGCACAGTTAAGGGTTGCTACCGTGGTCAATTCTCTGTCACTCACATATCCTCTACATGCAGGCAGAGTGGTCTCCATGCAATCAGGAAAGCCTCAAGCAAAAGAGATGCTGGTATGAGAAGTCTGGGAAGGTGCAGAGAGGAAGGCGACTTGGTGGAACTAGACCGGGGCTATAGCTCAGTGGTATAGCAGATGCCTTGCAGATTTGAGGCCCAGGGTTCAATCAGCAGCACTACAAAGCAAAGATGCATGGCTTTACATGGGAGGTGAGCCTTGCAAAACATCTGTATGCAAGCGATGCTCTGGCATCTAAGCTGAACCCCAGTGCCTAACATTATATGTGCTATGGATGGTGGGAGAAGAGTGGAAAGTGATCCAGAGAGCTCACCATGGGCTAGCCTCTGACATCACACAAATACAGAAAGAGTCACTGGGTTTCCCCCTTGTCTCCTCTCACTCTTTCTGTTTCAAAATTCCCTTTCTCTTACAGTCAAAGAACTCAAGTGAGTATTTATGCAACAAAAGTGGTCCTCATATCAAGAGTGTATTTCTTTTCAGGAATTTTAAAAGTACTTCATTTGACATTCTCCCCACATGTGGGAGAAATAATGTTTCAGCTGATTCTCCTGTTGCTGACAAAAACAACTTCGGACAAGATTTACGCTGGCTCGCAGCCCAAAGGCATAGGCCGTTGAGGTGGGGGAGGTTACAGAAGTAGGGATATGAGGCAGCTGTCACATTGCATTTGCAGTCAGGAAGCAGGGAGCTAACGGTGTTAGTACCCTTCATGCTCAGGCTAGGGACCAAGCTTGGGGAATGGTGCTTCCAATGACACACCTCCTCCAAGACCACACCTCCTAATCCTTCCCAAACAATTCTACCAACTGGGAACCAAGTATACAAATAGATGAGCCCGTGGGAGTCATTTTTATTCAGACCATCACAGTAGACTTGTCTGCTGGATGATTCTAGAGCTTGTCAAGTTGATAATCATTGTCAATAATCACAACTAATACAGGGAAACCAAGGAATCAAGAATCCTGAGCAGTTAATACATGACTCATCCATAGCACTCATTGGCTTACTTTATATCTCCCTAGGACCTAGAGTACTCACTATAATCTCAGAGTCCTCAAATAGTCACAGTTTCAATGTGCTTAATGTCATTGCAATAAAGGGTACCTTGGTGCTTCCCTGACAGTTGGGATTCTCAGGGAATGGTCAGTGGATACTCCTCTTTTTAAATGACCAGTGAATTGGAACCAGTTCACCCTACAGATCATTTTCTTCCTCCTGGAGCAAGAGGAAGCATTGAGAATAATGGCACACAGGCATGGATTCCTGCAGCTTTCTCCCTAAAACATGGTTAGGGAACCTTATCTCAGCTCCTATAGAGAGAAGGCTGTGTGGTGAGTTCAAAGCTGCATGTTCTAAGCTCTGGGTTACACGTCACTATCAATACTACTTTTAGTCACCTCTAGAGTCCTCATCAGTATAGGGTCTGGGATCCATTTTTTTCCATTGCATGGCCAGAGCAATATCAAACCCTTCTTGTCTCTTGTGGCAACAAGCAGTTATTTGTCATAGAATCACGCTTTTTCAGAATCTCTGGAGCTACTCTGCCAGCTTCCGCAAGCACTCGGTTCCTAATAGAAATGTTGGCTTTACAGTAACAGACTTATGAGCTGACATGACCGTTCTGGCAACACAGTAGAATTAAGTCGCTGCAAACAGTGCTGAGTGACAGGCAGTTACCACGCACCCCTGACAGCACTTTTCCTATGTGAAGTCATGAAACCCTACGAGAGCAAACCTCAATTAGCTGATATTATTGTCATGATCCCCAAAGTCCAGGGGACACAGAGGAAATGGTTAAGACCAAAGTCATACAGTGGGTGCATGGGCAAACTGGAATTTACATCCAGTGGGAGCTCAAGTCTTAACTCTTCAGCCCTGTGCAAAGCTACCTCTTGTTACCTTCTAATGAAGGTCTAGTACATGCAAGATGTAACCGTGCGTGCTTGATGGTGATGTTGGCTGTGAAGTCTTTCTGGAGAGGGCAGCTGGGCAGAAGGATGAGAGTGGTGCAATAGAACACACACACTACCAAGGCCTATGAGCATTGGAGGCCGCCATTTTAATTAATGGATGTACCTGGTAATCCCTGCTGGCCCTCATTGTCCTCACTGATCCCGCCCCCTGCTGTCCAGACAGTGGTTTCTTATGTGCATTTTCATGTGCTGTAGCTGCATCAGCACCCATCTCCCACATCCCAGGCCAATCACTGCAGAGGCCACGCCCTGCAGATGTTATGGGATCATATCTAGTAACAAAATATGTGCTCTAGTCAGCCTTATTTGTATAGATTTATGAATTCTTAGGTTTACCTAATATAAGATCAGCACCAAGTCATATTCTTTATTAAAATAAAAATGTGATTCAAGCAAAAGAAATCAATATTTTTGGTACTAGACACCTCAGGTATAACTGTCAATCATGCAACCCAAGATTTAGCCCATGAATTTGAATATTGGTCTTTTAACTAAATTCCATTTATCCTGATTTGAGATCTTCAAAGTTCACCTTCACCCCTACCCCCTAAAGTATCTTTTAAAATACTGTAGGTATCAAACTAGGGCTGTTTATAAATCTTACTCACTAAAAAAAAAAGGTATGTGTGTATGTGTGTGTTCGCATGTGTGTATGTGTTTGCACTAGTATGCCTGTACATGTTAGTATGTGTGTGTGTGTGTTTTCATGCATGTATGTGTTTGCACTAGTATGCCTGAACATGTTGGTGTGTGTGTGTGTGTGTGTGTGTGTGTATGTGTGTGTGTGTGTTTGTGTAATTGCAGAATTATGTGTGTGCATGCCTGTGTCCATGCATGAGCTACAGTATGCTCATAGAGGTCAGAGGACAACTTCAGTTGTTGGTCCTTCCCTTCCACTGTATTTGAGATGGAATCTCATCTCCATCCAGCTTCAGGAGAATGTCATGTCTCTGCCTCCTGCCCCACAGAAGCACTGGGATTCCAGGCCTATGGGCTACTGAGCCCAATATGTTTGTGGGTTCTGGGGCTCTGACCTCATGCTCTAATTCATACCCACTAAGCTATCTTCCCAAGCCTTTAATGCATTTTTAAAGAACACTCAGTTTTCTAAAGGCATGCACATAAGTAAACTGTACAGACGATTTCATTCCCTAGAGACAACACTATACTCAAAGCAATTTAAAAGTCCACACCGTGGAACCATGACAGGGATAAATAGCACAGCAGCCCCCGACCAACAATTTAAATAAGACACCATTTGAGTAGGAGCAGAAATATTTGGGATTTCAGAATTCATTTTTAATTTTGGAATATTTGCATATTTACCATGTGGCATCTTGGAGATGGGACTTAATTCTAAGCATGAAACTTATCTACCTTTCATGAACACATAACCTATCGGTCATTTTATAGAATAGTGTTATGACTTCTCCTGTGGAGAGAAAGTTCATTGTTGGAATATTCCACACATGACATCAGAATGGAGTTAAAACATCCCTATTTTTGTAGCATTTTGGGTGTCAGACTCTCGGATTTAAGGTTCTGCACTTGGGATGCTGCATGCAATCTGTGAATAAAATTCAACCCTAAATCATGTGGGGCCTAGCTTGTGCTTTTTAAAGATATAAACAGAGCACTTTGCCCCATGTTTAATTAATGTGATTATTTTGTACCAAAAAAAGAATGAAAAGAAAAGTACAACAAACTTGTAACTATCATTTACTTGGAATGCTAATAAATGTCACAAATTAAATGTGTTTTTAAAAATAAATTTACGTAACTATAATAAATACAATACATCATAAGTTCATGAACTTAAAAGTCTGCCCTCAGCCCTCACCCCTGTGAGTCTTCCATTTCTTAATAGATCTGGCTTGAAGTCTCTCTGGCTCTCTGAAGTGTTGCAGATCAGCGCTGTGGAAACCTAAAGACTTTCAATTGAACAATTAGATTTCCCGAACTTTTTCTTACATCCTAAACACCTGCTGGTGCCTTCCTTCCTGATTGTTAAAATATGTCATGAAAATATATCATTCCTTTCCTAAGTGGCTTTAGATCATGAATAGTATTTTGATACTTTCTAAAAAACATTTTTACACTTGAGTTTGTCCAACTTCCACACCATGTTGCCCAGTATCTGGTATTCGTTTGGAGAGTTGACCTGATAAATTTTTAAATCATTTTCTCTACTGGAAACCTCTAAGTATACCATTAACTTATTTCTTTCTTCGAGGACCTCTGTTTTCAGCACATGTCAGTCAACAGCACCTTTCACTGACAATTACCCACCCACCTCGTGTCCTGACCACCCACGGAGGTTGCCTTTCTCCGGCTTTGTCAGTCTCTCAGAGGTTGAGATGGCTCCTTGTAATTTTTTTTCTAACAATTTGGACTGGGGTCCGAAGAGCCCAGGGAGAATAAATTTGTGTTTGCTTTAGTTTGATTTTACCAGTAATTACATAATGGCGTCGGTACATAGGACATAGGAATCCACCATTGTAAGGAAAGTGACCCAGGCATGAGGAGAGGTAGAGACCACCTGCTCTGTTGTCCTAGGGTGGAAGATTAAAGTCTCTTTGCTGGGGTGCAGCTTTTCCTCCTGGCCTTGGGTTGGAAAAGCTGTGTAGGCTCCCAGTAAACCTCCCACTTCATTTAAGGCAACTAAGGAGATATCCAAGCTTTGTGGACCACCAAATATGACTGAGGCATCCTTTGAAACTGTTTAACCTTAAATGTGAGGGTGATCAGATTGTACTGTATTCACGTACGACACTGATGAGAGGTAAATGTAATACTAAAGAAGAAAATGCTGTGCTTAACTTCGAAAAGCAGACAGCACTGTGTCTGTCATTTTCTTTTGACTCTTATCTTTATTGTGTACATGGGAATTCATCAACACTTACACGTAATACACAGGAAAAATACTTCCTTGTTTTTATTTCTGAAGTTGGACAATGAACGTTTTCCTTCTACAAGACGATCCTCTCCTAAATAACAGGTGTCAAGCATATGTTATGCTGTAGACACAATCATGACTGAACTGTTCAAAGCGTATCTTTTGTGTGTCTGTGGTGGCAGGGATGGAACCCAGTGCCTGGCACATACTCGAATAGCTGTATTGCTGAGCTGTGGGTCAGCCCTGAGCTGCACCCCCAACCCTGAGCTGCATCTCCAGCCCACAGTGGAATTTTTAAATCTACTCATTGTCATTTGTTACTATAACATTTTATAATTAAAATACTTATGTATACATTTTCTCAACTTCTCCTACTATTTCTTCATCTTGATTTCCTTTCATCTGAAATACAATTTTTTAAAGATGTATTTTTTTATATGAATACACTGTAGCTGTTTTCAGACACATCAGAAGAGGGCATCAGATCTCATTACAGATGGTTGTGAGCCACCAGGTGGTTGCTGGGATTTGAACTCAGGACCTCTGGAAGAGCAGTCAGTGCTCTTAACCAATGAGCCATCTCTCCAGCCCAATATAATTATTTTTATTGCTAAATTTACCTCTGTTTCTTGCATCGTATTAGCTAGCATTCCTACCTTCCAATAAATGGGGGAATTTTTGTCTCATTCTTGAACTTAATAAGGGTGCTTCAAGTATTATTTTGGCCATTATTTTGGCCATTGGTTGTATGATAATTCCGTTTGTCACATCAAGCGTCCTTCTGCTCTTCGCTTACTTCATTTGCAACATTATAAACATGTTGCCAGTTGCCAACGACATTTGTAGCACTTGAGATGGTCTTTGTCCTTTGATGTTCTGGTGTAAAGCACACAAATGAATTCTTTATATATGGTTTCAAGCACTAAATGCTATTTGGTAAAATTATGTAGACGTTTAATATATCAACTACATATATTTTTTACTTTTTATTGAGCGCGTATGTCAGATTTGTGTGTAGCACGTGTGTGGGTGCTGTCTGGAGGTCAAAAGACAACTTGTGAGGATAAGTTCTCTCCTTCCACCATACGAAGCCTGTTGGGGTTGGACTCAGGTTGCCAGGCTTGTTAGCAAGGACCTTTACTTCCTGCGCCATCTTGCCATCTGGATTGTGATTGTTTTCTAAAGTTTTTCACAACACTAACAATGGGGTTTAACTTGACATTATCTACAGTTGACTTAGCAGTTTGCTTGTATCTGGTAGCACGGTTGGCATTTGGGCAAGCCCATTTGTACCGTTCAGATTTTCCAGATCTCTGTGTGGAAAGAATGGATGCTGGAGGTTGTCATGAGGAGGAAATTGTTTGGTCCTTGCAAATCCATTCTGTTGTTTTATAGTCTGGACTATGTCTGCTACTCATCAACCCCTGTGCCCACCATTTTCCAATGTGGCGTCCTGTCCCCATGGGTCCATTTCAAATTGGTGTGTGTCCTTGTTTAATAACTAAGGCATGTGTGTGGGTGGATAAACTCTGGACCCATAAATCTGAGATGAAGCTCGCCTCTGACCCTCTGGTTCCTCTGTGATTTGGCTAGACTGTTACAAATAGTCCTAAGAATCCCCGAGCCAACATTTTTCCCTTTCTAGAATTTCAGTCTATTGAGGTTGAGTAAGAACTTCAAATAAATGAGACATGCTAAATATGATTCACTGTTGGGAACAACAGTAACTGGAAAGCCCTGTTGCTGGAAAATACTCCGCTTGTGCTTCTGACATTTGTGTCAGTCAGTTAGTGCCCCTCTCTTTCACACCTGATACCACGATCAGGAAAATCTCCACACAGTGCCTGTGTATTATAGAGGCTCAATATGAATCTATTCTCTTTGTCAGCTTCAGTTCAGAGGGGCACAACAAGACTCACTCTGACAGGTTTTGGTTGGGTTTATTATTTTGTCCTGCACATTGGAATATACCAAGCAAAACTTATAACATATATTTATTTGTTCATTTGCAACTTTCCATGTTAGTCTCAAAACAGGGTTTCATTCAACCCAGGCTGGTTTTGAACTCTTGATAGTACTGCCTCCACTCTGGGTTCCAGGCATGTGTCACCATGCCTGGCTCCTACTCACCAACAGAAGAAGAATATAAGACGAATCTGCAGACACCTTGCAGACATGCAAGCATTGGGTTAGTTTTCCTTCAGTGGGGTTAGAATAACGAAAGGGGAACAAGATCACCAAGATGAGTTTATTTTACGGCAGAAGAATTAGATGAACTTGGACCGAAGCGCTGGAAGACCAGGGAAAAGATGGGGGGCATATTAGAGAAAAATGAAAACAGGTCGTGAAGAGTGTTCAGGCCCTACAAACAGTAAGAAAGTATTGTTCGTTGCAAAAGCCCCAGCCTGGGTGGAATAGCTAAACCAGGGGGAGGAGAGGTGCGGTGAACTAAGGTGAGTCAGGGAAGAGGCTGGCAGGGTGAACTAGGACCAGATAGTAAAAGAACCCTGGTTTCACTTCACAGACAGATTGGCCATATTTAAGGACCAGAAAAATGATTGCATTGAGATTTCAGGAAAATAACCTTAATGGCAGGTCAGAAAACGGGTTTGAAAGAATCCGCTCCTCTAGAGATGTCTAAATGAGCACCTGGAGAAAGACTGGGAGGATACAGACAGACGGGTAACGTGGGGTGGAATGCCTTGGTTTGGGTGGCCACCGGTAGAGATGGAACAGGACAAAGGCATCCTAGATTACTCCAGGATGTTAATCGTGGAAGGTAGGGATATGGAGCCATATTGGAGGCATTGAAAGGGTGGAAAAGCCCTTATTTGTGTATGAAATGAAAATAGAGTGTTGGGAGGACCCTGTAGTGCATTCCTGCAGAGACACCCACCAGGCCACCAGGCCATCACAGGGTGCATTGGAGAGCTTAACTTGAATGTACGCTTAGGAGCCATTGACTTGTAGGTGAGACTCGAATGGTATATCCTCCAGGGGAAGCGCAGAGGAGAGGCAATGGAGAAAATATGGAAATGCTACAACTCTACATGGGAGAGGTAAATAAAAATCACTAGCCGGGGATAATTGAAATTTTGATGTGTGTGTCATCAGTACTACTTAAACATGCTTACACACATGTATTTACACACACACCCTACGTTCCCACTTCAGTGCTCATTTATGGTAGTGCTCTTAGGTGATGGCCTATTTATTTAGCATGTATTCTGTTGGAATTTCATAGTTTCTGATATTTTTTTATTATTTCAGATTACAGATTATTATATTCAGATACAAAGCCTTTCGATTGTGTGTGTGTGTGTGTGTGTGTGCGTGTGTGTTTATAATATTAATAGCTGTAGAATTTAAGGTCAAAGGTCAAATTATGTGAAAAATTTAAGACTTTGATCACTTTGTCAAATGACACTCCAAATGTTGCAGGTTCAGATGGGCTGTCTCAGAAGTCTCTGTTTCCCCACTTGTTTAATAACTAAACAATATTTAAACAAGCATAACCACATGAGAAGTCAAGAATGTTTGATTACTATTGAACTTTCTACCTTTTGGCATAATAAAACTAAATATTTTTGTATATTCTACCAATAGCCTGCTGTCCTCTTTCCCTCCCTCTCTTCCTTCTTTTGGTAGTTTTTCTTTCTTTCATTGTCTTTGTTTGGTTTACTGAAAACACACTCCTAGTTTCCTGTTATTTCTCTGTCTCTCTGTCTCTGCTTCTCTCTCTCTCCCTCTCTCTCTCTCTCTCTCTCTCTCTCTCTCTCTCTCTTTCTCTCTCTCTCTCTTTCTCTCTCTCGGTTAGAAATCTGTAAATTTTTCTTATCTTTTAAGAACACTAAAATTTTTTGAAAGACATAATATTATGCATATTTAAGTGTCATCAGTACTACTTAAACATGCTTACACACATGTATTTACACACACACCCTACATTCCCACTTCAGTGCTCATTTATGGTACTGGTCTTAGGTGATGGCCTATTTATTTACCATGTATTTGTTGGAATTTCATAGTTTCTGATTTTTTTATTATTTCAGATTACTCTAAGATACAAAGCCTTTTGATTGTGTGTGTATTTATAATATTAATACCTTTTATTATATATGCATATATATCATATACAGAGGGGGAGGGAAGAGGAGGCGGAGTAGTCACAAAACAAAGCAGCATTTTGTGCTGATGCATCTTACTGTGTGGCTAGACTTTTCAAAAGCATCTTAAACAATGGTGAAAAACTCGAATCACTGATTTATTCTTTATTTACTTGAGATCTGCTGAGTTTCTACAGTCAGCCATTGTTTTCACTTTTGTCCAAAGGTAAATAACTTTGGGCTGGTGAGATGGCTCAGTGGGTGAAGGTGCTCCGGCCACCCCTCACGACCTGAGCTCAAGCTCCAAGTTCCCTGTGTAGAACAAAAAACAGATTCAGAGAGGAGAAAAATGGATGACAACAGATTAAAATTAAGACAAAACTGGTTGAAAAGCTCAAAGAAGTAAAGAGAGAACTGAATGAAATAAAGAAAATTTGTAGCTAGAAAGTACAACGCTAATCTCAATTCTTTCATGCTCTTAAACATTTCCTATATATATGAAATATATGTGTATAGATCTGTGTGTATCTTTTTTGTTGTTGTTTGTTTAATGTTACTGTTTTCTTCCCTTCTACCTCTATTTAAGAATTGTGTGTGTGTATACAAAACTCTTTAATAGATACATATGTATATATGTGTGTATCATATCATAGATATTAAACGATGGTAGAGGAGAGGAAAATACCATTAAACAAACAACAACAGAAAAGATATGCTAGAAAAGGCTTGCGATGCTCCCACGGGGTCCGGGAGGCTTTGGGATGAGATCGAACTGGTGTGTGGGGGTGGGAGGGCTGGGCTGGGTGACACCCAGGGGATGGCGAATCAACAGAGAAACTTCTCTTCCTATAAACTGCAGGATATACATAAAGAAAATAATTCCCCGAGCCAAAGAATATCAGACAGTGTGAAATGAAATTAGTAACTAAATAACAGCTGAAATTTGGGGAAAGTTGGGGTGTGGACGTGAGGAATGTCTTCCACGTAGCGTCCAGTACTCAATTCGTTCTTTAATGTTTCCCAACAAGAGATTCCCTACAAATTGCCTCATGCCATTCTAAACAGATGATTGGACTTTTCCTCAGAAACAGTACTGAATAATATATGTGTTCAGATGAGTGTTTCAGCCCCTTCCAATTATTGTTTGCACTTATAGACACCCCCTTAATTATATATATATAATACATATATATATATATACATACATACACACACACACACACACACACACACACACACACTACGATTTTGCACTGTGTAGAAATCAAGCTGAAACTCTGGCTTAATTCACTGATTTTCCACTCCATGACAAAGTGGCACTCAGACACAGTCCCAGGGCGGGTTTGCCCCTGTATGACATGCATTAGAGGGTGACTAATGACCTTTGCTACTTGGCACACTTAGGGCAGGCGGGTTTAATGGGCTCCTATTGTGTTCTTCTGTGGCTCAGAGTTCAGGGTTCAGGAGAGAGTGTTGTCCCCTTCTGCTTCAACTGTCACCTATGTTGTCTTCAGTGTTTTTGCAACAGCTCTTTGAAGGAAAAGATTACTCTGGGCCGGTATGGGAGTTGGGGGTGCAGTCTTGTGTAATGGTGATGGATCTCCCTTGTTAAATCTGAGTTGCACAATCCCGCATTTTTATCATTCTGGTGACTTTTGCTGGCCTATGTTCCTTCCAGCTATTTATACAAGCACAGCAGAGGCTCGATGCAATGCAGATGGTGATAACCTTTTGCCATACAGACTCCCTCTCCAGTTTTTCTTTGGCAGCAAACCCTTTGTCCCATTCAGTATTCTGGAGGGGAAAAAAAATCTGTAGCAGATGATGTAAACGATTTCAGAAAGAGAAGAAAAATGCCAGAGTTCTACCACATTCCATGGCTATTACCACAGACCCATATGACTCCGAAGTCCTGGTATGAAAAGCTGTTTTAGTGAATTGTGACTTTACTCAAACATGATGAGGCAACGAGGGGAGAGCTGTAGATTATTTTCAGTCGTGCATCCTCCCTTATCCATCTTTAAAGCACATTCCAAACCCAGACCTTGTGTAACTCTGCCTGGACCACTCGTCCTCCCATCATTCTTGTTATCTTCAGCTTCATGTACGGACTTGCCAACCGAGCTCATGGCTCCTGCAAACACTCATCAGTGCCTCTGCAAGAAGAGAATAAACAG
The DNA here is from genome assembly GCF_011064425.1 of Rattus rattus. Lineage (NCBI taxonomy): Eukaryota > Metazoa > Chordata > Mammalia > Rodentia > Muridae > Rattus > Rattus rattus. Next base: position 93,369,918 of record NC_046154.1, read on the forward strand.
AACCACAGCTTAAAGTTTGTTTGTTTATTGATTTTTCTTTGTGTATGCTCGACGCCCATGGAGGTAAGAAGTGGGCATCAGATTCCCTGGTATGTGGCTGGATGTTTTTGAGCCACCATTTGTGTGCTGAGAACTGAACCTGGGACCTCTGCAATATTCGCAGGTGCGCTGAGCCCTGTCTCTGCCTCAAACCCAGTTTAAACCATGCTGTGTGTGATAAGCAGTAACCGTAGAAAGGAGATGCTGAAGTCCACACCAAGGTGGAGAAAGACTGGACTGAGGCTAACACTCCAGGAAATGGTTCCTCTATTCTAGAAGGCACAAAAAGAAAACCAAATGTTATTTTATATTAATGAGTGTTTTTATTCTTTGAAAGATTCATTCATTTATATGACATTTATTGATCATGTCTACCCTCTACTAACTCTCTCCAGCTCCTCCTGGAATGTTCTTGTATGAATACTATATGTTTACACACTCACATTCCTACTACTTACTCAAGACTAACTCACTCCAGTATCCTAGAGGTTACCCTCTCCACTCATTGAACAATCATTTATGAGCATATACTTCACACTATGTGCTATCAAGAGTAGCACAAAGAAAGAGAAAATTTACCTTTCTCTCTTTCCTTTTCCATTATTCTTCTCGAGTTCTCGAGGTCTTGCTTGCAGTTAGCTGCCATGACCTTGTCAACTATCAGTTCAAAGTGACGATGAGCATAGCGGAGATGTGACTTCTGAATAGAACTAGGGTAACTAGCTTTCATAGTGGAGAGCAAATGTGGAGAGCAAACCCACTGCATCCTGGACGGCTGGAACGAAGGCTTTCCTTCCCAACATGGAAAAATGGAATTTTACAAATTGCCTCGTCCTATTCTAAACATAGAATTCAGCTCAGAAATAACTGAGTATTATATGTGTTCATATGTTTGTTTCAGCCCATTCCAATCTCTGTTTATGCCTCCCCCTTTGGTATAGCTATACTACAATGTAAATACACACACACACACACACACACACACACACACACACACACACACACACCCCACAGGTCCAAATGACATTCCCTACTTAGCTCCCAAGGTATCCTGAGTTCCTGTTGGAATGAGTGACTGTGTGCTAAGACAAAACATCATCTTACAGCCTGGTGATGGTTTTTAAAACTCTATCTTACTATAACTGAGGAGAACGGTTATGCTGTGGGCTTGTCTTTAGTATTGTTTTAGGGATGGAGCCCAGGTGGGGGTCATGCTAGGAATGTGTTTTGCCTCCTCCCAGAACTTTTTCTTTGAGATGCCTTTCCTCCGTATGAGGAGACCAGACTGGCCGTCTATGGGCATCCAGGAAACCCCAACACTAGAACCAACACTAGAAGTTTCTAATACTTCCATTTCTAACCCTGAGTCATGTTTAGAATTCCTTTCTCCTTTTGCAAAGCTGACTGGGGAACATTCACTCCTCTGCTCTCTGCACTTCCGTTTTCTGAGTTGCACAATGGCCTAATTCATGGCCATGCTACCATCCTGAACATCCAAACGCAAAGAGGACCTGTGACCCTCAGTACCTCAGGAGACGTCTGTCTGTCATCTCCTCTGCGACTCAGTTGGGCGTGCAGACTTCAGAGTCTCACACAAGCTAAGAGCATCTCCTGTTCTCTTGTCTTTCCCCTCCCCTTGTCCCCAGAGGCTCTTGCCTTGGGATTAGAAAAGTCTCACACTTGTCACACATTCATCCCAGACCTCTTGTCCTTCATCAAGTAGACAGCGTTTTGAATCATGAGGACCAAAACCTTGAAGGCTATTGATTAAGGCCATGGTGTGTATTGAGGGAGATCTCTGTTAGCATTATGCATGCTCTTCTGATACACACACACACACACACACACACACACACACACACAGACATCTACATAAAGACACACACACAGACACACAGAGACACATACACACACACATACACACAGACACCTACATAAAGACACACACAAATGCACACAGACACACAGAGACACATACACACACACACACACACACACACACACAAATGCACACAGATACACACCCTTCTGTGCCTGATTCTCTAGGCTCCCATCAGATCTAGCTTGCTTTATTGTGCTTGATTCTTGAGGACTGTGGTGACATACTTAAACACCTCTTCTCAAACTGATGGTTTCTGGAGTCCTTTCCAGTTGGATTATCTTTAAATTCATGTTTGTCAGTTTGAGTTGCAGCTCACAATAGCAAAGTCTAGGTAAGAATAACTTGATTGTAAGTAGCATCTGTTAAGCAGATCGTGATAGACTTTCTTTTATACAGAAATCTGGAATAAATAGGCCTGTGACTCTAGTCCCTAAAGTAAATGGAACTGAACATATCTTTCAAATCATATCTTATTTTGAAAAAAAGGTAGGGTATAATTGTTGGTCTACCTTCTGAAAACACATTATATCTATTCTTAATCACTCATTATTGCTTAATGACCATGCTATCTTCAAAGAACTTGCTAAAAAAAAACGTATCCCGCCACTTCCTTGCCTTCTCGAGCAATTCTGAGGAAAGCCAGGATAGAAGTTGGATGGCAGTGCCAGATGGCACCGGAGTTTCTGGGCCTTTGGGTCTATAGTGTAAGGCGTCCCTGGCAATGAGGTGCTCAAGGCTTTGCCTTTGTCCTGTCTATGGTGAGGGAATCACACACATTGTAAAACAGATTGACCTGTCCTAAAAAAATAAAGCTCAAATGTCAGGCTTAGCGAACCCATGTTTTCTCATCAGACAGGCTCCTGCCAAAACCTGCTGATTTTATGCGAATCCTGGGTGGTCCAAAAAGATGGAGCATTGAATCAATTCTACACTTCTTGAAGGAGTTGTGGAAAAACAAATGTAGGAAGGAGGTCAGCCATCATAAGCCCTGGAAAAGACACATTCTGATAAAATTGTATTCTAGGAGGTCTGATGGTGGTTTACATAGAAAGACAGAGGTGCGGTGTAGATGCATAAAACTCAGGATTGGTTCGTGTTTCCAGGTCTGGAGAATGGATAGATTAGTTTCACAAGAAGTGGCCATTAGTGAGTCAGAGTCATTCTATAAACCTTTGCTCTTCTTCAGCAAGTTCAGTGGAGATGAGGATGACGGTGACCATGGTTGCAAGGATGATGACGATGACACATCACATTTTCAATGGTTTTGAGGCTCATTATGCATCTGTGAAGCTATTGCAGATCTCAGTCCGTGCCGGTTTCCGCTTTCCTCTCATTGACCCGTGTTTCCTGGATACTACCTTAGCCAGGAAAGGAAGTAGAGAGGCTGACGCCACTCACCCTCGGATCTTCTCTGTGTCTTTACAGCAAATTCTCCGTCACTCTAGAGAAAACTCCACCAAAGTCATATTTCTCATCACCGATGGCTATTCCAATGGCGGAGACCCCAGACCTATTGCGGCATCACTGAGGGACTTCGGAGTGGAGATCTTCACGTTCGGGATTTGGCAGGGGAATATCCGGGAACTGAATGACATGGCTTCCACCCCGAAGGAAGAACACTGCTACCTGCTCCACAGTTTTGAAGAATTTGAGGCTTTAGCTCGCAGGGCATTGCATGAAGGTAATAGAAGCTTATTAGAGTTACAGGTACCTTGAAATCTCTCTCTCTCTCTCTCTCTCTCTCTCTCTCTCTCTCTCTCTCTCTCCCCTCCCCCCTCCCGTCCTCCTCCCTTCCCTCTCCCTCTCTGTCCGCCTTCCTCCCCCTCCCCCCGCCCCTTTCCCTCTCTCCCCTTCCCCTACTTCATCTCTCTCTCTCTCTCTCTCTCTCTCTCTCTCTCTCTCTCTCTCTCTCTCTCTCTGCATGAAACTCATTGAAGAGTGACTTCAACCCCTCACACTGCTCTTAATGGAGGCTTGCAAGTGCTTTGGGTGTCAGGAGATACTCCGAACTGCCCGGAGATGGCATGCTGATCTGGCAACAACCCTGTTTTGCTTCATCTCTTAACAGCTGCGATGCATTCCCCTAGAACATCCATATGTCCCCACCTAGATCCATGGGATGAATTGAGGTGTGTTTGGAGGCCACACACAGAGTGGGAAGCCGTGACTGAGATCACATTCACAGCTATCTGGACGAATGAAGTAAACATTCTGAGACAGGAGCATTGAATCTCACCAGAATGTTTCCAGAAATACACAGGGAGATAGGACGCTGAATACTTAGCACGCACTTCTTGTCCTGACAACTCGGAGATAAATGGCTTCTGTCATAAGAGCGTGAGCCCTGGGGTGGGGGGATTAGCAAACGCATCCATTGTTGGTCTTGATGCCCTCGTTTAAGGATGTTTAACTGTACGGTTCTCAGTTAGATGAACTTGCCTGCTGAAATATGAACCCAGAGAAAAGAATACAGGCAGAGCGTGAGGCGTTGACAGAAGATTTAGCCATGTGCCTAACTGAGCCACAATTTCTGGCAGGTACTCAAGGAAAAAAATTCAATGTAAGACGGGAACCATAACAATATATTCAAAGAACCCGTGAGGCTCAAAAAAGCCAGGTTATCCCTGGTAGAATTCCAAGAGAAGATTTCAAGGGGGCTGTGAGTCTATTGCTGTGTCTCTAGTAAAAAGGATTAGCCTGTCCGTGGGTGGTTACTAGCTAACCTTATTGGAAATAAGACTCCTAGAAAAAATGGATGGGAGTATAGAGTGAGTTTGGGGAGGAAAACCAGGCTTAGATTTAAATCCTAGGCTTTTAACTGGCTTAATTTCTAAAAGGTTAGGCCATAAAAATTCCGAATTCTTGGATTTGGATCCTAGTTTCATCGTCTATTCAGTGAGTGATCTGAAGGCAAATTATCTATCTTTTAATACTTCTCAGGGTTCTGGTCAATGAGAGTAGTACTTCACAGGCTCGTTATTTGAGTTAACTAGATTAAGGCATAAAAAACAATTAAAGAAATCACTGATGGGACCTGAAAAATTATGGGGTAAAAGGTGCTTTGCTGGGTTGGGGATTTAGCTCAGTGGTAGAGCGCTTGCCTAGCAAGCACAAGGCCCTGGGTTCAGTCCCCAGCTCCGAAAAAAAAGAAGAAAAAAAAGGTGCTTTGCTGCTAAGATCTACAACCTGAGCTGGACCCCCGGGACCTACGGGGTTAAACAAGCAATCCAGTGTGTGCCCACATACACAGAGTAAATAGATACGACAAAAAGCAAATTACTGGTGGCACTTATAAAGGCTCAAAGACTAGTTTCATTGCACTTATCGAATATAAATAATAATGGGTTATTTGTTACTAATTCCTTCAGGTAATCAAGTACGGATTCCCATCTTTTCTCCCCTTTCAAACTAGGAGTTACACAGTAATCTGTTCCACAGGCTTCTGAAGAGGAAGAAGTCTCCACATCTCACCGAGGCTTCATTTCTAGCCTGTGGTCAGAAGTAGCCAGCAGCTCCTTTGTTTCCTCTCCTTTCTTTTAGAGAGTGGTGTACCATCTGGGGGAGCAGGGAGACTACAGCTGGGGATAGTGGCTGTTATTAGTCACAAGTATGAAGCTAGGGGTGCTGTGACCTATAGATGTGCTGTAGCAAATGGATCACTAGTCCAACTGTTCCTGTCTTTTGGGACAATTGCCTCTGCCCTAAATTGAGTTGGCGCCGAAATAAGAGCAGGCAGGACTTTCAAGGAAAAGGTTGTTTTGCTAGCATGCACTGGGACTTAGTGGAAAGTGCCGCCTTTCTTATACTAGACTCATGTCTAGAACATGTCAGATTTGGGTAGACTCTCCAGGGCCAGTAAGAAGCTCCACTTTTACTAAAAAGATACAACCACATGAGAGGAGAGCCCGATAACCTCTCCTCCTTACTCTTCTACTTAGGACACACTTCTGGCCTTCAGACGCTCATGTTTCTAAACACTCTCTGCAGCCCCAGGTTGCAGAACAGATTTCCACTTACTAAACCTCCACTTACTCCTCTCCTGGGTCCGAATGCTACTGTACCAGCATTGGTAGCCAGGCTTTCTTGGTTCCCTGAGGTCCTCTGTTGCCAACAAACCTCTGGTCCCATTTCTCAGTACGAATCCCCAGGGAACTCTGTGCAGACCTTCTACCCATAGCACTGTCTCTGGGCCGGAGGTGCCTGGTTCTACTGATCTCCTTTCCTTGAGGCTGAGTCTCCCTGAATTTCAGTCCCTCGTTGCTGTACAGACGTTTCCCATTAGAGACCATCTCTCCTCTCCTTCCCAAATCTTCCTCTGCAGACCTTGTACTCTGCCAACAGTCACCCACTTGCATTCTTACTAGGGGCCCATCCCTGTATCTGGACGAAGCAGCCTGACCCGAGCACTGGAATCCAGTCTAAGATTTTCTAGCTTCTTCAGCTGGAGATACAGACTAATCACTTGCTCCATTCCCGGCCATCCATCCAGGCTCAACCTTAACCCAGCCTTAAGTCAGTGTCTGAATGGCTGCACTCAAGGATTCCTGGAATGCTTTCTTCTAGCTCCCGCCTCAGATACTCAGTATGGTCTCTTTCTACAGACCATGTGTTTCCATACTGAAAACTAAAAAGCAGACTGGATTACGGTTTATGTTCTTAAATGTATGTGTTGATATTCTTGAATCAAACGACTATAGACATGATGCTACTTATTCTAAAAGTTAGTATCCCACAGTCAGCACTTTACGCAGTGGACAGGATGGTGGTTTTATTTCTAACTTGAACAGGATTTGGAAAGTCTGGCTACTGCTGCCTGACCTCACACAGAGGTCAGGGAATGCTGCTGTTGGAAGCCAGAGGAGTGATCTGAAGAACCAAGTGTGTTAATTACCTGCTACATCTGGAGATTCCAGTCTACACTGCTTCATTTCTGACTGACCCCGAGTGGCCTGAAACACTTGGGATGACGTCCCAGACTGAAATAACTGAATTGGCCAAAACTAACCCCCAGAGTATGTTCCTGCAAACAACACACATTCATATGTGGGTGGAGGTAGGGAACAGTGGGAAACAGAGAGATTAGAAGAGCTTTTTCCCTCCAGTTTGCTGTCCATTTGTAATGACTAGAAAAATGCAACAATCACTTGTTAAGGTTTTAAAATTGCCTTCTATCTTTCGTTCTTGCTAGACCTACCTTCTGGGAGTTTTATCCAAGAGGATATGGCCCACTGCTCTTATCTCTGTGAGGTTGGAAGAGACTGCTGTGACAGAATGGCCAGCTGCAAATGCGGGACACACACAGGTCAATTTGAATGCATCTGTGAGAAGGGCTATTATGGGAAAGGTCTACAGTACGAGTGCACAGGTGAGTCTCCGCTTTGAGCACACCTATGTCCGTTGTCTGTTGCTGGGTAACAAGTGAGCCTGAAACTTTATGGCTTTAAACATGTCTTACGAGTCTACCAAGCAACTCCTTTGGTCTCAACGATCCCGCTGTGTGGTGGTTAGGCTCTTAAGTGGGTTCTCTGAGATGTTTTGGAGTTGGCTGAATGTGGACTTGTCTAGGATGACGTCTTATGACAGAAGGGAGTCTGTCTGATATGAGGCTTCTCATAATCCGTCAGGCTGGCCTGCACTTGTTGAGTGAGGGGTGGTAGAGACGCACTGACAGGATAAGAAATAGAGCTTGCAAGGCCTCAGGACTTGGAGAAGATTTGAAGGTTTCTTTTATCTGTAGTTACCCTGACTCCTAGGTGCCTAAAGCTAAAATAAGCCTTGGTCTCTGACATTGAAGCCAGTGGGATTCTGGTCCCTGGTCTACAAATACTTGTCAGATGATGACAAAACCAGCAGTGCAACCCAGAAGACCTTTTAGCCTGCCACAGAGCCCTGCAAAAGGAAGTGGGAAGGTTCTAAAAGCGGCACCACTGAAAAAGAGAACTCACTCCCACTTCTCCACGACTCCTAAGAAGACCTTAACAGTCAATCCTGAGATGTTCTCAGGGGTCCTGCGCTCTGCATCCTATTATGTTAAGTAGAACTAATATTTATAAGTAGTCTGTCATTTTTCTGCATAGGATTGTATAGCTCCCAGGTTTCTATGACATGCTCTTTGGAAAACTGTATCCACAGAACCTGTTTCCACTGAGACCACACAGGAACAGGGGTCTGGTTTCCTCTGTATTACAAGGTTGCTCCCTTTTTTAAATTCACGAAGCATGATTTTGCTCTCGCATTTGGTTAGGAGGCCTGGGCTGCATCAGAGACACATGGGTGTCCCCTGTAGCTGCTCTTCTTCTTTGGTCATCCCTTCCTCCCTGCTTGTGGACACTGCCTCTGCGTCGCTGTATAACTCTCTCTTGTTCTTATTGTTCCTCCCCTTACCTCCCTTCATAGCTCCTGCCTCCCCTGGCTCCAATGCCAGATGGCAGACACATCCTTGCCAGGTCTGACCATCCGTGTTTCACCCAGCACAGCTGCTACTTTCTTGGACCCATTCCCACCCCACCAGGCAAGCTTCTCCACTTAAGCAGAAAGGGAAGAAAGATCAACCCATCGGCCTCCTGGCTGGCACAGGGCCTCCTCTTGATTCTTTTCCTTCTCTCAAATCTTCCCACACTCTCATCAACAGCCCAGCTTGGCACTCTCCACAACACCCCCTCCTCACCCCTCCCTTCATAACCTACCAAACGCAGGCAGAAAATCTCATTTCTGTTGCTTGATGCTGTGTGGTCAGCGTGTCTGCCTTCTGTGTGGTCCTAGACCGAACTGTTCCCTGCCACCAAACTGCTGTCATCACTGTGACTGCCTGGTGGCATTGGTCACTATGGGCCACAGTCCCCATTGCTCCAAGGCACTAGAATCTTGGTTCCCACCAGATAAGCTTCAAATAAAAAGAGGTCGCAGTTCACAACCCTCTGTCCCTGCTGGGAACTAAATGCTGAAAGGAACGACAGCCCACAGCATGGAGTTGTCATTGGAGCGTCAACAAAAGGGGTTGGAGACCTTCTGCTGTTCTTTCCCTTCAAGACCATTCGCAGAAGGATTCGTTTTTTTATTCCATCCTCTTGAATTAGTAAACCTCCATTCGATGCTTTCTGACGGTCCAGACCAAAATCAGATATAGTTAAATGTGCATTTTTGTCACCTCCAGCTATTGGTTTTAAGTGATAGAGGCAAGTGGGATTTGAACTCTGCCATACACACTGTGTCTTTGCATAGTTGGATAGGAATACTCATGGGTGAATTCTCTGCCCCAAGGGAAAATAAGCAGAGAGAAAATTGATCCTTCCGACAGCATGAAAGACTCCAGGACAGACTTGTCCTTTCAAAAGTCAGAGAGAAACGTTAGGTCTGTAGTATCCAGTACTGAAATCTTGAGAGGAAGGAGGGCCTTTTAGAATCTGTTATGAAGCAGCCTGTTCAACCGGAACCCGAAGGCATGCCCATTGCCTTGGGGCTTCACTCTATCCACATGGATCAATTTGTAATTACAAACTTCAGTCGATGCCATGGAATACAAATGCCCATGGTATGAAGCTCAGGCTCCCGGGAAGGCTAAAATGGCTCCGCTAGGTTTGTAGACCCATTCTGCTCAAGGGAGAGGATGCCAACACCCATTCTAGCATCGGAATTCTGAGTGTGCTGACTGTGCGCCCTCACAGAAGAATCACCTTTCAGAAGTCAGCCATGCCTTTTCAGAGCCAGAAGCAGCCTTGGAGATGATCTGTTTAAAACCCCTCAGTTTTGCAAGAGGAAATTGAGGCCTTGGAGAGATGAGCATTGCTCAGGGCAACATGTCTAGCCATCAATAGGACATAAAGCAAGCCAGGGGCGCTGTCCTTCAGGTTCTGTGTCCCTTCTAAGCTATCGTGCTGTGCATTTCTCCAGCTATAACTGCTTGTGGGTATTGCTTTCCCAAGACCAGAGATATGGGACTGGCTCAAAATATTTAAAAATGTAGAAATACAGGCTTAAATGTCTGCTAATTACTATTGGGTCCAAAGAGAACACCATTTCTCTGAAGTCCAGTGGTTAGACAAAAGCCAGTGCTCCTCGGAAATATGTAAAGTCAGTTCCCCTCCACCAAAGGATAGGACATTGGACAAGTCAATCTCTTTTGACTCTGAGTTTCTACTGTAAAATGGACTTAAAATTATGTGAACACACATGTTTATGTCTAGGTATACAGATTAATATTGATATATAGATATGTATGTGAACATATTTGGTGATGTGCATGTAGACAAATGCATATGCAATGATGGTGTTGAGGTGGCAACTTAATAGCAATTAAATAATAAGCACTAGATACAAGGTGCCTTTCTGAGCACTAGAATATATCAACTACTTTAACTCTCAAGTATTGGTTCATTTCAGAGAAGAAGAATTGAAAACTTGAAAGGTCAACTAATTTTGCCACAGAAACACAGCCACTAGAGATGAGATGGACCAACCCGAGTGTCTGGCTCCTCTGTTTCTTGTCTTAATCATAGACATTTAACAAACATGCTCAGATTAAAAACATAGGGTCAAGGTGACGAGCATAATGCTACATGCTCTCATCAAAGCCAGGCTGGGTTATATAGCAAGATGGATGCGATATATAAACTTTTAATATTAATGAGATTATCATTATTTGATCATTTTCAACTTACAAAATAGCAGCTCCATATGGTTCAACCATGTTCAAGAAAGAAGAGGATGAGCTATATGAGATCCAAGCCTGGTGGTCAAACATCCCTGCCTGCCGGTTAAACTATGATCCCTTCATAGGATAAGCTAACGCCCCACAGCATAACGTAAAGGATTTGCATGATCTGGTGCTTTCATTACCCTTGATCTTACAGTCAGAACTCTCATACTCTTCTCTGAATTCCATGCTATCTCATTCCCAGCCCTCGCCTCAAGCTTCTCGCTTCTTCTCTGAGCACAAATAACTGTTGTCTTTGTATCTACGTCATCACACTGATGCCCAGCAACTCCCTGTCCTGTGTGTTCAACTGCTTCCCTTCAGACCCCATGATAAACGTTAGAGAGACAATGAGAGAGTGCTCAGAGCCCATAATAAATATTGAAGAGACAATGACATAGAGTGTTAAGACCCCATAATAAATGTTCAAGAGACAACAACATGAGGTGCTCACATAGTGCACATAGACAGTGATATGGAGTGCTCCCATAATGCCCTCGTTACTTCATGCATTACTGGGACAGGACAGAGAGACCATGACACAAAACCAAGGTCACAGAGGGATGGGTTGTTTCACCTTCCTGTTTCAGTAGATTTATCCCTCATCACATGGAACTTAAGGCAGCAGAAAGTCAAAGTCAGGAAGCAAAGAGTGGCGAATGCTGGAGCTCAGTTCATTTTCACCTGTTTGTTCAGCCCAGGACCTCAGTTCAAGAAACAGTGCTCTCTGTACTTAGGGTGGGTCTCTCGCCCTCAATTTACCTCGCCCAGGAACTTCATCACAGACAGCACCGGATGTTTGTTTCCATGGCAATTATAAAATCCATCAAATCAAGACTCAAGATCAACCATTACATCTCACATGTCCAAAGTCTCACTGGGTTCAGTCTCTGGCTTTATAAAAGCCCTGAAAAAAAAAAAACTTAACTTTGATATCAGAATATTCTGGGACAAAAGTCACAACCGAAACCTCAAACATCTGTATTTATTTTCCTGTGCCTGCCTCACCACTACCAAATCCCCCAGCCAAAAACACGTGAGCATGTGGCACGACACATTTATTTCTTACAATGTGGTGGGTATATTTGAAACAAAAACATTTATATTTGGTTGGCTCTTGTCAACAATAAATTAAATGCGACATACAACAGATTTGCTAGAATAGCCATTTTAGGATGGCTAGATCATCAAGTCAGTTTCAAACAGCCGGGGAACTCTTGTAAACCCAAGTGGTTGCAGCTGCTCTGGATTCCCCAGGAGAGGACAGAGGCATGGAGTACAGGGCCATTAGGCATCTTGAGGACACGGCTTCTTTCCAGAGACTGACTATTTCAGTGACTGTGGAATGAACCAACTGAAATTGTACATCCATTTGGGCCAAGGACGAGGCCCCTAGGTAACTTGAACAAAGTTCTAGCTATATTGTATTTCCTCAAAGGGGATGCATGAACTCCTTACTCCTACCCTACACACACACACACACACACACACACACACACACACACACACACACACACGGTTTCCTTCTGTATAAATATTATGCCATTCCTTCGGTAAGAGAGGACAAAGAATTCTAGAAATTCTTGCCTGAAAACAAAAACATTTGGATCTTGTCCTCTGAACGGAGCTTAGCTGTTCCCTCCTCCTAACCCCCAAAAAGGATCCCCAGCGGTACTTAGTGATGGATTTATAAGGTGTAAGGAATGTGTGCAAAGAATTCCTTGCTGCTTTTTATGCAGCTAGTGTGTAGACACGGCTTCCTGTCAGCTCAAGGAGAACATTTGTACCTGCTGCCTAGAGCAGGCTGGTTTGCTCTGGTTTCCACTCAGTGGGGTGGGTGATCAGCCCTGAGGGTACTTTCCAGTCAATCACAATGATGTAGCAATAAAGCACACATAATCAGACCGTGAGTATATATCGGTATGTATTAGTTCACTTTCTGTTACTGTGATGAAATACCATGACCAAAAACATCTTACAGAAGAAATAATTTACTGTGGTTTAGGATTCCAGAGAGAGAGAGAGAGATTGAGTCCACAATGTTTGCTTGGGGATGGGGCTGGGGGAAGATGGTAATCAGTGGCGGAAGTGGGAGATCCCATCTTTATCCATACACAGGAAATGGGGGTGGGAGTCTGGCAGGAAGTGGGACAAGGTAAGGCTATAAAACCTTAAAGCCTGCCCCTCAATGACAAACTTCTCATAGGCTGAACTTTCCAGAAGAATCCATAGCTGCTGCAAACGGCACCACTGACTGGCATCCAAGTGTAATGCATGAGTCTCCGAGGATGTTATCATTCAAACCACTGCAGATGGGACGTATCATAAAAACTCTAGTGACAATGTACTTTACTCTGTAGAAATATGCATAGCAACTTACCCAGCAGCCTAAGAGTTTCAAGAGAAGAATCACAACCAATAATTCTGCTTCCCCTTGTAAAACAAAGCTTCCCCTCCACAGCCCCAACAAGTGGTTCTTTCCATTTACCCTGGCAAGGAGGCAAAGGAAGGCATTTAAAATCCGCTAAGCCACGCTGTCAAGCATTTTGGATCACATGCCAAAATATTGAAAAATCTGTGTATCCCTGATTGATTTCCAAGTTGGCTAAAATTTCTCAACGAGACTAAAAGCAGAATTAAAAGTGGGAAGCAGAAATAGGAACAAAGAGATCCAGCAAATCCCACAAGGCACTCCTGCTGATGGGAGGTCAAAGTTTAAACAAGGATGTTCACATTCAAGCAGCCCACAGCCAAGGCGTGGCCCTGCCCACTGTGACCCACCATTGTCCAGGCTTCATGCCGTCAGGTCTAACAGGTTGTTAAAATTTTGTATCCTCTGTGAGGAGACCAGTTTCCCCTCTAGCTGGAGCCTTCTCCTCCCATCATGAGATTCCTAAGCAAATCCCCATTCTCTGGCATCTATTAATTTAATAGCCTGATAATGTGATTGAAATCCAAGGGTCTCTGTAGAATATCTTCATTTCTGCCAGGCCTGTTACAAGCTGTGTTATGCTTCTGGGATTGAATTCTTGGAGTTCCTTCTAGCTTTCATGCCAAAGGTGACATCAGTTATCTGTCATCAAAAAAGTGCTATTAATGGCTTATCAGCTGATAATTCCTTAGAGTCCCTTCTCAACTCCATTGACATGCAGGAATTGGAAAACATTTAACTTATGAAATGAACTGGTACTGTGTTGATATTGGCATTGTGTTCTCGATTTTTGAGAAGGCTCCAAGAGGTATTTCTGGATGTGCTGACAGGCCGCCTCTTTGTGTCTCCCTTGCCAGGTTACATCCTGGAGCTGTGCTGTGCAGCATGGTTCCTGGGGTGAGGTGGGCTTCCAGGGCCTTGGTTATTGAGTTAAAAGGGGGTTGCACACAGTGACTATCCACTGTGGTAACAGCGATGGGAAGAGTAAACAGCAAATGAATTACCTTCTAGATCAGTCTTATAAAGGTATATATTGAATATATTTTGAGAGAGCTGTGAACCAAACAGCAAAGCACACTATCTATAGTCTTTAAAAGTGGACCACAAGAAGTCTCCATTGGAGAGAAATGTCTTGATGATTCTTATGAGCACGTTCATAGGTAGCCTCAGTTGTCAACTTGGTGTACCCGAGAGAGGGAACCTCAGGTCAGGAATTGCTTGCAGCTGATTGGCCTGTGCGCATGTCTGTGGAAGTCTTTTCTTCATGGCGAATCCATGTAGGAGGAGCCAACCCGCGGTAGGAGGGGCCCTCCCACAGTAGGCGGTGCCGTCCCTAGGCTATATAAAGAAAGGTAGATGGATGTGAGCCCAGAAAAGCCAGTAAGCAGCCTATCTCCCAGGTAGTCTCTGCTTCAGTTCCTGACTTCAGGTTCCTGCCTTGAGCTCACGCTGGAACTCTTAACTTGAGCTTCTGAATATGATGGGCTGTAACCTGTAAGCTAAAATAACCCTTTTATCCCCCAGGTTGATTTTGGTCAGTGTTTTATCAGATCAGCAAAAGACAAACTAGATCGCCCACGCAGTTTACTGACATGCTACGAGACAGATTGAGATTGGCGGCTGTACTGCTCTAGCTAGTGTGGGCCGCTGTGTGGTCCCTTAATATTAAGGTGGTGCCCTGTAGGCCTTGCAAGCATGGACGGTCCTCCATGAGCAAAGTTCAGTCTCGGTCCAAAAGTGGACTCAACGGGCTCTGGGCTGGAGCTCTGTCGTGTTATGTTACAAATTTCTTTAGCGAAGAGTCGATGATTCCTGGACCATGCCTGTGTAGATTCCTGATGGAGACTAGCTCTGTTTCCTAGCGTCTTATAGTGGCCCTACCTCCACAGGAAGGATGCATTTCTTTTGAAAGATGGAAGACAGACTGAAAGGTCTTAGACTCAAGTGGAAGCTGGGATAGATTACTGGGGGGCATGGGGCTTAGTAGAAGAAGTTTTAATGCCATAGACATACAACAGTATGGTGGGGGCTCTAGGATAGTACAGGCCCCAGTGCCAATGTCAGGATGAACAGGACTCTGAAGAGAAGAAATTGCGGTCCGTTGGCAGAAGTGGGGGAAGTTTTACAGCACATGACTGTCTCCAAGCTCTGTTCCCAGGCAGGAGTCAGGGGGTCTGAATCAGCAGGTGTGGCCACCAGTACCCACTTTGATGTAAGTCCTAGCATCTGGGGGGATCTGTTAGCTAAAGATTCAGAAGTAAGTCCTAGTAGGATGCCTGTGGGTATCTATGAGTTGGCAAGGGCAGCTGCTGCAGTCCTGTGGCCTGAGCAACAGTTGGCTTCTAAGGCTACATTCTTACATTTCAGTCTTTGTTAATATTTAGAAAGAGATAAAGGAAGGATAACGATGGGGAGAGAGGCACACATGATACTGGGTGTCGACTCCCTCTGACTTCTAAGCTGGACAGAGATGAGTATGAGGGTGGGCCGCCTCTTCTCCGGGGTAGCCTGGTCTTAGCCTCTCGGGCAAAGGTTGGCATCTGCACTTTTACATCAGGAGAATGTTGAGTCCAAGTAGCCTGGTAAGCATTATTGGTTATTTTTGGAATCTTGAAAACAACTTTTGGGGGTAAAACTACATTAAAGTAAAAACTCAGGAAGACAGCTCTGAAACACCCAATGTACATTCTTAAGCTGAACAGAAATGTTTATGACCTTGGGAGTAATCATAGGGTTTTATTATGCAACTTAAGCTTTTAAAATATGCTGATTTACATGTTTTAATACAAAGAGATGTTGTGTGTCTCATGACAGTGCTGACCAGCTAACGAGAACAAAAGACGAGTTATTTATATGGTAGCAACCTCTACAATAACATGTAATTATTTTGAATCCTTGGCACAAACATTTTGAAGAGGGCTTACTTGAAAGCTGCTAAATTTGAGAAAAGGCAGTGTATAGGTCAGAAGAAAAAAGATTTGGGAGGGAGAGTTTTGCCAGTGACTTTCAGTCGCTGGAAAAAGCTAAACCCAGTTTAAAGTAATAGTCAACCATCGAGGAGGCAAAGCGCAGGGGAAGAACCTTGGGGTACCCAGGTGGCTAGCTCAAATCCCCTCCTCCCTCAGACAGCGGTGGAAAGCGGCTTGCAGGTAGTCTCTTGGGCAGGTCCTTTGAGGGGCGTGTGCATGTCGATGCCCTAGAAATGTTCTGTGCCACATCGAGATGCCCCTTTGCCCACCCAGTTTCCTCATTTGCAAAAGAGGAGACAGTTCTAGAGGACCCAAGAAACTTCCTTAGCGGCATTCCACTGTAGGGGGTGGATCTCACACTCAGTGCAGAGAGACCAGCAAGAAGGAAAAGACTCTCACAGAGAAGACAGTGGGCAGAGAGATCTTTGCATGGGAAAACATTCTCCACATTGAGAATGGAGCTTGTGCAGAGGCCACTGCAGAGAAAAACACATCCATGGGATACGAACGGGCAGTGGGCAGTGAGAGACCTTCATGCTGACCTACGTGCTTATCAATATTTCCTAAAGTTTCTGGAACAGAAAGCTTCTCTGGGAAGGTATTTTCCTATTCAGATGATTGACAGGTCTATTCTGATTAATCCTGGTTCGTTATTAGAAAGCCTCCTTCTGCCTAATACACCGAGAATCTTTTAGCAGTAAAGATAATGTCTGTACCAAGGACCAGAGATATGACTTAGATCCCATTCATCTGACCAAAAATTATGTAACAGAGTAGATTAAATAGAATTAAAGAAAAACAAACAGATCTATAAAAAATACTGCAGGCTCTACCAGAAGTAAACAGAATTCCTTTAAAGGCTCCCAGCAATGTCCTGATGCTCCTTTCCTGCCTCTGGAATCTGTCGCTGTCCTTTCCAGCAATGCTTCACGTTCTCCTTCTTTTCACGCAGTCATAGTACTCCAAGTACTGAGGAGATTAAGTTGTAATATAGTTCTTCTCCTTTAAATGAATATGCTGCCAGGTATACAAGAGTTGGGGTCCTAAGCTGCTTGTGAGAGGGGTTCCATCCTTGACTTCCTGCTTGCTGATTTCTACCCAGCTCCCTGACACAGCTGTCTTCCATCCACTCATAGTTTGTATAATCATTGACCATCACAGAGATCATCACTGTGTGCTTTGGTCCGTGAACTTCCTGCCTCAGTTTATTTGTATGCCAAAGAGCATAGGTAATAGAAATCGGTAGAGAAAAATGGGTTTATTCATGGTTTGTCCAAAAGACGGGGAGAAGAAATTCTAATTTTCTCCCTTGATGCCTGTGGTCAGCTTACAGTTTGTAGGAAGCCTTTAGACAAGGCCTAGAGATATATAAAATTAATGGTGCCGTGTTAGTCGATCTTTTTCTCAGAGCAAAGAGACCTGGGTCTCAGGTCGCCTCTATTGTTTCTGCTCTTGCTTGCCATAGAGTTTTATAATTGATGTCAGAGTGGAGGAAAATGAGGTCTTAAAGAACCTCCATTCTTGAAGAGTCTCAAGGGGCCTTGTGGAATATAAGATCTCCTCAGCCCAAGTCTGACATAGTTCTTTGGCTCTAAGTTCATTCTTTTGATACAACATAATAGACATAGTTGGGACATTTCCATTGGATGTTGACTTGAACCCCTCTTAAATAACTATTAAACACACTGGGATTGATAGTGTCAATTGTCAAGTTTATAGAATAAATCTAGAATCATTTAGGGGCAGACTTCTAAGCATGCCTACCGGGAAATATCTTGACTATTAATTGAAATGAAAAGGCCCACCACTGTGAGTACCATCTCCTAGTTGGGATCCTGAGCTGCATAGTTGAGAAAGGTTACCAAGTAACATTTATTTGTCCCTCCATGCTACTTGATGATGGAAACAGTGTGACCAATCCCCTTAAGTTCCGGTGAGTGACTGTGGTCTGGAAGGCTGAACCAAAATAGACTCTTTCTCACTTAAGTTACTTTTCTCAGGACATTTTAGCCCAGCAAGATGCATAGATGAATGCATCTGTCTTTTCATGAGCACATTGTGTCTTTTCACAGAGTCAGGATTTATGAAGGACAAATTTGCAAGGTGCAGTTGTCTCATTGGTAGTAATTTTTCCAAATAGTCTCATTTAATTGATTTCCTTTGCTGAAGCAGATGCAAGTTATCTTATTCCAGTTTTAATTACGGATATTAACTGCCAACTCACATACTTCATTTCACATAGTAAATCTCCTTCCCCATCGTCCCTCCCTCTGTCCAGAGGAGGATTACAGAATGACTATAAAGAATTAGAGACAACGAATTACAGAGGCCCGAGAAGCCAGAGCTGAGTAGCTGAGTAAAGGAGTCTGTAAAGGTGACATTAAAAAAACCTCTTGGGGGGTTGTGGATTTAGCTCAGTGGTAGAGCGCTTGCCTAGCAAACGCAAGGCCCTGGGTTCGGTCCTCAGCTCCGAAAAAAAGAAAAAAAAAAGCCTCCTGGACATTCTCTGGAAAAGCATTTTAGGGTCAAAATGCAGAGTCAGAGCTGAGCTGTAGCGTTGAATGCAGCTACAGAGGAGACAAGGGAAGACCGGAGCCAGATGAAAAAATGGCTAGATGGACAGACAGGAGGTCCAGATGGGGCAACAGGATAGGCAAATATCTGTAATGGGGTCAACTTAGATCAAACATAACTCAAACACGAAGGAAATGCAGTTAACAAGAATTTATCGTAATCAAGCCACCGCTGATCCATCAGGTCCCGGAACAGATCGAGAGCTGAAGTGCGACGCTGGAGGGAAGTTGTACAGCATATTTAAAGGAGGAAACTGTAAAGCGAAGGGGAATGGGGCGGGCTGCAGCATTGTCCAATCATATTTTGACATAAGGGGTTGCAGCATGGGAGTTTCCACCAATCAGAATAGGAGCTGGTTCATGGGCCTCAGAACGTGAACTTAGCTTGACCCTTCCAGCAAGATAAGACAAGTTGTCCTTGAGATTGCTAACTGTCTCTTTGCAAGTTATCCCTGAGATGGCCAGACTCAGACAACTGTCTTCTTTACAACAGAGGCTGTTCGGCTACTGGGAAGACCCCAGCTCCCTTAGGGCTTAGGACTTTGAACTTAGTTTTCTCCCTGTGATTAAACAGAGTCTGAGAATAAAACGTCAGCACACATCAAATGAGTATGCTGTGTCAACAGCAGGGACTGAATTGGGCTGAAGCCCCTGAGACAGTCAGCAGTTCTCTGCCTGTTGGTCCTTTGACACAGGTCAGAGGAAGCTGGTGCCATCTGAGAATCAGATGTCCAACTCTCTGTGCGGTCCAAGTGGAGGAGGTCTACTATTTAATGGGGTGTTTTGGTCGTGGTTTTCCTGACATTTTATATGTGCATGTGTCCCTATTCACTCCCAATAAATTTATACAGTACTTTCATTTTTACTCCTGGAATTAGGTCATGTATTGATCTGTGCCACATGGGAGGTGTCAGACAGATGCCTTGCACGTGTCTACCCAGGTGCAGTCATCCTCTGTCCTCCAGAGGGAATGAAAAACAGCTTGTATGCAATGCTAGCAGCTTGAAAGTAATAGTCCAAACTAGAAAAAAAGCAGGCTATGATTGTTCACTGTTTCTTTTCCTCCAACTCAATGAAATCAGGATGTATCTTGGAGTAACACATTTTGTTTTTCCTGAGCAAAATATTCTTTTATCTTTATGGGTCTTGGTTTAACAGTGTTTAAGATGTGGCCAGGCATAGAAGAGTGCCCTAAAAATGAGATACAATGCTTATAAACATAGCCTCCAGAGAAGCTAGGTACACTCAGGAAGTAAACAACTCTAAGGCTTTAGGAAGTCCCTGAAGCTGACTAAATACAGTCTATCCCTTTCTGTCAAAACTGGCTTAGGCCGTAAAGACTTCTGAGAGACTCTCAGACTAGCCAAGCCACCTAAAAGCAGGACCATCTGAGTCGCTTAGAAGAGGCTCAGGCTGGTTGAGCTTCTAGAAGAGGCTTAGACCTACTGAGCTGCCCGGAAAGGAAACTTTGCGTCCTTTTGAACTGCCTTAAAGTCATGCAGTAAGCTTCAGGGTTCCGTCTTTTGTTAGGAACCACCCATACTTGAGTGAGCTTATTTTTGGTGATGCAGCTGTCCTTGTTTCTTTTCTGCTCCTGTAAGTAACCCCAACAACGCTCATTGGCTCACCCAGTTGGACTTCGGTAGTGTCCTTACTTTGATCTGTTGTAAGTTTCCCGTCTGAGATGAGTTGGCATTCTTCACATCTTCCCAGGAATAGTGTCACACCACATAAACCTATTAGAATCTACTCAGTAACAGGGTGGTAGCCAGGGAAGTTACAAGACATCTATAAAACCCACCTTCCAGTACCAGTAGCACAGACAGAAAAAAAACTACAATACTGACAAATTAAAAGTATGCATTTAAGTGAAATTTGCAAACACTGCTATGTCTGCTTT
Source organism: Rattus rattus (assembly GCF_011064425.1). Taxonomy (NCBI): domain Eukaryota; kingdom Metazoa; phylum Chordata; class Mammalia; order Rodentia; family Muridae; genus Rattus; species Rattus rattus. The sequence goes on from NC_046154.1 coordinate 93,390,404, forward strand.
CAAAGAGTTTAAGATGCACCCCAGACTTGTGGTTGTGGGAAGATTGAATTCCTGCTTGAGTCACATCACAGCCATTTGCACTGCAGCTCTCTTTCTCAAACTTATAACTGTGCTTATGATTGTGAGGTTCTTGCTTGTGCCATTTGGTGTCCTGTGCCTAGAATCTTCTATGTTTAATTTAATCTCATGGTCTAATCATATGTGTCTGTTCAGCATTCACCTGCACTCCAATGCTCACAGCAAATGCTTCTCCAACACAATACTGACTTTGAACTCTTTCTCCCAAAGCTCATCGCTGACACAGGTGTAGGTGTTTGGGTTCTCTTAAACACCTTCTTGCTGTTTACCTAATGGGGGAAGCATTATTAGGCACATCTTCCTTCTGTATTTTGTGAGTTGCTTCAGGGTGTGGATGTGCTACTTTTAACTCATTATTATTACCATGTTTAATGGCACATAAACTAGGAGTGGACATCAGATTTTTAGTGCATGAATAAATGGGTAAATAAATGGAATGAGTTGCATGTTTAGATGCTAGAGCGCAGCATATGGGAACTCTGCTTGGTTCTCAATTTCCTGGGAAATTTCCATTCCTTGTAGAGAGAATTGGAGGTGAACAAATCTACTGACCCTGAGCAGCCCTGGCTCAGACTCAAAGAGAACCATCTGGAAGGCTGAGTCCAACGATAGGAAGTGGCTAATCACACATTTATCTCTTTCAAGTTATCTAGGTGCTAAGATTGCTTCCAAATCTATTACTAATTCCCTCTCTCTCTCTCTCTCTCTCTCTCTCTCTCTCTCTCTCTCTCTCTCCCTCCCTCCCTCTCCCTCTCCCTCCTCCCTCCTTCTCCTCTAACTCTTTGTGTGTGTGTGAGTCTGTCTGTGTGTGTGTGAGTCTGTCTGTGTGTGTGTAAATCTGTGTGTGTGTGTGAGTCTGTGTGTATGTGAGTCTGTCTGTGTGTGTGTGTTAGTCTGTCTGTGTGTGTGTTAATCTATCTGTGTGTGTATGTGTGTGTGTGTGCATGCGCCCGTGCACACACGAGCATTATTTGCCTACTCTGAAGGCCTGTGATAATGTTTTAGTTACAAGGTGGTCAGCATAAGGTATAGCATTCCAGGCTATCATACATTTTTCATCATTTAAGCAAGTCTTTAACAAATGCACAAAGCTAAGAATGATTACTGTATATAGCATGAGGTTAACAGTTGGGACTTCCTTGTTCAGATGAGATTTACAAGTCTTGTCCAAATACAGGAAAGCTATATGAAAATAAATTGCCAATGTAGAACAAATTTCGAGAAAAAAGTGTGCTTTATGTGAAATATGGCAAAAGGACAAAATTTCATAAAATAATATTCTTTTTCATATTTTATGCTTAAAATAAAAAGAATCTTATTTGCATGTTTTGCTCTTTCCCTCTGGAGAATCCAAAGGAATCAAGTGGAAACCCTTCACAGTAGTAGAATAGGTTTCTAAGACAGTCGGAGAAATACTTTGAAATCGATAAATTCCTCAGCAAGAAATAGTAAGCTTAAAAAGTAGTAATAAGAAACGTATATATGCCTCCCAAGAAGGATCCGAGAGAGCTTTTTGTGCCCCTCCTAAGCAGCTGTGAACTGGGCTGATGTGAGTGTGAATTTAATCTTCAACCTGCATTTCTAGTCAGAAGACTCCTGGGACGTGTTGTTGTTGTTGTTGTTGTTGTTGTTGTTATTGTTGTTTGTTTTTTTGTTTGTTTTTTCAAATTCTGGTTCTTATCTGGAGATATCTATAAAACACAAAGAGAGTTAACTTGAGATATCCAGTCTTTTGTAATTTCAAAGCTTGCTCTGTGCCTCCTCCAACAAGATCTATCCTTCCCAAACAGTTTCACCAACTAGTAACTAAGTATTCAAGCACATGAGACATTGTTCTTCAAATCTTGTCAGATAGTGACTTTGATGCCACCCTTTTGACTGCCACAATGGTCACCCAGTTGCTCTACTCAAGTGCTAACAACTTCCTCCAACTCCCAGCACCTCTGTAGCCCCCCCTTACCTCTGGAAACCATTACTCTGTTGTTTAATTATATAATGTCACTTCAAGAATGTTTTGTAAGTGGAATCATGTAGCGTTTTGAGACTGGTGCTGTTCATTCAGGTAGTTCTCTGGAGGCTCTCCCTGGTTTTTACATGTTAATCGTTTATTCCTTTGCCGGGTAAGTAATAGCGCCAGAAACATGACACAGTTTAACCACCTGTCTCTTAAAGAACATCTGGATGGTTTTCAGTTTAAGGATGTTTTCATTTCCTCTGTGTTGCTATCATAAAACACCCTGAGCAAAAAGTAACCTGGGCGTAAGGGTTTGTTTGGCTTACATTTCCAGACCACAGTCCAGCATTTAGCAGAAGTCAGGGCAGGAACTCAAGGCAGGAAACTTGAGGAAACGCTGCTTCCTGACTTGCTGTCTAGCCTGGTCTCCGGTACATGCTTAGCTAGCTTTTTCTCACAGCCCAAGACTTCCTGCCTAAGGATGGTATAACATACACTGGCTGGACTCCTCCTGCATCAGTTAATAATCAAAACAACTCCCAACAGGCATGACACAGACCTTCCTCTCAGATGGCTATAGACTGTGTCAAACTGACAATTGATGCTAACAAGGATGCATGGGAGTGGAGGGTTGGAAAGGAAATGGGAGGTTGGAGGAGTGGCCAGGGGATATGTTATGGCCAAGGCTGCTATAAATAATCTGTGCACACAGTTTTGTGTGAATATAGGTATTTATGGGCTAGATGTCCAGTGTTGACTTGGTATGGTAACATAGTAACTATGTGCTTAGTTTAACGAGCAAGCTAGCAAACAAACAAACAAATAAAAACCAATACGCTGTTTTGCATTCCCACCAGAAACATACAAGTAGGTTCAACATGATAGTATCTGCCTATATTGCTAGCATTCAAAGGTCTGACACAGGAAGATTCTGTGTCTGAGGCCAGTCTGTGCTACATAGCAAGTGGGTCTTTAAGGAGAAAATAAGAGAGAAGATGGAGGAGAGGGGAAGGGAGGGGAGAAAGAGGGATCTGTGACCCGACTTCTCCGTATCCTCTTTGGCATTTCTTGTTATTGATCCGAGTCATCCGGATAAGAAGGTGGTGGCATCTCATTTGCATTCGCCTGTCTCCGGTGAACCTAGACAGCTTTTGTGTGCCATGGATGCCTTCTTCCAAGAACTGCTGCTGCCTGTTGCTTGTCCTTATTCTAATTGGTTTCTTTAACTTTTTGTTTTTAAAGGATGAGAATTATTTGTATTTTATACATACTGGGTCTGTACCAGCTCTGTAATTTACAAATAGCATCCTTTATTCTGTGGCTTTTTTTTTCATTCTCTCCATTGTCTCCAGGTATAATTGTCCTTTTTTTATTAGTCGAATTTTGGGAGATGTGCAAGGTGATGGTTGTGCTGTATTTGCATGTACTTATACCCCTATGCATAACCCGACGCCCACATCCTGCCCTCTGACGGCTTCTCCTCTCCTAAACACTTCTGCCTTTGCCCTCTCATCTCCCATCCTTCAGACTTCTTCCTCTCTCATAATTAACTTTGTGCTCCTCTCTCTCTCTCTCTCTCTCTCTCTCTCTCTCTCTCTCTCTCTCTGACATATATTACATTTAAATCTACTCTTCCTGAGTCTCATTTCAGTCACCACGATGATCTCCAGATTCATTCATTTTCCTGAGAATGTCATAGTCTCGATCTTTATAACTCGCTAGGAATCCATTAGATGTATTTATCAATTTTTCTTTCTCTCTCTGATTGTACCTTGGCTGTTGGGCATAGAGTAATCATAGAGAAATCATCAGTATGGACCTGCAAATATCTCTATGGTTTGCTGACAGGGCATCCTCTGGGTACCATAGTCAGTAATGGCACAGCCGGGTCATGGCTCTATCTTTAGCCTTTTGAGATCCCACCCCATTGATTATACCAGTTTAAGTTCCCACCAGCGGTGTGTAAGAGTTCTTTTTCCCTCACACCCTTGCCAGCATTCGTCGTTGTTGTCTTGATGATAGCTGTTCTGTGGCATCTCTGTAGGTTTAATTAGCATTTCCCTGGTTGCTAAGGATGTTGAACAATTTTCCAATTATTTGTGGTCCATTTGTATGCTTCTTTCTATTCAACTAATTAGTCCTTTTGTCGACCGGATGGTATTTGGGGTGTTTAATTTGGGGGTTCCTTATGGTTGCTAGATGTTAATTCTTTGCCCTCCCTACATCTGTCAGTGATTCCTCTCCAACTCTTGGCTCTCCGCTCATGCGATTGATTTCCCCTTTGCCGTGAAGAAGCATTGAAACTCTGCATTCGTCCACCCCGGGAGACCTCACTGCTGCTGCTCTGGTCCTTGAGCTCTTGCTTATAATCAGCTCTTAAAGAGCTTTCTACTGGCTGTTTCAGAGTCTCCTGTCTCACATGAATGTGCCTGGTCTGTTTGAAGTTGGTTTTGTGTAAGGTGAGAGATAGGGATCTAGTGTCACTCTCTCAGGTGTGGGACTCGGTTTTGGTGCCATTATGAATGCTGGCGAACTCGAAGGAGTCCATTCAGCAACATTTCCATCTGTGCTTCATGCTTTTGCCTTCTTATAGACTGTGCCTTAGCCCTGCATGTATACTGACACACGTGCCACATGTTTTTTTTTTAATTTTTTTTTTTTTTTTTTTTTTTTTTTTTTATTAACTTTTTATTTTTTCCCTTTACATTTGGCAAACATCCCCTTCCCCCCCCCCCTTCCTTATGGGTGTTCCCTCCCCCCCCCCCCCTTGCTTCCCTCTCGCCAACAGTCTAGTTCACTGGGGGTTCAGTCTTAGCAGGACCCAGGGCTTCCCCTTCCACTGGTGCTCTTACTAGGATATTCATTGCTACCTATGAGGTCAGAGTCCAGGGTCAGTCCATGTATAGTCTTTGGGTAGTGGCTTAGTCCCTGAAGCTCTGTTTGGTTGGCCTTGCTGTACATATGGGGTCTCGAGCTCCTTCAAGCTCTTCCAGTTCTTTCTCTGATTCCTTCAACGGGGGTCCTATTCTCAGTTCAGTGGTTTCCTGCTGGCATACGCCTCTGTATTTGCTGTATTCTGGCTGTGTCTCTCAGGAGCGATATGCATTCACTTTTTGATCATCCGTCTTGAGTTTCATTTGTTCTAGGCATCTAGGGTAATTCGAGCATTTGGGCTAATAGCCACTTATCAATGAGTACATACCATGTATGTCTTTCTGTGATTGGGTTAGCTCACTCAGGATGATATTTTCCAGTTCCAACCATTTGCCTACAAATTTCATAAAGTCATTGTTTTTGATAGCTGAGTAATATTCCATTGTGTAGATGTACCACATTTTCTGTATCCATTCCTCTGTTGAAGGGCATCTGGGTTCTTTCCAGCTTCTGGCTATTATAAATAAGGCTGCGATGAACATAGTGGAGCAACACGTGCCACATGTTATCCTTAAGGTGTGAGGTTTATGGTTGATTGATTAGTTCGCTTGGGTATATCCAGTTCCTCCACACTATCCTGTAAAGGTGGTGATTCCCTCATTTTGTACTGTTGGATGCCGCAGCTTCCATTTCTTGGATACTGGATACTTTCTGTCCCATCAGCTACACTGTGTCAGTCTTTACAGTCCTGTGGAAATCCTTGAAACTGGCTGTGCTCCTTCTCCTTGATCAAAACCATTGTGGTTAATCTAGCCTCGTTATCTTTTCATATACAGTTTAGAATATTATCCTCCTGAGCAAAGAACCCTGCTCTAATTTTCATAGGTGCTATACTATTACCTGCATATCACTTGGTGAGAATTTGACACTTTTGTTATGTTGCAATTTCATATTTATAAGCACAAAGTTTGCTCAGATTTTTTTCAGCACTACGCTTCATGCATAAGTTCTCTTTGTATGATTGACACCCATATATTTGCTTCTGAGCCTCAGTAAGTAATTATTAGTGTGTGTGTGTGTGTGTGTGTGTGTTTTAATTTCAGCTGTGCGATCACTGCTAATCTATGAAAATGCAATGGAGTTTTGTTTGATTTCCTTGGATGCTACCTTTATTTAAGCCTACTCTCTGTTCCAGGAGGGATTCTGGTTCTGACAGAACCTCCTACAAAAAGAATTAGGATGTTTGCAAGTAGAACGTCTTCTTCAGGCTGGAGTGATTTCCCATGTCAAGTCAGCTTCACATCCCTGAAATAAGTCTCACGAGTTCATGGTATAAAATCTGTCCTCTGTATTACTAAGATTTTATTGAGGTTGTTCAGGTCAGCACTTCTGAGATACAGTTGTGTAAAGCGATTTTTACTCTTTATTTGTATTTTAGTGGTTTCCCCACCACCCCTTTCATTGTTTGGGGAGGTGGAAGTGTTTAAAACTACGACTTCAATTTTGTTAGCAACAGAGCCAAATAAACTATTTATCATTGTGTGCACCATGGTGGTTTGCAGGTTTTGAGGAACTTATCTGCTTCTTCTGAGTTGCCAAACATATCTAGACCCACTCTGAACAGTATTATCTCTCGTGCACACCTACAAGGTGTGTTTCGTTTCTGAAAGTGATCATTTGCATATCTTTCTTATTTCAGTTGGTCAAAGCTTTGCCACTTTTACTTGGTTTTTCAAAACTCTTTCATGATACCCACCAAGGCATCTCACCAGAGCCTTACATAGGAATTGGTCAGTTTTCCGTGATTGACAAAATAGCGGGGAAAATCAGCTCACAGTGGAGCAGCTTAACCTTGACTACTGTTCTCAAGGGTTTCCATTCATGGTGCTTGACTTTGTTCAGAGCCCGTGGTGGTAACAGAGCAGGTTGTGGATCAAAGCCTTGAGGTACATGGAGACAGAGCAAAGACTGCTACACGCCCTCCTAGGACACACCTCCAGCAAACCTACTTCTTCCAACCAGGTTCCCTCCCAGGAAACCTCATCACATGAGGCTTTGGGGAACATCTCCCATGGAAAGCGTAGCAACTAACTCGGCTTCTGCTGATGTGACAAGGTTGGAACGCAGGGCTGTTTGTTTAAGTGTTTGGTAGAAGGAATAGAGTACTGTTATCTAAAACATCCTCGCTGCTGGAGCACCCTTTCCCGATCCTTTGGCCAAGTAGAACACTTCTCATTGTTTTGTTTGCCTGTTTGTAGATTCTTCTTTTTTCGGAGCTGGGGACCGAACCCAGGGCCTTGTGCTTGCTAGGCAAGCGCTCTACCGCTGAGCTAAATCCCCAACCCCTTTCCTGTTTGTAGAATACTAGGTCTTCTATCCTGCTTGAACCCCCTTCGCCTTTGACATCATTCTGACCCCGCCCCTGACCACGCCCCCTGACCACGCTCCCGCTTTTGAGTTCTGGACAATGTCCTCTTTTGTTTTCATCTTTTTATTTATTTTTTAAAATTATTTTAATTAATAATTAAATTAATGCACAAACGTCACCCAGCTGATATGAGGAAGCCACTCAAACACTTGCCCAGTCCCACACTGTACATCTCAGAGAGCTTGTATGCAGTTAGAATGGCCCCTCTGAGGCTGTCGGGTTTTACATTTCCACAGCCAGTTACATGTATATTCTCTTACCCACTGTAAAGAAGAACTACGGGAGAATTTAAATTGGAAAAGCAAAAGAGACGTACAGCCTCTAGTCTTTAGTGTCCTGCATGGGTTCTGCTCTTCCTCAGCACTGACGTTACCCTCTCGTTCTCTTTTCTAAACTCCATCCCTCCTTTACAGCTGTTTGCACATGTACGTTACAGCTATGATGTGCGAATGAGGGAAAATACATGGTGTTTCTTTCACCTACTTAATAACCTTTCTAAATCGGGCCATTTTCTTACAAATTTTACTATTCTTTGCCCATGAACACTACTCTATTTTGAACATACACCACATTTTCATTGTTCATTCATCTGTTCATGGCATCTAAGGTGGTTCCTTTTCTTTTCCCCATAGCAGATAAAACAGTAATAATACAGATGTGCAAATATCTCTGTAGTAGGATGCAGAGCTCCTTCATGCACACATCCAGATGTGGAACAGTTGCATCATAGAGAGCCTCCAAGCAGATTTCCATAATGACATATTAATGTGCTCTGCCACCAGGACTCTTTCCAACATTGGCGGTCAGACTTTTTGATGCTGGCCATTCTGAAAGGCTGAGGTGGTACCTCTAAGTAGTTTTAACTTACATTGCCCTCATGACTAGTCTTGTTGAGTAGTTTAAAGAATAGTCATTGGTCATTTCCTTTGACATTTTCTGTTTAATTTCTTAGCCGTTGGGATAGTTTTGTTTCTTTGGTGTTCAGTTTCTTCACTCTTTGTAAATTCTGGACATTAGTACTCTGAGATTTTCTATTCCAGATGTTATCTGTGGGCCTCACCGAGTTTTGGGTTGCTTGGCTTGGTCTGTGAACAGAACTTCATTGCATGTGGTCCCATCTGTTGATACTTGGGGCTGGTTCTATCCTTGCCAAGCCCGGTGCCTTGAGGTATTTCCCCTACGTTGTCTTGTGATGCCGTACTTTCCCCTGCTTCATTGCCTGTGTGTGCTGATGTCCTGCAAAGGGGCACAGACGGGGTCCTAGCTTCTTCTTCATCCCCAATATCCCATTACTCCTTCTCATCCCTTTGGAGGGGCTCCAAATTTTAGTTAACAGCTTTGCTTGCCCATGCAGGAGTGATGGGGGGAAACCAGCTTTGTAATTAGTTACATAACTTAGGATCAGTTGCAAAGCCATCAGTAATTTAGGGAATTCTTTCCTCCACACCCTATCTTAATGGGTGAAATGGGAGGAAGATGACGACATAGAGAAATCTCGTGTGTTGACAGCATGGCAGTTGCCAAAGTAAAGCACTTGCAGTTTCATTTACACAAATACCATTCAGAAAACACTTCAGATGTTTTAATATGAGGGTCTAAAGGAAGAAAGCGTGACATGATACTTACTTCAAGAGTGTCAGACTAGACCACACAGGCAGGCCATTCTTTCCAAAACAGGTTTTATGGAAACACAGAAGAAAATCATGTAATTCTTTCGACTCCTTCAACTGTTTGAGTGACTATATTTAGATAGCAGATAAGACTGTTGCATAGTCTTCCCTTAAGATGGCTTACTATGAAATGAGGCTGTAACGACAGAAACAAGTCAGAAGAGGTGTCATGGCCAAGAATTATGAGTCACACATTTCTGTGTGTGCACATACATGCACACTATGTTCACACATGCCCGATTCACAGGTGTGAGTGTGGACATGCGTGTGTCCAGTGAACATGAGGAGATCAGTGAACAATCGCAGGTCTTGTCCCTTCCCTTCCATCTCACTTACAAGGACACTTTGTTGTCCAACCCTGTTCTACGTTCATTCACAAGTTCTTCTTTCTCTGCCTCCCATCTCACAGTGACAATGGACTATTGATAATTTTAAAACTGTTGTTACCTAGGGAAATGGCTCAGTTAGTAAGATGCTGTCCTTGCAGGTATAAGTACCTGAATTCAATCCCTCAAACCCAAGGAAAAAATGGTAGGCATGTTTGTGAACACTCATAACTCAACCCTGTGGAAGAAGAGACAGAAAGATCCCTGGGGCTTACTGAAAAATTGCTCTAGCTTCACAGGTAAACTCCATGCCAGTGAGAGATGCTATTGCCAAGGGCCAGTCTTGGCTTGAAAGAGAGTTCCTGAAAGAAGGGTTGTTTAAGAGTGGCAAAAATCATGTCTGTTCAAGACAACTTCCTCTAGAGATCACCAGACAACTAATTGAGATAGTTCAGTTCTCACAAACCAAAGCCCAGTCTTTTATTTACTTACCAATTCAGTCATTTACTCCAGGTTCCCTTTTGATTATCCAATGAAGCAGCATTCCATGATCCCAATCCCTTAACTCTTAAAAAGAGACATCAAGCGCATTCTTTTAAACACTTCAAATGAGTTCAGAGATCTGCCTGCCTCTGTAAGTACAGACAATAAGTTTAGCTAGGTAGGATCCTATCCTGAAATTGCCATTCCCACCCTGCCTGGGTCTGAACCTAACCTATCTCTGTCCCAGGCTGACTTTGAACTCAGGAATCTGCCTGCCTTTGTATCTTTCTGACAAGCTGGTTCATGCTGTAGCTATCTTGGTTCTTTTAGGTCTGTGAAGCTCCTTATACAATTCATTTTGCATCTTTATACTTTGCATAGTTGAGAAATTACATACTTTTTGAACTCTTGTTTTCAGAGTTCATTCCAACAGCCTTAAGGGCTATCCTGAAGGTCACAGCATTCCACCATTTTGCTGACACACAGACACACCCTTTCCTCCTGGGACTCATGCTGTCTCTGATTAGCCTAGTATTGTTAACCTTGGCAGAGAGGACATTTCTCAATAAGGAGAAGATTTCCAAAAGTAGGAACATGAAGTAAAATATACATATTTTTATACAAACAAGCCTCATACCTGCAACTGTTAACACTCATGGAGGCCCATGCTTTACTGGTTCTGTTCCAGGGGCAGGTAGCCATGTCATGCTGTCCCTTCCACACGGCCATGTAGGACTCAGCATCCTATCTCAAATGAGATTGATGGAAATTTTCAAATGACACCTAAAGTTGTTCACACACACACACACACACACACACACACACACACACACACACACTTTAAAAAAAAAACACTATTGCTAGGTGTGTTGGTGCATCCTTTAATCCCAAAATTTGAGAGACAGAGGCTGGTGCGTCTCTGTGAGTTTTAGTCTAGCCTGGCCTGTGCAGTTATTTGCAGGCCATCCAAGGCTCTATAATGAAACCCCCATCTCAAAAACTCAAGTAATAAAAGCCTGTTAAAAGAACCACCTCCCCATTGTATTTGTAAAGTACAGGTGAGGGGCAGGTACAGGATAGAAGGATGCCTGTCATTGGAGGAGAAGGAAGGATGGGCGGGAGAGAAGTTTGAAGGAAGAGGAGGAGACTAGGGGAGAGAGGAGGAGACAGGAGGGAGAGAGGGAGAGAAGCCGTGGCAGGACAAGATGGCAGGTGATGTTAAGATTCTGCTCTGTGTATTTACAGGTTGTTATTAATGTTCTCAAGGGATGGATGGTACCGGGCTTGTATGTTTAAGTGGGCAATTATATCTTACCAATTGGATCTAAAATAAATAAATAAATAAACAAACAAACAAACAAACAAAAAAGCCTGTTAATACCCCGTGAATGGGAGTACAGAAAGCCATGTGTCTGTAGCCTTGATGATGGGTGTCTTAGTCAGGTTTCTATTCCTGTACAAACATCATGACCAAGAAGCAAATTGGGGAGGAAAGGATTTATTCAGCTTACATTTCCACGTTTCTGTTCATCACCAAAAGAAGTCAGGACTGGAACTCAAGCAGGTCAGGAAGCAGGAGCTGATGCAGAGGCTGTGGAGGGATGTTTCTTACTGGCTTGTTTTCCCTAGCTTGCTCAGCTTGCTCTCTTATAGAACCCAAGACCACCAGCCCAGGGATGGCACCACCCACAATGGGCTGGGCCCTCCCCCTTGATCACTAGTTGAGAAAATGCCTTACAGCTGTGTCTCGTGGAGGCATTTCCTCAAGGGAGGCTCCTTTCTCTGTGGTAACGCCTTTTCTAGTCTCCACAGGCACTGCACACACATGGTGCACAAATATACATGCAAGCGAAACACTCATATACATAAAAGAAGAAAGTTCATATTTTGCTGAGAAATTTTTATAGTAAATCAGGGACTGGAAAAAGTACAATAATTTATATAAAGATTATGTAAAATTAGAAAAGGTAGGCATCAGGGTGAGCATCCAATGTTAAGAGAAACTAATAGATGATACGTTTTCTTCCCTTCTTTATGTGAATCTGAGTCACCAGCTCTTCTAGAAAGGAAAAATAAAGTCAAAGATAGCTCTAAAACTCAAAAAAGTGCTTCACCTAAAAGTGGATGCCCACAAAAGCTTAATTATAAAAATATAGTTGAGCTCCTGTCTTCAGACCATGAACTTTGTAACACAATTAAGAGAGCAGTTTCCAACAAAAAGAGTATTGTCTTCATATCTCATACTCAGGTTGTATACGCCAACTCATGTGTGTTTAAATTCTTAATACATGACAATTTCTTCACCAAGGCATCCCTTAAGGACTTGAGGGTTTTGGTTTTGACAGTTTAGGTAATACATCACTCTCCTGGCAAGTCTGAACAGGAAAGTCATCACAAGATGGACACCCTGTGGTTAAGGTGCCATTTGCTACTATGGCACCCCACAGGGTTCAAATTCACAATTTTGTTTAAATAGTCTGTACTCTAGCCAAATGATCTGACCGATTCCAAGAGAGAGAGAGTGGCAGGATACTTGTACATTCCACACAAGCACTGAAGTGTAAGACTCCAGGGTCACCTAATTCACTGACAAAATCATAATGGGCCAGAGCTGCCTAATGGAAATAAAATCCCTATGGGTGCAACTCCATCTTGTTTTTGTGAAAGTGTTGGCTCAACATTGGAGAAGGCAGCTTTTCCCCAGCAATGAAGTTTTAAACTCAAAATCCTAGCACATCTATGAAAATAGATTCTGTACTCAGACCAAATTTATAAGGTTGGAAGGACATGTGATGTTGTTATAACATCATGTTTGCTGCCCTGCCTAGGTAGAGCAGAAATGAAGACTTCTGGATGGTTCAACTCCACAGGCTGCCATTATACTCTACTTGAATGGGCATCCTGGCACCCTGCACACCACCAGATGCATCTCATGCAATCTCTCTGAAGCCACACTCCTTAAAATTATTCACTAACCCTTAAAGAGGAATTGTGCAAGAACCAAGGCTTTTGATTCTTATTATGATTTTAAAAGTAAACTTAGAGCATGTGTAAAAAAGAGTTTGATATAATGCTATTCTCTGCAGGTTGTGTGTTACACAGACAAATAATACACATTGTACAGTGTATGTTATCATTTAATAAGCCGGACAGATTAGAGAGCATAGAGGCCCCTCTCTTTTTACAGATTCCAAAATGGTTGGTGGTCACCGTCAATTGAAGGAAGATCTAATGTTTGTATGTGACAAATTCAAGACTCTCACTTCCAAGAATAGTAGCTAATCACCACCCACATGCTTCTGAAAAAGGAAAGTGTTTATTCCAACCACAACAAAAAGAGAAGTTAAGAAATAATATTTGGTTTACTCGTTTTAAACAGAAAAACAAAACCCAAACAAATAACGACTCCCCACTCCCTACACCTCTAACAAGCCTTGAGAAAGTTGTTCAAACCGCAGATTTATTTCGTCTCTTCAACTTCTGCTCAGTTTGGGATGAGGACATGGTTCACCCTTGAAAGTCCAGGAAACTGAATACACCTCTGCCCTAGAATTGTGTAATGCCTCCAAACTGTTCTCCTGGAGTCTGTTTCCCATCAGCACTGTGAATTTCACAATATGTTTCCAAATGGCTTTCAGATATTTTTATCCCAAACAGTATTCTCCAATGTTGTAAGCCCTTGACTATTCAAGGGAGCTTGGCAAATATAACGTAGGGTCAGTTTCTTCTCAAGTTCTATTATTTTTCAACATAAACTACCAAAAATCTGCATCTGGAGTCTGACTGCCCTCAGGGAATGCTTCTGCAGGTTGCTTTTTCCTAGTCTATTTGTGGAATTTTCACTCACATCACCTTAGGAAAAACCTTAGACTTCATTAGCTAAAACTTCCTAATGTGGTACATATGGAAAAGAAAACTCATGTTCCAGCACCCTGAGCTCGTGAGTGGGAGAGCCGAAATCATCAGTTGTCTTGACTTCCCTGTCCATCATCTCTCTTCATTCCATTGTTGCTCTTCATGACATTAGTGTGACCCCCACATAGGGCTGTCCTCCACTTACCTTCTAGCAAGTGCTATTTCTCCTTGTCCTCCTCTGATTGGATGACTTCAGACCCAGGCAGTGAGACAGACAGCTGTGAAGTCCAATGAATTGGAAAATTCTGTGAATTTACCAGAGTGTATTGCCCACTTAGAGAAAGACAGAGATGAGTGAACTATTACACACACTGGAACCAGAGCACGGGAGTGGGGGTGGTGATGTGTTGTGGGGCTCAGAAAAGAAGACAGCACAGTTGTCAAAAGAGGTTGGGGAAACTTTGAGGAGTAAACCAGAGTCTTGAAGGATGCCGGAAGTTCTCCTAGAGGAAGGGAAACATATGCAAAGGCAGAATCTAAGTGAAGGACAGGAAAGGGAAAGAAATGAAGGGATAACATTTACCAAGTGCCAAAACATTTATTACAACGCATCCAACAGAAGAATACTCCCCCTCTGTGTGGTTGGAAAGCAATGAGCTGGGCAGAGTATTCAAAGTTTACTGAATGGAGGATGGAGAGATGGGTCAGTTGCAAAGAGTTCTGGCTGCCCTTCCAGAGGACCCAAGTTTGATCCCCAGAACCTAAATGTCAGCTCACTCCAGTCTGTAACTCCAATTCCAGGGTATTCAATGCTCTCTTCTGGACTCCGAGAGCATCAGACATCCATGTAGCACACATACATACATGCAGACAAAACACATATGAAAATAATAGAATAATTTTACGACATTTAAAAACCATCACAGAGACAAAGTATGGAGCAGAGACTGAAGGAAAGGCCATCCAGAGACTGCCCCACTGGGGATCCAGCTCATATACAGCCACCAAACCCAGACACTATTACTGATGCCAAGAAGTGCAAGCTGACAGGAACCTGATGTAGCTGTCTCCTGAGAGGCTCTGCCAGAGCATGACAAATACAGAGGCGGATGCTTGCAGCCAACCATTGAACTGTGAATGGGGTCCCCAATGGAGGAGTTAGAGAAAGGATTGAAGGAGCTTAAGGGGTTTGCAACCCCATAAGAACAACAATACCAACCAACCAGAGCTCCCAGGGACTAAACCACCATCCAAACAGTACACATGGAGGGACCCATGGCTCCAGCTGCATATGTAGCAAAGGATGGCCTTGTTGGGCACCAATGGGAGGAGAAGCCTGTGGTCCTGTCAAGGCTGGACCCCCCCAGTGTAGGGGAATGTCAGGGCAGGGAGACAGGAAGGGGTGTGTTGGTGGGTGGAGGAACAACTTCATAGAACTGGGGCAGGGGGTGGTGGAGGGGGAGATGAGAGAGGGGGTTTATGGACAGAAAACCAGGAAAGGGGATAACATTTGAAATGTAAATAAAAAATCCAACAAAATAAAATCATTTAGATTACTGAATATTTAACTCTTTATTTGAAAGGGGGTGGGAGAATATGTGTGGTCACAGTCTGTGTATGTGAGTGTGTAGGTGGTGCCTGTGGAGGCCAGAGGTTGCTGTCTGCTGCCTTCCTCTATTGCTTGCCTTGGACCCTTTTTTTTTTTTTTTTTTTTTGAGACAGGATCTCTTTGAACTTGAAACTCACTGATTCAGCTACCCTGGCTGACCAGCAAACTTCAGTGACCTGCCCATCTCCATTCACCTTGGCCAGGGATTAGGATGGTTTTCTTTTTTTTTTGTTTGTGTGGTTTTTGGGTTTTTGCTGTTGTTTGTTTTTTTGTTTTTGCTTTTGTTTTTACATGATGCTTGATGCCTTGAACTCTGGTCTTCATGCTCACACAGGAAACACTGAGCCATCTCCGTAGCTCAGGGATTGTATTTCTATAGCCACTGTCTAATTGGTTGGCTGTGCCTTAAGAACTTAAGAAAGCCTTTCTCTGTGAACATTTGCATCGGGATAATAAATGGTGTCTAGTGTATGTTCTTGGTTATGTTTGGTCGGAACACCGTTGGAATCAGAACTCACTAAAGAGAACATGCTCCGTGCTTTCGGTGAATCCCCTCAGGCGGCCCTGTAGAAACATCACCTGCCTTTCTCAGCCCAGGAAAAGCCTTTTCTCCTCATCTCAGGCACCTATCTGTAGGAGGTGCTAGCATCCTTTGAGATGCTGCCAGATTAAAAGGCAGCCATTCCCTTTCACTTCATTCTGAGCAGTAAACTGTTTGCCCTGGGATTGTCGGCCACGAATATTTATTTTGTCCTGAGGAAGACTTACTTCTCTGTCACTTTATCCCTTAGCCACTTATCTCTGCCTTGCGTCCCACAAGCCCCACCCTGTTCTTCCTCTTCTCTCCCTTCTACCCTCTCTAAAAGGACTTGTTATGTAGCCTAGGGTAGCCTCAAACTCACAATTGCTCTGTCCCTGCCTCCTGAGTGGCGGAAGTTTGTGTCACTGCACCAGTCTGTTCTTTACATGTGTGTTTTTTATTTCTCCTTAAGATGCTAATTTGTTTCCTTCGCTGGGATATTTTGAAGGTTTTACTTATCTTTTAACAGCATACTGTTTTCACAGTGTAAGTCTGATGTATTTCAGGTTTCTATCCTATCAACAGATCAAAGAGATTGGTGGTTAGATAGACTCGTGGCTTCCCCCCTCCCACCTTAACTCATGTCCTTTTGCATTTCATTCCTTCCTGTTATTTCTTCCTCTCTTTTGTTTTCTATCTTTCAGATTTTCTTTGTCCTTTTCTCTCTGTTTGCTTGGAACTCGTATATTCTTTCTCTTATTCATAGTCCCACTGCATTAATGTACACATTGGGACCTGCCTTGTCGTTACCTTTGAAATGGGTGGCTCTCTCATTTCTGTGTGCCTGCCTGTTTCACCTCGAACCTTTCTTCTTTATCCGATGTAAAACTTATGCTCCCTCTGATCATCCCTTTTCCTGAGAAGAGGGAGGTTTACTTGATATTCGTTTCAGTCTTCACAATTATTTCAGTGAAATATTAGAGCGCCACTACCTGTTCCCCGAGCTTCTCGGGCTCGGGAAGTTTATCGAACACTATTTTTCTCTCACTTTTGTACTAGTGATGGATTTCCTTCTTAGCCAATGAACTGAGACTTATGTACTAAAGTCGTGCACACTGCCCAGCACCCCCTCTCTTGAGTCCCTTACCCAGCGCTCTATTTAGATTCAAATGTCCTTTTGCATAGCTGTCCACCTTCATCCGTGCTTTTTCCCTGCCATTTGTTCTTGCACTGGAGAAACGGAGCATCCGTTTGATTCCCATCCGTCTCTTACTTATTTTTCTCATTAACGTGTGACGTGCCGCCTTTATGTTGGGCGTGGCTTTCATAAACTTCACTTGGCTGTTGCTGTGCATCTTTGCACTAAAGCTTCCGGGTAAACACAGTCTCAGCACACAGTATGATGGTGACTGCCCCTGAGCCGACTTAGCTCTGCTGTCCTACAATTCTACTGCTCCAGTCAATTAGGCCCCTGGGCAAAGTTCATTTTGTCCTTACGAATGGCTGTCTTGATCTTAATGTCTTTCTCCTGCAAACTCTCACCTCTGTTTAAAGGAGACCTTGCCTTGCACTTAACTGAGGATCCTGGTCCTCAGCGTTGGGATGCAGAAGTGTAATTCAACAGCACCTCCCCGTTCACCAACAAAATGCTCTGATGGAAGTGTCCCTTCCCTTATGCCCTTAGGAAAGACCCCCCGATGAACTTTTATTAAGGACCAGTAGCCATATTAGTATTTTTAAATGCCTCCTTCATTTTTAAAGTTTTACATGGATTCGGACCTAGAATTTCCTAGCATGTGCCATGGGAGTTTGATATATTTTGCACCATAATGAAGAATTTTAGAACCATGGCCATTTCCCTGATAAGTGCATTCGATTATGAATCTTCTAGTGTGATTGCTTCACACTTCTGGATGAAAATACACACCTGTTAGCTGTGACTTCTCTAATCAGTAATCAAACCCACTTTATGGCTGTACTTTATTCAATTGCTTAGTGGAGTGTCCCCAAGTCCCCTTTATATTAAACAGCTTACTTTTGAGCTGTTTTCACAGATCGGCAACCCCAAAGGGTTGAAGCTACACATTCAAATCAGACCCTGTCAGCACAGGGGGGGATGACTGAAGCAAGATCAACCAGGTTCTGCTTTTAATCTTTTCTTGCTGTGAGCTGAGAGAAGTGGGATCTTCCCTTCCTTTTTCTTCAAAAGACCTTTTCCCATCATTTTCTCCTCTAGCCCTCCATGTTCTCCTTGTCCCTTGTCAAATGCTTCCAACAAACATGATGATGAAGAAGTGACTTCATCATGGATATCTACACGGAGTGGGCACAAGGATGTCAGGGCAGAGGTGGAGTCGGTCCCAGAATGGAAGCGCTGAAATATGGATGATTTCTGATTTGCTATAATTGGCTGCCTTGGGAGCTGGAGAGGTGGTTCAATGGTTAAGAGCACGGTCTGCTCTTCCAAGGGGCCTGTGTTTGATTCTCAGCAACCACATAGCATTGAGCGACCCTCTGTAACTCCAGTTTCAGGCAATCTGATGCCCTCTGCTAGCCTCTGTGGATAATGCATGCACATGATGTCCATGTCAGCAAAACACATGCATACAATAATTCTTCCTTTAAATTTGCTTTTTTGCTTGAGTTATGTAATGATTATTTCTGTGTAGAATGATTGTATCCTGCACCATTACTTTAAACATTCTTCTAACTTTCTATGAACGTATCACATACTTGACTTCTCTGGCCAATCGTATGCCCACAGCTTGCCCGCCTGGGACGTATAAGCCGGAAGCTTCTCCAGGAGGAATCAGCACGTGCATCCCATGTCCTGATGAAAACCACACCTCTCCACCTGGAAGCACAGCCCCTGAAGACTGCGTGTGCCGAGAGGGATACCAGAGATCTGGCCAGACCTGTGAGGGTAAGCTCCCCACTGCTAATGAATGGGATCTAGAAAGCTGGTCTTGATCTCTGTGATGCTGAATGGTGGTTGTGTCTGTTCACTGGGATTGTCTTTAACATCCCTGGCTTTGGTCACACCTCTTCGGGGGGGGGTGACCATTTGCTTCTATTACATAGCATTTGTTAGCACTAAACACATAAGCACCATGGTTCAGTGACAGGACCTGGGGCCACAGGAGTAATGTGGTTGCAGAAAGCATGAGTTAGTACTTAGAAATGAGGAATGCTACAACTTGGGTAATGAATTTGAATAGCAAATAAACGTATCTTGGCCCTGATGGTGCTCAAATTTATATAATTTTGTTCATAAATATTTCCCATCATGCTGAAAGTAGAAAGTATTTACATAGTATACAGCACGTGGTAGAAGCTGTGTTTTATAGTCTCTATCAATTAGACTGGCTTTTCTACTTTATTTTTGTTTGTTTTTTGTTGTTGTTGTTGTTGTTTTGTTTTGAGATACATTTTATCCTCATAGCCTTGGCAGTCCTAGAACTCACTCTGTAGCCAGGCTGGCCTCAAACTCACAAATCTGCCTGCCTCTGCCCCAGAGTGTGTGCCACCACTCCAGGCTGCGTGTTTCTTCATTGTACCTTACTAAGAGAGAAAGCAGTTAATGATCTATGAAAGTCAAGAATTAAGGACTAGGGTTATAGCTTGGTGGTAGAGCATGTGCTTAGCATACATGAGGAGGTCCTGGGGTCCAGCACCAAAGCTCTGGAAGAAAGCCTAGGAAATCTTGCATTTACCCTTGCCAAAATCAAAATGAAGCTGTTTGAAACTTAAAAAGTAGTGTTCGGCCTATATTACATTTTCATTGTTAGCAAATATCTACCAGGAGTCATATGTAAGAGTTCTTCTTCCAAACACACTGAGAAATCAGATGGATCAAATGGAAAACCATGGGGAATTACAATATATAAAAATAGATGTAGACAGACAGACAGGCAGGCAGACATAGAGACAGACAGACAGCATGCTTTGTTCAATAAACTGAAACAATGCAGTTCCACAGACAAACATCTGACTTTGCTTTTTTTGTTTTTCTCTCCGTGAACCTTAGTTGTCCACTGTCCTACACTGAAACCTCCTGAAAATGGTTTCTTTATACAAAACACTTGCAAAAACCACTTCAATGCTGCCTGTGGGGTCCGATGTCGCCCTGGATTTGACCTCGTGGGAAGCAGTATCCATTTGTGTCAACCCAATGGTTTGTGGTCTGGGACAGAAAGCTTCTGCAGAGGTATGGAGCCTGGCTAGTTTCTGTTGTTTCTTGCAGTCTTGCTTCACATTCAGTATTTAAAGTCTAATGGGCTAGTCAGTCATTTGCTGATTTTCTGATCTCAGAGATCATACTCCTTAGAAGCGAGAGTTGTAGGAAGGTTGAGAATTGCTAAGTTTCACTGACCTCAGCATTACAAACTATGTCATCCATATTCCTTCCATGATGGCTGTCTAGAGCACCAATTCTCAGCCTGTGGGTCATGACTGCTTTAGGGGCCAGATATCAGATATCCTGGCTATCAGAAATTTGCATTGCGATTCATAACAGCAGCAAAATTACAGTTGTGCAGTAACAACAAAAATAATTTTATGGTTGGAGTCACCACAACATGAGGAACCGTATAAAAGGATCAAAGCATTAGGAAGGTAGAGAGGTAAATGGGTGGGTTACTCAACTTACTATACAGGTAACAAGAACGTTAGGTCAGGCCACAAGCTCTGGGATAGTCAGAATTCTACCATGAGACATGAGTCATGCCAGAGCCTTGCGATGGAAGGACCTCAACTCAATCGTCCCCAGCTATAGAAAGTGGAAAATTTATTCTGGTAAGAGCCCAAGGAGCTAAGTCAAGGCAGCAAGAAAGAAGGTGGGAACAGCAGTGGAAGCATGGCTTCCACATCAAAGGCAGAATAGTATCTCAGGTCACTCCTATTTGGCTGTCTCCATTATGAGTTCCTAGTACTTACAACCACACAGACCAACCTCCAAAGGCTTCACAAGGGAAGGAAGAGGCTCCCAAGGGAAGACGAGAGCAAGCCAAGGACTTAAGGATCTCCAACAGCTTGGCCCAAGGCTGCGCTGTATAGTGTACTAGATTTGAGACATAGGTATATGTAAAATTTAATAATTGGTTTTTTTGAAGTTCAAACTTAGTTGAACATCTCAGTGGATTGATTTGTTGTTCATTGCTAAACCTGCAGCCATGCTCTCTCCATGGTCAACAGTCTTTGCTGAAGAGTTAACTTCTCCAAGACTCCATAATTCACCCAGATCTCTAGGCAAAAGATGGTGTCTCCTGGGAACCTGAGCTTCTATATCCACAGGGAAAGCTCATTGATCCGCTGTTTCAAGAGCATTTCAAAGTTCCACAGACGCCCATTGTCTGTGTTTATTGGCCACTGAAATCGAACCCAGTAGAAAACAGGAAGCTGTGCAAATCAGATCTCTGATGTGTATCCTACAAAAAGTCAAGGAGAAACCATGGCCAGAGGGTTGAATAAAATGACTGGCAGGGAAGCTTGGAAAAGTAAACGGGTGAGCCTCAAAGGCAAATGCAATGATAAAGTAAAAGTGGGACTCCGAAGACTTGAGGGGAAGTCTAAGAGCAATGAGATTCCTTAGCACGGGGGTGGGGGTGGGGGGATTTCAAGACTATTCACACAATGAAAACATAGTGGAAACCCAAATTAATAAATTGAAAAATGTAACCTGAGAAATTCCCTTGAAGGTAGAGGATAATTTCAAAGATAAAGAAATTCTGAGGGAAAAAAATGATGTGGCAGAAAAATAACCACTAGAAATATTCCTCTCTTGTTATGAATTCAGAGAGTGAGCAGTAACAGAAGATCAAAGTCTATCACCCCAAGGTGAAATCTTGAAAATAAATATGCACAATGCAAACCTTTGGATCTGCCTTAAAATCAGTTACTGGATGCCAGAAAAAAATATTAAAAACAGACCAATGTCTGGAAATAATCTTAGCAACATAATCTGAATGTCCCCAGAAAAACACAAAATAGCATTGACTTCCTAGTAACAAATAACATTACCTCCAAGAGGCTCCGGTCAGCCCGAGGCTGTTTACTGGACACACAAAATGTCTGAAGAATATATTTCTAGGATTCTGAGAGAAAAAGACTTAGAATATTTGCAGTCTCACAGCCACTGTTGAAGGGTGAGGGTGAAGGAAGGTCATTTTCTGTCAACCGGTAAAAGCCACACATCCTTCCTGAAGCAATTGTTCTGACCACATTTGAAACATTTTCCTTGGAGCCACCAGTTCTAGCAGCTGCCAGCTCCATGGGAAATGTCTACTCCTTCCTGCATAGTGGACAGGGAAGACGATGACATTTTAACTCTCTACCTGTGACTTTACAAAGAAGAGTGGGGCGATCAGTCCACTGTCCCTTCTGAGAAAGGTCCTGACCCTGCCTTCCTGCTTTTTAGAATCTAAACCCAAACCTTCTGTCCTACACTAACAGCCATAAAGGTCCATAGTACCTCTCTGAAAGCTTTGTTTGCACCCCTTGTCTCAGGCCTTTGATCTTTGTCTGCCTAGCCCTCACCCCTTGCCTACCTCTTCAGTCTGAGAGGCGTGACCCTGGAGTGCTCACTACAGCCCCCCATCATTCCAGCCCTAGGCTGTGTCAGGCTCACTCAAGGAAGCATGTGTGTTACTGGGTTAGGGATTTATTTTGGAGGTCAAACCCTATACAATTTGGGAAGGAAATTGAAGTAGAAAGCCCAGAAGATAAGTCGAAGCATCAGAATCCCCCAAGACTCGATCTGAGATCCCAGGCCTGTCAAGCTTCAGAGATGGAAACCACCAGGTACACTCAAACATTCTGTGGAGTCCAAGAAAGCCTTGCCCTCTATGTAGCCATGCCCCTGTGGCTCTGTAGCCAGAAGTGGACATGGGCCACCATGATTGTCTATGAGGATGTAGAGGCAAGTAGGGACAAGATGGAAGGCACTGGGCCTCCATACATTTGTCCATCACTGACCCTGACTACAGTGACCACTGCAACTCTTCTGTCTCCCAAAGCGAGTGTGGGCTTCTCTTCTGAGCAAGCCTGACCTGGGATCACAGTAAGAATTCTGACCGACATATTTCTAGCTTGACCAACCTCTTACATTAGCAGCTACCACAGCCATCTGCACTGCTGATTAACTGTTAGACTGTTAATATACACTGCTAATGTAGACTTAATGTAGAATGTATTCTTTCCTCTCCTCTCTCCCAAGTTATAACTCCAGCAAACGAAAAATTCCAACTCGACAGAGACGCATACTGATAAGCATACATTATACAACAATAGACATATATTCAGAGGTCTGAGTGAACCACCCATTAAAATAAAAAGCTCTCTTTTATGTGACTTCAGTTGCTATTCTGCTTTAGACATTGTGATCGCAAGTGGGAAGATTTGACAAGACCATGGGTTGTCCTAAAATTCCGGCAGCTTCACTACCGAGCCACTGCTTAGATCACCTTTAAGTAGACTTGTCCTGAGTGAAGACTTGGGTCCTTCCTGTCCCACATTGTCAATGCCTTCTGGGCTTACTTGAGATCCAATACAACAAAACGTATACTATATATCATCAAAGCCAAAGAGTATATTTCCTATTTTTGTGTCTGTAAAATCGGGATGCACCTTGAAAGCAGCAGCAAAAAGCAGGTTCACGGGCACAGCTGTGGCTTTAGCAGTGGCTCATACATAACGGTGCGTCTGGGACACGGAGATGTTTTGGTTGGGCACGGCTGGCTTCTGTTCCTGAGGGAGAGGTATGGCGACGTAGTATTTTATAGGTGTGACAAAGGGGCAGAGAGTAACTTTAATTATGTCGTAGTTTTTATAAAAATATACGATGGAGTCAGGAAGGAAACACTAGGGAAAATTCCTTGTCTTTGGACTACACTATCAATATTATGTAACGTTGGCTTCCTTCTTGTGCCTCTTAGTGGAGCACTCATTCCTCTTCATAAAGCACTCACGCTCATTTTTTTTTTAATTTTCTTTGAATTATGTGTCTCATTCTAAACCACAAAGGGAGGCTTTGGTTGTGCCTCGGGGACAGCTAGCTAAAACCCAGCAGCACAGAAAATTAAATCCTGGGATACTAGGTGTTTCCTGAGGAAAAGTTTCAACAGCAAGAAGCCTGTTACCATCAGATGCTCTCTGTTTCCAGTGATAGACAAAAGTCACAAATTGGACATGGACAGGAAATGTATATCAGGAAAAAACAATTCACCTTTAAGACAAGACCCACAGCACGTTTGTAGGCCTGCCGTTCGTTGTCTATGTTATTTAATAGATGGTTCTCTTATAGCACAAGACTGGGCTCCTGTGTCTATCTTCCAGCTTCAGTCGTCTTTCTAAATTACTCATGGTTGTATAACCTGCTCATAATAATTGTATACAGTTTTATGGAGTAGAGTGAGTCAGTACATGTGTACAATGAGGGTCAATTAGGGGAAGCTGCTGTTGTCTAAATTAACCACAGGAACGTCTCTGAAACAAATGCAAATTGAGAAACAAAAACAATTGTGAGCCGAATCTAGTAATTAAATGTCATAATATGAAAACATGTCAATAAACACCCACTCTTGAATGAAGAGTGTAAAAACGTTTAAGAAATAAATAGAAATGACTGCGCTTGATTTGCTTTCCCTGAGGAGCAATAGAAGGTTATTTAAAAGCCAACGTTTGAGAAGCGATACAGCTCGTATCTGTGACGCCAGCTCTAATTTGCCCTGAGCACTCAGGAGAGATGCTACAAATCCAGTTCATCTTGGCTCTGGGAAGCTGGGGTTTGGTTGTTTTGTTTGTTTGTTTGTTTGTTTGTTTGTTTTTGAGTTTTTTTTGAGGTTTTTTTTTTTTAACTGAAGCTAAAAGCAGTTGCCTGGCGTGATTTTCTATTTTATATATCTCAATCATAGAAATTTATCTCGCTTGCCTTTTAAACCAACTCAGCAGTAAGCATGACACTCTGTGTGGTGGTCACATTCGGTGACAGTCCTGTGTGGCAGGCAGAGTATTTTGATAAGCATTTTATTGCTAATTGCCTTCAGCCCAAATTGTCCCAGCCATGGCAAAGGACAGGGTTTCATATTTATCCTCTCACTTAATTCTTGAGTTTCCTCTATGGGGTAATAAATCTGAAACATATTTAATTCACTGACTATTTATGCCCTGTCAACTGATGTAACTTGAATGAGTTCCCACAAAATAAATTCTGCCAGTAACCAGTAGATATATGTATAAGCTTGAATATTTTTGTGAGTTTTCTTACAACCTATTTTCTTACAAACCTATTTTTTAAAAGTTTCGAAATAAACAAATACACAGTCTTGCTATTAAAATAAAACCGGCTCGTGCATAAACGCACAGCGAGAGTCCTCCCAATAGTCTTGTTTTCCAAATGCCATGTTGAGGATCCTCTGGGGACTGCTCTTCTGCCTTGAAGTGCTTCACGGTGCTGTCTGCAGTCCAGCTGAGCATGGCTCTTTCGTAGGGTCTTTTTGTTTGTCCTTTGTTCAGTATCTGTCCCTAAAGAACTGATGAAGGAAATGCTTGGTTGCTGCATTGAAAGAATTCGACTTGTATGTAGCTCCTGGTATCAACGTTCCAAATACCGATGCCTCGAGACCCAAGGGTTTTCTCTCATCTAAAAGGAGGATGGCGTAGACGGCCCAGAGCTGGTGGAAGAACCCCATCGGCACCGGAGACTAAGGCTTCTTTAGTGCTTCTGTGCCGTCATTGTAAGGCATGGCACTTTTCCTACGGTGCTGGTAAATGTGCAGCAGGATGCTGACGTCGCTTCTATGGGGAAAAGGGAGGAGAAAGGGAAGACAGAATAGCACCCCATCAACTGGGAAAAAATCTCACTTAAATTCAGCTGTATCTCGTTGGCGCTTGTTAGCTGCAGTGGAGTTGGGGAACAATGACTGGCACGTTATGAATGCTGGGTTACGCTGGGAAGAATTGGCTGCTGGGTGAGTAATTCACAGGCTCTGCTACAGCACCTGGAAACAAGCTATATCATTATATTAATGCAGATTGACAGTAAGAATGAGGTTTTGCAGGGAGTGTGTGAGAAGAAAGGAGAGAAAACACCGGGAGGATTAGAGTGACTATCAGAAAGTAGGATACTAAACTTAAGGTGGCAGAAAGTGGACAGGTTGGCCCAAGCTGTGACTATTGAAGAGCCCAGGGTGTATCTCGGAGGTCTAAGAGCTGAGTTGATCTTCAGCTTGAAACTTCTATCCTAGAAAAAGAAAAGCACTTCCTTTTGTTGGAACATAGCCTGGAAAGTCACAGCAAAGGCCCAGCGGAGGGCTGGCTGCAGGTACTTCTGTCTAGGAGCCAACGAGGGCGTGTTATATATCTCTTGACACATAAAGACAGAAAATTGTCCTGTTCATAACACAAAGTCGTTATTAAAGTAACAGTTCCACTTCTGTCTATGTTTAGTAAAATGTAACTGTTGACATTTTCTACAGTGAGAACATGTCCCCATCTCCGACAGCCCAAACACGGCCACATCAGCTGCTCCACTGTGGAAATGTCCTACAACACTGTGTGTTTGGTTACCTGCAATGAAGGATACAGATTAGAAGGACACGCTAAGCTTACCTGTCAAGGAAATGCCCAGTGGGATGGCACAGAGCCGCGGTGTGTGGGTAAGTGGCTGGAAGGCGTGAGGTCTGAGCAGGTCATTTGTCCAAGATTCTGCAAAGACCTGGAGCTGAACACGTGCTCTTGAAACATGTGGGTAAGCATGTACCTATACACATGTGCAGTGTTGTAGATGGACACATAAGGATAGATATGTTCATATGTGCATATGGATAAACATGCCCACACACAGTGCTGTAGATGAATATGTGTGGATAAACACGTACATATGCACATAATGCTGTAGATGTATGTGTATAGATAAATATGTTCATATGCACACGCAGTGCTGTAGATGAATACATGTGGATAAGCATATACATACGCACACACAGTGCTGTAGATGCATTGGCAAATACATTTGATACATGTAGACAAATATGTATGTATGCACACACAGTGCTGTAGGTGTATACATATGGATAAATATGTTCATATGCACACACAGTGCTATAGATGAATACGTGTGGACAAACACATACACATGCACACACACAGTGCTGTAGATGCACTCTGAGCCTTGGAACCTTTTACTCCTCTCTCCCCACATGACACTGCAAAACTTCCAATGCCCTCACTGTCGCCGCTCTTTGAGGCATAACTTATACAATGTGCCCAGTGAAAAGCCCCAGCTCCACTGTTAAGAAGATTCCAACCTTCAATTCGGTTTTCCAGCTCACTGAACTTTACAGCTCCAATGGGCAAGGCACACACGCATACAAGCACACACACACGTACACACACATGCACATGCACACGCACACACACATACGCACCCACACCAAGGAGAGCTTGAATGGATTTTCTAGAAAAGCAAAGGCTTTACGATCACTTTATTTGTTGAATGTCATTTCTCCTCATCTTGTGGAAAGGACGTAACTATAAACTAGCAAATTTTAAAATCTTTTTAGGGAAAAAATTAAATCCTGAGTGTTCAATTCCAAGTAAAGACAAGTTGCATGCAAATTTGACAATGATATAATTGTCAAAATAAAAGAAAATGAATGATAAGGGGGGTGAGATGTGGTAGAACTCTAATGGGAAAATATTTTAAATGAATTAATAAAATAGAATTTAAAATGTAAGACAGGGGAGAAGAATGAGCCAAAGGAGTTAGGGGAAAGCACAGAGGAGAGGGAAAGAGCTCTAACGTGAGGGGCTGCGTGACCCTGTGCATGGGAATAAAAAGCAGCTCACACAGCCCAGGGTTTCTAGGGAAGGGCAGATCCTGGAGTGAATTAAAAAGAAATCAGAAATGCAGGCAAGTACTACTCATAAAAACGGGGGAAATATTATCATAGTGGTAATCATCTCTCTGAAACTGCCTGAAGGATCAGGGAGTTGGAAAGTAAGGAGACTTTTTCAAACTAGAAAAAATTAAACTATTTAGAGTATGTGTAAGTGCCTACACACACCTGTACACACACATGTGTGCATGCGTGCACACACACACACACACATGCGCGCACGCGTGCGCGCGCACGAGTGCTTCTGCACATTCTCAGCCATGCCATGACACACATATGGAGGTCAAAGAACATGTTTCAAGGGTTAGTTCTCTCCTTGCCCCTATGGGCCCCAGGAATTGAACTCATGTTGTGAGGCTTGGTGGCAAGTGCCTTTATCTGATGAGCATCCCACTGACATCCTTCAAACTTTGGGGACAAAACCCAATAATTCTCAAGCCATGTAATTTGGTGTAGAAAGCTATCTAATTCATATTATCATTTTGCTCCCAACCTAGTAACTACTAACAATAACAACAAAACCCCGGAACCATAAACTAACTAGATATATAGAACTACTAACAAATATAAAAACAACCTACATCCAGAATGTTCTACCAAAACAAGGAGATTTTATCCTAGAACTCTAGTAAGGGTTTAAAATGGGGAAATATATCAGCATAACTCACTGCTTCATTACAGCAAATAGGAAAAAAGTCATGTGGTTGTTTAGTATAAGAGAAGAAGTGTACTCCATTTTAAGCACATTTTAAACAGAATCATAATTAAAGAGGTAGCTTACTAGCTAAGAGCACTCACTGCTCTTCAGATGTTCCAAGATCAATTCCCAGCACCCACGTGGAGGGTTATAATAGTCTGTAATTCCAGTTCCGGGGGATCTGATGTCCTCTCTGACCTCTGCGGGCACCACACCGTGCACATAGTGAGCACACGATGTCCGCCATAAACCTGCGACTATTAGGATGATTCTAAACAGACAGTGTTATAGAAACTGGGGGGAAAGAGAAGACTGAGATCAACCGCCCTGCTTCCTATCAACCCTAACAATGAACCACAAGATTGGGGGCACTGATACCCAATCTCTTCATTACTGGTGGATTGCTAAAAAGTAAAATTAATCTACCCCAAATACTGAGAGTTCATCCGAGTCGTAAGAGTAGCCATTAAGCAGCCAGTATTTATATTATGAGAATTAGGAGAGACGGTGAAGGTCACATTCACAAGATTGGTTTAAATGAGCTGGGAGTACAGTTCAGTGCTTACCTAGCAGGCATGGAGTCCAGGGTCCATCTCCCTGCACCTTATGAAAATGAACACTGCAGCACACATCTATAATTTTAAAAGCTTGGGAAGTAGAGGCAGGACAACCATAAGTTCAAAGTCATCCTTGGTTATTTAGCAAATTCAAGAACCTCCTGGATTTTTGAGTCACTGTTTCAAAGGACAAAACAAATAAAAACCTACAAAATACGCATATGTATTCATTTATAGTATATACACATATATGCGTTTATGTATGCATACACAAAATGCAGCCTTATTCCATAGCCTAAGTGGGGTTTATCTTTTGTGCCCCCCCTTTTAAAGTTAGAGAGTTCTTTCAGGGTTTTTCTAGAAAGTTATACAGTCAAAAATCACTAGGATAAGCACGAAAAAGAAGAGCAAAGGGTATAGTAAATAAAAGTTGATCTCCTTGATTTTAAATACATGCTAAAACTGCAAAACAATGAGATAATGTGAAGATTGCAGACATCTCAAGGGGCAACATAGCTCATGAAACTTACAGAGTTCATGTGTTACTAAGAAAACATCACAGATCAGTTAAGGACAAAAGATGTATTCAAGAGATCGCACAAGAAAATCTGTTAACTCTTTGGGGAGAAAAAATGAAAATTTTCCTTTTTTAAATTTAATTTTCTTTACTTATTCACTTTCCATCCTCCTCCCTGCCCCCTCCCAGCCACTCCCTTCCCACAATCTTTCTCCCTTTCTCCTCTGAGTGGATGGGAGACCCCTGGGTATCCCCGACCCATGACAATTTTCTTATTTCTCTAATTCACATCAATCGCTGGAGTAAATTCTTTTAAACATTAAAATATTCAGTAAAATAAATAAATAAAGCCACTAAAACATAAAAGGAAATCTGTTCCTATGTGTAAGTGAACACTAGCCAATTTCAGAATTTATTGAGCATAAAAGAAATAGGTATTGAAATATTAGGAAGGCAGACATCAGTATATTAGATGAGATAAAATTAAAAGCTATATTCACTTAAGTACAATGAGTAAGCAATAACAAAGAGGATAAAAATTCAACGATTCTCAGAGTCAACAGTGAACTGCGTTACATTGTGGAGGGTGGACCCTAACAAGGAACATCGAACTTTGAATATTCATTGCACTGGAACCAGCAATTTTACTGTGCTTTTCCTTCTGATCATAGCAGACAAGGAAGGATACTAGAGTAGGTCCACAAAGCTTACCCTGTTCAAACACAGAGATAAACTAGTTCCTTGGGAAAGAAGGCTTTCACTGTTCCAGAATGGATTGAGAGAAATCAAGTCAAGGAGGCGTGTGATAAGGCGTTTGCTGATAGTCTGCGTAGGAGCAGGCGTGTTCGGCCACTGTCTGCTGGGTGACAGGATACTTATTGCCGGGTTCCATG
This sequence comes from Rattus rattus, assembly GCF_011064425.1. Classification (NCBI taxonomy): domain Eukaryota; kingdom Metazoa; phylum Chordata; class Mammalia; order Rodentia; family Muridae; genus Rattus; species Rattus rattus. The sequence continues at coordinate 93,420,759 of NC_046154.1, forward strand.
TATGCTCAGTTCTTTTGTTTGTAGTAGAGAATAGCAATACTTCTTCCCTATATGGGATTAAGTCAACACAAGCAAGCTCTGACAGCAAGGCGCTGCCACAGTAGGTACGGAACAAATGCTGACTTGTATTATGTGAAGAGGAGGAGAGACACTGTAAATAATAGCTTCCTAGAATCTCCACTATAATAAATTTCTATACATATACACACATGCACACACATACTATACATATACACACATGCACATACACATACTATACATATATACACATGCACACACATACTATTCATATACACACATGCACACACACATACTCTACATATATATACACACATGCACACACACACACACACACACACACACACACACACGGACTCCTAGCCTTGATTTACCACCTCTGTTTTCAGTGTACCTAACCCACCTGCTAGTCTTTGTGCTGAAGATAATAAGAGGGGTCAAGGCCCCCGTTGTAACACAGCCGTCTGTAGGAAGAGGTGAAGACTTTTCTCAAATACACTCATTTAATGAGAGGACCCAAAAGCTGATAAAAAAATAAAATCAGTTGCTGAAGACATCACTGAATCGATGAAAGATGGAGTCAAGTTTATCCTTCAAAAGCATAACTTATACCACCAATAGCAACTGAAGTTTCTAGAAGCAGATGATAAAAGTCACAATCAGTGAAATGCTAGAGACTTTAAGGTTTTGATACAGTAGTGAAATAGCAAAAGATGGTCTGGGGACATAGCTCAATCCATAGAGCGCTTGTTCACCCCATAGGAAACCTGGGGTTCGATCCCACATAAAACCAGGGGTAGCTGTTCACACCTTCAATCCGACCTCTCAGGAGGTTGGAAGCAGGAGGATGAGAAGTTCAGGGTCATTCTTGGCTGCATGGCAATTTGAGGCCAGCCTGGGCTATAGTTAAAGAGAGATAACCAAAGATGTCGTCTCATACTTGTGTAGTATATCACACACAAGCGTTTAGAGGTGGGCTACGTCAATCTAACATAGCAAGGTTACATTTGTGTGTGAGGTAAAGAGAATCTGTGTCCTTTCTAATTTGTGGAACCTGAGTAACATGGCTGTCATTTCTCTGAAACAGAACGCCACTGTGGCACTTTCCAGAAGCCCAAGGGCGTCATCATTTCTCCACCCAGCTGCGGCAAGCAGCTGGCCAAGCCTGGGATGGTCTGTCAGCTGAGCTGCCGCCAGGGGTACATTTTATCTGGGATCCGAGAAGTGAGATGCACCACATCTGGGAAGTGGAGTGCCAGAGTTCAGACAGCTGTGTGCAAAGGTAGGTCCTGCGTGAGGCAGGAGAAAAACCGAATTCCTGGACGCTGGCATGTGAGCGATGGGTAGGGCTGCCCCTCTGTGGGTCATGCTGCAAACCTACCGTTACATGAGAGGTAAAAGCTATGTGTGAATCAGAAAGACTCTGGTTCAAACAAGTGACTTTACAACAATCCAGTCAGGAGAGAAGGACAGAAGAAATTGAAATTCAAAGATGACACAAGTGCTGGAATCCGCTGAGAGCTCCCATTGGGAGATGGAGGCCTTTGAAGAAAGTCTGATGTATATAATGCAGGGGGCAGGAGGGGCCCAAAGGAACGAGAGCTGTGCGCCTTTGAAGCCTGTTAGAGTGTCATTTACCCCACAGCAAGAACAAACCGTGGTAATGACAGTGTTAAAAACAAGAAAGAGTCCTAAGAAATAAAAATAGTGTAAAAATAGTCCTGAGGAAAAAGTGTGTGTGTGTGTGCGAGTGCATGTGTGTGTGAGTGTGTGCAGGTGCGTGTGTGCATGTGTGCGTGTGTGCATGCGTGTGTGAGTGTGTGCAGGTGCATGTGTGCATTTGGATGTGTGCATGTGTACATTCGTGTGTGTGTGTGTGTGTGTGTGTGTGTGTGTGTGTGTGTGTGTGTGTTCCAGAAGATGAGGGAAATATAAGCATAAGAACCAGAACGGATATTGTTGAAATGTCGCTAATCTGGAGTGTCAAACTGAGGATCCCTTTGGAATAAACAGGTAATAAATAAGAAACCTGAGTACCTCAGCTGATTGAACCCAAGAGGCTGAAGTTAAGAGATGTGAATGAAATCAAGAGAGCACATATGTATCTCACAGACCCAGAAGTTGAGGGGGAAAGGGGTCCAGATGTAGAAAAGTGTTCCTAAGAGATCTTTAGTCCCCCGAGTAGCTTCTGAGCGCTGGGCTGACAGGCTGAAATTTCCCTGAGAGCTATTTCTAAGTTGCAGAGTTAATGAGGAAAACTCAAGTTTCTAGAGAAGAAGAAACTGTACCAAAGAACATGAGTCGGATTCACATCGCAACCAAGCCTCAGGAGATGGAGAGAAAACAAGCGTGAAAAAAATCAAATCCAACTCACTGATTAGTGAACAATGAATGAGAACTGCAATCGCTTTTCAAAAAAGAATTAACTGCTGTGCATCTTCCTAGGGAAAACTAGACATTGAATCCAATTCTAGAGAAACAATAAGATGAGATACACTATAGGCAATTCAGATACAACCACCTGGGAAATTTAGTAGACCTCATTTGACACCATTTAGAAGTAGAAGATGCATTCTAACCCACGACAAGAACTTGACTTTACTATGTGGCGCAGTACGATGCTAGCAAGCTCAAGTCAGCATTTGTAGTGTGTAAAGTGTTTCCACTGTAATGAGCCTCATTAGTTTTAATTTGCTGCTTGTTTAATAGCACATTCTGGGACTGCTAATTAATTCTGATTGATAGCCCCATTTTCAAGGGTAGTTTCTGCCCCAGTCAGCCTCCATTTTCCTCCATTTATTCATCTGTTTCATTAAATAAAATATTGACCAGGTCCCCACTGTCTGCTAGGCACTAAATAAAACAACAGGGTGAGAAATATGCTTTTTCTTCAACTAAATGGGGGGGTCTGTTTCACAATGGCATGCCACATTTTGTGGTTGGGAAGTACAGAGACTACGAAGTCTCTGGGAGTGAGCATGCCAAGTGTTTTGGGAGAGCCAGGAGCAGCTTTTGAGCTTAGTGTGAAAAGACTTGTAGTGCTCTTGAGGTATCGGGGAAGAAGGCATTAAGGCAGGCCAAGAAAAGAATCTGGGCAAAGGCCCAAGTACAGGGCAGACTGTAGAGAGTGCTTCATGGGCTACACAGCAAGGCCAGTCCAGAAAGGAGCCCCTAAGTCACACAAGATAAACCACACAAAATAGCCATGTGGTCTGCATTAAATGGTAATCAGCATATTAAAATAATAAAGTATTAATATGGCCAGATTTTTTACCACCTTTTAAAAATAAATGTATGTGTCAGGATGTTTCATTGAGTTATGGTTTTTTTCTGGGTCAGACGTGGAGGCTCCACAAATCAGCTGTCCAAATGACATCGAGGCAAAGACTGAGGGACAGCAGGACTCTGCTAATGTCACTTGGCAAGTCCCAACAGCTAAAGACAACTCTGGTGAAAAGGTAAGTCTGGCCTGAACATCCCCATCCTTCCCAAATGGATTCTAAATGAACTACATGAGAGAGGCAGAAATTCTACTATACCCTAACAATGAGGTGGAAATATATACTACACCCATAACTGCTAATGCCTCATCTGGAGACAACAACCAGCATTGAGTTTTTAAGTAGAAATGTCAGATAAGAATCTGACAGAAGGGCTGGAGAGATGGCTCAGTGGTTAAGAGCACTGACTGCTCTTCCAGAGGTCCTGAGTTCAAATCCCAGCAACTACATGGTGGCTCACAACCATCTGTAATGGGATCCGATGCCCTCTTCTGGTGTGCATGAAGACAGCGACAGTGTACTCACATAAAATAAATAAAATCTTTATAAAAAAAAAAGAATTTGACAGAAACATCTTGTTTCATAAGTTTGTTGTATTTCCACTAAGGTCTCATCATTGATGAGTTTTCATCCCTTGGGTAGTTCTGAAAAAAAAAAAAACTAGGAAAAGAAAGATGTGGAACCAACCTTGATTCCTAGTCCTGAAGCTGTCTTTTAGATGATAAACTCCAAAGGAATGCATTTTAACCAAATCTGAAGGATGTGATATGAGTATGTTTTCCAGAATCCAGCCTTACTCAGTATTTTAACATTACATGTACTCTAGTAGCTTCCCATCAGCTGGTAGGGAAAAGCTTAATTTAGGAATTAGGAATGTGGTTTCCTGTGTCCAGATGTAAGAAGATATCATTAAGCAGCATTTGCTTCCACGGCTGAGTATAAAAATAAGTGTAAGCTCTTCCAGGCAAACCAATAATAATTGTTCTGATAATTGTGTTGAATAGATTTATATTCAAAGTAGCTTTTAAAATTCTGACCTCCAGGACTAAACATAAGGAGGTGTCCTCAGGCACACTATGAATACTTTTTATTCAACACACAAACATGTGCATCCTCATCAATGTGGAGCATTAGGAAGCGCAGAGAGGGAGATGCATTTTAGGATCTGATGAGACAATGCAGCAAGTGTAGCATCTTTGTGTACAGGGATGCAGAAATCATATGTCCATTAGTCTCTGAGATAAGATAGCCCAGCAGCATCAATAGGAAGCAGGAAGCATGTCTTTATTTCCCCCTCCTAATCTTAGGCAGGGTCTCAAAGGCCGGACCAATACCGCTTTGTCTTTTATTCCCTATTGCCTAGAGAACCAACAATGAGGTTTTTCAGTGTTGCCTTTGTTTTTCTCAATCACTTCTCACATTCTTACACTCAACTCATGAAGTTGAGTCCAAATCCCATTGCCTGACTCTTGACTCCCAACCCAGTCACCATCACCCTGTCAGATAGTTCAACTCCTGCAACAAAAGCTAACAGGAAAAATATGAGGAATTTGCTGTGATAGTGCACCCCTGGGAATGTGTAGTCATTTTTAGAAAAGCTCTGTAAATGAGAAGAATGGATCCAGGGAAGCAGGATACTCCATGAAAGCAATACCTATCGTGGCTTATAGGATCCTGTGCATAGAAGACCAAATACATGCCTAGGAATCTATGGCTCATTAGCTCAACGAATGCTTTAATGTCTTAGTTAGGGTTTCCATTGCTACAAAGAGACCATGACCAAGGCAACTCTCATAAAAGACAACATTTAATCGGGGCTGGCTTACAGGCTCGGAGGTTCATTCCATTATCATCAAGGTGGGAGCATGGCAGCATCCAGGCAGACATGGCACAAGAGGAGCTGAGAGTTCTGCATCTTGTTCTGAAGGCCAACAGGAGAACACTGGCATCCTCAGGCAGCTAGGAGGAAGCTCTCTCAAAGCCCACCCCCACAGTGACATACTTCCTTCAAGAAGGCCACACCTACTCCAAGCAGGCCACACTTTCTAAGAGTGCCACTCCTTGAACCAAGGATACTGAAACTACCACATTCCACTCCCTGGGTCAAGCATATTCAAACTGCCATACTCGTATTAAGGAATGTAGACATTGTGTCAAAGAAAGGCCTCCCGACATTAGAGCAGACTCAATGGTAGTAAAATGGCACCATGAACATGTAGTCTCAACATTGCCATCATACAGACTGTGAGGTCACTACATTTAGCCCATCTGGATGAATCAGGATAATCTTTTCATTTTATAATTCTTAATTCAGTCATATCATCTAAATGCCTTTTGCTATATAAGGTAACGCTCACAAGTTCAAGAGAAGACCTGGATGTCTTTTGAGCTACCACAAAGGAGAAGAATGCAAATTTGCCTAAAAGAGGGGAAATAGAAATGGAAGGACCCATTTGTGGACCAAGAGGTTGGATATACATGAAAAGCTATTGTTTGTGGCCCGTGGTCAGACTCAAAGCAGAGTTGGAGGGGTCTTCCAGAAAAAGGGGGAGAGAGAGAGAGAGACAGAGAGAGAGAGAGAGAGAGAGAGAGAGAGAGAGAGAGAGAGAGAGAGAGATTCTGGAAGTTTGAAGAAAAAGAGGAGAGGGCCAACTAGAGAAATAGAGCGGGATTATTGGACACTGTTGAGAGATGGTTTGAGATTAGTGATCATTCATTAGAGCAAGATTGATCTCCACACTAATATCTTCAGAACCAGGAGGATTTTTTTGGAACAGGCATAATGAAGCAGGCGAGGTAGTTTTTCTGTAATATAGAATAGTAAAAAAAAAAAAAAAAAAAAGAGCAAGGTAAAGCAATTTCAGAGCTTACTGTAACAATGCCCAACAAACACGAACTCAAGGGGGATAAAAGAAAGAACAACCCAGGTTTCTGGGAGGAGCTTTTTCTAGACTGTTGCCTTTCCTCTGATCATCCCTTAGGGCAATTCAAAATGGGAGGTTTATTGGTGGGAAAATAGGATGCTAAATTATAGGTATAATGTGATAAAAAAAAAAACCCTCTAATTGTATGACTCAACTTGAACAAACTCAAGTGGGAAAAATATCAATAAAAAGAATAACTGGTTTTTCCCAGTCTTAGACTTGGTTACTTTGGGATATGAAAACAACTTCTTTCTGTAATTAAAATCCACTTGCAAGGATTAAAAAGAAGAATCTTGCTATCGAAATAAAAATTTGAATCTTATATGCACTTCAAAGCTTTGTCCTGTTATATAGCCCAGAGCTGGCCCAAGGGATAGAGAAATCAGCACGGTGAATGCTCTTTCATTTATTCTGTACCCACACCCAACTCCTCCTTGGGCTTCCCTAGAGTCAGAGTTGGTAACGTCAGTAGAATCACGACCACCGCAACAGTGTCTTTGTCCTCCAGCACCAGTGAATGTTCCATTCTAAAGCAAAAGAATTCTACAGATGTTATTAAAGAATAGATTTTGAGGTAGGAAGACTATCATTTGTTATCTAAGTGAGCCTTGCTCAAAAGCCATGGCCCTTAGGAAAGGAGCACCAGCCCCAGCTCTGGTTGGAGAGTTCTGATGGCAAAGGAGCTAGAGATGTGGGTGGGAGTGAGAAGGGCTCTAAGGGCATCGCTGGCTTAAGAAGCTGGAGGAAGGATCCATTCTGTACACTCCTATGCTATGGCCTTTATGTGAGAAAAGTGAAGAACCAGACGGACTTCTGCTAACACCTACTGGGGTTTAACTAGTTCCGCTCCCCCATTCACTGAGAGTCTGGGTGTTGGGGAACCACTAGAGTATGGGCAACCATCAATGACTATAGCCCTGAAAACAATGATTTCCTGTCTCCCAGCAGCCCTCAACTACCATCACTCCCAAGCAGGAGCCACTCTTTCAATCCCCTCGCAGACCTAGGAAAGATGCTAAGCTTTTGAGTCTCTTAATTGGTTAAAAAAAAATACCATCAAATACATACAAATCCTTATCAAATCACCTCATAAAGTGCTCTCTAAGCTTATTTGAAATACTTTAGAATTCTAGTGAAAATCAATGTATTTTACTATATAATATTTTTACCCGTGTGTCATTTCTTTGTTTTAAAATTTTTTAAAAATTTTATGTATCTGAGTACACTGTAGCTGTCTTCAGACACACCAGAAGGGGGCATCAGATCCCATTACAGATGGTTGTGAGCCACCATGTGGTTGCTGGGAATCGAACTCAGGTCCTCTGGAAGAGCAGTCAGTGCTCTTAATCACTGAGTCATCTCTCCGGCCCCTCATTTAACTTCTTAATGTAACAAACTGGGAAAAAAAACTTTAGACAGGTTATGAAGCTTATTATATAACATGCTAATATAGTTTTATTACTTCACAATTTCTAAGCTAATGGGGAAGAAAGAATCTATTGTAATATTATGGAAAGACGAGAATGTAATCTTTGCTGAACACTGAGAGACTTGGGTTGGGATATTGAACAGCATTGGAGAGCTTTGTGTAGCATGTATGAGACCCAAGTTTTCATCCACAGCACCACACGAATATCCCAAAATAAAAACATGACTAAAACTCGGGCCTGCACCAAACTTTTCACTTAACACAGTTAAAGGTATTTAATACAGGGCTGAGAACTCTGACACCATAGTCCCAGACAGAGGGGATGCAGACTGTTACTATGCTGTAGGAAAGAACATTTTATCACCTATCGGTAAAATACTGATAGGCTGGGGTCAAGTCGATAGTGCAAGGAAATAGTAAAAACATGTTTTAAATGGTATACAAAACTGTTTGCAAGAGTGACACTCAGAACCAAACTGAAAGGTCTTCAGCATATTCTCTGAAAGAAATAATATTTGTGTGCAGAACATGACAGAAGCACTTAAAAGTTGTTCTACGCTCTGAAGGCCGTGCAAGAGTATGAAAGCATTCTACTGTATTATGCTAAAAATCTAAGAAATAATATGTATGCTCCCTCTATAAACAGTGAATGAGCAGTCTCAAAAATCACCACGAGGACTTGCTTCCTCCCCTTTTTCCCTGTATGAAATGCCGTATCACCTTATTCATTTAGTGACCATATATAAATGAGAGGATGATGTACTACTGACATTATTAAATATTACTTGTCTCCATAAGGTGTCAGTCCATGTCCATCCAGCCTTCAGCCCACCTTACCTCTTCCCAATTGGAGAAGTGGCCATCACCTACACGGCAACCGACTCATCCGGTAACCAAGCCAGCTGCACTTTCTACATTAAGGTTATAGGTAAGTCTCCAAATCATGTAGTTTGTTTAGAAAGACAATCCTTTATATCGATCGCTGTCTGCGGCCCAGGTTCTTCCTCCTGGCATTGAAACCCTCATACCTCGCTCTCAGAGCCCTCCATATCTTTAACTGTCACCCTCTCTATTTCTGCCCAGATAAGCTCTTTGGAAAGTTCCAGATGGCTGGTACCTCTTTTTATTTACCTGCCATTTATTCTCAAAGTCATTTAAGACTAGACTCTGTGCCTTCTGCTCCTATAATATCATTGCCATCAAGGTCACCAACAATCTGTTGTGACTCTCAACTGCCATTCCTATGATCCCCTCCTAGACCCACGACTGAATATTGACCACCTGAGTCTCTTAATGATTTACTTAAGGTCCCATCAAATACATAAGCTGCTTATCGAATCACCTCATAACGAGCTCTCTGAGCTTAATTAAGCTTTTTAAAAACTCGAATGGAAAACAAGTAGATGTTACTATGTAAGCGTTTTCACTCGGGTATAATTTAACTTCTTAACCTAACGCAAGTATCACACTTGAAAAAAGTACTTTACATAATGTTTATTTTATAGCATGCTGTGGTATACAGCATTTTTTTCTGAAAGGAATCATACTTCATACTTCATATGATGGGGCCATTTAAAAGTTATCCTAAGTTCTGAAGGTCAAGTGTGCTCTCATTTTTTCATTCCTCTCTTACACAGTCTTTCCTCTGGGCTTATTTTCTTAGCCATCCCTTTCTTCCCTACCTCTTTTTCTCCCCTGGCTTCTCTGCCACCAGTCTGCGTTGGGCACTAACTCCCATCTTGCCTTTTCCTCCTTTGTTTCTTCATTACTTCTCAGACATTGATGAGCGCCCAAGCTTCCGGCCTTAGACCTCTACTCTTTCTCTGTGGTTTTCCTGTGTGGTTCTGTTGACTGACAACCCACACCTGTCTGTCTCCAGCTTGGATCTCTTTTCTGAAACCCAAACCTATGATTAATTAAATTAAATTAAAACTATGATTTAATTAAAGTAGTAAACCTCATCTAGGATGTGGCATGGTGACTCATGCCTGTAGTCCCAGCTCTAGGGAGGCTAAGACATAAGGATCATTCATGTAGCCTGGAATTCATAGCAAGTTCCAGGTTAGCCCAGGCTAGCCCGAGCTACCAGAGGAGCTTTGTCTAAAAGGAAAGACAAAAGGTTTTCCCACATGGATGTGCCACAGTCATCTCAGACCCAACTAATAGATGCCCAGCCCAGAAAAGTCAATGGCAGAGCTACAGAGCAAAATCCAGGAAGCTATCCTTGGCTCTTTCTCCTCAATCACCAAACCCAGTAAGTTATCAAATTCCATACAGTTCACCTACCTAATCTCTCCAGTCTCTCCATCGTCACAACCACTAAACTGACCCTCTGCCTCCACTGGTTCATCCAAAAGGACAGTGACGATCTGCTCCTCTATTAAGTGACCGTGGAGTTTTTAATAAGACATATAAATCACTTGAATCAAAGCCTGATACACATTATCTTTGTAAAAGCTAGATAACAACATATTCAATGTTTATTTTTATATGTATAGTGTATGAGTGTTTTGACTATATATATTTAATGTACAGTCATATCCCAGGAGGTTATGAAAGGACATCATATCTCCTAGAATTTAAGTTAAAGACGATTGAAAACCACCACGTGGGTGCTGGAGGGAAAACCTGGGACATCCGTAAGAGCAGCAAGTGTTCTTAACTGCTGACCCATCTCTCCAGCCCCTACATTTTGCTCTGGCTGTTATAGATCTATTTCCATTGCATTTAACTTAGGTATACTCAATTCATTTTATTGTATGAGGTTTACACAGCTCCTTAAAGTAAGGAATGTATCTCACACTGGCCTGACAGCCTGAGTTATAAGTTTAGATTAACATGGGACTCCAGTAAAATCTAATCAGCCTAACTCCTTTTCCAGTATTTAGCTTTCTAGCTGTTTTGTCCACGTTGTGTTAAATGCAGGCTTTACCTGCATGAAAAACAGATCTTTTTATCTGGTTTTATGACTTCAAATATGAAAGTGTGGCTTAAGAGTTTGCCAAGTATGTCTTTTATAAGAAGAGTTGGGATGATGAAGTAGAAAATGTGTACTTGTGTGCCTAGCTAGACATTAGCTGAATTTCCAAACTGGTAAAGAGAAAGTAGAGAGGGACACGGGAGGCAGATAACGGGTGATGGAGACAGGAAACACCCCCAAGTCTATATATTTCTCCTTGTCTCCGTGGTGCGGATGGGTAAGGGAGGCTGGTGCTGGCCTTCAGGACGGCTGCCTGCCTACAACAAACAGCGATTGATTAAGTTCCAGTCAGCTCCTGTACCCACGATTAACTTTTCAGATGTTCAGCTAAACCAGATAAGCTTAGATGACGTTGGAATGCTGGTTTGTTGTTTGGTTGGGGGTAAATAACGACTGCTTTCAGGTTAACCGTGAGCTGACTGATTCAGTGTTCTCGAAGAGCACTGGCCTGCCAGAAGCACTTCTCCTTCTGTTGCTTTATTTAAGCTCCTTGTTTTGAGCACCTGCTGGGGGCCAGGAGTTATGTTATTCAGTGGAGAAGGGACTCCATTTTACAGAGCTAGCCATCTAGGGTAGCACTAAGCCCAAGTTATTATACTCATAAAATGTCAAGTGAGTAAGAAAGACAGAGACTGGGCATTTACTCATAAAACCTAGGTTAAAATGGAAATACGTGTGTTCTCAGGGGTATACCTCAGTTTCAAGATGTGCTTTCATGAACAGACCCAAATGTCTTGGCCTTGGTTCAGTGACTACAAGTTATTAACTTAATGACTTCAAGCAAGTTCCTTAAGTTTGTCTGGTCTATGTCCTCACATAAAAAAAAAATTAAAATAGTAATTTGTACTTCATCCTTCAGACTTCAAAGGTGTATAATTAAGAACACTTTGAATATGTAAAATCTATAATGAGATTGAAATCCCTTCCTGAGTTATTTCTTTACTATCCTTTACTGATATGTACACATCAGTATATATTTATATATACACATATATGTATTGTACAACATATATAATATATAATACATATCGTATATACATACATATATATCAGTATATATATTTTTATGACATTCAACCAGTACTTTAAAACATGGCTTTCCCATTCCATCTCAAAACCAACTACTCTAAGCACACTTCTGTTATGATAAAATGCCCTGACATTTTCCAAAAGCAAAGGATTTATTTGGAGTACAATTCCAAGTTGCAGTTGATCACTCAGGGGAAGTTGAGGCAGGAACTCAAAGCCACTACTCACATCACCTCTACAGTCCAGAGCAAAGAGAAACAAATGCATCCATGCTGCATGGTTGCTTGCTCATGCCCCGCTAGATTTCTTAACTATTACACAGTTCAGGACCCTTGCCTAGGGAATGACACCTCCTATAGTTATGCCAAGTCTCCCCGCCCCAATCAGCAGTCAACACAGTTTCCCAAAGTCCTTCCCACAGATCACCAGGATCCTTCAGTCGAGACTCCTTACTCAAATGATTCTAGGTTGTGTCAAGGCAACGGTTAAAACTCACCAGCATGCCACCCGTCAATCTGAATTCTAGTGCTCAATAAATTCATCAAAGTTGAAGGTCACAGCCCAGGACCCAATCCAGGCTTGGCCACATATCCTCGATAACTGGTGAGTCAGATAAATACTGCAAAACTTAAAAAAATAGATGCATTCATTGCGGCTACATTGGGAAGAGGGATGAAGAGATCCGCAAACCCCCAAGTCTTCTGAAGTGGGGTTAAAACTTAAGTACAGACCAAGGATCTGACCATCTATACAGTTCACCTCAATGCCTGTCCCCCCCACCACTGACCATCATTGTCTGGGCTTCAGTCTCATCCTGTAAGGCGGTCTAACAAATTTCTAGAAGACAAAGTCCACCCTGGCCAGTGCCTTTTCCTTCTCCCAGTATGAGATTACCCAGGATCATATGGGGTCCTTTGTTCCAATAATCTGGGAGTCAGACTGGTAGTCTCAGTGTCTCCTGATGCTTTAAAGAGCAGGCATGACTTTTTTGTCTGATTCCATGTTCTGCAGACGTCGAGCCTCCTGTCATAGACTGGTGCCGATCTCCACCTCCAATCCAGGTTGTAGAGAAGGAGCACCCTGCCAGTTGGGACGAGCCTCAGTTCTCAGACAACTCCGGTGAGCACAAACAGATCTTGACATAGGCCAGGTGACCCCAGCCAGGTTTTACTCTTAAAAGTTCCTTCGAATGGCAAAAGAAGTGAAAGAAATAACAGCTAAGAAGAGTGAGAAATGGCGCCAGGTGGTGCGTTTCAATGCGAGTATAATTTAACGTGGGCGTCTGGCTCAGCCATGGGGATTTCACTCCCTTCAGTATTCACTGGGCATTTATTAAACTGTTGCTAGGTTTTGAACTTGTAGGTTGTGATGAGTTTACTAAATTGAGCCTATGATGCCCTGAAAAGATAAGAATTTCTACTGGCATCCCCGTCCAATTCTGTGTATTTGCACTTGTTCCCAAATGTTAGTTGAATGGGTTACAAAAGGTCATAGGAAGGTGGGGGGCGGGGACCCGAGCAAATGTAACTGGAGTCCATTTTTAAAACATTCCCTAAAACAACAGGGGAAGCAAACCGATTTCTTAAACCACCAAGCTTTCACCCAGCAGACTGAGTCAAAGACAGATAGTTTGTTTAACAAAATTCCCTAATTGAATAGGATTTTTGAGTCTATTTTTTCTGTGCTATGGCCTAAATGTTGAATCTTCTGTTCTCTAGTAGTAGACAAATCACACTGAGTGGGTTGCTCAGCCGGTTTGCATAAATAGAAAATGGAAGCACATCAGATGGAAGGCTAATGATCTAACTGCAGAGCGATGGACTCACACCCCTTCTTCCCTCCCTAGGGGCTGAACTGGTCATTACCAGCAGTCACACACAAGGCGACCTGTTTCCTCATGGGGAAACGGTGGTGTGGTATACAGCCACCGACCCCTCAGGCAACAACAGAACCTGCGACATCCACATTGTCATAAAAGGTACTCTCTTCACCAGACTCTCCCCCAGTCTAGCTAACATTTGATGTACATGATCACTGCAGTCCTCTGTTTTATGGGGGAAGATGATAAGTGCTGAATTTTCAAGATGAAATGCTGGCAGGTTGTAAGTTTCCTGTTGTCATCCTTGACCATGTGACAGATTGTCTATGCGGGTGGCTGCTAATTCCTGTGTTGACAAGAGTACCCCAGAGGACAAGAGCCAGTTATAAAGGGATTTACTGAATTGCCTTACATGATATTGGCTGGAGAGCCAGCTATGGTTTCTGCACGTGAGTGATGCAGAGAACCCAGCTGCTACTCGCTCCAGGAAGTTGGAAGCCTGGAGGGTGCATCCTTCATCCTCATGATGCAGTCCCAGGCCAGTGAGAAAGGCCTGGAAGCTCCTTGGAGGGTTGCTGGGAAACTAAAAGTTGAAAGAACCTGGATTCTTATGTCCAGGAGTGAAGGCAACAACAAGAGATTGTCCGACACAACAGTGGGCACATCTGCTGGCTTCTTCTTCCTCTCTTTTATCCCCACCCCATCTTATCTTATTAGATGGAACTGCCCACATTTGGGGCAGGTTCTTCCCAGATGATGACTGTCCCCACCTGCCAATCATCCCTGGAAACACCTTCAGCGACTCCCGGAGGGATAGCACTTTACTAATTTTAGAGGCATCAGTCAACCTGTTAAGCTCATAGTCAAGATTCAGCCTCACGTCTGCCCTTACATGAACCGTTTCCTCTGAGATTGCAAAGCGTTCTTTAAAGACCTTGAAAGGGTGTTTGCTATATAATGTTAGCCATGTTTTATTCAAGCAGTTATTCCAGAAACCATAGTACAAAGTCAGATATACTTTTACCTTCCTATAAAATGTGCATAACTCCTAATTGCATAGTGGTACAACTTTTCAACATCTGCCCACAGTACAGGAACCACAATACAGGAAAATGTAGTCAGTGCTGCTTTCCCGTCCTGGGGACCCTTGGTAAAATGTCCCAAGGGAGTAGTAGGCAGGAGTCCTCTCCTTGACTTAGCTTTAATTCCTAGACCACACTGCTCCTACAACTATAATTGAATAATACAGTGTTATTTTGACACAGGTTCTCCCTGTGAGGTTCCCTTCACCCCTGTAAACGGGGACTTTATCTGTGCCCAGGATAGTGCTGGAGTTAACTGCAGCCTGAGCTGCCGGGAGGGCTATGATTTCACAGAAGGGTCGACTGAGAAATACTACTGTGCTTTTGAAGATGGCATCTGGAGGCCACCGTATTCTACAGAATGGCCAGACTGTGCTAGTAAGTTTCAATCCCACGCCTTTTAAAGTGCACCACCATGTGCTTTTCTACATGGCACACAGAAAATGTGCCTTACAGTGAGAATTAATGGAAAGGTGTCATGAATCAGAAATGTGTATGGTTTAAAATATCAGCCAGTGGAGTCTTGCTAGAGATTGGGTTACTATAGAAAGGCAGAACTATCTTGATCTGCTCATGATTTACCAAGCATGCGTGAGGAAGTTTGTGAGCATGGAATTCTTTGCCTGAAGTTTCTTAGTGAAAGAACTTATGGGACTTAATGTCCAGTGTAGATGATAGAAAACAGTAGATTGATGGTGTCTAGATTTAACTTAGATCCAGAGCTGCTGAGCCTGTGTGTGGGGTGGGATGGAGTGTGGGGGAGGGACTGGAGGATGCTGGGGATCGAACCCCTGGACAAACTACATTCTAAACTCTAGCAGCCCATTTGTAGAAATTTGCCTTTGTGGAAATGATACTTTCAAGGATTACAACTATACATAACAGTTAAAATTTGTAAACGTCTGTTAGTTGAAAATATAAACACATAATAAAAACTTATATAAATTTAAACAACTTTGATGTCATCTAGATCAAAGGATCTCTGGTTCACTCCACTGCTACTTTTCTCATAGGACTGGAGGTTACAGAATATTAGATCAAAGCAAACTCACGTCAGTAGCAGGGCACAGTGCCTCTCCACTGTGGTTTATTGTAGCCAGGGGATGCCTGGAAACTGTCTCTCACTGCCACCTCTCACTACAAAAGAATCTTATACTTCATGTCAGAATCGAAAAATTATTCAACTTTAAAATATTCTTTAAGGGGCATATAAAATATTAGCCATCACTATGGAATTATCATATATGTGTCTGTCCTAATCCTTGTAGAGCGTCTTAGAGGTCAGTCCTCTTCTAGGATTCAAGTTTCGAATTTCAGTTTTTTCATAGAAAACTAAAGCTCTGGACTGGGGTTATAGCTCAGTGATAGAGCGCTTACCTAGCACAAGACAACGAAGGGAAGGAGGGAAGGAAGTCGGCAAGTAACAGAGGAGAAGGGGAGGAGGGGGAGGGAAAGAGAAAAGAAGAGGGAAAGGAAGGGAGGCAAGGGGAAGGATCAGGGGCGGGGAAAAGAAAGGAAGGAGAGGGAGTAAAAAAGAAATTAAATTTGTATTGAAACTCTACCCAACTGAAGCTGTTTTGCCTAAAATTTTCTAGTAAAACGTTTTGCAAACCATGGCTTCAAGTCCTTTGAGATGCTATACAAAACCACTCGCTGTGATGACATGGATCTGTTTAAGAAGTTTTCTGCAGCGTTTGAGACTACCCTGGGGAAAATGGTATGTCACCAGGAGTCTTTGGCTGTGTGTCATGTGTTGAAAGATACTACCAAAGCTGTCTTAACTAATCTGGGTCTCTTGCAACTGAGATTTCCATTCCTAAATGTGCTCTTCTTTGGGATCCAAATTTGTATTTGTAATTACTTATGCAATTTAGACTTCTGAGATAAGTTTTAATTCAGTTTGCAAACTTTCTGAATCAGAGAGTTTAAAAAGTTTAAAGTCTTTATAGTTTAAAAATACTTGCTTTATAAGTCACACACACACACACACACACACACACCAAAAAAGCCCAAACTTTTAAGTTATATTATTTTTAAGAACTAGTTGAACATTTGAACATTTCCCTTTTTTGTTGCTGCCCTTTGGGTTTGATTTTGGACTTTGAGAAAGGGTCTCCAGTAGCCCACAGTGGCCGAAAACTCACTATGTAGCCAAGGATGGCCTTGAACTGCTCGTCCTGTTGTCTCCACCTCCCTATCACACAGCACGAGTTCTCAATCTGTAGCTTGCGACCCTAAGACCGTCTGCCTGCATCTCAGATATTTACACCATGATTCATAACGGAAGCAAGATACAGTTAAAAAGTAGCGCTGAAAGTAAGTTTGTGGTTTGTTGGGCTCACCACAATATGAGGAACTGTATTGAAGGGTCCCAGCATTAGGAAGGCAGAGAGCCACTGGATTACAGGCCTGTACCACCACACCCAGTACGTGTTACAGGGATTGTACCCAGGGCTTCATGCATGCAAAGCAGGCACTCTACCAACCTGAGCTACATCCTCATACAGCAGGATTTTCTATTGTATACATTTTTGTCTAGATCTCAAGACCGAAATGCAATGGCCCTAACTGAACGGAATGTCTAGAAGGCAGGAGCCATGCTTTTGTGTGACAGAGTGGGTGGAGATTTGTTGATTTGCTAATAAACATTATTAAAGTGCTGCTTGCCAAATGCCAAGTGCTGTTATTAAAATGTTCAGTGTGTAAACTGGGATAAGCCCTTGCTTTAAAATGTTTTACTTAAGCTAACTTGGTAGGAAAACCAATGTTGCCATTGACAGAGAATGCAGGACCGCCTGTGTTCATCTGGTCACTGTGAGTTTCAGGTCTGTATTGTAAAGGGCACTGACACACTCATAGTTTTACACCCTAGTGCAAACTAGTGAGCTATTCCTCAAATAATAGTTAGAACTCACATTAGAAGCTGTGAGCATACTGCGGTAGGTTAAAGATGGGTAAAATGGATCAGAATGTGACATTAAATGTCACATTAGCCTTTAGTCAGCATCTATGCTCTATGGGATAACCTTGGCAAGCCTTATGTACTTGTAAACTTCACATCCCAGTGAATAGATGAACAATAAACCAATTACAGGGGAAATAGACAGCATGGCAGGTAGAGAGTGCTACAGAATGAAACAGTACAGAGCATGGGAAACCTCACCTGAGGGAGGTTTTCTGTGGGAAAAGGGGAAAGAAGAGATGAGAAAGAGGAAGTGTTGTTCATGACATGGCTTCTACAAAGAAGGACAGTGAAGGTGGAGCTGACACCTTGTGAGTCTTCAAGAAGGCAGAGGGGACATGAGGGTCTGGAAACAGAAGGAAAGCTTCACAGTGGGAGCTTCACTTCCAGAGCTGCAGAAGACCTGGATTTATAATGTTTCCAGAATCATCTTTCTGGAAAACAGTCCAGAACTCTGGAAAGTTGAGTTTCATTTAGAGCAAAGGTGAAGAGGATATAGAGAAAACACAACCTTGAAAACTTCTCTTGGACTGACTCAGTTTCAGAGAACACAGGGGAGAGTTAGGGGACTAGAGAGGGGTGGGACGTAACATCAGAAAACAGGGCTAAGGATCTATGGTAGTCTCAAGTCAGAAATAGCGCAGGAGTCCTGGGCTCCCTCTGGTGGGGGACACTAGTGGAGATTAAAATGCATGGATTTAATACTGGTGGTCTGAGACAGTGAAAGGCTGAAAGGTGAAGAGGATAAAGGGAGGGAGAGAGGAGTGGATGGATAGAGGGGGAAGGGTCTTTTCATAACATGTAGAGTTCTGTAAGCATAAAGGGCCCTCGCTCATCCCATTGATGGAGACGTGAGGTCCAGGGGAGCCAGGGGTCCTCCAGAAGTGCACGGTGACTTCTGTCCTCATCTTTATTTGCAGGTCCCATCCTTTTGTAGTGATGCTGATGACATTGACTGCAGACTGGAGGATCTGACCAAAAAATACTGCATCGAATATAATTACAACTATGAAAATGGCTTTGCAATTGGTAAATAGATTACTTGTGGTGCTGATTTGCAAGATGGATTGTCAAAACAAAATTACTCCACAGGAGTGGTGGAAAACAGAAAAAGAAAGAAAAAACTAACTTTTTTTCATCAAGTAGTTTAGCATGGCTATATAATCTGGCCCTGTGATAATTCACTATGGATATTTTAAATTTTGGTGTGAAATGTCACTTTAAAATATTAATGAAAGCACTTCAGGATAAAAGTCACACTGTGGTGGCAAAATTTAAAAAGTGACCTATTACAGAATATGATCATAACAGTTACAAAGTACTTAAAGATAATTTTTAAAATATAAAACTCTATGCAGTAGAAACTCCCAGTGTCCTATGAGGGTGACGCTAGGGAGGGCTCCCAGCAATAATTTTTTTAGCTTTGCAAGTAAGCCATTTATTCAAAACAGTCCAGCATGTGAAATATCCACAGTCCTCACACCCTGGTTATAAAACGCAGTTATTAGAAGTCTAAATGTCCAAGTCTAACAAAAATTTTGAATGCTTTTCCAAGTAGACCGAAAATTTTTATCAAAGATTTTTTTCTAAGTATGGTAAATCAACTTTCCATCATTGCTACATAGTATTTCTGGGAGACTATGTAAACTGAAATCACAGAAATACCGATTCCAGCTTTTTAAGTACACACAGAGAGCCAACGAATCTCTGAAGAAAGTTTACCTAAGTGGACAAACAGGATCTCAGGCACGACTTGTTTAAAGGACATAATTAAGTGTCAGTGTGACCGGAGCAACATGAATATCACGTAATTAGCTGACTTGATTAGTTGAGTCAGACATTAAAGCAGGCGGGGCGTATAAACAGTTCCCTCTATTACAGATGAAGCTATGAAGCCTGGCTCATTGTTCATATCTATTAATGAAGGGAATGGAGTTCAGGAAGATAAAAGCAATTTGGCTGGGTTTATACAATCATACGTCACACTTCTTGAACTGAAAACCTGGTGTCTGGCTGTCAATCACAGTGGCTTCAAGGGCACTTTAGACGTCACACATATCCATGTCTTCTCCAGAGGCACAAACCTGTTTTTTAAAGTCCAATTGCATTCATTAAGCGTATAAAGCCATAGGAGGAAGGTATAGAGGAGAACTCGGACTGATTAGAATTCTGCATGTCCCTCCCAATTACCCTTAAATTGAGGATAATTACCTGTTAACTTAAAGAAGTGACAAATTCTATACACCTTCATAAGTAAAAGGGTAATACATTAGTCTCTAAATTAAATGCAAAATGCTCCCAAAATAACAGGGTAAGGCTTGGGCCAAACTGCCTGCACACCAGGGGTAGTGAGTAAATGGTTGGGGACACTTTGACTTGTGGCGTTAGAACCTAAACATGGAGGAAGAGACACCTGCCTGACCACTTGTTTCTCTGCCCAATTCTCATCAGGACCAGGGGGCTGGGGTGCAGGTAACAGGCTGGATTACTCCTACGACCACTTCCTGGATGTTGTACAGGAAACGCCCGCCGATGTAGGCAAAACCAGATCATCACGGATTAAAAGAACTGTCCCATTGTCTGACCCCCAAATTCAGCTAATTTTTAACATCACAGGTAAGAGCAAATTTTCTATTTGCCAAAGCAGTATGAGGAGAAATTTGGAGCTGGGAAGCAAATTCTGAAATCTGTCGTGCTTTATGCTTATTAGGAAGTAACCCTAGAGATGAGAGCGAGAGAGAGAGAGAGCAGCTCGCTAAGCATGGCCATTGCTTTGCTGTTTGGTGTCACAGAGTCCTTTTCTGGCCCTTGAAAACACAAGCACCTGGTTTGCTTGCGTGTTGACAGGATAAACCAAAATGCCCATTTTTAATTTACCCTAATAATAATAATTCATCCCATGATGACGAATCCCCCCCGCAACAGGCGATTATTAACCCAGAATCGAAGAAAAGAATTCAGACAAACATACTACCCACGTGTGACGTATTCAGCGAGAACTGGTTGACTTTATTTTAAGTTAATCTTTTATGACGTACTTTAACATATGATTTCCTTGGGGTAAAAATTATTATTACAGTTAGCACCTAACACGTTTTCTGTACATGACTGTGGGTGCGAACATGCATGTTTAATATTGTCGTGTTTTTATCTCAGCTAGTGTGCCACTCCCAGAGGAAAGAAATGATACCGTTGAATTGGAAAATCAGCAGCGACTCATTAGGACCTTGGAAACAATCACAAATCGCCTGAAAAGCACCTTGAATAAAGGGCCCATGTATTCTTTCCAGCTAGCCTCGGAAACGGTGGTGGCTGACAGCAATTCCCTAGAAACAGAAAAGGCTTTTCTCTTCTGCAGACCAGGCTCGGTTCTGAGGGGGCGCATGTGTGGTAAGCCTCCTCTGGGACCCAGGCTCGGTGCTGAGGGGGCGCATGTGTGGTAAGCCTCCTCTGGGACCGGGCTCCGTGCTGAAGGGGCGCATGTGTGGTAAGATGCCCTGGGACCCAGGCTTGGTGCTGAGAGGGCGCGTATGTGGTAAGCCTCCGCTGGGACCCAGGCTCGGTGCTGAGGGGTGCATGTGTGGTAAGCCTCCGCTGGGACCCGGCTTCTCACTGTGCACAGATGTTGTCCAAGTGTGTCTAAAGAGCATTGATATGGAACGGGCCTTTTGCACTGTTGTGTGGTTGTTACCATACTATATTGTCTCAAGAAGCTGAGCACACACCATTGTTGGCGACAAGCCAAGTGTTTTGATGTGAAGGAAAGGAATCCTATTTCCGCTTATAGCTCTTTAAGCCTCATAGTGATGCTGGAGAAATGGTCAGTGGTTAGAGCACTGGCCGCTGTTGTAGGAGACCAGAGTTTAGTTTCCTCATCCACATGGGCAGCCCACAACCACTGGGGTTCTCCAGGGGTTCTGATTCCCTCTTCTGGCCTCTAAGGGCACATGTGTTCATGTACACACACACACACACACACACACACACACACACACACACACACACACACACTAAAATAAATCTTAAAAATGAAACCAGCTTCTTAACTTTTTATTAATTGCCCCAACAACAGTAACACATATTTGACCACTTCTGTCTGTTAGGTGTACACCTCTCCCATTTAATGTCATTAAGCATCTCTGTGATGCACTGTTAATGTCAATACACAGTAGAGAAAGCTAAAGCCAGGGAGTTACAGGACGTACTCAAAGACAGAAAGGGACATGGTAGACATTCCTAACCACACAGCCAACTATAGTGTTTCGATTACTTTTCAATTAGGGTAAAATTCACATGAATAAGTTCTTTTAAATGTACAATTCAATGGCATTAAGTTCATTCACAGGATGCAACCATCACTAGTCTATTTTCAGAACATCTTCAAAGTCTCCTGTACTCACCAGTCACCCCCCATTCCTCCTCCGTTTCCCCATTGTCACTTCTCTACACTGCTACAATCTGGATCAATTCCAACCTCTCTCTCTCTCTCTCTCTCTCTCTCTCTCTCTCTCTCTCTCTCTCTCTCTCTCACACACACACACACACACACACACACACACACACACCACCCACCACCACCACCACCACCACCACCACCACCACCACCATGAATGAGGTGAATCTCAGGTTAGTCTCCCTTAAGTCATGGCCCTTGTATCATGTTCATGAAGCCTCCTCCTTAAGTTCTAGCCATCACTCCTATAGCTTGCTTTTGCTTTTTCCCTAGTGTGACAAAAACCAACTCGTTGGAAGCTTTTAATATGAGCCTACTCTAGATTCTTCTTCCCTCTCTGAGAGAATCAGGAACTGACTTGAAATCAGTTGACTTGAAATCAGAAATTTCTCTCATCTCAGTGGGGTCTTCAGACCTGGGCCAATATAAAATGTTTGTGATGCATCATGGCTCAGCTTAGGGCCCACCCGAGAACTCATGCACCCGTCACCATAGCAATAGAGCAGAATCCATTTTCAATAGGCGCCCGGTAATAGCTGAATTCATTAGCATCTCCAGACCACCTGGTATGAAGTCCAGGCGACTCTCTAGAACATGTTGATAACCACTCGCTCAGGGAGCCTAACAAGCTATTTGACCTCAGAATTTCCATGACACTATAAATTCCAAAGTGTGCCCCTTGCCTTAGATGCCTTTGACAGAGGATACCTGAAACACTCCCTCCGAGGGCAAGCTTTCCCTCGCTGTTTTAGTCTTTCTGTGTGCGTCTGACTTCTATGTCTAGAAATGGCACTGCAATGGATAAGTAGTTTCGTTTTATTGGTGGGTGTGGGGGTGTTACATGCAGAAAGATAATTTAGAAAACATTTTCAGGGCTGGGGATTTAGCTCAGTGGTAGAGCGCTTACCTAGGAAGCGCATAAGGCCCTGGGTTCGGTCCCCAGCTCGAAAAAAAAAAAAAAAAAAAAAAACATTTTCAATATCAACCGAAGCCATCACAAGTTTAGTTAAATATTTGTTCTTTTATCCTTGCCTTCAGTTTTTCGTTGGCTAACTATATATTTTCTAAAATGCTTTCTGTAATGGTTTGTCATAGCTTTCCTCCCTCTTTCAAAGCCCTATCATATCAATCCCAGGATTGAGCAATAAACGTATACATCTTCTCAAAATAATAATCTACTACTATTGGTGTTTAGAAGTATGTATCCGGAAGGTCTACCCTCTGTGGGTGTAGAACTCTTACAGTGAAACCTAACGTAGACACAGTATACACAGTAGTTCCTAGACACACGCTTCATGGGGTAAGGAACTGATGGGTGGGTGCTTGGCTGCAGAGCTTCAATTCCCTGCCTGTTTTGTCCACAGTCAACTGCCCCCTGGGAACCTCTTACTCTCTGGAGCATTCCACCTGTGAAAGCTGCCTCATGGGATCCTATCAAGATGAAGAAGGGCAGCTGGAGTGCAAGCTCTGTCCCCCGAGGACCCACACGGAATATCTCCATTCAAGAAGCGTCTCAGAATGCAAAGGTGGGGGCTTAAGCTTTGACCGGAGATGGAGGGATTTTGTGCCCAGTTGTAATGGGAGGGAGGTTTCTTTGTCCATCACTTGGTCTTGGTCAAGGCTTCTGTATCGAAAGATAAATTAACAAGAGACAATCATACCCATTTATTTAATGAAAAATTTACATGGCATAGGAGCCTTTAGAAATGAAGACACAAACTAGGAAATGTGTGTTCTGTGCTGAGCTTGATGATGACGTGAGTGGCTATGTAGAATTACAAAGGGACAAAGAGTAAGAGAGTGTTGCCAAGGCCTGTTTGTCTGCATCCCCACCCCCACCCCCGGGCCCTAGTGTCCTCAGAGTCAAGGGTGCCCCTTTCCTCTGGGTAGCAGAATGAACAGGTCTCTTATGGTCTCAAGATCTACTGTGAGACAGGGAGATGGGGAGGTTCAGAGAGACCTGCCTGCTTCTACAATGCCCTCAAGTTCCTTTAGCTTAAAATATTCAGTATACAGCCATGTGTGGTGGTGCACAACTTTAATCACAGCATTTGGGAGGCAGAGGCAGGCGGATCTATGAGTTCAATGCTGACCTGGTCTATAGAGGGAGTTCCAGAACAAACAGGGCTACACAGAGAAATCTTGTCTGCAAAGCAAAACAACAACAAAAAATATTCAATATGCTCACTGCCATGCTTTGCAGCAGACCAGAAGTTCTCACCCTGTGGGTCAAAACTCCTTTGGGGATCAAAAGACCCTTCAATAGGGGTCGAATATCAGATATCCTGCATATCAGATTACATTAAGATTCATAACCGTAGCAACACTGCAGTTATAAGGTAGCAACAAAAATAGTTTTATGCTTAGGGTCACCACAGCAGGAGGAACTGTGTTGAAGGGTCACAGCATTAGGAATGGCGAGAACCACTGGGGTAGAGGGTTCTTAGCCCTGCCTCAATTCCTCAGTCTAAAAATAGGATGAAATAAAAGCAGTCCTAGAAGCAATTCTCCACATTCTTTCTTGTAGTTATAAAGTACTAATCGAATGTGTCCCTGGTCCAGAAAAATTATTTCTCTCTTCTTGGAACCATGCCTTGCTACACGCCTGCCCCTCTCTCTGACAAACTTCAATCCATTCACTAATTAGCCTGAGACTTTCACACTAATGAGTAGGAAGGACTTTCATGGCACTTCGCAATCAAGTTAGACGTAGGTATTATGTAACAAATACTGTTAGATTAGTGTTTGATATGAAATGATCGATTCTCTGTGGACTCGGAAATGAATCCCAGCCAACACAGATGAATAGATTCTTGCCTCTAGGAAAGGCGGCATTTTCTGCATTTCTCCTGTTCTTCACAATGCAAGTCTCTGTTGGAAACATTTTCTTTCATCATGAAGGAGGCACGCCTCACCTAAGTGATGGCTGGAAATTGTTCCTCCATGCTAAAGATGTGCAAGCAGTGGTCAGTGTTTAACGATAAATATAAATTCTAGGAGGTGACAGGTGGTTGAAAATGTCCCAAAACTGTTGGCAATACTGACAGTGAGAGTCTGTTGGAGAAACTGAAGGAAAAGGCCGTGGGTCAGTGAAACTGTTGGAGGAGGCGGCAGAAACCTGGAGATAGATGTGCACTGCTGTGTTTATAGGGATGGAGGCCAATTCGAGTTTCCCTTCCAGTCTCTCTTCCCAGTGCACAACTTGCTTTAAAGATAGTGCCTCACTGTGGTGTGGCTGAACCTCTGATAGGCAGCGATGGAAGGAACTGGGCATGTGTCTAAAACTTAGTGATATGCAAAACATGGCGTCTCTACCTTGTGTCGCTGGCTATAGAGGAAGTGTTCCTGTTTCCTTTTCCGTCCTGCCTTAGACCAGGGAAGCCCTACCCCACCCCCAACTAATTTTAAGCATCTTCATCCTGTTGCTCATTGCGTGGTATGTTTCCCCTCAGCTCAGTGTAAGCAAGGCACCTACTCTTCCAGTGGGCTGGAGACCTGCGAGTCGTGTCCGCTCGGTACTTATCAGCCAGAATTTGGATCCCGGAGCTGCCTCCCGTGCCCAGAAACCACCACGACTGTGAAAAGAGGAGCTGTGGACATCTCTGCTTGTGGAGGTTATCATCCACGCTTTCGATGTTTAGATTTATTTACATATGCTGAGCTCTCTGCATGGAGGAGTGGGATGCTTTTAGCAAAACTGAATTCCACAGTATGCGAAGAATGTAAATAAGCTGTGTCTCTTCGTGGGGAGCTCCTTGTTTCCAGCCCTCAGCGCTTCAGTGTAAACTATGGGCTCTCTGTGTACAGCACAAGACTTCTGTCCCGGCCTCAGTGATAAGCGTGAGGTTTCACGACTACCATAGATGTGCAGGTTTACGGGTTCTGTCCCTGGGGTACAACGTGCATTTCTACCTAGGATTCGGGCGGTGCCTACCTTTACTAGTCCCGGGATCACACTGTGGCAGCTACTGGTTTAAACAGAGATGAAGGGTCAGCATTCCACGTTGACTATCTGGAGCATCCTGGCTGACTATAGTTACCCAACCAGAAATTCCCAAAGATGTAAGCTAACGAGAAGATAAAAAGTCCACACTATCTCAAAACCAGAATGGACAGGCAAAACTCATCTGTGATGGGCTATGGAGATGGTTCAGTTACTTCAGGCTGTACAAACATGGGACCTAAGTTCAGATCAGCGGCACCTATGTGAGAAGCCAGGCACGGCAGCACATGTGTAATCCCAGCAGTGGGGGTGGGGCAGACAGGAGGACTTTTGGTGCTTGTTGACCAACCATTCTTGCCTATCCATGGGCTCCAGGTTCAGTGAGAGAGCCTGTTTTAAACAATAGCATGAAGAGTGATAGAGGAAGACACCCAAAGTTGACCTTTTGCCACACACACAAACACAAATGTATACATACACAAGTGTGTACACACACATGAAAATGCACACACACAAATGTCTACATACACATGAGCACATGCACAAATGTATCATAATAACTGTGTACACACACATGAACATACACATATACACATACTCATGATCATGCACACACATATACACTCCTAAATACACACGTGAACACATGTATGCATACAAAACTGTGTATACACACATACACACACATGAACACACACATGAATACACACACACACACACATGCATACACACACACACACAATCAACTTGTTGCTAGATACTCCAAAAGTTTGTTTCCCTGTAAAGCCAGTGGAGTTGTATTTAGAATAAATGGTTGGTTAACTGCCTCTGAAGTAACAGAGGCCAGCTAGAGCAAGCAGGTGTGCATGATGACTTTTAAAATGTGTGTTCTCCCATTCATGATCCTCTTACTTAAAAGCTCAAGATTTATAGCAAGAGAGTAACAAGACATTTTCTTGTTGAAAGAGTGATGCTCCTAAAAGCCAGCCTCTATCTGTCCCCATGCTCCAGGCTGCATAGCAAGGCATGCACACACTGTTACAGCCACGCATAGCTATAGGCAAAACCAGACTGAGATTCCTGGGACCTGGCCAAGTGAGGCGTTTACCTGTGACAGAGGGAGGGGTCTGAGCTGCATCTAAGGTAATGTAGTCCTCAGAAGTTCAGAGCCACGAGACATAGTGTGTTGGGTGACAAGTATTCTGTCTTCCCATCTGTTTAAACTGTCTCAGGGCACCAGGGTCATGGTAGAGAAATGTTTTAGACTTTAGATTCCTTGAGTAATGTTCATCAACCTACTGTTTGACCAAAGCTTTGAGAAGAGAAGATTTCTAAACGGTGGTTGAAGCGTATAAACCATGCCTGTGAGTCAAAGCAATCTCCAGGTTTGTTTGTTTTCTATGCCAGTGTCAAATAAACAATGCGCTTGAAACGGATCTGCTAGACACTCGTTGATTTTGCTAATACGTGAGCCAATTTGGAAAGAAAGTCCGCAGTAAAATAATATGGCCTGGGCCCCAACTTCCCCTGAGCACAAAGCAACTAGAATTTTTTAATAGGGAAGTGAATTCATATTTGACTTTTCTTTCAGTCTTCTAAGCAAGCCTTGAGGTTCGTCTAACACCAGCTTTGCAGTTAAGCAGTCCTAATTCCCAGAATGTGGCAGAGTTCTGGGAAATGCCCCCACACCTCCTCATGTTCCTACCCTAGTCAGCCACACTCTGCTCGTCATGGGTGACCAACTCAGCTATCTTTGTAGGTTTGGACCAACACTATTGCAGTTTAAACTGAGGAAGGTGTGACTTGTAAAATGGACCCTCACATAGTTTCTCTGAGTTTTCAACTCCCCTCCATCCTTCTTTCCTTCCATCAGTCTCTTTCTTTGTTGATTCCCTGTCTTTCTATATTGATCTGTTTATAGATGTGTTGTTCTGGGGGCTCTTTTGGTTTGGTTTTTGGTTTTTGGTTTTTGCTTGTTTGTTGCTGAGCTTATCTTACACTTCCTGAAAAGACAACACCTTTTATGTTTTAGCATGCTCAGAAGTGTTAGAATCCCTAATAGCAGTTACGCATCCTGCATTACTCCCAGGCTTATGCAATACAACTGTTTGCATCTCTTCTCACATACAAACCCTTTGACTGGTGGCCACAAATCTGAAATGAGCCCCATAAATGGCACCTTATCCGCCATTATTAACATATCCACCCCATGGGACAAAAGTCAACATTGTGTGAGGACCGGAACTATACCACCTCTCACTCTGACTCTTCCCGATGAAGTTAAAACAGACATTGAGGTGAAATTGTTGACCTCTGGCAAATAGCTTTGGAAGTATATTAATGTGTTTATTTATTTGTATATGTTTAGAGGAGGGTGTGGCATGTGGCATGTTGATCCATGTTGATTTATATGCTCACTGGGGTCAAACAAGCTTACACATCCCACCCTTTCACATTGGTATGCTTTTGTCCGTGGGAAAGGTTCCCGAAATCTATGCCATTGGCTTATAACCAAATTGTCCGGTAAACTTATTTAAAGGCCAGATTTATTGAGATCCATGACTACATTTGTTCTTCTTAACACCATTAGTAAACAGAACTTGCAAGGCAGGTTTCTCCCCGGCTATCTCAGTACACAATTTCAAATATGGTCTTACTATTAATATTAGCATTAAGTGAAGTCCCTGCATTTCCCTCACGATTGGAACATTAAGAATGTGTGTTCTGTGTGTGTTTAGCTTTGTGTTATGTATGAAATAGTGCTGCTATGAAGACATGAGCCACTGTTTACTGCATACATAAATACAGACGCAAGGTTTCTCATCTTATACATTGGTTGACTGCTTTAATTAGGTGTCTGGAACTTCCTCTTCCAAACCTAAGAGGTGACACCAGTATTTCAGTAGATTTCTCACGACAGAAGTTTAGGGATCTTGTTTTAAATGTAATGTGTAATCTATACACACAAATGATTTTTTTTCTTTGTAGTGCCCTGCCCAGTAGGAGAATTCTCCCGTTCTGGCTTAACACCCTGCTATCCTTGCCCTCGAGACTATTACCAACCCAATGCAGGAAAGTCCTTCTGCCTCGCTTGTCCCTTTTATGGAACTACAACCATCACTGGGGCCACGTCCATCACAGACTGCTCGAGTAAGTTCTCTGCTTCATCTACCAATCCCATGTTGAGTGTTGCCCATATCTGTCCCCCTGGTTTCTTCCGCTCTCAGCATCGCCCTCCGGGGTAGATTCCGATATCTGGGCTTATTAATTCACTCTTCTGTGGTCTTTTAAAACAATTTTATTACATTTGTTTATGTATGTATTAAGTGTATGTGTGCACTGGTGCGTGTATGCCCGCACACATGCACGTGCCACATCACTCGAGTGGCAGGAAAACAGTGTGGAGGATTCCTATTTCACAGTCTCTACCACGTGTGTCCTGGGGTGGAACTTGGACGCTCATGCTTGTCAACAAGCGCTTTTACTTACTAAGCCATCTTCCCAGATGAGTAAGGTCCTCTTGATGACAAGACTAGCAGAATTATTTTGGAAATGTTGCTCTTGGTAACCAACATAGGTCTCCCCCAGTGTCTAGGATGGAAGGACATGCCGCCCATGACTGTGTTTTCCTGTGCAGAATTACTGAAACAGAATACGTGTGGCTTGACTCACTCTGCAGCCAGATCTTACCCAGAGTATCTCCAGAGAGTGTAATTATGGGCCACACCAACCACACACTGACATTCTGCCCGTTTGTCTTGTTAGGTTTTAGCTCCACTTTCTCAGCAGCAGAAGAAAGCATAGTGCCCCTCGCAGCCCCTGGACCTACCCAAAACAAGTATGAAGTCAGCAGTCAGGCAAGTCTGCTTCCTACACAGAGTGTTTCTTTGATGGGATGCTTGAAGAATGATTTGCCATTCTATATATCGCAGAATACCAGGGTTGAAACACTAATCAGATTATGCATACTATAAAGGCCTATTTAGTTATGATTCTTAATAAGAATTTTTAAAAGATACAGTACTAGATGTTCTTAGAATCAAATATTGGAATTATTTCCCCCCAAATGCCTGCTCAGCAGTATGTAGATGTGGGAGGCTTTGATCACTAATTGACCCATCTTTGGGAAAAGGGGAATTTGGCTTACAAAGGCTTTTTAATAGGGGGTGAAAGATAATCCAGCTTTATTTCAAAATTATTTACATATTTTGTGACCAGAGAAATTGTTTCTTGGAATAATATGTGAAGAATTAAACACCATCACTCAGGAACATAACTAAACCAATTGTGTGTGTGTGTGTGTGTGTGTGTGTGTGTGTGTGTGTGTGTGTGTGTGTGTGTTCCTGGAACGGAACTGACAGACTCACAATGCCGGGTGGGTGTCCTGCCAAAACGTATATTCCCAGGCCTGCTTTCCAGTTCTGTTTTATTTTAGAAGATGGTCTGCTCTGTCAGATGCTATGTCAGGTATCTCGGATAGATTCTGTCCATCATCCTTAATTCATCCTACCCAAAAGCCCTGAGTCCTTTGCCTTGGATGGTTTTAAAGCCATCAATACTGTATTCCTTCTGTTATCCTCCTACAGTCTGCCACAGTGCGTCTACCTGAAAGTGGGCTGGCTGGACACAGAGACTTGCAGGACCCTCCAAAGTGTGGCACGATGGAGTCTACTGGCCACTTAAAAATAATATGGACTTCACACTGAGGCTCTGTTGTAACTGGCCTTGGTTGATATACGTTATATATTTCAAAAACATTTCTAGCGGATTGTAACATGCAGCCCACACATGGGAGCACTGTGTGTGTTTACCTGACTGTAGAATCAGCATTTGTGCCCATCCCTAACAGGCTGCTAAGATACAGCCGTACTCAGCTGCCTTGAATGAACTCACCTGGAAGCAGTGTCGTAACCTTCTAGCACCTAAGTAGGAATGCTCTGAACTGACCTGAGTGTTTCTCTGTAACACGTGCCTTTTGTGCCCCTGGTAGGTCTTTCACGAATGCTTCTTAAACCCTTGCCACAACAGTGGAACCTGCCAACAGCTTGGGCGTGGTTATGTCTGTCTCTGTCCACCTGGATACACAGGTACCATAGAGGAATACTAATTTTATCGAGTTCCATGTGAAATGTCTGCTGAATTAGACTTTGGGGTGCTAAACACAGACCATGTAAGACATTAGACAAGGTTAAGAAGAGGAAATATTGGGTTGAACGAGATAAAAGGCATGCATATCTAACAGTCTTCTTTGTACAGTTTGGAGGAAAGGGGAGGGCTTCACTATGAAAGCTAACACTATGACTAGGGGGTTAATTGGGTATAGTCTGGGGGTCCTATTCAAGGTTTTGTTCTAACACAAATTAAACTCTTGACATTCAACTTTGTCCAACAGAAACATTTTAAGACAAATTCCTAGCGATTACCATTGTTACTCAACTGTGGAAGTTCTTCTCCACCCTGATATCTGTTACTTTATTTCTAGATTCAAGAGAACACCAGGGATTTGGACTAGAGACTGTAAGAATTATGTTTACTTGTAGTTTGGTTCAAATTGTATCCACAATTGTTCACAATGTTCACATTGTTCACAAATGTGTCCAGAAGCAATTTTAGGAGAAAATAAACTACATCTTAAAATTGCAATTAATTCAAAAATAATCTATTTTCTTTAAAATATATCTTTTGCTTCAAAAGAAAAAGATATGTGGCAAACTCTGAAAGTTTTTTATAGAAAATTATATTTAAATAGAATTCACCAAAAAAGAAATAAGCAAAAAGAAATTTGGTAACAAAAGACACCTAACGCTAGCAAGAATATTGGCCTTCCAAGAATATTAGCCATGATTGGCTCTTATGTGTGCTTTCTTTTAAAAAATTCTGCTAACATTTCATAGGAAATACAGAACTTGCCAGGCTCAGGGTACAGGCATTTAATCCCAGCATTTGGAAGGCAGAGGCAGGGGGATCTCTTTGAGTTCAATGCCAGCTTAGTCTACAAAGTGAGTTCCAGGTCTGCTAGGGATGCACAGTGAGATCCTATTTAAAGAAGAAGGAGGAAGGGGAGGAGAGGGAGAAGAAGAAGTGGAGGGGGGAGGGGAAAGAGAAAGAGGAGGGTGGGGAGGGGAGGGGAGAGGAAGGAAGGATGGATGGATGGATGGATGGATGGATGGATGGATGGATGATGATTTCTAGGGATTCTACAATTGAGTGGCCATTTAAAGAAGGCATATAAATACTGCTTCTCATACATTATGCTTCTCATAACTAGAAGACTTGGGATATGGCATTTCTCTTTCATCCTAAGGTGATGCTGATGCTGATGCTGATGCTGATGCTGATGCTGAATATCTGAGTCCACCTGACAGAGAGGGATTTTAACAGAGCTATCCCAGGAAACGTGTGTGCACCCTACAGAAAGAAGTCCCACTGCAGGACATCTACTTTATGAGCTCAGATTTAGCAAAACTTGACCCCACCCCACCCTTTGAGCCAAGTGACCTTAGTACCTATTCTATATACTTTTGTGGGGGTTTTGCTTTATGACTAAAATTATAATTTGTGGCTCTGGTTTATAATTGCAAGCTTCCCTCTGCGTTCTCTTAAGGATGTAAGGCATTTTGCTGTTTCACGTGTAGTGTTCTAAGGTAGCTGAAGTCTGTATGAGAGCATGAAGTTCCCTCACTGAACTCAGCTGGACACTAGCTTTCCCTTATAAGCCTGGATTATGGAGCCATTACTTTCAAATGATCACGAGTGTTTATTACTCCCTCCCTTTGATTCATCACTTAGTGTTTGATGTACATTTTAGGCTTAAAGTGTGAGACCGATATTGATGAATGCAGCTCACTGCCTTGCCTCAACGGTGGAATCTGTAGAGACAAAGTTGGGGGGTTCACTTGTGAATGTTCATCGGGTTATACAGGTAAGGGCCAAGGCTCCACCTTTGCTATCTAAACCCGGTCTTGTTTTTGCATTATTTATGGACATTGGAAACATGTTTATATATCATTATGGGAGGAGAACAAGGTATCAATTTGAAATTGCCTACAAACAAGGTATCAATTTAAAATTGCTTACTGTTTATAAAATAGACAGGCCTGGTTCCCTCTTCATCCCCAAGATGGGAGCCTCCAAATGTTAGGTGCATAAAATGAAGATCAGGAAGCGAGAGGAAACACTGTTTTCCTGGTGGTAAACAGGTCCTTCCATAGCTCCTTACTAGCACCTTGCTGAGCTGTGGATCTGTGTGTGTGTGTGTGTGTGTGTGTGTGTGTGTGTGTGTGTTCATGTGTGTGTGTGTGTGTGTGTGTGTGCACGCGCGCGCACGTGCATGTGTGGTGGTTATTATGGAGCTGACACTTTTGCCATTATGGGCCCTGCTTTTCTCTTTAACTTGAGGGTGATCGTGTGTGTGTGTGTGTGTGTGTGTGTGTCAGAGAATTACAGCCTTCAAGTATCCTCCCTCCATCCACCTCACTATCAGTTCCCACGTTAAATTCCATTATAATGATTCTAGTATCGATAATAGAGACTTATGAAATAGAATGTGATTTATGATCTCAGAGGTAGTAACAACCTCATAATAGTGTCATGACAGCAATGGAGACCATATCAACAAGTTATCTCTGCACCTAACTCATGAAACGTTATACTAAGCTGCACTTAAATAACTATTTTAATTCTTGCATGTACATTATAGTCTGTATTTAATAAGTCCTTTACAATCCTTATTAAACATTTCCCAGGACTATATTATAAACACTTTATCACCAGCAAACAATTTTCCTGGTGAAATAAAAATGTTAACATGATTTAAGGTGACAATCCTTTGAACCACTTCTGACTTCTTCATTTGGGATGCATGACATGATGTTAGCCCTAGTCTTATGTGGAGGCACCTTGAGTTTATACAATAGAATTACGTGTTTCCTGGAAGTCTAATCAAAGATTTTTTTATTTATAAACTCTTTATTCAAAAAACTTGCAAACAGAAAAAAAACACACTAAGTTAACCAGACCCAAAGGCTATAGATCTCAATGAACTTCCGTGCAGTTTAAATAGTGATTCTAAAGCCATGGCATGCCACATTGGATTTTACACTTTCACTGTCAAATAGGTTGTATGCACTTATCACTCACTGATAAGTGGATATTAGCCCAAAAGCTTAGATTACCCAGGATATAATCCACAGACCATATGAAGCTCAAGAAGAAGGATGACAAAAGTGCAGATGCTTCAGTCCTTCTTAGAAGAGGGAACAAAAGTATTCATAGGAGGAGATATGGAGACAAAGTTTGGAGCAGAGACTGAAGGAATGGCCATTCAGAGCCTGCCTCACCTGGGGATCCAGCCCATATATAGCCCCAAACCCAGACAATATTGCTGAAGCCAAGAAGTGCATGCTGACAGGAGACCTATACAGCTGTCCCTTGAGAGGTTCTGCCATAGCCTGACAAATACAGAGGCGACTGCCCACAGCCAACCATTGAACAGAGAATGGGGTCCCCACTGGAGGAGTTAGAGAAAGAACTGAAGGAGCTAAAGGGGCTTGCAACCCCATAAGAACAACAATACCAACCAACCAGAGCTCCCAGGGACTAAACCACCATCCAAAGAGTACACATGGACAGACCCATGGCTCCAGCTGCATATGTAGCAGAGGATGGCCTTGTTGGGCACCAAAAGGAGGAGAAGCCCTTGGTCTTGCCAAGACTGGACCCCCCAGTGTAGAGGAATGTCAGGGCGGAAAGGCAGAAAGGGGGGTGGTTGGGGAGGGGAAAAGGGATAATGTTTGAAATGTAAATTTTTAAAAATGCAATTAAAAAATCCATGACAGAATTAGAACAGAAAACCCATTTGTTTTCAGTCCTCTTTCATAACGCATGTTCATGGCCTGCATTCCGGCCCTTATCATCCTCTAATATTTAGCCTTTCTCGTTTGCCTTCCCATATATTACACTGCACCCTCATGCACATTTGTTTATATACATTCAAAGATTTGTATAAGAAAAAGTCCTAAAGACTGAAAATAACCCCAAAGCTCCCTCCAGCTGGTAATCAGGCAGTCGCGGAACGTATGCCTGTGTATCTCTTACAAGAAGGACATAGCCTTTTGTTTGGTGAACACAAATTAAAGTGTGTGGTTTATTTTAGGGGCTGTGCCACATGGACCTGCCAAGAGGCAGAGGTGCTCAGGTTCTAACTGAGGGGCTGCAGATCCGCACACTTGCTGCCCACACTGAGGGCCTAGGCTCAGCAGGCGACCCACTGCCAGAGGCCCAGCCATTTCTGTTCATTTCCCATGCTCCCTCTCCTTGCTCTTTGCCTTATCCATATGGCTGCATTTCCATGTGCAATGGGAAGATGACGCGTCTCTGCATACATTTCTCTACTTAAAACCTGGGAGCTATTTTCTGTGCTCAGGACTTTTACAAAAATCTCTGAATGTATATGAACCAATGCGCATGAGGGTGCAGTTTAATATATAGAAAAGAGAACCCAGGTTTGAAACCAGCATTTTCGCCAGTACTTTTGGTCGATTTTGTGCCATTACAGCTCAACATCAGAAGGAATGCACAACAAAGAACGGTAACTATTGAATTTGTTAGAAAACGACTTTAAGATGATCACACCTCCTTAAAAATGTGGTCAGAGGGCCTGGAGGATGGCTCAGTGGTTTAGAGCACTGACTGCTCTTCCAGAGGTCCTGAGTTCAATTCCCAGCAACCACATGGTGGCTCACTACCATCTGTAATGGGATCTGATGCCCTCTTCTGGTGTGTCTGAAAATAAATAAATAAATCTTTAAAAAAAAAAAAAAAGGAAAACAAAAAAGAAAAAACCTCCACAAGCTCATTGGCCATAATTTCCAATTCCTGCTTTCACTCTGAAACACTTTCTTTAAAAAAAAAAAAAAACAAAAACAAAAAACCTCATATTTTCTCCAGCTCAAAGACTCTGTGGTTCTTTTCAGGTCAAATATGTGAAGAAAATATAAATGAGTGCAGCTCCAGCCCGTGCTTGAATAAAGGAACCTGCACTGACGGTTTGGCGAGCTACCGCTGCACCTGCGTGAGCGGATACGTCGGTAAGACGTGCGCATTTCCTCCCTTTCTCCAAAATTCTGTGAATAAAGGTCGCTGCACTGACCAATTGATGTGTCGTGTAAATATTATGTTACGTAATGCAATGTCTAAGTATTACACTTGGGTTTTATGAACATACTGTTGGAGACAGGTCGTGCAAATGTTGTTCATAAACTGAAGGTAAAGGACGCACAGTAATGTATCTTACAAACTGATGAAAGAAATGTGGATAAAGAAACATGTACTTAGTTGTTAGGGAAGAAGTCTGAGGGGGGAAATCCTAGGGGAGGAAACACATGAGGCCAAAGGAACAGGAAAAAAAAACAGAACTAGATTTGTCATCCTTTTGAACGTTGTTTTAGCTCAATGCCTGTTGCTGAGCATAGTGTAGAAAAAATGATAAAATGAGCTGAGTTTAGAAACTGCAGAATCCTGAAACGTCTCAGCAAAACCAGAGCCATTACAGGCTGCATCGTGAGCGGGTTTAGTGGCAGTGGCTCTGCAGCGTTCTGCCTTAGGTGCAGCCAGGGAGTCACATGTGGCTTGCTTGTCTTCTGGAGGGAACCCATCCAGCTCTTTCTCGTCCTCTCCCATCCCCAGGTGTGCACTGTGAAACAGACGTCAATGAATGCCAGTCGAGCCCCTGCTTAAACAATGCCGTTTGTAAAGACCAAGTTGGGGGTTTCTCGTGCAAATGCCCACCTGGATTTTTGGGTACTCGGTGTGAGAAAAATGTGGATGAGTGTCTCAGCCAGCCATGCCAAAACGGAGCCACTTGTAAGGATGGCGCCAACAGTTTCAGGTAAAAGGCCATGTCTAGAGTTTCACTTTCTGTTTCCCTGACTGAGTAGTCACTGGGGAGTCTGAATGGAGTATTAAATGCAAAGCCCCAAGTCAGCTATCCCCATGTGCTGACTCAAAAAAAGGCACCATAGAGTCTCACCACCA
Organism: Rattus rattus; assembly: GCF_011064425.1. Taxonomy (NCBI): domain Eukaryota; kingdom Metazoa; phylum Chordata; class Mammalia; order Rodentia; family Muridae; genus Rattus; species Rattus rattus. The sequence goes on from NC_046154.1 coordinate 93,457,713, forward strand.
CTTACGATAAGTCAGGACTAAGCCTAGATGTGAACCTAGAGAGTTTTCGTTGCTCTTGTTTGGTGCGTGCATGTGTCCGTGCATGTGTGCATGTGTGTTTTGTGATAGTCTCCTACACGTAGAACAGGCTAGCCTGGAACTCACCTATGTAGTCGAGGATGATTTTAAACCTCTGAGCCTCCTGCCTCTACCTGCCAAGTGCTGGAATCACATGAACGGACCATCGGGCCTGGTGTTCTGCAGTTTTGTGGGGATAGCCCACAGCTTCCTGCATGTTAGGTAAACATCACTGAACTATATACTTCCAACCCGAACCTGTAGTTTTAAGATAGGCAACCTAAGTTGTTTGCAGCCTATGCATGTAGTGAGAGCCAGGTTTAGAAACTTTGGCTCTTGGCAAATTCCAGAAGATGAAAGGAGAGGCTGGAGAGGTGGGCTGGCTGTCACGTGCTTGCTAAGAAAGCATGATCCCTTGCACCTGTGTAAAACAAAGCTCGATGTGGCAGGACGAATCTGTAATCACAAGGATGGGATGGCAGGGACAGGTGGATTCTAGGGCTCACTGGTCAGCCAGATTAGCCAAGATGGTGAACTCCGAGTTCAGTAAGATCCTGTGTAGACAATGATAGAGATATACACATGACACCAACCTCTGTCCACACACACACACACACACACACACACACACACCACACACATACACATACACACACACATACACACATACACACATACACACACATACACACATACACACACATACACACACACAAATACACACACACATACACACACACACACATACATACACACACACATATACACACACACACAGGAACACCATGTGCACACACATATGGGAACACACACATGTACACACACATGCATGAACAAGCACATGCACACATGAACATACACATGCATGCGTGAATGAGCACATATATGTATACACATACAACTTGGAAATGCACACACACGCATGCACACGCATGCATGAGCAAACACATACACATGGGAACATACACAAGAACACATACACACATATGCATGAATGAGTGCACACAAAGGAACATACAACACACAGGCACACATGCACACACACACATGTATGCATGAATGAGCACACACACATGATGAAAAGAAAGAAGGACAATCCCAGGGAACAGAAGTTAATATATTAGCACTAGACAAACACACACACACACACACACACACACACACATACAATATTTTCAAACATTTTACATTTGTTGCACTAACTATGTAAAGCTGACAATTCTTGCACTGAGTAAAATTAAAATGGGCTACATGACCATACTGCCTGAGAGCCCATGTGCATTGGAATTCTGTGCTGTTTTAACATCTACTTTAGAAATCTTTCATCATAAGAAACCTAACCAACGTGGGTACAGGTACAGTAATAAAAGCTGAGCCTTCGTGGGTGAAATACAAGTTTTTGGGAGACAGACTTTGCCTTCCTGAGGGAGCACTTAGGGTGTCAGTAGAATGTAGTTTACAAAATGGCCCCTCCATTGATCTTCTGGAGACGCCTGTGCATCCCCCAGCCTGCAGGGAGACACGGGAGACTGCATTTCTGCAGTGCAAAGCATAGGCTGCTCTTGCTGGTGAACCTTCGTGATTGCCATGGACCTAAAGCTGCTGCTGGGCCTATTAGCTCGCAAAATTAGCTAATAGCTCCAGATTTGCCCCTGCCATTTACCACCTTCCTACGAACAGCCAAAGCTGTATGCACATAAATATGTACAAGGAAGGGGGTTAGGCCAGAGAAATTTGTGTCGTCTGTGTGGAAGCGAAGTGTTATCGATATAACTTCATTTTCTCATGGAAGCTTCACATTTTCTAAGGTAGAGCATCTCGCCATAAGCGGTAAGAAATGTTCAGTTCTGACTTCATCCCTGGGTTCAAAACGATAGAAGAATGTGTAACTCATCTAGAGTCAGAGGAAAAGAGAAAATGAGCTGTCTCCAGGATGCAGTACTGTTGATTAAGTGAGCGTCATAGGCCGAGCTACGGCAGTGTCATACGGCAGTGTCGTGACGTCAGATAAAGATGAGTGAGCTGCTGGCCAAAACAGACTTACCATAAAGTGCCGAGACCCAGCCAAGATGGCCCCGCACGCTAAGATCTCCTTTTAAACTCCTCCAGTGGTGTACGCACCCTAGTCACCTCAGACCAAGGTCAAAGACAGCTCCAGGTGAATGTGCTAATGTTGACAATCTGACCTCCAGCCTCACGGAAAACTGAGAAGAATAATAAAGGCATGCATTCATCTCTATGATTAGCAACCCTTCATATCTGCCATAATTGATCCACACCTTTTGTTTTAAAAGAATAAGCTCTAAAGATAGAGTTGGATTCCCTCCAGTTTGCAAACACATACACAGCACACACACACACACACACACACACACACACACACACACACACACACTTTCCTACTAGTAATCAAAATCCTGAAATTTCCATATAGACATCTATAGGATTCATTTAGGGTTTATATTGTATGTCCACGAATGACTTAACAGCTGTGGCAAACTTTACCTCATCAGTAAAGAGGGAAGGACAGCAGCATTGTTATTATTTTAACATTGGCTTAATAAATCAAAGGGCTTTGAGCTGTCCACATTTTCCTAGGAATTTCTGTGGGGAGAAGACTCAGCATACATAAACTCTACAACTAGCCATATGTACACTTAGACCAGAATTACTTTTCTCTTTATTTTGTTCTGTTTGTGATATAGTCTTAAAGGTGTTCAATCACAATCAGGTGAATGGGAAAATAAATAATTTAAGCACTTTTCCCCCTAAGTCTTCTGAGACAAGGTTGTGGTTAGCTGGGGACATGGCTTCTTCAATAAATCCACTCATGGCTCTTGTTGCTGCATTTCATTTTCTTCCAGGTGTCAATGTCCAGCAGGCTTCACAGGGCCACACTGTGAACTGAACATCAATGAGTGTCAGTCCAACCCATGCAGGAACCAGGCCACCTGCGTGGATGAACTAAACTCATACAGTTGTAAATGTCGGCCAGGATTTTCAGGCCGCAGGTGTGAGACAGGTATGTTTGAACTCAGGTGTGAAAAGGGTATGTTTGAGCACAGGTGTGAGAGAGGTGTATATGGACTGAGGTGTAGGACAGGTGTGTATGAATCAAGGTGTGAGAGAGGTGTATATGGACTGAGGTGTGGGACAGGTGTGTATGAACTCAGGTGTGGGACAGGTTTGTATGAACTCAGGTGTGAGACAGGTTCATATGAACTCAGGTTGGGACATGTGTGTATGAATGCAGGTATAAGATAGCTGTATGACCTCAGGTATGGGAAAGGTATGTGTGAACTCAGGTGTGGGACAGGTGTGTATGAATGCAGGTGTGAAACAGCTGTATGACCTCAGGTGTGGGACAGGTTTGTATGAACTCAGGTGTGAGACAGGTGTGTATGAATGCAGGTGTGAGAGAGCTGTATGGCCTCAGATGTGGGACAGGTGTGTATGAACTCAAGTGTGAGAAACGTGTGTATTAACTCAGAATGACTGTCAGCAATACAGAGAATACTAATTGATCAGTGCCGGGTTTTACCCATGTCATGTACTGTCTATACTCTAGAGGCTCTGCTAAGCACTTGGTACTTATTTCATTGTCACAGCCACCAACAAGCAAGGCACTGCTGTCATTATCCCCAACAACATGCAAGAGGAAACCAAAGCTTAGAGAGCTAAGAGGGAAATGGAGAAAACAATTTGACAGAGGGGTTCCACATTTCCCCATTTAACCTTTAGGATTTTGCTGCGTGCATCCAGACTCTGCCACACGCCAGAAGATCAACTCTCATTACTCCTTCTTTCTCCTTCTCTCCCTCCTCTGAGGTCTTGTTAGTGCATGCATGCATGCCTTTGTGCACGTGTGTGCATGCACTCACATTCTCTTTGCATGTACATATATGTGAGAGTAGGAGTCAGAGGTCAGTGCCAACTGCCCCCTGCCTTATTTGTTTTTGAGGCAGAGTCTCACTGAACCAAGAGCTCACTGCCAAGTCTGGTAGACCAGCAAGCCCTAGAGACCTCCCTTCTCCACTTTCAGATTACAGATGTGTAACCATGTCTGGCTTTGCATGTCAGTGCTAAGTGTTGGGAGATCATGTCCTCAGCTGGCATAAGTTGGCACTTTACCCAGTAAGCCATCATCCTAATCCTAATCTTCTTAATTTTATGGTATTTTCACACGTGAATGTTGAAACATTACAGGAATATACATTTACAGAATATAAATAACATGTTATGATTTATAAATACAATGTAGAGTATTTAAAGCAATCTAGTTAACATATCTATTGCCCAACTGCTTCACATGTTTCGTTGTGAGAATTCTAAAAAGCACTGCCTTAGCAGTTTTATTCAGGTCATTGTTATTAACCATGTTTACCATATTATGAAGCTGAACTCAAACGAGTGAGCAAACCAAGTCCTGTCCTGTGAGACTGTGGAACCTTTAACCATCATTCTCCACTTCTCCCATGTGTTTAAAAGACCACTTGGTTTGGGCGGTGAAGGTTGGTGGAAAGGTAGATCAGAGAGTTGATAGAACAGCGCTCATATGCTCTTTCAGGAGACCTACGTCTTTTAGGCAAAAGACTTTTAGTATAGAGTAGGCTTTCTAGAGCTGAATAGAGAGAGAGCTGGATTGTTCATCAGTCATGGAAAAGACAGATCCTGAGTGAGGAAGGATGCTGTCCTTGAATCAGTCTCTTCCCTCCTCCACAGCATCAACCTCCCTTGCTCTCTCTCTCTCTCTCTCTCTCTCTCTCTCTCTCTCTCTCTCTCTCTCTCTCTCTCTCACACACACACACACACACACACACACACTCCTTCCCGTCACCATATGTGCCCCATATGAGACTTTATCAACTCTCAACCTTTCTACCTCTCCAACCCTTTTTTTTCTGCTCCCTTTCAGAGCTTACATACATATCATGTGTAATCACTGTTTAATTTTAAAATCACTTCCCAAATCTTCATGTTTGCTGAAATTAGCATCTTTGGAATTGGCACTTCTTGCCCACTGCTTTCCTTGTCAGCTGAGAGTGTGCCTGAAAACCACGTTCTGCACACTCTCCTTATCTGTTGCAGAACAGCCTTCGGGTTTTAACCTGGATTTTGAAGTTTCTGGCATCTACGGGTACGTCCTTCTAGATGGAGTGCTTCCAACACTCCATGCCATAACCTGCGCATTCTGGATGAAATCCTCTGATGTCATCAACTACGGAACGCCCATCTCCTATGCACTGGAGGGCGACAAAGACAACACCTTCCTCCTGACTGATTACAATGGGTAAGCAGGAGTTAGAATGGATGTGGCAGGGAGGGCTTCTCTTGACACCAAGTTAGAACTGAACCCTGTTCAGGGCTCACCTTCTGACATTAGGGTTGGGAACGAGGGAGCATGGAAGCATGGATGACCACAGACAACTGGAACATCTGGATGAGCTCTATGTTGGTGATAATTGTTCACATGTGAGTTGGGTGTTGCTGCATGGCTATTGGTTTATTCGATCTTAACAATTCCCTGAGGAAATACTGCCCCCTCTACAGATAGCAAAACAAATTTTTAGACAGACTAAATGAGCCTACAGGCTATATCACAGGAAGGTCAGGTCTAACTCTCAAGAGACTGATGCCCTTTCTTTATACAGCAGAACATCCAAAGATCAAGGGCCATCGGCAACACTTGTCTGCGGGAGACTGGTGGATTGAGGACCAGCACAGTTTCAGGGTACCAGGGGCACTCTTAGTTCCCTCAAGAGAAATTAAATCTAACTCCAGATCCTTCCCTCTGCACTGACTATAAAGTCATTCCATTTGTACCTAGAGTTTGCTGAAGAGACACAGACTTGGACAGGCCCAAACTTTGGTCACCTGTCCATATTAGTTATTGCTGGGCTGCTCGCCAGCTTGGCCTCTGGGATCCTTTGAAGACTCCAGCTCTTTTCTACATTTGCTTTCCTTGGCCGGACTGCAGGTCCACCCCCGGCTAGGCTGTATGGTTTTCCATGGGGCCCTTTCTTCTCAGGTTCACACGTAGCACTGCCCTAATGAGCAAGTTGCAGGTCCCAGAGACCTACTGGGAACTTTCTTCCTCTCAGGCTGGGGCAGTTTCACTCTTTTGGTAGAAATCTCATCAAACACAATTCTTTTTCATCAACTTGAACTTTCAGGGAGCAGAAATTTAGGGCATTTGCAAAGATTCGAGGTAAATTTTACATAAAGAGATAAACTTCTGCCTGCTTGGCTAAAGAGAGGAAAGGGGGAAACATCTAGAAAGAAAACAGCTGGTGCTCCAAGAATGTTCCTCTCCTGGGAATATAGTTGCTCAAGTCTGAGAAGACTTTTATCCTCCTCCACTTTCCATGGTCATTTCTTTGTTTCCGTTTGCCTTTGACAATTTCCACTTTAAACTGTTGGCTGTCTTTACACCACTTCCATGAGTGGTAGGGTTTCTGGAACTTCTTGTTGTTCTTTTCATTTTGACGTATGTATTTGGACTACTATATGACCAGTCTGGCAACTGTATTACTCTGTTTGGGCTAATATAAAAAGTCCAAGATCAAATCAATGGCAGAATCAGGCTCTAGGAAATGTGCCTTCCTGGTCTACAGATCCTATTCAGGCGTATTCTTCTGTGCCCTCAAAGACCGAGCAGCAAGGGGTTCCTGCTCACTTCTTTTTAACTTACTTACAGTAGTCCTTCCTGTTTAGAGACCCCTGTCCTCTTGACCTAGTCACCCTCAAAGGCCTCTCTTCTTGTACTGTTAGATTGCTAGGACTTTGAACACACAAATTTTGAGGGAACACAAATGCCCAGTCAATAGTATCAACCCCAAAGCAGACTTAGCTCCTATGGTCAACCGAAGTTTGTTTCTGGTCTTAGAAAACACATATTCTAGAGGAAGGGTATCAACCAGACATTTCAGCAACTCTCGCTGGTTCTGGACATTTCAAAGCATGGTAAATTGTCTCAATTATCTTGTCTTGTCTGAAGACTTTTCCTTGCTCATCGGTGTTTACATTGACCTAGAATTTAGTGTAATTAGTAACATAGATCTGTTTCTAAAATATTATCAGATGGAGGGGAGAAATGACTAATGGATTACATGAGTACTTTACACACACACACATGCACACACACACACACACACACACACACACACACACACACACACACGATAAATAATAATGTGCCACAGAGAATGAATCATGCATTGTGACCATTGACTGAATTCCCTGGACTCTTTCTCTCCACAGCTGGGTTCTTTATGTGAATGGAAAGGAAAAGATCACCAACTGCCCCTCTGTAAATGATGGCATTTGGCATCATATTGCAATCACATGGACAAGCACTGGTGGAGCCTGGAGGGTCTATATAGACGGGGAGTTATCTGACAGTGGTACCGGCCTCTCTGTTGGCAAAGCCATACCTGGTATGTTTTGTGAAATGGGTACATGTATATGAGACTCTAGAGGTGGTCATGCTTACATGGACATGGCATTGGCCAACCTGGTTGTCACTGCTTCCAGACGAAGACCCACAGTGATGTCTTTCCCTTACCACTCATCAGTTATCTAGACTGTAAGATACCAAATGCTTTTCCCTGGGTGAGCTACAGGACTGTAAGAGAGAAGCCTTGGGGATCTTGGTTTGACTCAGAAGCAAGCTAGGCTAGGAGCATTGGCTAAGCTGTGTTCTAAGCAAGCCATTAGCTGCTGGTATCCTGTTTGCTTGCTGGCTTGCTGGCTTGGTGGCTTGCTGGCTTGCTGGCTTGCTTGCTTCCTTGCTTATAACCTTTTAGGAGGCTTTCAGTTTTGTTTCGGGACAAACTATATCAACTGAATCACTGGGCACATTTTCCAGCTTTTGCGTCCGATATCAAGTGGAACTCAACGTTTCCTCTAAAGTCAATCTAAATATCCAGGGAGGTTTGGCAATGGAAGAGCTATGTGGATGTCATTATCTTCGCTTTCCTCATGTTTCCAGTACATAAAAATAGTGTCTGGATAAAATCAAATTCAACAAAAATATCTTAAAATATTAAAAATGAACTAGTATCTTCCAGAAGCAAGTTATATTGAACCAAGATAGGTCACTATAATCCTATAACGAGTTAAATCCGCATGAAAATGTGATGAGGTTACCTTTTCAGAGCCTCAAAGCAGATATTAAATTTATATTTTGGAAAATGTCCTTTTGTTTTACTTTGTAATACTAAAATATTATAGAAATGGCACCAAAATTTGTGACAATAGAGAATGTATACCAAGAACTCACTCCTTAAGTTGGGCACCCTTAGAGAAAAATCCATAAAATCTCTGCCGTCCACAAGGTGTCAGTGTGCAGGAGTAAGATATTTAGGTCCATTATCAGACGTAATTTCTAACTGAGGTAATCACTGAGGAGGAGTGGGAGGGACATAGTTCCATGACAGCCCACAGCCAAAGAGCTGTGTAGGGTAAATATTGGTGGAAGCAAGGGAGATGTCTTTCCTGAGTTCTAAGCCTAGCCAAGCATTAGTCGGTGAACAGATCAGATGTTGAAAGAATTAAATAAAGATCAATGGAAGTATCTGGAACACACATAGAAAAATAAATGTGCTATGCACTGCACAAGGCTGTAGAAAGAGGTAATGGCCAGTCATACAAAGTCTCATAGGACAGGTTAATAATCGAGGTTTTCATCCTAAGGTCAATGGAATATCACTGATGGCCTTAGGATGGGATATCGTGGTCAGAAGGGAGCAATCGAGTTTGTGTTGGGAAAAAAAATCTAAATAACAAAAATGTTTCTAACCAGAGAGGACAGTCCCCAGCAGAGATAGAGGATTAATATCAGGAGAATCTGGACCTCTTGGTCTGTCTCTACTGAGAGGGAAAGTCGTGTTTCAAGTGACAAACAGGAGACAACCACTGTTCCTTCAGCAATACTGATGTGACAGAGAGATGGCTCATGCACACCCACTGCGACATGAACCCCCACCTCCTGTTAAGGACCAAGTCAGTCAAGAGAGCAGCCTGGGAACTGAGCAGACATGACAGCCTCAATGGCGGCTAGCTATAGAAACAGGGACGGACGAGAGGTGTTATTGTGAGGGGAGAGGAGAATAGGAAAGTCTCAGGGTTTGATGAATGCAGGCAGCAAAGACAGTGTGCATGGGTGTGAATTAGGGAGGTTAACCCCGAAGAACCAGAAATCGTCCACCAGAAACAGTAGAGAAGTTGTTTATGCTAATATTACCTGGAGCCGGATATAGAAGCTGCTTTGGAAAACCATGTGGTTTGGACACAGCTTAGCGATGAGGGTTTGCCTATCATATGAGAGGCCCTGGGTTCAATTCCCAGTACTGATCCTTTAATTGTGTGATTATTTTTTTACAAGATCAGGACAGTATTTGCCAAGGCTTTGGTGAGACCACTCCACTCTCAATAAATTTAAAATATTTTGCCCTGAGTCAGGGTATGGTGGGAAATGCCTGGAATTGTAGCTCTTGGGAAGAAGGGGCAGGAGGGTCAGAAGTTCAAGGCCACCTTCAGCTACATAGTAAATTTGAAACCAGCCTGGGATGTGTGAGACAATGTCTCAAAGTAAACAAAATTAAACTTAAAAAAAAAAAAAAACTCATTCTAACAATATACGCCTCCCTGTGAAATATATTTGAACAGAAGGCCGCCACAGAACCCGCAACCTCCTTGTAATACTATTAATGCCTAATTACCCTTTCGGGATGGTTGGAAGAAGAGAGACTCCCAAAGTCAGCCTGCTGTGCTTACGTCTGAGTCCTCAGACTCACAACTGTGCACTGTACATTCTCTCGCGGCTGTACTGCTTGTAGAGAGTGCACACAGATGGAGTGGGCGTGGCCTATTGCAAACTCTAGCACACAGGCTGCTGGGGAGACCCAAGGGGCTGTAGAGTCCCTCGTAACCTCAGGCCCACACACCATGTAGTTATATTCCTTCTGGCATTCTACTCCTCTGCCCAGAAACTTTGTATCTTTTATCTGTATAAAACTAACCCTTAGTCAAACATGTCTTCAGAATCCCTCCATCCATCCCCCCTCCCTCTCTCTCTCTCTGTCCCAGGAGTGCTACTCTGCATACTTCTATTTTTTGTACTTACCGTCCTATACTGGAATACATTTCCCATGCACTTCTTCCCTTAGCATCACAACCCCACCCCATGCGGAAGAGCTGTCTGCTCTGCTGGGACCGTTCCCACCCTGATCGTGTAGGCAGCACGTCAGTAGGAGCTGCGTAAATGCCTGCGGCATTCAACAAGCCTGCCTTGAAGGCTGCAGCAGAGATGGCTAGACAAAGGAGAGGAGAAAAGCATCCCCCGTGGAAGAAACTCTAAGACCAGAGGCAGGGAGCCATGGGAACTTTCCACTGGAGCCTGGCGGGCTCACCCTCCTTCTGCCTTTAACTCTCCACATAAACTTAATTTCACTCTGTCCCTGCTGCTAAGCCATGCAATAAAGTTCCCTAGTTCAGCCTTCAACGACACTTTCATACATCTGTATTAGCTGCACTTTTATTAAATTAGCATTTGGGGGATAACAAACCACTGGGGTAGTTTCCACCTCTTTATTCACTCTCTCCTCCCTTCTCTTTCTCTCTAGGTGGTGGTGCATTAGTTCTTGGGCAAGAGCAAGACAAAAAAGGAGAGGGATTCAACCCGGCTGAGTCTTTTGTGGGCTCCATAAGCCAGCTCAACCTCTGGGACTATGTCCTGTCTCCACAGCAGGTCAATTCCATTTTCAGTGTATGACAGTAATGAGATACAAAGGTACAAACCTAGCAACCACGAACAGCCTAATGATGACATGTCTTCTTGTAAACTCCTAACTAGGATTTATCACCGGTATTGGATGGCGGTCTGTTAGTCGGTCGGTTATCCACAGCGATTTCCACTGATGACCCCTTTAGTTTCTAGGTGATATTCTGACATAAATGGGAACAAGCGTTTTATTTTTTTAAAAAAATTATAATTTCTGAGTTGGAAAGAACCAGAGAGAGTCCTACTTCAAATTTTCCTAACTAGACTCAAAATGGGCCTAAGAGCATCCACAGACATAAAGCAGATGGACTTGTATTTCAAGCCAGGCTCAAGTCTGCCTGAGATCCATCCCCAAGTTTAACCACAGTCGTCCTGGGATGTTTTCCATCATGTAGTCCCATCTCCCTAAACTTCATTTTCCATAACTATAAAGGAGAGAGAAAGACATTATGTAACAGAGTTCTGGCCGGAGTCAGAAAAGGCCACCTACACATTTGTGGGATTGTTTGCCCCATGGTGATGTCTTGATGTGTGTTCACTCTCAGAACCGTGCTGATAGATGTGGCTGGAGAGATGGCTCGGTGCTTTAGAACACTTGCTGCTCTTGCGAAGGACCCAAGCTCAGTTCCCAGAACCCATGTTAGATAACTCACAACTGCCTGGACACCAGCACCAGGGGATATGACGTACTCTTCTGGCTACTTCAAGCACCTTCACACAGGCGGCACATGGCACATGTGCACGCACGTGTGTGTGCACGCACACAAACACAAACACACACACACAGCTTAAGTAATATCTTTGGGGTTGGGGACAAACCTTAACATCTAGATAAGAATCTCTATGTAAAGAATTTTGAAATTTCAGGCAATTTGTGAGTCTTTTAAGTGGGAGAGATATTAGGGAGACCTAATGGTGGAGATTAGAAAAAGGAAGAAATTTCCCTGTGGCCTTTGTGATTGTACCATATTAAATTATGCTTCTCTTCACCTGTTGCTGACCCAGCAAGGCTAAGGTGATGTGTATACTCCATTTTAGCAGACGGTTTACCTACAAGCATGCTCTAAACTCACAGGTGAAGTCACTGGCCAGCTCCTGCCCAGAGGAACTCAGTCGGGGAAACGTGTTAGCATGGCCTGATTTCGTATCGGGGATCACTGGGAAGGTGAAGGTTGATTCCAGCAGCATCTTCTGCTCTGGTGAGGATTTCTCTCTTACACCTTTGCCAGATCTTGACTCTTCTGGAATGTTCTGTCCAAAGCACATACATGATTCAGAGAGTTCTCTTGTGGTCGTACATGCCAATCCTCCCCTAAATAGGAATCATACCTACCTTGGCCACCTAAGGACGTTTTCAATATTGAAATTCTTTCTTTGCAATAGGTACAAATAGTTGAGCAGGATATTCAGATAAAGATAAATTTAAGTTAAATAGATGGGTTTGGGGCCCTTTTTATTTTTTCTAGATTTTTAAATTTTATTTTTATGTGCACGTTTTGCGTGCACGTATGTCTGTGTATCACATCAGTACCTGGTGCCCATGAAGGGCAGGGGACGACACTGGACCCCTGGGAACTGGAGTTAGGGGTGGTTGTGATCTTCAGTGTGGGTCCTGGGAGCTGACCCTGGGTTCTCTACAAGATAACACCAGGCCACCTCTTCAGTCCCAATTTTTGCTCCTTTTTGAGATGAAGTTAATTTTGTGAAACAAATAAAAACCACTTCCTGTTCTCACCCGCTCACTGAACATTCACCCTGGATAACAGGAACTATTATCTAAACTCATTACATTTAGATGAATTTTTAAAGTGCAGAATTCATGATTTTAGATAATTTGCAAGGGGCTGGAGAGGTGGCTCAGTGGTTAAGAGCACTGACTGCTCTTCCAGAGGTCCTGAGTTCAAATCCCAGCAACCACATGGTGGCTCACAACCATGTGTAATGGGATCCGATGTCCTCTTCTGGTGTGTCTGAAGACAGCTACAGTGTGCTCATATACAAAATAAATAAATAAATCTAGATAATTTGCAAGAATGCTATTTGATCTTTTTAAAATACCCACAGGGCAGTAAGGGGTGCATGCACTTGGGAGGCAGAGGCAAGTGGATCTCTGAGTTCAAGGCCAGCTTGGTCTACAGAATGAGTCCAAGACAGCCAGGGCTACACGAAGAAACCCTGTCTTGGAAAAAAAATCCTTTTTAAAATACAAAAGATATTTCTTTTGAAAAAATTGCTTGATGACTCAGTAAGATTTCCCCCCTTATCATTAGTTTGTCAATGACTGGGGTATGGGGTAACTTGTCTGAACACAATAAAGCCGGTTTCCGGCTGGTGCAAGGGTTTGAGCCCCTTGACTCCGGACCCCTGCTGCTGTGTGTCTGACCTGCACTGTGCCTGTGCTCTTGGTCCTCAGATTGCCCATCTTTAGAAGGATCCGTGCCTCACCTGAGACCTGCATCCGGAGATCGAAAGCCAGGTTCCAAAGTCAGTCTGTTCTGTGACCCGGGCTTCCAGATGGTCGGGAATCCCGTGCAGTATTGTCTGAACCAAGGGCAGTGGACACAGCCACTCCCTCACTGTGAACGTGAGCAACCTTTGTCCAGCCCACTCGGTGGCCCTGGGAAGCTGTGGGACCCATATGAGAACTCGGGGAATGCTAGACAGATGCTCGCCAGATCCTGCCACAAACACAGCAGACGTCCAGTCTGTGCCCTGGCCCTGAGAGACTGAGCCAGGCACCATGGGGGAGGTGGGTGATGGGTACGAAAACGACTCCTGACAAATGCCTCTGAGGTGCTGGCAAGGAACTCAAAACAGGTAAAATAAGGTCCCTGTAGGGTAGATAGCCACCCTGAGGTGCGCCATTGCTGGATGAGGAAAGAGGGACAGGTGTCTCGAGCAGGATGTCCCAATCATTCATTAACTCTACAAGATTTAGCTGCACACTGATACATATTCTAAAGATGCTGGCCCCATTCTTGTGTTTACATTCTGGAGGAAGAGATGGGGGAGAGGGGATGTATATAATAAGGCTTGTTTATAACGAGTAAAATGGTGAAGACCAGAAAGACCCTAAGCAAGCAGCAAGGGCAGGAGGTGAGGAGAATTGTAGAGACAAGACACTGCCAAAAATAGACAGTAGTAGCTATCACCTGACACAGCATCCTTTTATCTTCGGTCTGTCCACCTCACTGGACAGGAAGCACCACAAAGCAGGAGTCCCATCCATTCAGTTCACTGCTGTAAGCCCAGCACCTAGGACAGGGCATAATGGGTACTAAGAGTACCACAGATGTTTTACAGATGAATGGATGGATGGGTGAATGAATGAATGGCATGCCTACTGTGAACCCGACAATGTGCCACATGCTGAGAGCACATGTGTGGCAAGCAGTGTAGAACACTCTAGTTACTAATGTTTGTACACCGTAGGGAAAGGGTAGCTACCTAAGGCAGCCACCGTGGAAGTAGGTCCATGCAAGCAAGATGCTCTTTGAGCACTTTGCACCAACTGCAGCGGTGTTCTTGCTGCCCTGTTCCAGGCATTCGCTGTGGGCTGCCTCCCACCTTGGAGAATGGCTTCTATTCAGCCGAGGACTTCCATGCTGGCAGCACAGTGACCTATCAGTGCACCAGTGGCTACTACCTGTTGGGTGACTCCAGAATGTTCTGTACAGACAACGGGAGCTGGAACGGCATTTCTCCATCCTGTCTCGGTGAGATAAATGCTGGCTGCTGCCCTGTGGAGTCACATCCATGCTCTTTGGCAAACATTTCCCACACATGTTAGGCTCTCCTGATATCACTGTGCTAAGTCCACCTCTCTTCCGCAAGCTCTGGGCAAGGGCTAATGGTAAAACAGATGTCTCTTCCAAGGGAAACCAAAAATGGTCCTCAATTTTAGTCAAGTTCAATATTAAAACGGTAGGCCCATCCCTGGTTTTTTACCTAACAATTAAGGGAGTCGTAGATTTTATTGGTCCTCCACAGAATAATCATGATGGTTGGATGGTTGCACTTAAACTTCATAAAATACACACACAGTTCTATGTGTTAAGTGACATGTAGCGACCTAGAAGCCATACAAATGTTTGACACATAAGAGAAATGAATTTGCTGGACTACTTGTGAACTGCCTCCGTTTCAGATGTTGATGAGTGTGCAGTCGGCTCGGACTGTAGTGAGCACGCCTCCTGCCTGAACACCAACGGATCCTACATATGCTCGTGCAAGCCCCCGTACACGGGAGATGGGAAGAACTGTGCAGGTACTGACGTTCTTACCTCAGGTGCTTAATCCAAGCATGCATTTTAAGGGTATGTTGTTCTAAAAGTAAGACAGGAGTGAGGTGTTCAAAGAGTAAATGGATAGCTGAGGAAGGTAACATTCTTCCGAAGGACACATGGTAGCCATTAAAGATACTCTTAATTAGCACTGAACTTCCCCTGGCTTCCCACTGTCTGGAGCACACAATGGAGTCAATTATATTGACAGAGGTCTAAGGAAATTATGAGAATAGCAGTAGACTTAGAGATATCATTTAGCCTCAAGCAGAGCGAGGAAGATGCATTTCAAGGCTTTCCCATCGATCTCTTCCCTCTGCCTCAGTTACACCAAATGATATCTTTGAAGGAAATTGACCTCTTGCCTTGCCACATCACCCTCCTCTGTGGTAGCTTTGATAGAGCTGGCTGACCTTCAACTCACTAATATCTTCCTAAATCTGTTATAAGCGTGTCTGCCAGAGCACCGTGAGAAAGGAAGTAAAGAGGATGTTTTAAAGAGGGCGTCAAAACACCGGGCTGTGGGCTGCCCCAGAGTAAAGTGATAACCATTTGAAACAGACAGGTGCTGTGAAATTCTGTTTCGGGGTGGGAGGGAAGGAGAGGAAGGAGAGAAACAGCAAATAAATATCAAGAAACAGGAAACAGTAGCAACAAGGAAAGCAGAGAACAGAAGAGTCCAAGATAGAAATAGAAACAAACTAGGTTATCCACAGAGATCTTCTTCGCTACAAAGAATGCCGATGTCTCCATCTGTATCATATTAGTCTCCAGCAGAAAGGATGGAAGGGCTATCCCTTACTGTGTGAGGGCTGGATGCAAAAGTTTCCCAGGATAATATCATATTTAGATGCTTTTCCTTTCTTTAAAAAGATGAGTTTTAAATGGGATAAGACATAAGAGCCTTGTTAAAAAAAATCCCCACTCAAAGAGAGGGAAAATCATCCTGAAAACGCAGACTGTGGCCCTGAGAGTGAGCTAACATGGGAACAGGAAATAGTTTCAAGAGGTGTCTTGTGCCTGATAGGAAACAAAGACTTAGTTATTATAATCTCGCATCCCCAGAGAGTCTGAGAATATAGCTTTAATTTCTGTTTTATAGTCCATCTCACGCATTTACTGTAAGTGACTTTCCCCTGAGTTTAACATCTGCTGTGGAAAACAATAAGCATTTGGATATCATTCTTCTGTTCACTTATGGCTATTTTTCCAAAATCCACTCCTATAATTACATTTACTTTTTGTTCCTTTAAAATCCTTAAAGGGCTGAGGGTGTGGCTAAACATAGAGCAATGGCTGAGCATGCTCTGTGCTGGTATCTAGCAGTATTAAGTAAATAAACAAACAAAATATTTGATATTCATAGCCCAGATGATCTTGAGTGAGATTAAGTCAACACAGCCTGTCCCCCCACCCCCATCTCTTGTGTTACTTGTGAAAGAGAGGTCAGAGGACAATTTGCAAGAGTCCCTCTAATGTGTGGGTCACAGGGATGGAAGCCAGGTCACCAACCTTGGGCAGCTCATAAATGCCTGTATACCCAGGTCCAAGGAATCTGTTGCTCTCTTCTGACTCCCGTGGGCACCTGCATACAGACACAGACAGACAGACAGACAGACAGACACACACACACACACACACACACACACACACACACACACACACTGGGCTGGAAAGATAAATGGCTGAGTTAAGAGCACACAATGGTCTTGCAGAGGACCTAAGTTTGATTCCCAGCAGCCACACTGGGCCATTCACAACTACCTGTAAATTCAAGTCCAAGGGGATGGGACATGCATGGTTTCCATGGGCATCAGCACTGAGGTGTGTATGCTGACACAGAGACATGTACACATTAAGTTAGAATAATAAAACTATTTGAAAGCAATAAAACTCTCTTTAAAATATTAATGTGTAAGTGCCTAATAAATGTATTATCTGGTAATGTCTAGCAAGTCCCTGGCGTTTTTGCCTCTCCCTTCAAAAGCCCTTGCCACATGTTTAGAGTCACCTTAACTGCTGTAGGTTTCTTTTGCTTTGAGACTTTCTATGGTTGTGTGAGCATTGCTTCTTATTCTACAAAAACTTTCCTTTAAGAACCTGTAAAATGTAAGCCTCCAGAAAATCCAGAGAATGGCCACTCTTTGGGCGAGATTTATAGCGTGGGTGCTGAAGTCACATTTTCCTGTGAAGAAGGGCACCAGCTGGTGGGAGTGAGAAAAATCATGTGTTTGGATTCTGGCGAGTGGGATCACCTCAGACCATCCTGTGAAGGTACAATGACAAAATGGCCGTGATCGCTGTATTGGGCAGTTCTAGAAAGATAAAATGGTTGGTGTGGAAAGCTCTAGGCCATGTCAGTCTTTGTTCTGAAAGCCAGGAATTGGGCTCATATTTAAACATGACAAGGGGATTAAAATCTGGAAGCTGGAAGCTGGAAGCTTTCAGAGGGCTTTGCATAGTTTCAGATAACCACACAGTTTGTTTCCTCCTTACAGCCATTTCCTGTGGTGCCCCACCTGTTCCTGAAAATGGCGGTGTTGACGGGTCAGCGTTCACATATGGCAGTAAGGTGAGGTACAGGTGAGTGTCTAACTTTAAAGACAGTGCAGTAGTTAACAGCATGCTAGCAGTAATAGAATACCAAGGAAAGGGGAAACAATCGCAGAGGGCTTTTATAAAATTTTCTCAATTTATGTGTCTGGGTGAGGCTGCCCCATGTGTGCAGTTACCCAGGGAGGCCAGAAGAGGGCATCAGATCTCCTGGAGCTATAGTCACAGGGGCTTCGAAAGTGCTGATGTAGATGCTGAGAACCAAGCTGTGGTCCTCAGATTCAGGTAGAGCTGGGTGCAGTCCCATGCAACTATAATCCTCATAGCTCTACAGGGAAATGGGGGTGGGCAGAACAAAGACAGGAGACTCCCCAGAACTCTCACGCCTGCTCACTAAAGGCAGCAGCAAAGAGATAGTGCCTCAAACAAGATGGAAGGCCAAGGACCAACACCCAAGGTTATCCTTCAGCCTCCCCGTGCACGACACGGCATGCACATGGCTGCACTCATACATGTGAACCAATGTTCATGCACTCACCATCATCCACTCACACAAGTTTAGAGTGTGCAACATAAAGCCATCCTTATTCAGCCATTTCCCCCTGTCTCTTCCAGGTGTGATAAAGGGTATACCTTGGCCGGGGATGAAGAGTCAGCATGCCTTGCTAGTGGTTCATGGAGTCACTCCTCTCCTGTGTGTGAGCTGGTAAAGTGTTCCCAGCCTGAGAACATAAATAACGGGAAATACATCCTAAGCGGGCTCACCTACCTTTCGATTGCATCGTATTCCTGTGAGAACGGATACAGGTAAAGGGGGGGACACCTGCCCAGCTCCCTACAGTCTTCCCGATGTCCCTAAGCTTGAGTGACTGAATTAGCTGGCTTTCAAAACAAGCATATAAAATTGGGGATATCCTAAAATCCATGTGACTCTTGGAGCCTGGCTTACAGCGAACGTCAGGGAGACTGTCCATCTGTGACTCCAGGAATCACACCAGTTCAAACACTGGAGCGGTCGGACTCTAAAGAGGAGAGCCAGGGGCTTGCAGGGCACCAAGCATGGAAGGGTCTTAATTCTCTAAGAAGTGTGTGTGTGTGTGTGTGTGTGTGTGTGTGTGTGTGTGTGTGTCTACGCGCACCTGCGTATCAGACTGTGCCCAGAAAGGTATTCATCAGGCTGCAAAGTGAATTAGATCAAGTGGATAGAAGTAAAGAATCAAGGGCCAGTAGAATGGCTCAGAGGATAAAGACGCTTGCATCTCAGCCTGATGGGGGGAAAGAAGGGTCTCCTTCAAGTTGTCCTCTGACCTCTCCACACATTCCCCAGCAACAACAACAGCAACAAAAGATAATTTTTTAAAAGAAATAATCAAGGGCTGGAGAGATGGCTCAGTGGTTAAGAGCACTGACTGCTCTTCCAGAGGTCCTGAGTTCAAATCCCAGCAACCACATGGTGGCTCACATCCATCTGTAATGAGATCTGATGCCGCCTTCTGGTGTGTCTGAAGACAGTGACAATGTACTCATATACATAAATAAATCAACAAAAAAAATGTTTAAAAAAAAGAACTAATCAAGAGTGTCAGAATCATGCTTGAAACATAGGTGGGTAAGCTATGCCATGGCTACAGGGTTTGTAAAGTCAAGGAACAGCCAGAGGTCAGAGTCATGAGCAACACAGCCCAAAGCTCAGGTCCTGGAAGGACAGCGCCTTTGACCTTGGTGACTCTGAACACCTGTCTCTTCAGGTGTCTAGCCTGCAGCTGGATAATAATTAACCCTTCTCATCCCAGTAACCTGTCAGTCAGAAGCTCTGGACTTCCCCTTTTACTAGTGAGCACATTAGACCTGAATTCTCCAAGTGATTGTTGTGTTTCTTTGCCCATTCGTTATTTTAAACGGTCTGACCCCTGTAAATTTCTTTTACATTCCTACAAAAGAATACGATGTGAAGAACTGCTATTTTGTGCACTAAAACTCAACATTCAGCGTGTATTTTCTTCCAAGTTCTATTTCTCCATGGAGTAAACAGACATCCAGTGAGACGAATGACCTGAGCCCTCTTTGATCTCTGTAGCTTACAGGGCCCGTCCCTCATTGAATGCACAGCTTCCGGCAGCTGGGACAGAGCGCCACCTAGCTGTCAACTTGTGTCCTGCGGAGAGCCTCCAATGGTCAAAGATGCCCTCACCACAGGGAGCAACTTCACTTTTGGGAACACGGTCACTTATACATGCAAGGAGGGGTAAGTAAAGCCTGTAAGGAGGGACTGTGGAGCATCCAGGACAGAAAATGAAACTCCCTGACAGCCAAGCCAGAGAGAGCTTCCTGATCTTATGTTCTGAGAGCGGAGAGGAGGCACATTTCACAGTGGGGGCACTATCTCCTTGGAATGTACTAGTTATTAAGTTAAGATTCAGATAGTAGCCAAAGAGCAATGCAGTACAAAGTATCTTTATACTTTAACCAAGAGTGCGGGAAAGCCATCGAAGCAAGTGTGTATCTGTCTATCACCAGCAAAGGTCACAGTGTAAGTCAGCAAGGGAATAAAAAGAGTGAAGCTCCGGTTTCTCATTTTAATAATCTTACTTGGAAAGTTGATATTTGGCAAAGCAGGAAACACATTGCAAAGGGCTTTGACTTGTGGCCCCCTTTGATGGTCAGGAGAGTCTTGTGAGGCAAAGAGAAGGGATGGATGCATCCCAGTGACAGCCTGTTTAGGACCTCAGGCCACCAGGGCATTGAGTGTGGTCCGACTGACCCTCCATTATGGGCACTGTGTTTCTTCCCTGTCTACACTTTCTTGATAACATTTTCACCATCCCTGGCACTTGCACACTCGAGTGCTCCCTGGATTTCTGTTCCGGCTGTATGCCCTCAGAGAAGCAGCGTGTCCTCTCTGTGTCTCGAATGTCCTCCTGTTGCAGTGGTTCTCAACTGTCCTAAGGCTGCAACCCTTTAATACAGTTCCTGATATTGTGGCGACCCCCCCCCACCATAAAATTATTTATGTTGCTACTTCATAACGGTAATTTTGCTACTGTTATGAATCATAACGTATCTGTGTTTTCTGATGGTTTTAGGTGACCCCTGTGAGAGGGTCGTTCAATACCCTCCCAACACGGGTCCCAACACCAACCCACAGACTGAAAAACACTTTCCCAGGTCAAGCTAGTTCACTAGGGGCTGATATTTGTGAGAGAACAAAGACTATGATGAGTGGCTTAGCAGGGGTGGGGCGAGGGGATGTCGTCAATAAAGCCCAAAATGAAGCTGTTAACTGGCCCTGGAGTGAGGGCATGGGGGTGCTGAGATGTCAGAGGACTCCATTCAGGTCACCAGTCCAGGCTGTGGTGATGCGTTTCTGAGGAGACCCAGGAGCAATGACTTTATCATTGAATGATTATCATATGGCGGGATGAGCCCCTGCTGGCTGCCTGTAATACAGGAGGGGATTGTCTGCAACGGGTGAACAAGTGCATAGTCACTCCACCACAAATCACAAATCATTGCCATTGTAATTTTTTATGAGAGACAAAAATCAACTACTAAAAGATAGTTTTCTTTGTCTGGAGTTCCAAGTTTTGATGATAGAACAGTAAGCCCCTTTGAGGAAGCCATCCTCTCCTCGGGGTGCTGTGGGAGCAGCCTCGCTGGAAAGAGAGTTTCTGTCTTGTTCCCTTGCCTTCCGGCCACAATTTTAACAGAGCCTTTGAACTATACAGATGTAAAAATAGCACAGCGCTCTGTTTAAAGTCACCTGTGTCCCCATTACAGAGATAGAAGCACGTGTTCAGTTTTTGCTATAATTAAGTAGTTTTAAGCAAGAAATACGATAGGACAGATTCTCCCGGAAACCAGCCTCAATGCCTGTCTACTCTCCTCATGTTAACAAATGCCCATCTGTCATAATTACAGGCATGTTTTCATAGGCAAATAGACTTTTAATTTACATGTTGATGTATGTTTGTACACATTGCCTCATTTATGCGGTATCATTTAAATCACTTCTCTCTTGCTAAATATTTATTTTATTTTTAATTATGTGTATGTAGATACACTACTTTTCCACTGGTATAAAATATGCCTGTATAAAAACAAGGCATCTTAGGGGCTGGAGAGATGGCTCGTTGGTTAAGAGCACTGACTGCCCTTCCAGAGGTCCTGAGTTCAATTCTCAGCAACCACATGGTGGCTCACAACCGTCTGTAATGGGGTCTGATGCCCTCTTCTGGTGTGTGGGTTTATATGCAGCAGAGCTCTCATACATTAAAATATATATATATATATATATATATATTTTTTTTAAAAGAACGAGTCATCTCTGGGTTGGTGAGATGACTCTGTGAGTAAGGTTCCTCA
This sequence comes from Rattus rattus, assembly GCF_011064425.1. NCBI lineage: Eukaryota > Metazoa > Chordata > Mammalia > Rodentia > Muridae > Rattus > Rattus rattus. Next base: position 93,479,751 of record NC_046154.1, read on the forward strand.
TGAGGACTAAGTTCAGATCCCCAACAACCAGGTAAAAACTCGAGCAGTGTGGCACTTATCTTAACCCCAGTGCTGGTGGAAGCAGAGACAGGCAGATCCTGGTGGCTCCCTGTGTGGCCAGTCTAACCAAAAGAGCAAGTTCCAGGTTTAGTAGAGAACAAACTACAGAACAACAGAGAAAGACCACTGATGTTGACTTCTGGTGGGTGTGCGCATGTGTGTGTGTGTGTGTGTGTGTGTGTGTGTGTACATACACAGGCACCACAGAGGTGGTGACATGTTCTTGAGGAGACCTGGAGTCCCAAACACTGACATTAGAACGTTCTGAAATGCTAAATGAAAACAACAACAGCAGTAACTTTAGCATTGTAATATGATTATCATATGAAGTGATGCCCGTAATACAGGAGGGGATTGTCTTTGATGGCTAAACAAGTGAATAGTCATTTCACCACAAATCACAAGTCTCTAAATTACTCGTTTCTCTACAGTAGTAGACTAATTTGTTCCTGCTTTATTTGCTAATAAAAAGCAGAGCGTAGAGTACTCCTGCATGTTTCCTGGCATATATATAAAATGGGATATCCCTGGCCTAGACATTGGAAGCTGTAACCCAGATCATGGAATATGCATATTTGGAGCTTTGCAAGATATTATTAATAATTCAAAATTCAAAGTGACCCTGCCGGCTGAGTTAACTTACATGAGTAACTTACATGTGACTGCCAGCAGGTGGCAACAGCACCTTCAGTCCAATCATAAACAGCTATCTGGGATCCCAGATCTATTTGTTTACAACGCCCAAATGAAGAGAGGGTGGGAACTGTACAGAGCCAACAGACTAGGAAGCTGTCTGAGATAGTGAGTCTCCTAGAGATGTCAGGAAGCTGCACCCATAATACCTCAACAATGAGGCTCCTGGAACAAAACAACACCATTTCTCATGCTAAAGCAGAAGCTGGAATTCTCACCAGGCCAACCTCAGACAAAGATCTACAGGCAATTAAAGAATTCCCGAAAGAGGAAGAATTATTCTTACCAAGGGATGAGCCCCCTCATCGATTGTCCAACACCAAGTGATCAGCCCTAAACTCTTACAATCAACAGGTCGTACATAATGGGTCAGCAGCTTGCATTTCTATATTTATGCATATATATGTAACAGCGGGCCACCAATCTGAGAGGGAACAAGGCAGGGAGGCAGGGGAAAGACAGAAAGGAAGAAGGAGAAGGGAGTAAACAATGTAACTGTTTTAATTTTTAAAATGATACTTTAGAAACTGATACATGAAAGTCTAAAAAGTGTATTCGTTAATGGGGTATCACCTAATGCGTCCAGTACACAATGCCATTCTTCCTCCAGGTTAAATGTACCTACCTGCTTAGATATTTGTCATTTCTTTACGGTGAACACTTCCAGAATGACCTCTTGAAGCTTATTGAAATGTGCACGGCTCTTTCCTGCAGTCTCTCCTTCTCCCGTGTGCCTGTGACCTAGTGCCTTCTAGTCAACCTTTCCTATCCCCCCGCTCTTTCTGCTTTCTGATGCCTAGGAATCCACTCCAAGCTTCAGTAACACTGCTTGTTAAAACCCAGTATGCAAACAGTTCTCTTCTAGCATCTCATTCCTCAGAGCGCTATTCTTGCAAACCTTGTTCATGCTGAACCTTTCGTGATGGGGAACGTGCCTCTTGTCCTGGCCACTTCTATGTCAACTTGACACAAGTTAGAGTCAGCAGAGAGGAGCGAGCCTCAGTTGAGAAAATGCCTTCACAGATCAGGCTCTTAGCAAGCCTGTAAGGTGTTTTCTTAATTAGTGACTGACAGGGGAGGGCCCAGCTCATTATGGGTGGTGCCATCCCTGGGCTGGTGGTCCTGGATTCTATAAGAAAGCAGACTGAGCAAGCCATAAGGAGCAAGCCAGTAAGCAGCACCCCTCCATGACCTCGGGGGGGGGGGTCAGCTGCTGGCAGCAGGTCCCTGCCCTTCCTTTGAAGATGAACAGTGATATGGAAGTATAAGCCCCATAACCCCTCTCCTCCACAACTTGGTGTTTCATCATAATGATAATAATCCTAAGACACCTTAGGGTTGTGGCATGACTTGCCATTTCAGTCTCTCCTTACAGGAAAAAGGCTTACTGTGTCTACAACAACCCCTCATGATCTGGCTCTCTGGACTCTTTTCTACCAGCTATCCCAGGGCCCTCAGCTTCGTATTAATATATCGGTTTGAAAGGTTTTGCCTATAAAGTGTGTTGTGTGGATTGAAACCTGTATTAGGCACATTAGGCACATGAAATCTGTATTAGGCACAGATCTGTAGTTAGCAAGTACCTCACTTTTCCACCCAGATCTCTGCAAACACGGAGATGGACCAAATTTTGCAAGCTTGCCATGTTAACAAACCTCCTTCCGGGATGTGGATGCCTGCCAGACACGCCGTTACTAATTCAGTCGGAGGCTGTGTTTCTTTTCCTCTCTGGTTCCTTCCTTTGTCTGACCCAAAGGCAACCACAGCATTCGTTGGCAAAGCTTGCTTTGCTGGTTTCAATTTATTTTCTGGTTAGTCCAGCTATGCACTTAAATTGATGTCTGTTATATCTTATCAAGTATTATAGAGAGAATTTACAGATTGTGTGATAGCCAGAACCAGGAATCTGTTCTTGTCCTCTCTCTGTCTTTTCCATTTCTATTTTCCTCCCAGAGGCTTATGGAGCACAGCCTTGGCATCATGTTATATTAAGAATAGCATCATTGTATCCAAGCCGTGACTTGTAGATGGTGTGGCCTGCCTTGCTGTCTCCTCCATCCTGAACTCCTCCCTGAGGCTTGTGTAGCACACCCCTTGCATCTTGTTATATTAAGAATAGCATCATTGTATCCAAGCCGTGACTTCTAGGTAACATGGCCTGCCTTCTTTGTCCTCAGCTGCTCTCAAGCACAGGAAGGTGGAGTTTATCTCCTTTTCAATCTCCAGTCTGCTTTCCCTGTGCCCTCCATATGGTATAAGACACCCAGACCTCGATACCACGTGAACATGCAAACAGTCTTACTGTTGTCTCACTGTCATCATTTTAATATGATAGAATAGTTTATTAGTTCTTTGAGAATTTCCCACATGCATATGATGTAATTTGCTCATCTTCACTCCTCCCCACAAGTCCTCTAGGATCTGCCCCTGCTCCCTAAACCCTCCTCCCAACTTAATGGCCTCTGCTTTGATTTGATTGTTACCACACACTGAGTCCAATTTTTGCTGCCCATGCATGCATGAGTTTGGAACTGTTCCCTAGAACATGGACCACATAGAGGGGACCAATTCCTTAAGGAACACTGACTCTCCTTCACCCAACACTGCCAACTGTCAATAGGGATGGGTGCTGGACTGTTGTTGCTGGGTTGCTTGGTTAATTTTAACTTCTATACTCCCTGTGAGCTTTGAGGGAGACACTCCCTGAATCATGGGAGCAAGATACAGTCTCAAGTCTACAGTGAGGAGGCAAGGACTTCAAGTAGAATGGCCCATGTCCTTCTTTCAGGACAGTAAAGAAGCAAGCGATCCCATCCAACTCACCAGTGCAAATTCACCTGTTACCCACACAGTCAGCGTTTCTAAATTTCTATCCACATCCCAAATGCCAGAAGCAGCTGCTTCAGGCCAAATGGATGGGTGGCCAGTTCTTTCTCATTTTTTTCTTCTCATCGTTAGGTTGACATTTGATGATATGAAACTCAGGGGTGTGGAAGGGTTAATGATATCATAAAAACCTCCCCGGGTTTCCCTCTTTTGATTCTTCTCACATAGAAGCTTCTAAAGGGAATTATTGGATCTATTAAAACGAGAGCTTTGATCTTCAGTAGTCGTTATGAATTGAAGTAAGATTCATCACTGCCGCTTCTTCACACTTTCTATTATTCTCACTGACCAGCTGTTTAATGGGCGGCCTTTGCCTTTTAGAAGGGGACCAGATGGTGCTCTCAGGAGCTCACTCATAAAGCTCCCAGGCCCATGGTGTTTAGTAAGTAGGAACCCAACCACTGGATTCTGCCCATTTCCGAAGGATTCTTTTGTATTGCTGGAGTCCTAAGGCATCCTTGAGATGTTGATGGACTCCTTCCCCAGGGACATAGGGTGTGTGGCTGATTTTTAATAAAAGTATAAAAATTGTCCCCGTGACCTCTTGAACAAGAGAGCACAAGGGTTACAGAGAGTTGAAGTGAGTAAACCTCCGTCTTGGGTCGATACTGAATCCAGGTTTTTCTCACAGCTTAGACCTAGCCCAGTTTCACATTCTCTCACTTTGGTAGCCAGCAGTTATAGGGAATATGCGATCAACTATAAAATGCTTATTCTCTGAATGACCCCTCAACAAAATAAGCAAGTAAAAGATGTCCCCTATCATTCCAAATGTAACTCCAAACGTCTGACAGAATTAAATAGTGCAAGCAATTTGGTGCTTTACTGATTAAGCAATGGCTTACGGTGAATTCTGCTAGATGTCGTTTAGAATACATATCCTTTTTATCATCTTAAAATTCCAACCTTTTTAAAAAATGTTCATCTTTGTTTATCCTCTAACCTGTCTTTGCTGAGCAAAGCCCTGACCTGCTGGCACTTGGGGAATTACAAAGTCCTCAGGAACTCCATGTGAGGCCCAGGGCAGAGACAACTATGTATCTTGCAGTATTACAGTGTTACACTCTGTCTGCCACATTGTGTCATCGGTCACTACAAACAAGCACTTCACTAACACAGCATCAATGCCATGAGGAGGGTCATGTATGACGAGGCAGTGACACCATGTATGAAGAAACACGTTTTAACTGAAATGCATAAAGAAAAACAAAAGTCTTAATCCAGACTGGGGGAATACTGAAGATTCTAAAAACGAATTCTTTGCATTCGTATCTCTTTAAAGTGTGCATTCAATGGTCCTTGCCCATTCGGTTAGAGAGCTGGTTTGCTGTTAGTTTTTTCATTGGGAAAGAGTAGTTGGTGGAGAGCTTTCAGAAGGTCAAGGATCAGAGACACCCAAGCACTTCCAAGTTATATAACGTAGTTTTCACATTCTCAATAAGCTCTGTGGAATAAGGAAGATGCTAGAGACAGATGCTTATGCTTCAGGGCACCTGGAGCTGGGGAATAAAGGAAAAAAAACTTTATGTACAATGGATTCCTATAAACCAGGGCTGTCTAGGTCTGTGCATATTAACTTTAGCCAGTGAACGATGCCAGGTACATCGAGGGGTCAGGGACAAGGATAATGCATGTTTCAAAGTATGTAAATGATTCACGTTGAGCTGTAAGGTATCAGGAATCTCAATAAGATGTTCTACCCAGGACATGTCCTGTGCAGGGGCACTGAAATCAACAGGCCCAGCCTGGTGGGTTTTTTTAATAAATCTGATCTCTAAGCAGGCTGCCTGCGGGTGCCTTCCTGTAACTGTTAAGAGAAAAGTCATCTGGGGCTGGAGAGATGACTCAGTGGTTAAGAGCACTGACTGCTCTTCCAGAGGTCCTGAGTTCAAATCCCAGCAACCATGTGGTGGCTCACAACCATCTGTAAAGAGATCCGCTGCCCTCTTCTGGTGTGTCTGACAGCTACAGTGTACTTATATATAATAAATGATAAATCTTTTAAAAAAAAAGAGAGAGAGAGAAGTCATCTGATCTACCCACTAAGTCTGTATCTACTTGTGAAGACTGAGGTTTTCCCAAACCATGAGCTGAAGAGGCCCTAAGCAGAGACCTCCCTCAGCTACTGGGAATAAGAGAGTTCATGCAGACATGGCTTCTGCGCATTGCATGGCACACAGCCATAAGTGGGGCGGATGTACAGATGTCTCCTGGCATCTGTCACTTCTGTTGACTTGTCCATCAGTCTCCTGTACATATGGATGTCTGCTGAGGACGACGGAATCCCAATTTTTCTCTGATGGATTACTTCTTGTAGACTTAAAAGGGACCTCAGTAAAAGTTTTGGTTGCTAACGCCTTAAGAATCTTGGCTGAAACCCCATAAAAACAACAACGCCAACCAACCAGAGCTTCCAGGGACTAAACCACTACCCAAAGACTATACGTGGACTGACCCTGAACTCTGACCTCATAGGTAGCAATGAATAGCCTTGTTGGGCACCAGTGGAAGGGGAAGCCCTGGGTCCTGCCAAGGTTGGACCCCAGTGCAGATACAGTTCCTAACCACACAGCCTAATGTTCTGCTCTATTGAGATGGCCCTGGGGATCGCATTAATAATCTCTCGTCAGATAGAGGCAAAGAAAGGCTCAGATAGAGCAAAATGTATCCACACACTCATCACCTGACAAACACACATGCAGAGCAAAGCCTTTTAACTCTAACCCCACCGTCAGAGGTTTTTGGAAACCTCTAGATCCTAGAATAATAATCACTGTTTTAAAGTTCACTGGATGTGAGTGAGCAACTATAAGCTATGTCTAGGCTAAGTGTGGCCCACTAAAGCTTTTTCTTTACTATGACAGTTAAAATCAACACACTGAAACTATCAACTCTATGGCGGCCTAATATTGAGTTGAGTCAAATAGGACCAAATTATTTTTAAAAATGTGAAGTAGTCAGGGACTGGGGTCAGGCTCAGTTGGTGAAATGAGAACCTGGATGTGATCCTCTGCACCTGTGTGAGAAACTTGGCGTGGCCCGCTTTGTGGGGGCGTGGCCTGCTTGTGTGGGGGCGTGGCCTGCGTATAATTCTAGTACTGGGGAGGTGGTGACAAGCAGGTAAGCAGATCTCCGAGACTCACCAGTAAGCCAGCCTGCCTACGCTGCAATATTCAGGTCCCAGCAAACAAAACAAAACAAAACAACAACAAAACTGCCTCTAGAAAAGGGGGGTTGGGGATTTGGCTCAGTGGTAGAGCGCTTGCCTAGCAAGCGCAAGGCCCTGGGTTCAGTCCCCAGCTCCAAAAAAAAAGTAAGGTAGATGGCACCTAATAAATGATTGTGACCTCTGATCTCTCCTCTCTAAGCATGTACACATGTACAACTGCGAGCAAGCAAGCAAGCAAGAGAACACACACACAGCACACACACACACACACACACACACACACACACACGTGTAACTGTCATTGGAGTTCTTTAAATAGCAAAAGTTTTAAACCTATTTCCTTACTGATCGAGCATTAAAATCATTTTAACAATAAGTTTAATATTCAGTTGCTAAATAATATTTTTTTAAAAAACCAAAGAATACAGGCAAAGTAAGTGTTCGAAAGACTAAAAAAATGAAAAGAGAAGAGAATGCCTTTTGTCGATACGACATTGAGTTGTTTCTTTCCCTTCCTTCTCATAGCTACACCCTTGCCGGCCCTGACACCATCATATGCCAAGCCAACGGCAAGTGGAATTCAAGTAACCACCAGTGCCTGGCCGTCTCCTGCGACGAGCCCCCCAATGTGGACCACGCCTCTCCAGAGACTGCTCATAGGCTCTTCGGGGACACCGCGTTCTACTATTGTGCAGATGGTTACAGCCTGGCTGACAATTCCCAGCTCATCTGCAACGCCCAGGGGAACTGGGTTCCCCCCGAGGGCCAGGCTGTGCCCCGCTGCATAGCTCACTTCTGTGAAAAACCTCCATCTGTTTCCTACAGCATCTTGGAGTCTGTGAGCAAAGCAAAATTTGCCGCTGGCTCAGTAGTAAGCTTCAAGTGCATGGAGGGTTTTGTACTGAACACCTCAGCGAAGATTGAATGCCTGAGAGGCGGACACTGGAGCCCTTCTCCCTTGTCCATCCAGTGCATCCCAGTGCGGTGCGGAGAGCCTCCAAGCATCACAAATGGCTACCCGAGTGGAACGAACTACAGTTTCGGGGCCGTGGTGGCCTATAGCTGCCACAAGGGATTCTATATCAAAGGGGAGAAGAAGAGCACATGTGAGGCCACAGGACAGTGGAGTAGACCCCTGCCCACCTGCCACCCTGTATCCTGTAACGAACCACCTAAGGTTGAGAACGGCTTCCTGGAGGTAAGAAACTAGCAAATGATCCATCCCTCATTGGGCCACTACCGTGACTGAGTGAGTATTTCCAAGTAAAGGCAGTGAACAGATTGCTGAAACAGAAATGACTCTACACATATAGTCTACACATAGTGTGTGTTGAATAAAACCTAATCAAGATAATTAAGAAAACTTACAATATTTATCTTTTCAAATTCTTAGTTTATACATACAGGTATTTCCCTGACCATATAACCGTGCACCCTGTATGTTCAAGGAGGCCAGAAAAGGCATCAGATCCCATAGGACTAGAGTTACAGACAGTTGAGAGGCACCATGTGGGTGCTAAGGATTCAACCTTAGTCCTCTGGAGGACAGCCAATACTCTTAACCACTGTACCACCTCTCCAGCCCCCTCAGTATACATCTTTCTGCATTATAGAAACCTATCGTTAGGCCTTTGTAACCTAGCTTATCCATTAATAAGAAGTTAGAGCCAGTTTTCATGAAATTCCATTTTGCTGTTACCAAACTCATCGCCTAAACGGAACTCAGCGATGCTTATTGTTACTCCGATTTTTTTTTTTTTTTTTTTTTTTTTTTTTCCGAGCTGGGGACCCGAACCCAGGGCCTTGCGCTTCCTAGGCAAGCGCTCTACCACTGAGCTAAATCCCCAACCCCTTGTTACTCCGATTTTTAAGGGAACTGTGAGGTGCAGTTTTTGCATCGTTCTTTCGAGACATCTAAAGGTAATTTCACCACGGTGAGCCAGTTGTCAAGTGTGGTACGAATGTAATCTGCCTCCCACCCTAGAGTGTCTTCTCACTAAGTGTGTCAGGAAGACAGGAACAAAGGCTGTAGTGATAGCTCTGGAGGTAAAGTGCTCTCTGTGCAAGAGCGAGTGTGACCTTGATCTCCAGACCCCAGGGTAAGAAAAGCCAGGCACAGTGCCACACACCTGTAACCACAGGGCTGCCCGGGCAGAGACACCTGACTCCCCAGAGCTCACTGGCTTGTTGGCCTAGCCTGCCCGACAAGCAATAGTCAGAGACTGTCTCAGGAAATAAATAAAGCAAAACAAGGTGAATGGCACCTGAGATATGACACCTGAGTTTGGCAACAGGGCCCCACACATGCACCCACATATACCAAAAGAGAAGGGGACAAGGGATGAGGAAGAAAAAGAGGAGAAGGGAAGTAGTCTAGTCTCCCGAGTCAAAGACCACGGTGCCATTTTAAGTAGACAATATTTTAACTGAAATAGTTTCTAAAACATCTATGCATACCTTTTTTTAACATACTAAGTTCTCTATATATACTGTTGGCACTGCCCTTCAACTCACCAAGATCTGTGTAGACCCCTGATCTTATCTCTGTTGGGTTCCATAAGAATTTCTGCAGAGGATCTTCCACATTTTACCTCTGCGTTTTCCCTTCCCACAAAAATCAGAGCAGACCGGTTTTGAGCAGCATAAATCTTTACTCATGGACGTCCTAACTGATTCATTGTAAATGTCGGTCTTCGGGTTCTATTCTGTTTGCCTGTCAATGTGCTCTATGTTGGCTTGCCCGTTCTGCAGGCTGTGCTGACTTTTCTTTCCCTGTTGTTCAGCACACCACTGGCAGGACCTTTGAGAGCGAAGCAAGGTTCCAGTGCAACCCAGGTTACAAGGCAGTCGGAAGCCCTGTGTTTGTCTGCCAAGCCAACCGACACTGGCACAGTGACGCCCCTCTGTCCTGCACGCCTCTCAACTGTGGGAAACCCCCTCCCATTCAGAATGGCTTCTTGAGAGGAGAAAGCTTTGAAGTAGGGTCCAAGGTTCAGTTTGTCTGTAATGAGGGCTATGAGCTGGTTGGTGATAATTCTTGGACTTGCCAGAAATCTGGCAAATGGAGCAAGAAACCAAGCCCGAAGTGTGTCCCCACTAAGTGTGCAGAGCCTCCCCTCTTAGAAAACCAGCTCGTGCTGAACGAATTAACTTCTGAGGTAGGCGTGATGACCATTTCCTGTAAAGAGGGCCATGCCTTGCAGGGCCCCTCTGTCCTCAAGTGCTTGCCATCCGGGCAATGGAACGGTTCCTTTCCTGTTTGTAAGCTGGTCCTTTGTCAGTCGCCTCCCTTGATTCCCTTCGGCGTCCCCGCGTCTTCGGGTACTCTTCACTTTGGAAGTACCGTCAAGTATTTGTGTGTCGATGGGTTTTTCTTAAGAGGCAATCCAACCATCCTCTGCCAGGCTGACGGCACCTGGAGTTCTCCGTTGCCCGAGTGCGTTCCGGTGGAATGTCCCCAACCTGAGGAGATCCTCAACGGCATCATCCATGTGCAAGGGCTCGCCTACCTCAGCACCACGCTCTACACCTGCAAGCCAGGCTTCGAGTTAGTGGGCAACACCACCACCCTCTGTGGGGAAAATGGCCAGTGGCTTGGAGGAAAACCAATGTGCAGACCCATTGAATGCCCAGAGCCCAAGGAGATTCTAAATGGCCAATTCTCTTCCGTGAGCTTTCAGTATGGACAAACCATCACATACTCTTGTGACCGAGGCTTCCGGCTCGAAGGTCCCAAATCCCTGACCTGTTTAGAGACAGGTGACTGGGATATGGATGCCCCGTCTTGCAATGCCATCCACTGTAGTGACCCCCAGCCCATTGAAAATGGTTTCGTAGAAGGTGCGGATTACAGATACGGCGCCATGATTATCTATAGCTGTTTCCCTGGGTTTCAGGTGGTTGGGCATGCCATGCAGACCTGCGAAGAGACGGGGTGGTCGAGCTCCAGCCCGACGTGTGTACCCATAGACTGCGGTCTCCCTCCTCACATAGACTTTGGAGACTGTACTAGAGTCAGAGATGGCCAGGGATATTTTGACCAAGAAGACGACATGATGGAAGTCCCATATCTGACTCCTCACCCTCAACATTTGGAAGCGACAGCCAAAGTGTCGGAAATCACAAAGGAGTCCCTTGTACCACATGCATCCCAATTTCTATATGGCACAATGGTGTCTTACCGCTGTGAGCCTGGTTATGAACTGCTGGGAATCCCCGTGCTGGTCTGCCAGGAAGATGGCACATGGAATGGGACCGCACCCTCTTGTATTTCCATTGAATGTGATTTGCCCGTTGCTCCCGAAAATGGCTTTCTACATTTTACACAGACTACTATGGGCAGTGCCACCCAATATAGTTGCAAGCCGGGGCACGTTCTAGAAGGCTCCCACTTGAGACTTTGTCTACAGAATAAGCAGTGGAGTGGCACGGTTCCACGCTGTGAAGTCATCTCATGCAGTAAGCCAAACCCACTTGGGAATGGGTCCATCAAAGGAAACGACTACTCATACCTGGGTGTGTTGCACTACGAGTGTGACTCCGGCTATGTGCTCAATGGCACTGAGAAGAGAACATGCCAAGAAAATAAACAGTGGGATGGCCATGAGCCTGTATGTCTTCCTGTGGATTGTGGCTCACCCCCGGTCCCCACCAATGGCCAAGTGACGGGAGAAGAGTACACATTCCAAAAGGAGATTGCATACTCTTGTGGTGAAGGGTTCATACTTGAAGGAGCCAGGAGTCGTGTCTGTCTTACCAATGGAAGTTGGAGTGGTACCACTCCCAGCTGTGTGCCTGTCAGATGCCCTGCCCCACCACAGGTGACAAATGGGGTGACAGATGGCCTAGACTATGGGTTCAAGAAAGAAGTAACATTCCACTGTCTAGAGGGCTATGTGTTGCAGGGGACTCCGAAACTCACCTGTCAGTCCAATGGGACTTGGGATGCAGAAGTTCCCATCTGTAAACCAGCTACCTGTGGTCCTCCTGCCGATCTTCCCCAGGGCTTCCCTAATGGCTTTTCCTTTTTTCATGGGGGCCACATACAGTACCAGTGTTTTACTGGTTATAAGCTCCACGGAAACCCATCAAGGAGATGCCTTCCCGATGGTTCCTGGAGCGGCAGCACGCCTTCCTGTCTACCTTGCACGTGTTCCACACCCATCATTCAACAGGGGACCGTCAATGCAACTGATTTGGGCTGTGGAAAGACGGTCCAGATCGAGTGCTTCAAAGGCTTCAAACTGCTTGGACTTCCTGAAATCACCTGTGATGCCAACGGCCAATGGTCTGACTTCCCACTCTGTGAGCATGCTGATTGTGGCCCTCTCCCAACTGTACCCAACGGAATCGTCATCAAGGGTAGCCCTTCAGAAGACAACGTGGTAACTTACAGCTGCAGACCTGGCTACATCATGCAGGGTAGTTCTGATCTGATTTGTACAGAGAAGGGGATATGGAGCCAGCCTTACCCAACGTGTGAGCCCGTGTCCTGTGGACCCCCACCGACGGTTGCCAATGCAGTGGCAACAGGAGAGGCACATACCTATGAAAGCAAAGTGAAACTCAGGTAAGACCATGGGTGGCTGTGGAGTCCGCAAGGAGTGTAGGCGAGAAGATTCTAAAATGAAGTCAGAGGTCCAAAAGCAGCTAATTAGAAAGAGAACCACCATCTCTGGGCTGCCCTCCAAACCCCAAAGCTTTAACATTTTATTTACTCAGGACTATGTAGAAATCCACTTACTATGAAAATAAATGTAGACCCTTTCCAGACCACGGTTCTAAGCCCATCCTCATGGTGCTCACAAAGCTGCAAGGTCCTCTAACCAGCCTCGATTATGTTTGAATCACTGAGCAATATAAGTAAGAAGGCTATCCACCCTGCGCTACTTAAGCTCAGAATATGGTGCTCAGATAATACTCTGCTGTCTGAGGGGGATCGTGACATTAAATATTAAAATGAAAGATGTAAAAATTTGGAATGAACTTAGGAATCAAAAATGTTACTGGAATAAATAACTATCAGGTTCCAAAGCATCTCGATTGTCTCAAGAATTCGTTCATGTTCCTGGGAGAACTATGAGCATTAACGCCTCATACCTCATTGATAACTTAGCACCTCTTCTGGGGTGGCTCATTCTGAACGTTTTAGCCCCACCTTCACGTTACCCTGACTGTAGTAAAAAAGCAAAGTCTACGGAAGGATGGAATGTTAGCTCAAAACAAAAGAATGAGTGGCCAGTCGGTGACTTTGAAGTATATTTTAAGACTTCTGTGTAGATGTTGATATGTCAGGCACTTTGAGAGCCACGATGTCACCGGCTCATGAGGAGTCACCTGGGGCTTTGTCCTTGGCATGTGATGATGACCGATCTTTGCTTAGTTTCCACTAATCAGGTTGGTCCGATTGTAGGAGACTTCTGTCTCCCACCTAACCTGGTTAATAGGGGGAAATTAAAAGGTATCTTCCAATGATCACTATAAGTTAGTTAAATGGTTTAATTTGAAAGGCAGCATACGGGAGTGGTAGGAACATGGGTGCCAGACAACTCCCTCTAGAGAACTCAGTCTCTCCACATCTCACACTAACCATGCAGAGTCATGTGGCTTCAAGAAGGGTGCTAACCTCATCAATGCCAATGGGGGGCAGCCAATCAATGGCAGTGAGGAGCCAAATGGCACCTGCTCATGTGGCGGACGTGAGGATTGGACTCGTTGGTATTTGTGAAGCACACAGAGGGCTCCCCAGAAAATCATCCTTGTGTGGACCCACTCGATGCATTAGTATTTACATTTTTAAATCACTTGGGGACTTAAGAGCCAAGTTAACTTAAGTGTTAACTATTCTATGGCTATGACAGTGCTTAATGATCAAGTTTAAAAGGAGCACCTTGTACAAGCACCTCAGAGAGTACCGAGTGTTGAACAGGAGGCAAACCATAAACACCCTGTCATATCCCTACCAGTATCGGAGTCCAGTCCCTATAATTTCTTAAACTGGTGGCTATTTCAGAATGAACAGACAAGTAACCCCAGCAACCTCTAAGACGACTTTAGCCTTTGTTAGTCCTGAGTGTGAGTCACTAAGAATTTGTCTGGATGTTGCTTTATTAATGTCTTGTGCAGGGACGTTATCCATCTGACCTTTGAGCCAGTTTTCAGGTTTCTCACAGAATGTCCTGAGCCTAGGGCAGTTGTGTTCATCTGGGCATAGGTCGGTCACGGCGTGGTACCTTCTTGGTTTTCATCTTCTTGTTTGCATTGCAGGTGTCTGGAAGGGTATGTGATGGATACGGACACAGACACATTCGCCTGCCAGCAAGACGGTCGGTGGTTCCCTGAAAGAATCAACTGCAGTCCTAAAACATGTCCTGTGCCATCCAACAGGACGCGCATACGTGTTCACGGAGATGACTTCCAGGTGAATAGACAAGTTTCTGTGTCGTGCACAGAAGGGTTTACCTATGACGGAGCGGACCGGTCAACGTGCCAGGTAAGGTTCTGTCCGGCCTGGGATGTGTAAGTTAACTCTGGCATCTGTTACTATGAACAGAACTCATGTCTTGCCTGCCTGGAAAGAACAAATTCCTCAAGTTCTCATTTACATCCAAAGATTCGAGATGCTTCCTAGAAATAGAAGGTGGGGCGGGGGGATGGACTGGTGTTTAAGAGCACTTGCTGCCCCTCCAGAAGACCTAGGTTTGGCCCCCAGCACCCACATGGTGGCTTACAGCTGTAACTACAGGTCGGGGGATCTGATGTCCACAAGCACAGAGAAATGTACTGGCAAAATACTCACATGTATAAGATAAAATTATTTAACAAGGAGGAAAAAAGAAATGCAACTAGTGGTTTTTCCTAATTGTCCCAGTTTTAGATTAAGAAGGAGCCAAACTTAAGGGGAATGTTAAAACAGAGACAAAAACACAGGGCTGGAGAGATGGCTCAGAGGTTAAGAGCACTGACTGCTCTTCCAAAGGTCCTGAGTTCAACTCCCAGCAACCACATGGTGGCTCACAACCATCTGTAATGGGATCTGATGCCCTCTTCTGGTGTGTCTGAAGACAGATACAGGGTACTTATAGAAATTAGTTAATTAACCAGTTAATTAATTAATTAACCTATAGTGAGATATGCATAGCAAAGTATCCCATGCCCAGGTGAGTATCTGTATGGAGAAACCTGCCAGGGGCTGTGATGGTCTTAAGTAGAAGGCCCAGAAGTTGCACAAGCAGACAGGCAACAGCAGGGTTCCCTGGGATAAAAGGTGGGGTATCTGCACTAACCCTCCCTCAGCCCACCCTCTAGTTAGCATGCTGTACTAAAGACTTCCGTATGGGACGCCTCTGTTTGAGGGAAATTGTTTATTTTGTGTTTCTGAGATGTCAACAAGTGTTCAGTGCTGACTGTGTTTTTAAGACCTAGAGATAGGTAAGAAGCAACTTGATTCAACCCTGGGTCCTTTCGACTCTCACTTTGGGGATGAGTCTGCCATATAAACAGAACACCCATGTATAAATTCCAACTCTGATCCTGTGGTCTACTCTTTAGCCCGATGGTACATGGGAGCCACCGCTTTCCGAGGAATCCTGCATCCCGGTTGTCTGCGGGCAGCCTGAAAGTCCAGAGCATGGATTCGTGGTCGGCAGTGAATACAGCTTCGGAAGCACCGTTGTTTATCAGTGTGACCCTGGCTATGAATTAGAGGTACGCTAACAAGTCGTTTAACAAAAATTAATGTGCTGTTCTGATATGCTTGGGATTCTTCTTAATATTAGAATAAATTAGCTTTACCAACATTGCTTCTAAAAACATCCTATTATATTTTGTTACTTTACTTTCTTAACACTTTCTGGGGAGAAAAGTAGTTAAAAGATTTTTAAGCACCCAAAAATCATCAGCCAGGTGTGGTGACACGTTACCTGTGATCTCAGCTACTCAGAAGGAAGAGACTTGAGGTTGACAAGTTCAAGGCCTGCCTGGGCATGTGTCAAGGCTCTGTCACAAAACAGACAGAGAAGAAAGGGTCGAGGGACATAGCTCAGGGGTAGAGTGTTTATCTAGCTTGTTCAAGGTCCTGACTCAAATCTCAGCTTGAAAAACAAATTAAGGCTGGAGAGATGACTCAGCAGTTTGGAGCACTTGCTGCTCAAGCAGAGGACCTGAGTTAGGTTCCCAACACCCATGTCAGACAGCTCCAAACTGGTCCTACTATAGACCTATAGTCACTGTAGTCACTACTAGACTATATTGTCTCTACTATATAGTTCTATAGTCACTACAATAGTCACTATAGAAAACCTCAACAAGGAAGTACTAGACTGAAGCCAAGTACTTCACCAGCAGTAAGTGCACAGGACCCAGCAAGCTCTTACTTGAGATGCCAGGCTCCCTTGGGCCTTAATTTGGGTTTTGTTGCTGTGAAGAGATGCCTTGACCACTGCAACTCTTATAAAGGGAAACATATAATTGGGGCTGGCTTACAGTGTCAGAGGTTCAGTCCCTTATCATCATGGAGGGAAACATGGCAACGCACAGGCAGATGGGATGTTGGACATGCTGAGAGTTCTACATCTTGGTCCACAGGAGCAGAAGTGAAGGTTCAGACACACCCTTAGAAGCTCAGCTTCTAAGACCTCAAAGCCTGTCCCCCATCACCCACTTCCTCCAAGGCCACACCTACTCCAACAAGGCCACACCTCCTAATAGTGCCACACCCTAAGGGCCCCCATTCTAACACACAAGTCTGTGGGAGCCATTCCTAGTCAAACCATTACACCCCGTGATATATCTAGCCTGAAGCCCCTCAGAACTATACTTAGAAAACCTCCACTTTATCTGTAAGATGACTCCTAATTGCAGTATCATAGCCACAGCAGCAGCACCCATGAACTTTAATGGGAGAGCTGTAGTTGCTTCCTCTGAAAGCCTTATCTCGCCATCTAACTCTGTCTAAGAGAGCTGCTGTGAATCACAGGAGATCATCATCTGCCTTTTCAGGAATCGCTTGTGTTTACACACAGTGCTGTGGTTAAATGTTTGTGATGTTGCCTCCCTCCCCTGTTTGTGACTGTGAAATCAAAGAATCAAAGAGAGGGAGAAGCCCACGAGAACTGGAACCAGGTTTCTATGGTTATTTTATTTTCTCAAAGGTTAGGAAAATAAACATGAAAAGAAGAGTGGTAATCTAAGAATGGGTTGTTACCAGAGGATTTTCCTGGCTTTGAAATTGGGGCATTCCGTCCATGAGATTACTGATCTTGAAATTTCTTAAGAAAACATATATACATTTTTGAGACAAAATATACCAAAAACTCATGAAATTTGAAGAAGTTCGTACTTTAACTTAAACTGTTGGAGTAGCAGCCTCGTGTTAACTATGAAGCTGAATGAAGTTTATGAATTGCCGCTCTCATGTCCACACATTAAAATCACCTGAGAGTCCTTTCAAAGGATTTATGCCCAGCTTCTTGGGGAAATAATGACTATCAGTCTAGAGTGAGAGATGAAGAAGCCTGGAAACCCTCATCACCCAAGATAGTGGGAACCCAGAGGAGGCTGGAGACGTGGCTCAGCAGTTAAAAGCACCCTCTGCTCTCTCAGAGGACCTGAGTTTGATTCCCAGCACCCGTGGTAGTTCACAACCCACACACAGTACAGGGACTCTAATGTCCTTTACTGGTCTCTGTGGGCAGTGCAGACATGTGTGTGCGTGTGGTGCTCAGACATATATATATGCAGGCAAAACACCCATACACATGAAATAAAAGTAAGTAAGTCTTTAAGGAAAACATGGAGCCCACTGGAGGAAGTTTCAAAAATCATTTGAGCAGCAATCCAGGTGATTCTCCCTCCAGACTGACCGGTGTCCAACAGCATGGACAGAGACTCCTAATTGTCTAAAGAGCAATGGCCTGGAGTTATTAGCAGATGCTCCTGTGCAAACTTACGTCGAGAACGTGTAACTGAAGAGGAAGGGTTGGCTCCCTAGTACAGGCTGCATGTACAGGGAACCAAATGCTAGCAAAGGGACAGTCGCCTTCAAAAAACACGCCAGTGGATGAATGAAGACCAGAATTTGAGATCCGTATGAACCGCTGTATTTAACTTTGATCAGTTGTGCCTGTTGATGTCACGCATCCCAAAAAAAGATAACAGACATTTCATGTTTCTGGATGGAAACAACTCATGTGTGAAATGACTTGCTCCTTCCAGAAGGTGGAGGGGAGGAGGAGGAGGAGGAGGAGGAGGAAGAGGAGGAGGGGGAGGAGGGAGGGGCGAGAGGGGGCAGGGGGAGGAGGGAGGAGGAGGAGGAGGAGAAGGAGAAGGAACTTGATTTTATTAAGCTTCTAAGTCTGATAAACAGTATCAGTGACATCATAGAAAACAACTAGCAAAAAGTGTGTCTGAGAACATCAGTAGAACAAATAAGCTTTCTAGAATCTAAAGCAAATAAATTGACGGGAAATAGAGAAGGAACCTAGAGATTTATGAAAGCATGGATCTTTTTAAAATATATGACATATTGTTTAGTTACTGCCATCATGGTCTTCTGTGTAGGGCCATGCAGGTCAGTGTTTTGTTTTGTTTTGTCAGTTTGACCCGTGATAAGGTCATCTGGGAAGAGGCACTTCAATTGAGAAAATGCCTCCATTGGCTTAGCCTATAGATAGATGTGCCTGGCATGTTCATCACTAATGAGTGACATGGAAGAGCCCTCGCCCACTGTCATAGTCCTGAGTTGTCTAAAAAAGCAGCTTGCACAAGCCATGAGAGCAAGCCAGTAAGAGGCAGTCTTCTGTGGTTACCTCATCAGCTCCTGCTTTTAAGTTCCTGCCTTGAATCCCTGTCCCGACTTCTCATCATGATGAACTAACTGTAAGCAGTATCTTGAAATAATGCCTTTCACCCACAAGTCGCTTTTGGTCTTAGTGTTTTTCAATCACCACACTAGAAAACAAACTGGGTCAAAGGTTTGCATACGTAGCAAGCATTCAGCACCAGAGGTTGAGGGATGGGAAAGTAGCTGGGGATCAGCTCTTAGACCCAGCAGACTTCTGTGACAGGCCGTCTGTCCTGGCGGACCCGAAGGACACTGGGGCACTGATCTGCTCACTTCCATTCTGCGGACACGTGCCGTCCAGTAATTACAGGGCTGCGGTTGCTGTGGGCAATAACTGTGGCAAGAGCCATGCTCTCTGCATTGCCCCAAGTCTGTGCAGGATAACTGTGATCACGCACTCCCAGGACTTGAACTGTTACCAAAACCAAGCAAAACAATCAAGACACCCAATATAAATTATGTTACATTCTTCTGCTATGTAAATATGCCCTTACCTGTGTGTGAGGCAAATACCTTTTTATGAGCTATTTGAATATCGAAAAAAAAAATCCCTGAAAAAAATTTAAGAAAAACTAAAAATCAACTAAGAGAATTAATCAAAATAAACAACTAAAGATTGGGTTGGTTATTAAAAAAAAAAAATTCACGGGGCTGGAGAGATAGCTCTGCAGTTAGAAGCACTGACTGCTCTTCCAGAGGTCCTGAGTTCAATTCCCATCAACCACATGGTGGCTCACAACCCTCTGTAATGGGATCTGATGCCCTCTTCTGTATGTCTGAAGAGAGTGACAGTGAACTCATATAAATAAAGTAAATAAATCTTTAAAACAAATCACAGCCAGTCACTAATCAAATGGCTGTTAAGGCTCTAACAATCTAAGGCTCTAAAAATCTGGGCGAGTTGGTTGGAAACAGATTAGACAGGGGGAAGTGTGCTAATAAATAGGTCTAAAACTAAGACTTAATAGTAAGCGAGGCAAACGAAGGGCAGAGAAAGAAAAGGAAAAAATGCATGGTAAACGCTGCCAGTATCTAAAGAGGAAGTGGGGAGAATCGGTTTGCTTTTAAAAAGTGAACAGCTACTGATTCATTTGAATTTGTATTAGAGTAAACATTGACATAGTCAAACAGATTATTCACAATTTAAAGGTTAGAGGAAGAGAGCAAAGTGGAGGAACACTGAGAAAATGCAAAGCCACCTGACACCAAGAGTGCCTCATTTCTTAGAGAACTGGGTAGGTGGGCGCTTGTCTGATTCTTTTAAACTATTAAGGCCTGACATATGAGTTAGAAAAGTATTTTTCTGTCCAAAGAAAAAACACAAGGGTAAAATTTGTCTTTGGATGGAGGATTGTGGAAGCTGTATTTTTCTTTCATGTTTTTCAAGTATTCTACAATTTGATTAAGAGGAAGAAAAAAAATGTATTAAAAAGAAACTGAAATTTATGGAACCTAGGTTTTTTTGTTGTTTTGTTTAGGAAAGTCAGGACAGGACTTGTCCCATTAGCGTCAACAAGATCTTTACAAGTGAAGATTTATCAATAATTAAATGCAGGGCTCAAGTTAGAAATGCCTCCAGGGAGAACATTAAGGATATCAGTTACCAGAGATGAAAGCAAGCGGAAAGGATTAGCAGCTCCCTGGTTGTTGCTGATTCAGAACACAGCTAAAACACATACATACATACATACATACATACATACATACATACATACATACATTCATATGTACGTACATACATACATTCATACATACATGCATGCATACATACATATGTTTAGACATATGTACATACATTCATACATACATACATGCATGCATGCATGCATACATGCATAATCGTGATAAAGGGCTGGAGAGAAGGCTCAGCTGTTCTTCCAGAGGACCCAAGTTCAGTTCAGAGCACCCAAGTCAGCTGGCTCCCAACCACCTGCAATTCTAGCTCCAGGGAATCCATGACTCTCTTCTGGTCACCGTAAGCTTCCATATACATGTGACATGTACTGAAACATGCACAAGCATAAAGAAAACTAAAATAACAAATAGTTCACAAATCCCATGTGCTGAAGTTCACACTTACAATGAAGTTTCTGAAGACTTACTAAGGAAGCTGGAAAGATGCTTCTGGAAAGAGTGTTCACTGTACAACCATGAGGACCGGAATCTGAAAAACTAATACTCTCTCATTAAAAAGCCAGGGGTCTGCATACATGGCTGTAACCCCAGTGATGTGTGGATTGCAGACAAGAAGGTCCCTGGGGATTGCTGGGTGCCAGGCTAACTCCAGGTTCAGTAGGAACTAAGGTCCTTAGATATAGGTAAAGGATGGAGAGAGAGAGAAAGAGAGAGAGAGAGAGAGAGAGAGAGAGAGAGAGAGAGAGAGAGAGAGAGAAAGGAAGGAGAGGATACATTTGTGCACCAAACATACCACACATGAGAGGCAGGGGTGGGTGGGACTTAAAACTCGGTCCTTTTAATATGTAATGTTATAAGCCTTTAATTAGTTATTGTTTCATAGTTGATTAGAAGCATAATACGAGATGGGAACACAGATTGTTCTGGTAAGAGATAAAGAGAAAAATGTGAAACAAAGATCTACAAAAATGAAACTCAGGAATCCAAGAGCCGTGACTTAGATATCACTGCAGACAAGCAGCCTACATGGCCACAAAGAGCTATTGGGTATTGAAAAATATATCCCAATAATTACAAATGATTGTTCAAGAAAGTTGTCTTTCAGAAGGCAGAGGAGTAAAGCTTCGACTTTAACAGATGATTTAAAATGTTAACCGCATAGACTTAGGCATAGTAGATGAGTTTCGTGGTTGAAAATTTCAGCCCTCAGATCAATATAGTATCTCACAAGCTTTGTTTTATGCCTGAAGTATTGAAAGATAAATGCATTCAGAATTTTTTATTTTTGGGGGGAGGGGTTTTCCCATTCAAAATCTTTTTAAATATACTAAACAAGTTTATGTCCGACATCGCTGACCTGTTCTTCACACACCGTTGCCATGGATTATGACCAGCTGTCATTTAAAACAGAAGCTAAAGCCACGTCTGCCATCATCACATGACTCTGCCACGGAAGACTTTCGGTGGAATTATTTTTTCAGATTCTAAACTTTACACTATATTCTCCAGCGCCAAGCCACCCAAGTCCACGGCTAAGATGGCTTCCCAGTCCCTTCTTGTCTCTCTGTTATAAAATTAGGACCCTGTTCATGAGCCCTCTCTGTTCATTCACAGGGGAACAGGGAACGAGTCTGCCAGGAGAACAGACAGTGGAGTGGACGGGTGGCAGCATGCAGAGGTGAGTTAAGAACACCAAGGATCCTGGCAATGCTACCAAGGACACAAGATAGCACTGTGTCTCCATTTCCTTCGTACATCCGTTTTGTACAGTAGGCGGATAAACCACAAGAGAGCACTTAATAGCTTTTGTTCAAAGACCCCAAGCAATGAAGGTTAAAACCTGTGGTAGAGATCAGAAAGTAAGTGGAATAGGACTGCTGGCTTGACAACAGCACACACTTGTTTAGAAACCTGGGTTTCTTGGCTCTTTTGTGGCATTTTCTTAACAAGTATAAACTAGAGAGTTTGGAACGGTTGCTATAGGTGAAATAACTGGCCCTTGATGACATCATTTTTAAGTGATGTTGGAACATCAGTCAAGTAGATACCCACAGTCCAGCAAAATGTTGCAGGAACTCAAGTCTTGCCAAGTTTCTTTGGCGATGGGTGGATTATCTAATGCCCCCTTTTCTTCCCTTTGCTTCAGAGGCAGACAGGTGAAGTGACGCTGTGTCTTTAAGAGCCTTAAGTCTGTAAAGGAGTAATATGGTTATGATCCAGTGCAGAAAAATGTCTATTTTAGTTCCCAAAATCTTGGGTAAACATTACATTGAAAATAATTTTAAATATTCAGTAGCACCTCAAGTCATAGAAATACATTTGTTTACGACTTTGGGCAGTCCATGATAGTATTCCTTTTTTTAAAAAAATTATCCCAATATGTTTCTTTTTATTTCAAGTATATTTTATTTAATATCTGAATCAAGACACATATATCCAAATATAGTGTAACTTAATCATTTAATATTCTCTATCTACTTATTGCTCTTAAATCTTTATTTCATATGTTTATTAGACCTGGCATCACTAGGTAAGGGCATTTTACATGAGTCTATATCGCGTGGTGACCTTGCGCGTCTCAACCCCAGCAGCGTGCTATCTGAACTGCTCATGTTCAGAAAGTGTTTGTGCAGGGAACGGGAGCAAGGAACAAAGAGGAATACCACCTATCTGGCACTGGAAACCTTCACGGTGTTAATGAGTGGCCATTTTTAAGTTATTAGTCATACACACTAAGTTCAAGATATTAAACAACACAAACAGGTCACCCACTCAGAGTAAAGGTTATTAATATCTTGATGTTATTATACACTTTTAGGTATACTTAAAGCCACAAATATTTTTGGAGGTAGACAGAGAGAACCTAATTTGTAACTCCTTACATAATTCATGAAATTATTAAATTTCTTCATATGTTATCAGATTCCAAGGAAGCCCATGACGTCAGTAGATGCCCTTGACCAGTATTTCTCAAAAGTACAAACCCAGAGCAGGCCCAGAGGTACCGGTGATCTGGTTCAAACTTGTTTATACTGCTTATACAGGAGAGGAACTGACTAATATACTAAAATACCGTGGGGAATAGCAAGAACAGAGAACCAGGAGCTTGAAGGAAGGTGGAGGGGAGAATGTTTCTGACGTATCTTGTCTGAGTCCATCCCAATCCTACTGAACCAGCATGGGTGTCAACCAGATTCCTAAGCTGACATCCATGCACTGTAGTTGGAAAAGCCCGGTGCTCCACTCTGCAAAACATAATGCAGAAATCCTGAGTCATTTAACCTGAGTCTTAACCCCTGACACAAGAGCCTTCAGGCCAAATGTGAAGCTAAAATAGAAGTTATTGGCCCAAACCTCCATCTCTGTCTCCATAAAATTATAAAATGAGGCTTCAAACGCATTTTATTTTTTAGGATTCATTTACTTATGTACATAAGTACACTATCTCTGTCTTCAGACAGACCAGAGGAGGGGCACCAGATCCCATTACAGGTGGTTGTGAGCCACCATGTGGTTGCTGGGGATTGAACTCAGGACCTCTGGAAGAGCAGTCAGTGCTCTTAACCACTGAGCCATCTCTCCAGCCCCTTCAAGCCCAGTTTTTAAGGTTCTAGATCCTGCTTTCTCCAGCACATTCCCAGCAGTGACATTTCTCAAGTGTTCCGTGCCATTTTTCTATCCTATAGCTGTAATACAAGCTAGTATCATATCCTTACAGTTCAGACGCCCCTGAAAAGCAAATAAAATGGACTTTGCTCTAACTAACCCCACGCTCATGTCTGCCTCTTCCTGACCCTTTACCTCCCTACTTTATGTCACAGAAAGTTTACCTTTTCAATCTCCTTTGCAATTATTTTTTTGTTTTGAGTGTATGGAAAAGTGGAGATACATGAACCACCGTGTGCATCTGGAGGTCAAAGGGCAACTTTAGGGAGGTGACTCCTCCTTCCACCATGTGGGTCCCGAGGGCTGAACTCAGGCCGCAGGGCTCGGCTTCGTCACCTTTGCCACCTGAGTGATCTCAACCCACACTGTTTGATGTCTTTATAAGCAGAGTGGCCCTGACCAAGTTCTTTAGCTTTCCTGAAACTCATTCTCTTTTAGTGATTTTTGAACTCATTCCAGAATTGCTGCTGGATTTGGGAGAGAGAAATGTGCAGCAGTCGGCTAAATTTAAATTTCAGGTGGAAAATAATCTTAATATAAATATGGGCCACACAATATTTTTGAGAAGTATTTATTCTAAAATAAATGCTACTTATAGGTCATTCAATTTTATTTGAGAATCCTGTGTTTTCAGCTGGTCTTACAAACCAAGTGTTGTAAGAACAATAGTAAGGTTGGCATTCTGCAATAAGTTCACGGACATGAGATTCCTTTATTTGATGCACGTGTTCATCTAAACCACCCCACCACATCCACCCCTCTTAGCAAAATACATAAAGACAGATGAACTACGCAGGACTAAATAGCAATCTTCACCGTGAGCGTGTGGTAATTCAACAGATACATGCAGTATGTTTTCTCTGTATCAATGAATGTTATTGTGTTTCATTCATAAGTAGACATAAATGTTTATATGTATGTATATATATATATGTTTGGTGAATATATAAATATATATATGAGTACTCCACATGCACACACACACACACACACGCACACACACACACACGCACACACACACACACACACACACACACAGAGTACTTTCAAAAAGCAACTATAACAAGAGAAGCCAATGGGATTTGGGAAAGTATTTAATATAGACTGCATTCTTCCTTTTCTTCCTTTTAGAGAGCAGATGTGAGGCTCCGGCTGAGTTTCCCAATGGGAAGGCTGTCTTGGAAAACACCACATCTGGACCCAGCCTGCTGTTTTCCTGTCACAGAGGCTACACCCTGGAAGGGCCCCCTGAGGCACACTGCACTGCAAATGGAACCTGGAGTCACCTGGCTCCCCTCTGCAAACGTGTGTGTTGACTTTAGGGGTTGTTTTAATCACATTCTGCCCCACAGCTAGTTTCATACATATCTCTGCTTGAAGGGGAAATACTGATAAATGAGATCAGTCCCGGGAAGGCCGTCTGTGGCCATCAGACCCAACTTTATGGGCTATTTTAGAACTCTACTTATGATATATTATAACAGCCTGTCTACAAGTCAGCTTTTATCAGATTCCACTGCTGATTAAATTCAAGCATTAATAGAAATTACAAATTAATGAAAGCATTTTGAAACGAAGATATTGTGAATTCTATTGACATGAAGAAAGGGGGAGAAAGAAAGAAGATACGGTTAAAGTCTAATGTTAATATATAACATAAATGTGGTAAATAAGGATAATTTGACCACTTGAATGAAAACCATACAAATACAGCATGAGAATACAGCGTGAGAAGGCTTCTGACTAGTGTGTAAAGTACTGTAGCGTGTGAACACAGCCTTCAGAATTCAGAAGAGCCCTACCTCAGCAAAACTTACTTTCCACTTAAAATCAGAAAAACTGAAATAGCTTGAAGCCTGTGTCCGTATGTGTGGCATACTTTTGCTCTGAGCAAAGTCGAGCCCTAGCAACACGTCCTGTGCTTCCTCCTAAGCTGTGGAAACATCCTGTCTTTACCATCAGGCCCACAAATACAGCATGAGGTCCTGTCATTCTGTACCTCACAGTGCAGGTCTGAAGTCAGGCTCACCCTGCACGGCCAGGTCTGCTGCTTCTCTACTCCCGTCCTCCCTGAAGCATGTTCAGTAAGAGGATGGAGTTCAACAGAATTCACCATGCTGCTGACACTCATCAAATATTGAGAGACTACTCAGTGTGGCCCTTGGTTTCTTATATGCCTGATATTTAATCTTCACAAATAATTTTATGTGGGTGGAAAGCAAATCTGTGCTGATGCCTGAAGTTCTAAATCGTTAAACCCTTTGCTGGGCGTGGTGGGACTGAGTCAGGAGGGGCATGAGTTTGAGGCCAGAGTATTCCATTTTCATCTTAAAATTTATATTATTATTGTCATTGAAGACCCATGCTCTGTAGGCCTCTACTTTGTCTTCAAAGAGATAAATTAGAGAATGAGAAGACAGCTCAGTAAACATCTGACTCATCTTTTACAGCAAATCCATGCCCTGTTCCTTTTGTGATTCCTGAGAATGCCCTCCTTTCTGAGAAAGAGTTTTATGTCAACCAGAATGTATCTATCAAGTGCAGAGAAGGCTTCCTGCTCAAAGGCAACGGCATCATCACGTGCAACCCTGACGAGACTTGGACACAGACAAACGCTAGATGTGAAAGTGAGTCAACAGGCAGAGTCCAATGAAGCCCATGAGTATGCAAGGTTTTCCTATCTCTCCGAGTTTTTCTTTTTCCGTTAAAAAAAAAAGAGTATACATTTTATTTACGATTAATATGTGAGAGAGAAGGGGGGAAAGGGAAGATGGAGCGGGGAGAGAAAGAGGGACAGAGCAAGAGAGAATGGGTGTAACATAAAGCAAAAATATGGAGGTCACAGGGAAATCAGGTCCAAAGGACCCAGCTAAGATTCTCATGCATGATTTACAAGTACTTTTACTTGCTGTGTCATCTTTTTTGGCCAAAGTTTTAGGGTTTTTTATGTTAATTAGTGCTTGATTCTGTTTATGACAATTTTTTAATATTTGAATTTGTTCAGGTGTATGAGTGGTTTTGCCTGCACATATGTTTGTGTGCCATGTGCATGTTTGGTGCCTGTGGAGATCACAGGAGGGCATGTCAGAGCCCCTAGAATTGGAATCATATGTAGTTGTGAGTCACCATGTAGGTGTTGGGAACTGAACCTGGGCTTGCCTCCACATCATCAGAGCCTTCCTTCAGAGTATCCTTTAATAGGTTTCAGGTACTTCCTGCAAACAAAATTACCCGGAGATGCTTCTCAGTCTTGAGTGTGTGTCAGTAGAACTTCAAGAGCTCACTGAAACACAGATAACTGGGCGCCACCCCATAGTCTCTGAGTCTGTGTGGTTTTGGATGAGGCCAGATAACATCGTTTTCTAATAGTTCCTGGGTGTTGCTTATGGATATTGTTATGGTTTGACTATGGAAATGTCCCTCATCTACTTGTGGTCTGTGTGCTTGGTCTCTTGCTAGTGGCAATATTTTTGAGAAGTGCTGGAAACTCTAGGAGGTGATACCAAGCTGGAGGAAGGATACTGGGGGCAGAATCTTGATGGTTCCTTGTCCGTGGATATTCTCATTCTCTCATTCTCTTGTACTGCTTGTATGCTCTATGAGGTAAAGAACCATCTCTGCCCACAGTGCTCTGTCCAAGCATGAGCCCAACAACCATGGGCTGAACCATATGGAACTGTGAGCCTAGATAAGCCCTTCATCGCTCAGGTCATGCTGCACATGTATTTTGTTCACAGTGACAAATAGGTGGAGGAATACTGCTGGTCCAGGAGCTGTAACTTGAGAACGGCTGCTGGCCCAGCACCATGTTAGTCCACCCATGCTACAACACTGCCTCCCGCAGTCAGACTTAGCCTGCTATGACTATCTCCTGACCTCTATTACCACTTCCTGCTTCCATTTTAAACATCTCTCTGCCAACATCATACCACTTGTCTTCCTTGTTGCCTGAGCTACTCTGTCAACAGCAGTCAATAAAAATGTTCACTGGGTCTAACCACACACGAAGCTCTCGACTCCATAAGAATATTTTGCTCAAGGTATATTCCATCTTCATAGCACTCGTACTTCAAATAAGGAAACAAAACATATGCACATAAAGACACTAGAGGGTTTGAATTCTAGCCTCCAGAAGTTTAACTCTGAACTTACATAAATGCCCTAGCATCCTTTTAGTTTTAGGGTTCTCATTTGTTAATTGTAATAATAATACTTATCTTGTGAGTTTGTTTTCTAGAATAAATCAGTTGATGTATGCCGCATCAGCAGTTTCTCTAGATGAAAAAGAGATGCCCAGTAGCTCAAAGACATATACACCCATACACACGCGCACACATGCAAACACACACCAATTTTTTTAGCTAATAGTGTACTGCAGCATTAGAAACTATTAAACACACACACATAGACACACCGCGCAGAGAGAGAGACAGAGAGAGAGAGACAGAGACAGAGACAGACAGAGAGACAGAGACAGAGACAGACAGACAGAGAGACAGAGACAGAGACAGACAAACAGAGACAGAGACAGAGACAGAGAGAGAACACGTCTGAAAACTCCATACTCTACTTTTAGGATTTGCTCCTAGACACTTAGAAATCTACCACTACCCAAAGGGAGAGAAGCGAGCGTCCTTCAGATTTCTCTCTGGCCTTCTAGTCTAGTTTAAGCCACCTGCCCGGAGGGCATCAGGCCAAGTGGCCTCATTCTGCCCACGCATCCGCACCTTGGTTCTTGGCTCCCTGGCGCTTACCATTCAGGCCACTGGAAGCAAGAGCAGGGAGAGACGTGTGCTTGTTACAAATGCTCTTTCCATGCATGCCTGACGACAGTCAGTATTCTAGAGTGGATCACAGGTTGCCTTGGAGAGGAGCCGTTTCCATGATTGTTAATCCTCCAGCCTCTTTTACATTTTCTATCGGACAGGAAGTCTTCGGATTAAAACCGCGTATCCTTCCTTTGTCTGGGCAGCGACCTTCCACATCCTGCCTACCTGCTTCTCATATTAATTCCTGCAAACTGGTGCTTTAAAATGTAAAGCTCAGTGCAGGCTCACAAGTCAGAAACCCCAGAAATGTGTGTTAAAAAATACCAGATGATTCCCATGTAAGTGACCGGAAATCCATGCTTTGATTACCAGAGTGCTATAAGCCAAGCTTGAGTTTCCTGTGATCTGGTTGCCCGGATTTTAGAAACCTTCCAGCTCTGGTCCATCAGCACTCTCTAGCCTAGAACAAATGCCTCTTTCACTGTGGCTCATACTTTGACAACTCTAAGCACAGTCACATTTACCTCGACGTCTTCACGGCATCTCATCCTACTACACAGCTCACAGGAAGTTTATTACATCACGTGACCGACTTTCCTTATTAGCCTCTGATACACAGGCACTTCCTCTGCGCTGTTGGGCTACCTTGTCCAACCTCAGTGTGAGGCTTTTGGTTTTTAGTATTATATTTTATTTCGTCATGTTTGGTTGTTGTTTCTCAGAATTCTTTTCTTTTTTTTCCCCCATCTTTATTAAATTGGGTATTTCTTATTTACATTTCAATTGTTATTCCTTTTCTCGGTTTCCATGCCAACATCCCCCTAACCCCTCCCCCTCCTCTTCTATATGGGTGTTCCCCTCTCCATCCTCCCCCCATTACCACCCTCCCCTCAACAATCATGTTCACTGGGGGTTCAGTCTTGGCAGGACCAAGGGCTTCCCCTTCCACTGGTGCTCTTACTAGGCCATTCATTGCTACCTATGAGGTTGGAGCCCAGAGTCAATCCATGTATAGTCTTTGGGTAGTGGCTTAGTCCCTGGAAGCTCTGGTTGGTTGGCATTGTTGTTCATATGGGGTCTCAAGCCCCTTCAAGCTCTTCCAGTCCTTTCTCTGATTCCTTCAACGGGGGTCCCATTCTCAGTTCAGTGGTTTGCTGCTGGCATTCGCCTATGTGTTTGCTGTATTCTGGCTGTGTCTCTCAGGAGCGATCTACATCCGGTTCCTGTAGGCCTGCACTTCTTTGCTTCAGAAAGGGAATGGTTCTAGAGGGGAGAGGAGGTGGGGAGGAACTGGGAGGAGTAGAGGGAGGGGAAACTGTAATCAGGATATAGTTTATGAGAAAATAATGTTTTCAGTAAAAAGAAAGAAAAGAAAAAAAAAGAAAATGTAAAAACATCAGACAAACTTCTTTTCTCCTCTACCAAATCTGGCTAACACTGTGATAAACAAATGGCCTTCAGTAAGGCAGTTCATGAGGTCTGACCACCTGCTACATTTACACTAACTAGGTACCCAGCAGAACCTGGAGTTCAGCCCTGTGGTCAAAGCACCCCACAATTATCTTGAGATGTCTTATAAAAATCTTCAAAGCAAAAGCAGCTATAATAATCTCGATTTTAAATATACAGTACACATAGCTTTGAAGAAAAAAAAGGGGGAGAATGGTTACTCAATCTAACACAGATCCCCAGAGACACTTTGCAGCATCAAAAAGGGGTCTTGAATTTTATGAAACGTAGCCACCAGCTAGTACCAGCATCCATTCTAAACACACATTGAGCACTCACTGGGCTGAAGGCCCTGGTTTAGGCAGTAGCAATGTTTCATAATCCACGATCATTAATTACTCTGAAATGGTAGGCTATCACGCTTTATCCCCTGTACTAATTTGATAAACATTTTATTTCTACCTTTCTGGCAGCCACCTCATTGGCAAGGTCAGAGAGTTCACTCTTGCTCTGGGCCGCATGTCCTTGGGTTTCCAACAACTCTGCCTGGACATTTGAATCCCAGGCCAGGGACCCGGTTATCTTGTCACCTAATTTGACTAAAGCTGCAGATTATTTTCTCAGTTCCTAGCACTCTAGACGTGTTTCACAGGTGAAAAATAGCTCGTGTATGTGGTTTATCTATGCTCTTTAACCTGATTCAGTCTTCATGGTAAGGCTGTGTTCTGTCTGGGTTGGCTGGAAGGGCTTGATTGTTATCCGTGTCTTCCTATAGAAATCTCCTGTGGTCCTCCAACTCATGTGGAAAACGCAATTGCTCGAGGTGTGCATTACCAATATGGGGACATGGTCACCTTCTCCTGTTACAGTGGCTACATGCTAGAAGGTTCCCTCAGGAGTGTATGCCTAGGAAATGGAACATGGACACCACCTCCTATCTGCAGAGGTAAGGGGAAATTTGAATAATCGTTTCCCGGTGAGGTTGAAGGGAGATGTGGACCTCCAACGATTAGTACACACGCCCCTTTGATTTTGCTTGACTTTAAATTTGTCTTAGCCACTGTGCCGTTTTCTATAACTTGCTAATTTACATTTTTTGAAAACATGTACATTTCTTCAAAATGGAAAAAAGTAATAGGTCTCCAAGTACGGTGCTCTAGAGCTTGTATTTTCCTGACAACATCTGAATGTTCCTTTGAAATCACAGTTGCTTTATTCATTCTAAAAGTATTTGCAAAAAAAACAAGAACTGTGACACTGAGCGTGCAGTCTAAAATGGCCAAATTCAGAGTCGTGGAATGCAGCATTGGTTCAGGGGCTGAGGGAAAAGGCATCAGTAAGGGAATATAAAGTTTCTGTTAGTTAAGATGAACACAGTCTGAAGATCTAATGCATTCCTAAAGTTAACAATATTGTGTTGTAGTTTTGAAATTTGCAGGGAGGGATGAAAGGGGGAGGGGGAGGAAGGGAAGAAAGAAAAGGGGAAGAGGGAAGAGGGGAAAAACAACCGGTAATTACTTGTGCTAACAAATGGTAATTAGCTTGACTATGCATGTCTTATAATCCATGTATAAAACAATCAAGTTCTAAGTTGTCAATACGGTTTGCCTTTGATCATTTCTCCTCCATAGAGATGAGGGCAGCGTGACAGTAACAGCCAACAACGTGTGCCTCTCCTCATATGTTGAAATTCTTTCTTAGTGTCCAATTGTATTTTTCTTCCATAAAGCCTGAGTCATTTATGAGTTGTGAATGAGCCCCGTTCTTCAGTATCAGCTCTCCAGAATTCCCTGGAATCATGAATCACCTGTTCTCTTTCCAGCTGTCTGCCGGTTCCCATGTCAGAGTGGAGGGGTCTGCCAACGACCAAACGCTTGCTCCTGCCCAGACGGTTGGATGGGACGACTTTGTGAAGAGCGTGAGTCTGGCCTTGAGCATTGCTCTGAGCCCTTTTTATTTGCTGAGAAGCTGCAGGCTTAGGAGAGACAGTTCCTGGGAATTGCCTTCGCTGTCCCAAGGAACTGATCGCCTCAAACCCTTGCAGCGGCCCAGCATGCACAGGGCTCCTCTAACACATCATCGGGCTGCAGAAAATTCATCTACCGTATCTATCTATCTCTGAAAGTGTGGTTGCCTCATCTAGTGTCTCACGAGCCTCTTGGCGCCCAGCAACTGAGTCTTCTTAGGAGGGGGCTTTGTGAGTGTCACAGTCCTCTCTCCCCTTATCTCAGGTCAGTGCTATCTGGCCACAGCCTTTGCTACAGTTGGAATAATTGTGCATATCACAGGGCACTG
The DNA here is from genome assembly GCF_011064425.1 of Rattus rattus. Classification (NCBI taxonomy): domain Eukaryota; kingdom Metazoa; phylum Chordata; class Mammalia; order Rodentia; family Muridae; genus Rattus; species Rattus rattus. The sequence continues at coordinate 93,512,215 of NC_046154.1, forward strand.
CGCCTTTTGGAAAACATGGGAGTCCACCATGACACTTAGTCATGAGAAAGCCACTCCTAATTAAGAAAATAGGGAAAGTCACAAATCCTAATCTATATGATGTTTAGTAAATGAGCAGAATTTTCATGCTTAAACTACGCTTGGTTTATCAAAGGTGTATAAATAGCTCCCGTTTTTTTTCATTGTATTATTTGTGCCCACGCATGTGCCAAGGCAGAGGACAACTTTCAGGAGTTGGTTCTCTCCTTTCACCCAGGGTCCTGGGGACCAAACTCAGTCATCAGGCCTGCTTAGCAAGTGCATTTACCTGCGGAGCTGTCTGGATGGCCCTCCGTGAATTCTTTTAAATGATTTTACAGACTAACGTGTGTTAACTCAATGTCTTGATGTATAAGGATACAGCTGCGTGTATGGAGAGGCCCTGCTGAGTCCCTGATGTGACAGGAGTCAGGTTACACCTCTTGGGCTCTTTCCCTGCTGAACTCGAGGCTGACTCTAAAACTTATTCAATGTGACTTTTTCACCCTTTTTTTTTTTTAAAGGAAAATGAGTAATGGCTGTGATTAAGTCATCAAATCAAGGATTTTCACAATGGCTAATATTTTTTAAAGCTGCCACAGTTTTTCCTTCCCCCTCCTCATTCCTTTTCGTGTGGGGCTGGCTCCCAGGCTTCAGTGAGATAAATACTTAGGGTCCCATGATTCTGGGATACCCAAGTCACAGGCCAGGATAAGCCAGCTTAACTTGCTGAGCATTTACCTGCCCTTCTGCATAAAACAGAGGTGGGATCGCATACTTTAATTTGCACAGAAGCACTTTGAAGCGGCCTTAAGATGTAGAATCTCGTTCAATCGACCAAAGATGGGACAACGTGAGAGTCCGCCCTTCTAACCAGTTCCTAGTTCGTGCAAGGCAACGACTTCACATGCTCCACATCAGTCCTTGGCTCCTAGGAAAAAGAAGACATTGTCATATTACTACTAAAATATTGCAAGCAAGAGCCTATGGTACCTCCCAGCCAACTCCCATTCTCTCACGTGCAGTTCAAGAAGAAAGTCTGAGGCTGCATTTCACGCAGTTCTCAAAAGGAATTTGAAATGGTGATCAATGGAGTTTGTGCTGCTTATGTTACAAAGACCGGAAGCAAAGCAGTCAGCAAACAGTGCAGACAGAGTGTCCTCCAGGAAAGAGTGCTTTTGGTTACATCTGAGTAAGGATCAGTCTCCACCCTGATGTGCTTTCCCAGTGACACTCATTAATAAGCAGAGCGAATAAGCAGAGCGATACAGGGAGATCCTCTAGGGGGCCATTGTCAAGTTTCTCCTCCAGCAAAATGGATTGTGAACATTTGAGCCGATCTGAACATGAGTATCACGGTCAATGCTTTTCAACAGTTTTTTATGGTTTTTTTTAACTCTGTTTTGTTCTGTTCTTTTAGCAATATGCATACTCCCCTGTCTGAATGGTGGGCGCTGTGTGGCCCCTTATCGGTGTGACTGCCCCACAGGCTGGACTGGATCCCGCTGTCATACAGGTAAGCTTCCTCCCATGGTTTGTGTTCGTGATTTAGTTTCATGAAACCATACGAGACACAGATGGGTTGAACTTGGACTGAGCGGTGGTGTCACAACGGAAGGGCCCCAGCCAGCCATTCTGAGGCCATTTATCAGCGCTAAACTGGATCACCACCAAAAACTGCTTTTCAGGAAATTGCACTTAAAGAATGCCATCTACATTGGCACCTCGTCTTGATCCTTCCAGAACAATGTCTCTCACACCCTACTGAATCCTACCAGAGGTAAATGACCTCTTCTTTGGATCCTATCCAGCCGCTACTAGTTAATTCTCAGCTCCATTTCCAGGCCAACAGTCATGAATGATCACTGGATGATCATTCAAAGGCATGGAGCGTGCAGACATATAGTACAGACTGTTGTGTTAACTGATTCGCAGTCACCTCTGACGGAAGCCTTGAAGGAAACACAGGGGGCGTGGCTTGTAAAGATGGACAGGATCGAATCCGGAAACGTGCGCGCAGCAGCTTCAAGGCGCTGGTCTGTTCCTGGAGAGCACAGGAGCCCTGGAGGGTTTTAGGCAGGAACAATACTCAGTGATGGATGGGGCTGGAAAGATGGCTCGGTGGTTTAGAGCACCAGCTGCTCTTCCAGAAGACCAGGGTTCAATTTCCAACACCACGTGTCAATTCACAACTGAGAAATGATAATCAAAAACACGGTGGCTCTCTGAGAAGCTGGAAAAGGAGGATCGGTGCGACTTGGTGACAGATCTGACTGGAGGGGGGTTGGGAGAGGGGGAGGTGATGCCACTCTTTCTAGTCTGACCTCAGGAAATGAAACCAATACCACATACTGAGCTAGAGGAGCCAGGATAAACAGGCTGGTGTCTAGGCAAGGAGTGGAAGCTGAGGAGTCTGGGACACACTAGCGCGGCAGTCCGAAAGGCATGATAGTTTGGACACCCAGCAAATACAACTAGATTGAAGACAAATTTATGCATCACGAAGGAAGAGTGTGTACGGGAGAGAAAATGGCACAGTGCGGAAGCTACTTGGCATGAGTGACCGGGTGGACGTGAGTAGGATGGAGGGAGCGGTTGAGGAGTGAGAACATTTGCTAGTGTTGACTTCTGTCAGGGATCTCCTCGCACCGTGCTCCTGAGAGTGAGTTGTGTTTTCTTACCCCGCAAACGGAAACTGCGGGGAGTCGGACTGAGATGTTCTGGTTTTACTTTTGTTGGGTTTTATCTTGATTGTCTCAATATATATATTCTGATTAAATTATAAATAAGTATATCCTGCTGGCCCATTCTTACTGGCAAGAGCGTCCTTCAGGGGGAAAGCTTGGCATTTACTTCTTCATGCTCCTCTTCATCCATGGTCCTAGTTCCTGGTACCTGCCTAGCAGAGAGGTCGCTGTATTTTATAAAGCATGGGCTTTTCTTGCAGGAAAGGTCCTGCCTTGCTGTGTTAAAGTAAAACTCATAGCCAGCCCTCCCTCGACGGCTATCTGATTTTCTTCCTGTAAGGACTTACCTGACCGGTTGAGCTTGTGGGTAATAGACTTTCATCAATGTTTAGACTCCGTGCTGTCTTAACAGACAGGCTTGTGCACACGATGTAGGCTTGTGAAAAAGATGCCTGTATACTAGATCTTTGGACATTTTTTCAGGATTTCATCTGTGACTAATTTTAATTCTAGTTATGGTTCTCTAATTCTAATTGATGCTGATATTTATAATATATGTGTATATATTAATTTAAAAGAGCATGACAAGCGTCACCTGGCCACACAGGAAAGACTATTGGACGCATGTTTTATGTTAGGAGTGTTTTGCCTTCTCATATGTCTCTGCACCACTTGCATGCCTGGTGCCCAGAATCCTCTGGAACTGGAGTTACAGATAGCTGTGAACCACCATGTGGGTGCTAGGAACCAAACCCAGGTTTTCTGGAGGAGTAGCCAGCGCTCTTAACCACTGAGCCATCTCTCCAACCTCATGTTGTCCTGGGCACTCTGTATGACAGACTTAATCTCCTGTAAACTGCTGTCTGACTTAGTCAATCTAGATTTTATTGCCGGCTCCCTCCAGAAGAGCCATAAATTAACTGAGTATATAAAACACTTAGATTAGACCTAAGTGCCAGAACTGTTGCACACAGAATAATAATGCACACAGTAAAATATTTTAAAAGACAGAACCCAGTGGGCTTGGCATGCTTAATAAAGCTGACCTTAGTGTGGTGAAACTTAACATAGGGACTTGATGTGAAACTCCCCTGACCCATCCCCTACCCCACCCTGAATAGCTCAGTGGGGGCGGGGTATGATGCCACATACGGATGTAAAATGTGTGAGGAATGGCCAGTGGTAGATCAGGGGTAGAGCAAGTCCTACCCTGTGGGCGTCTGCGACCTCTTTAGAATGTCTAAGCGTTGATTAAGTGAATGAATGCATGTATTTCTTTCATCACAGCTACTTGTCAGTCTCCCTGCTTAAATGGCGGGAAATGCGTAAGACCAAACCGATGCCATTGTCTCTCATCCTGGACAGGACACGATTGCTCCAGGTAAGACAGCCTATTACAAAGACTGAGCCGAAACTCTTGGACCATTTCCAGAGTGGGAGGATGGAATTCAAGAGGCAGAAGGTATCTCTAGTTGGAGCGTAAACATTGTTAATCACAGGCTACCTAGATAGTCTCTCTAAACCTTCGCTAAACCCAAGGCTAGAAATAATCAAGTCAGGATTGAGGAAGAAGACAAGATCTCAAAAATAAACAGTACTGAGCGGCCTTCATCAGCACATATCCTAAAACTAGAAAAATAAGCGTGCGAACTTGAGTGCACACACACACACTTTAAATAAATACTAAATGTCAGTAAAGATTTACACAAATGATAAAAGTAATATTCTTGAACAGAAAGTACAAAATAAACACTATGGTTTATTGAAAACGTCCTAGCAAGATCCCATATGACAGTGCATACCTTTAAGCCCAGCATCCAGAGGGAAACAGGAAGGTCTCTGTGAGTTTTAGGCCAGCTATGGCTGTAGAATAAAACTCTGTCTTATAGAAAAAACAAAGGAAAGAAAGAAAGGGAGGGATGGAGGGAGGGAGGGAGGAAGGAAGGAAGAAAGGGAGGGATGGAGGGAGGAAGGAAGGAAAGGAGAGTATCCCAGCCATGTTTGAGGTATATAATTACAATAAAACTATTGAAGTTGAAAAAATGTTTAGTGATATTTTAATGTGTCCAAGCATCTTCCTTCTCCCCAGAAATGACCATCTTCCTAGAACGTATTGTTGCAGATGTGTATACTGGACTAAGATTATTGTCCCCTTTTCCACGAGCACCCCCAAAGTTTCCCCCACCTCTGTTCATCTTTCCTCTTGAACCTATAATTTCCTTATGTTTTCTTTCTTCAGGAAAAGGAGAAGCGGGCTTTAACCCCATACCCCACCACCTCTCCCAAAGCAGGATCATCTCCTTCCAGTAGCTCCTGGAACTCACACCAAGAAAGACCAACACGGTGCTGGGGCTTGTTTTGTTTTATAAGCTTGAGGTTGACGTTTTAATTTTTGTGATCTATTTTGTTATTTTTTTTTGTGACGTCCTTTCTTACATGTTTGCATTGTTTAAATATGCTTGCATTTTCTATATAAAAGTTATATTAAACGGACACTGCTCCATCGTCACCAGATGTACATACTCCACTGTCTGCTGGGAAAACCCCTGGATTTCGTTTTTATTCAATTACTTAAAGATGACTTTCCATTAAAATATATTTTGCTACTAAATAAGGTTTTTGCTGGGTAGTGCCATTTTTCCAAGGTGGCTATTGAACAAAGAAAAGAACTCATGAACTTCCTTCGTAATCCTCTGGCATCGCACATGAACCCACGTGGGGCACTGAACACTTATGATAAAGGAGGCCCTTCCTTTAGTCCTGTCTTGTTTGTTCAGTGTGTGACTGTAAAGGTTTTCTTTCTTCATTAAAGAAAAGTGAGTCAGACTTAGTGTCCCCAGCAAAGAAGTCTGTCCTGGGTGTTGAGGGTGACTTGGAGGATCCTTTTCCTATTTGGAAAGCTGTAGGCATGGAAATGGGTGCAGAATGACCATGATTTATAAGTAAATGTGCTCTAGAAAGTTCAGAGCTGGCTCTGGCTTTCCTGGAAAGGAAGAAAGGAACAAACAAAGAAAGAAGAAAGAGGGGCTGGAGAGATGGCTCAGTGGTTCGGAGCACTGACTGCTCTACCAAGGGTCCTGAGTTCAAATCCCAGCAACCACATGGTGGCTCACAACCATCTGTAATGGGATCTGATGCCCTCTTCTGATGTGTCTGAAGTCAGCTACAGTGTACTTATATATAATAAATAAATAAGTAAACAAATAAATAAGTAAATCTTTAAAAATAAAAGAAAGAAAGAAGATAGAGGGAGGGAGGAAATGAGGGAGGGAGCTAGGAAGGAAGGAAGAAAAAGAAAGAAAGATTAAAAAAAAGGAAGAATGGAAGCAGGGAGGCGGGGAAGGGAGGGCTATCTGCCCAGGAGACGGTCCAGCTGCCCCACCATTTCTGACGTCATCTACTGTCATCGTTTTACCTATTTCAGAATAAAGACTTTCCAGACTTCAGAAAAATAAAGCCAAACCCAAGATTCCATTTTAATGTAGGAAATGCGTAATCATATTGGCTCCATCCTCTGGGAGAACTTCCACAGGTACAGGGCACACTGGAGCACTGCAGGGAGATGCAGGACAGACGGGAAGGACCTTGCCCTTCCCTTGGTCTCGTAGCCATTGGCTTGTTCTCCTGACAACCTTCCCACTTCTCATCCATATGCCTGTCATTCAGTTTGTCCGCCACTTTCTTCCCATGTTTATCATTCTTTTACTTTGAATGGATTAAAAGGTTTATAATTCCAAAGTAAGACAGATTAGATGTGTTATGCAAGATTTTAAGGAAGCATATAAGTGGGTTTTTTTTTTTCAGTCTTTGGGCTGGGGATATATGATGTTGTGAGTGAGTGTGTGTGTGTGTGTGTGTGTGTGTGTGTGTGTGTGTGTGTGTGTGTGTGTGTGTGTGTGGTTGGTGTGTGTGGGGTGTGTGTGTGTGAGCTGGTGTGCTGGTGTGTGTGTGTGTGTGTGCTGGTGTGCTGGGTGTGTGTGTGTGTGTGTGTGTGTGATGTGTGTGTGTGTGATGGTGTGATGGTGTGTGTGTGTGTGTGTGTGTGTGCGCACGCGCGCGCACTTCACTTTCCCCCTTGTTTGAGACAAGGTCTCTCATTCACTATCACACACCCCAGGCTCACTGGACTGCAAGTTTCTAGGAACTCTATCTCTGTTTCTGTGATCTCTTGGTAGGAGCTGTGCAGTTGCAGACATGTGCTCATACTTGTAGCCCACAGTCCTCCAAGCAGAACACCGACCATCTTTATCAGGCCAGCTGTGCCTGCTTACAGTGGACCACCAGGAGTGGACCTGTGGTCATAACTGTTCCCTTGGAGAAGGAGGGGACAGGGAAGGTCCCTGGACCCCGACCTGAGACAAAGCTGAGTGAAAACCAAAGCATGCTGGAGAGAAAAGCAGCTCGCCATGGCACAGTCTTTATCAGTGACGTATGAACACAGGCAACATCTAACAACAGGAACCCTCAAGTGTGCTATCTCAATGTCTGCAGAATATTATGCAGCCTTCAAAAATAATACAATGCCATGGAAACTGTCAGATGCAGAAAGCTATGGAGTGACAGGGGTTGAAAATCAGGATACAGAACATTCTAGACCAGGGCGTAAATCAGTGGAAGACTCAGTGCTTACGTGGCAGGAGACCCTGCGTTTAAACCCAACCATCTCTCCTTTCAAGCTTCCATGCTCAGAAGCCTGAGAAAATCTACCTTTTTAAAAAAATAAGAAGGAAAATACTACAAATCATCCATATGTATTGTTGTCAAGGTAAAATGTGACATGGCTTAGTAGTTAAGAGCACTTCCTGCTCTTGTTGTTGCAGAGAACCACGTTCAGTTCTCAACACCCACGTCAGGTGCTTCCCAGCCACTCCTTAGAGTCTCCACAGGATTGCATACCTTCCAGGCCCTTCAGACAATTATACTAATACGCTAGACAAACACACAACTAAAAATATCAAACTACCTTTTCAAATTTAAGAAAGATACATACGGTCCTACGTAGCTATGGGTCAGATAATGTTAAGCCCCCGTGGCTTCTCTGCACAGGGCTAACCATGTCTGAAGGAGAAAGAAGCAACAGTGGACAGCACAGTGAAGTTTTCTATTTGTTCTTTGGAAGACAGGACAGGCCCTGGGGTGTCATCACAATACAGAGATGAGCACGGACATTATTACTATGATTTAAGACAAGTTTCTTTTTAATGAGACAATGAGGAATTGCTGAAATATCCTACTGACTCATAGGAGGATGTGACTTCAATTCTCAAGCCCCCATAATCAAGGCAGGTTTTAGCGTTATGACTACAAAGCAAATATTAAGGGATTGCAATCTGGAAATAGAAACAAGAAAAAAATCACTTAAGAGTAAGACCACATCCTAAATCATGGTTTCGTCTCTATATAATTAGATTTCATATTACTTCTCTTACATTGCTCATTTCCAAATTCTGTAGATTTCTTACACTAATGGCACAGATTAAAAACCCTTATTGTTAAAATTAGGATTGCTCGAAAGTTCACGGAGAGCAGTTCAGAAGAGTGTAAGGATGAATAACTGACCTAGGCAGTTATTAAAATGTAATTAAGCTTTGAGTAATTCAATTTGTACCCACTATAGAAAGACAGCTTGGTGTCTATGGAGTAAAATGAATAACCTAGAGACGCTGACATTAGGTGACAGAAAAGGCTTTCACATGTAGCTTGGACCCTCTGAGAGATGGATCAAGACAGGATTGGACAAGTGAGGAATGTATTAGGGGATGCTTGTGAGACAGTAGATGATGAGAACTAGAAGAAGCAAGGAGTTACCGGGCTGTGTTAGTCACACACTGTTACTATGACAAAATGTCTGAAGTAATCAGCTTAATAAAAGAAAAGGTTTGTTTTGGCCCATATGTCAGTCCAAAATTGCCTAGTCTTGTTTCTTTGGGCCTGTTACCACAGGACATCAGGGCAGGAGGAACGTGCTGGAGAAGGAAGCCTGTTTACCTCACGGGAAACAAAGACGCAGACAGGCATGGGACGGGGTCCCAAAAGTCATCTCAAGAGCAATGTCAGTGGCTTATATAATTTAAAAGAGCAAAGACTTGGCTCTGGGGTTATATGGGATTAAATATTAAAAGCCATTAAACATTTTTATAAACATATTAGCAAGATTGTTAATGTCATGGAAAAAAATCAGGGTTTCATGATGTGAATTGAAAATAGAATATAAAGTGTGTTTCCTGTGATTCTCAGTTGTCTAAAATATGTACATACAAAGCACGTGGAGATCTGCCAAATTCTGCTAATAATTACTTTCTGTAGGACAGGGAAGTGTGAGTCAATTTTACATCTTCATTCAATTCTCCCCTTTATATATCACTTGTTTTCAATGAAGATACATCACTGTTAGTGCCAGCTGTGGTGGGACAGGCCTGCAAATCCCAGCCCTCAGCAGGCTAAGGTGGGAGGATCCCAAGCATGGGGCCATCCTGTGCTATATGACAAGTGCCAAGCCCAACTGAGATAGAACGAAAGCCTATCTCAACATCAAAACCAAAATCCACATCATATTTACGTTTGCAAAAACACTTCCCCTTTCATAACAAGTGATGATCTCCATAAAAAACTAATTGAAATAAAATCTCGGCATAAATGCATAAGTACGTATATGACCGGTTCATCACATGCGTAGGCAGAGACCATATACGTGCAAAACCTGCCTCCATTTAGCCTTGTTTAAACACACCTTCAGAAACAACTGGAGAAGAATTAAGATCAAGAAGACTATTAGTTCAATATGATGTCGGATAGCCTTGTAGGGCACAGTTGTGTGCATAAGAGGACACTGCCTGGCGATTAAAGTAAGGTATTTATAAACGAAGCATTAAAAACACCCCCAATCGTTATCCTTGTGTACTATATATCCTCCAGGTAAAGGGTTCTGTAAGAGGTAGGTATTTATAATATGCTAAATTTTCCAGCCAAGTCCTGCTAGAATCACTTTCTGGGGCTTTCTTTAGCAACCAACATAACAAGGAGCCTTGGAAGATGGCTACTGAGGTACTCTCCTCCCGGATGACTTTAAGGCAATGACATCAACCTCCTTTTCTTAAGCTTAGATGAGTCAATTCCAGGGAACCTGGGCCCAGTGCCTGGGTCTGTATGAAACCTGAACGAACAAGCAGTCCTGACCGTGACCATGAAGAGCAATGAGGCAACTGCAAGGGCCACAGGGCTGCAGGGACACAATGTCACATGTTCTCAACTGCAGAACTCAGCAGCCAAAGCCGCTTGAGACACGTGCCACTCTGGGCTCGATGTCTCTGAATACTTCAGGTTTTTAAACAGAGTGAAGCCACAGACACAGCTACCCCCAGGAGACAGGCTGCAGATGATGGACCAACTGGAAGGCTGCTGGTCCCCCTCTTCTGAGGAACTGTGGATTCTGAAATGTTTACCAAGTGGGTTTTCTCATAAGCCTTAGGTCCCGAGATTGTCTAATTACACATGCACCCATCAGTCAGTCAATAAGATTTCTATTCTTGTCACGTCTGCTGTATCTTTTTACTCTCCAAGCTGGATCAAGGGAGGTTAATGCTTCTCAAAGTTAAAGAATATCCTGTCATGGAGGGTAATAGGGAACCAGATTTAACTAGAAAAACCTGATAGGAGAGACTGAGGCAAAATCCAATAAGGCCATCAGGGAGCATTTTCCCAAGGACATCACATTCTTCAAATCGATTCCTGTGAATATAGGACATGGTTAGAGTGGAGAGACTTCCAAAGTCTTACTTAGCATACCTTAAAGTTTGTATTCTGATTTGTCCCTTAAGAATACATTTTTCCCTACAACATCACATAAAGCTGTGAGAACTCAAAGCTCTGTGGGCGCCCATCATTTTATAAGTAACCAAATAAATCTTTGTTGGTGCTTCTTGTTCCTGCCTCCTGCTCAGCCCCTCACAGCCTGTCTCAGTACATTCTGCAAACCTCCTTTTCTCCGAAGGACTCAGAAGCTCAAAAGAGGGGTGTCCACGTGACCAACACCAAACCCAAGGTCAGGCTCAGCCAGGCCACCCAACGCCCTTTCCAGGTGAACCTTAGCTTAGCCCTGATCTCGGCGTTTTCAACCTCATGAAAGGTTTATTAGTGTAGTGGTTTGTTATTATAGCCCATGTGTCTAATGTTTGCCAAAGAAAACATGCTAATCACAAGGCAGCTCTGGTTTAGGAGTCCCACCAAGTGCCCCCAGGCTGTGTTTAAAGGACAGCCCAGATGTTCCAGAAGTCATAACTGCAAAACAAAGAAGTGTCCATGACGAATGGCTTCCGGCCTCTCATCTGGAGGCCTTTGCGTAAAATACTTCCCTTACTGATACGACTGTTCTCTATTCCCTGGTCCCACCTAGCTTCGCCATTGTGACCCCACCCTCGCAATAAATACTCTTGCTACATTTGTGTTCTTTACGTGTGTGTGTGTGTGTGTGTGTGTCTGTCTGTCTGTCTGTCTGTCTGTGAGAGAGAGAAAAGTGTGTGTGTGTGTGTCTGTCTGTCTGTGTGTGAAAGAGAGAGAGAGAAGTGTGTGTGTGTGTGTCTGTCTGTCTGTCTGTGTGTGTGAGAGAGAGAGAGAGAGAGAGAGAAAGAGAGAGAGAGAAAGAGAAAAGTGTGTGTGTGTCTGTCTGTCTGTCTGTCTGTGTGTCTGTGTGTGTGTCTGTCTGTCTGTCTGTGTGTCTGTGTGTCTGTGTGTCTGTGTGTCTGTGTGTCTGTGTCTGTGTGTGTGTGTCTGTGTGTGTGTCTGTCTGTCTGTCTGTGTGTGTCTGTCTGTCTGTCTGTGTGTGTGTGTGTGAGAGAGAGAGAGAGAGAGAGAAGTGTGTGTGTGTGTGTGAGAGAGAGAGAAGTGTGTGTGTGTCTGTCTGTCTGTCTGTCTGTGTGTCTGTGTGTCTGTGTGTCTGTGTGTGTGTGCGCACGCATGTGGAGGGCAAGAGGACAACCTTGGAAAGTCAGTCCTAAGTCACTGTTCTGTTCTTGAGACATCCTCTCTCACTGGCCTGAATCTCACCTAGTAGGCTGTAGACTCGTAGTTTGGTCAACAAACCACAGGGACCATCCTGTCTCCATTTTCCCCAGCATTGAGATTGTGAGCACTCACAGCCATGCCTGGCTTCTTTGATGTGGGTTCTGAGGCTCGAACTCAGACCCTTGTGTTTGCAAGGCAGGAGACTAAGCAGACGGAATCAACTCCCCAGAGGCTTCAGGTCCTGAGATCTCAGGTACCGTTGTCTTTGCTATACAACAAGGTCAATTGATGTAGGACAGTAAAAGAATGAACTCTGCCCTTCTCGGTCCCACGGTCCCTTCTGGTCAGTGATCAAAATGAGAACAGACAAATGAACACGGGTACCCGAACGTTGAAGGAAAACTGTGTGCTTGCGTGTGCCTATGATATAGCAGTGTTTTACTTTTCTGTTAGGGAGAGTCCTGCATGCTGGAAATGTGGAAAGGGAAAACAGGCACAAGCTGGGACTGGCACACGGGCTGCCAAGGTGGTCAAGCTGGCCAAACTACCACATAATCAGGGGTGGAAGCAGAAAAGTACCCCTTATTTTTTGTATCCTGATCTCAGGCACATCACTAAGGCACTAGACTATTTCGCTAATCCTGTAGTTCCACTGAAGGCAAGACAGAGGTTCACAACACAGACACATGCTTCTCCCCATCCAAGCAGCAGGACTCTTCACGGTCTGGTCTGCTCAGTGGCCATTTGCTTTTCGAACATCTTCCAAACCACAAGTGAGCACTTACCCTGAGGTGAAGCTAACCAGATCATAGGCCCTCCTGCTGCAGACTGCTTTCTTATGCTTTAGATTTCAACCATTAACACACCTAAGATTTCAGAGTCCAGAGACACAGCCAGAAGTAAAAAGTGCATAGGACACAGGAGAGCAGGGCAGTTAGCTTTCTCCATTCCTAGTGCTGATCCACGCAGCCTCCCTCTTAGACCTGAAAAACTACAAACTATTGTAGATAATTCTTTCTAGGTTCTTCCCTAATTTTGCATTTGGGTTCATTTAAATTCATGTATTTGCCTCTTTTTATTCTTGCTGCCTTCTCCCATATAATCATCTCCACACCCCTCTCATTTCGCATGGACTAGTTATGGTTGCCCTTCTGCTCAGGTATTGAGTGCAGTCTATGTATGAGCTGTCCCTGGCCTGACTCCCTTCTTAAAGACAGAATCATGGTGTCCTTTTCATTCGTTTATCCTTGGTAACATTTGGCATCTAGTAAATACGAATTAAGCTCTGAGGAAGAGAAAAAAAACCTAAGGGAAACAAATAATTCCTACAATTTAGAGAAAAACATTCGGGGAAGGTTCCAGGAATTGGGATAGTCTAGATATTTTTGTGTTTATACATATGCAAACACAGAGGCGAGCCACACCTGCCTCGGAAGCAACAAAACCTATTTTTTTTAAATGAGAGAAAAGTTTATCGTGGCTTACAATTCCAAAAGGAGAGTCCACAGGTGCGGATAGGCATGTGAGCAGGTAGGCAGAGCAGGAAGTTGGGAAATAACGTCTGTAACCATGAAGCGTAGAGCAAAATGGAAGTAGGGTAAGCCTATGAACTCTCAAAGCCTGCCCCCGGCGATATACTTCTGAAAGACACAACTGATGATAGTTTTCTTAAAGGTTGGCTCGGGTCATCGAGTGCCAAAAAAAGCGGCACATAGACACGCATCGCTATGACGTGAGGCTTTGGAAGAGGTTGATAGTGGAAATTTCTCTAATACTCTATCCAAAGAAAAATTCAGAAGCAGCATTATAGCACTGCCTTGGGAGGCTCCCGGTGGACGTGACCGCTTCACTCTGGAGTATGGCAGCCCAAACTCCACTGCAGCGCTCATCGGGTCAAGGGAACTTCCGGTTCTGTCACTGCGGACTGTTTATTGCTATACTCCAGGCTTTCAGTCTTATAAAGAGTTATGCTCTATCTGCTGCCCATAGAAACTCTTTCTTTTATCTCCTAACTACCTAATTGTTCCTTAAAAGGTTTTGATTCCATGGATACATGCTCTGAAAGTACTGAGCAATAAAATGTGTCGTTTCTTAAAATGACGATGTGGCCGCTTCACTCCCAGGTTACTTATTAGCAAGCTGCCTGGACCTAACTAGCTCATCCTTTGGGTTTCATACCACTTCAAACACATCTCCAGTAAAGCACATCTCTCTTTGCAGGCTGACTAGTTTATGTGTCTGGGTAGCTTTAATAGCAAGGTTTATTTCCTATTTATGGGTGCAGAGCTCTGGAACTCCACAACCCACATCAATGCTGACCAGGACCTTACCAGCCATGTGACTTGAACAAAGTGCTGTTCAAGTGTCTCACTCTCCGGCTGGAGTAATAGGAGCAGGCCTCACACTACCGGTACTTACCCAACCTGCTTGGTCAGTCAGTTTCTCTCAATAAGAATGCTTCCCCGGGAGTCCACGGTCACACTAACAGTTCACAAGACTAGCTCTGAGCTCTGATTTCCCAACTCCACACTGAATCCACTTAAGTGAGTTAAACTGAAGAAGTCCACACAGCAGGCACCACAATGGTGTTTGAAGCTGAGATACTCCCTTCCTGGGGGAAAGCACAACCAGCACATGGATCTGGAGCCTTAATGTTCCCAAACCTCTTCCAGGAAAGGACACTGCCCTACGCTTGCAATGGAGTTGAAGGACACTCACTCTTGACCTAATGTGCTCGGAGACCTAATGACCAAAACATTCCATATTCCTAACCTCCCTTCCTGGTGCCCCCGCTACAAACACATCAGCCCTCATCACTGAGTTTCACAGGCCTGTGTTCAATATTAAAGATATTAAAGGTGTTGAAGACTGATAAAAATCTCAGCCAGACACACCCCACCATACACCACTGGATTAGAGTATCCAAGTCAAACAAAATCTCAATCATACTATGCTACAGAGATAAGCCAGTGGACGTGTTTTATTCATCAAAAAAAAAGAGTATTTTTCACTTTTGACATCTGTGAAACAGGAATACCTCTCACAGCAGAAAGGCTCATGTAATTGGCTGAGAATTAGTGATGCCTCTTACAAACTTAGATTCAATTAAAACCAATAAAACTAATCCTGCCGTGTCTATCACTGTCTTGATGATATTGGCACACGAAAACTCACAATCTTGGGTGTAATCACCCAGGTCTCCAGAAGCATTTTCTGCATCTCAGAACACCTTGGGACGCTCTCGTCTGGGACCCTGTTCTTAAAAAACTGGACTGGAGAGATGGCTCAGCGGTTAAGAGCATTAGCTGCTCTTCCAGAGGACCTAGGTTCTAGCCCCAGTACCCATGTGATGGCTCACAATTGTCTGTAACTCCCCTCCCCGGAGATCCACCCACCTCCGGCCTTAGGCAGCAGGCACCCACTTGGTACACAGACATATATGAGGGAAAAACACTCATACACATTGAATGACTATAACTCTGCTACTTTTAAGAAAAGACAAAAACAAAGGAAAGCAGTATTGCCTGAGTTTTCTGAAACTCTGAACGCCTTAAGCATAGGTTTTTGGTTGGTTTGTTGGTTTTCTTAATGAATCACTTTGTGCTGTGCACCGACATGCTAAATTCTGACAGGACCCTCCTCACTGGTTCCCCAAAGAGTGGAGTAGAGACTTTGAGAACAAGGAGACGGTTGAGAGCTTCTCTTTGCCTTTTACAACAGGCTCATCCACTTTCACACAGCCAAACTGCCTTCTCCACCCAACGCTGGCCTGTCGTCTCTTCTCTGGTGAGTCAGAAACACACAGCAGGCCTACCTTTTTGGCAGCAGTATCTGGACTCCGCCCTCCCCTGTGGCTTTGCCTTTCTGTTGCTGATATGACTACCCTTCCTTTTTCTCCTGTTTGCTCCCACTTCAGATCGTGTGGAAAGTGTGTCCTCCTTCCCAGCAACCGGCTCCTGAGGTGAATGGGGGACTTCAGCCCCCTCCAGAATGCAGTGCTCGGAAGGCTCTTAGCTCAGGGCTGTGTGTGCATCAGCAAGCACCAGGGCCTGCCTTCATTTTCAGATCCAAAAATTAAGGCTCAGGCTGTGCGAGAGTTTCCAGAGTAAGGTCATCAGCAGTGAGAGAGTGGAAAAAACCTCACTGCCCCCAATCCTTCCATCCTCCAGATCCATGGCTCCTTCTGCTTGTTAGAGCCTCTCCCTGCTCAAGAGAAGCAGGTAAATTAGAGCACCAGAAAAGCATCATACACCACACAGTCCTGGAGTGTATAAAGGGTGTGAACACACACTTCTAACCGTGGCTTTGAAGGTACAACGTGGTCAAAAATGAGGTTAAGAACATGCTTGCGTGTGTTTTGGGGAGCAAGGAAGGAGGATGAGTGAATGGCTACATCGGTAAAGTGCTTGCTCCATAAAAGTAGGAAGATCTGAATTGGGCCACCCCAGAATCCACATAGAAAGCCAGGGATACCACATTTCTAACTCCCAGCACGAGGGAGGGGGGGCAGAAATAGGTGACTCCCTGGTGATCACTGGATGTTCAGCCTGCTGAATCAGTGGAAAGATAATAAATGACTGAGGAAGACCCCAAATAGCAAACTCTGAGCTCCACACATATGTGCACACTAATGCACACACACAAACACATCTGCACACATATACGAAGACTGACAAAGAGAACACAGTGTGAAGAATTGGTAATGACATGGTCTGAGCTTGCCCTTTGGCATTCTTACTCAGTCAAACAATAAGTTCCCACTTGGTCACGTCTCCTGGGTTGCTTTCCTGACAATATTTCCTCATTATCCAATTTTATAGCAAAATTATATGGTATTGACTGAGGAATGGTTGTTCTCCTCCCTAGACCTTTGCTATGGTGACTAAATTCTCTCTTGGACAAAAACATTCAGGAACACACACACACACAGAGAGAGAGAGAGAGAGAGAGAGAGAGAGAGAGAGAGAGAGAGAGACAGACAGACAGACAGACAGACAGACAGACAGACAGACAGACAGAGGAATGCACACAAACCATCCTATCAAGATTCAGTAATTCTGTACCATGTAAAGGCAACAAAATCAAAATACAGCAGATGTAACTGGTGGGGTATAAAGAACCTAGTACCTTCTGATCCAACCATTGACCCCTTGCTTTCTAAAGCAGTGTGGCCCCTTCCCTTCCAGACTTCAGTGGTGATGCCTCACATTATGGAGAAGCTGGGCCAGAGCTCTCCCATCTCTCCTACCTTCCCTTTAACATTCGTTCTCTCTCTCTTCCCTTCTCTTCCTTCTCTTCTCTTCTCTTCTCTTCTCTTCTCTTCTCTTCTCTCTCCTCTCCTCTCCTCTCCTCTCCTCTCCTCCTCCTCCTCCTTCTTCCTCTCTCTCTCTCTCTCTCTCTCTCTCTCTCTCTCTCTCTCCCCTCTCTCTCCTCTCTCTCCTCTCTCTCCTCTCTCTCTCTCTCTCTCTCTCTCTCTCTCTCTCTCTCTCTCTCTCTGGCTTGCTCTCTTCTCTCCCCTCTCCTCTCTTGCTCTCTCACTCTCTCTTCTCTCTCCCCCTCTCTCTCTCTCCCCCCCTCTTTCCCTCTCCCTCTCTCCCCCCCCCCTCTCTCCTTCTTTTCCCCCCTCTCCCCTCTCTCCCCCGTCCACCTGCACCCCCTCTGTCCCCCCTCTGTCCTCTCCCCTCTCTCCTCTCTCCCCCTCTTCCCTCTCTCCTCTTTTCCCCCTCTCCCTTCTCTCCCCTCTCTCTCCCCCATCTAACTGCACCCCGTCTCTCCTCTCTCTTCCCTCCCCCCTCCCTCTGGCACAGATTCCTAAGTACAAGACCTCTGTAATACATGTTGAGGAATTATCTTCAGCATTTGCCATTGCCTTTCCCTATCAGATGTCCCTCAGTCATACCTGCTTGTGACATGTTTATTACTACACACCCACTGTGGCAACAGTCTAGTGTGAAGGACAGCAGGGAACATGGCTCCCATGCCCAGTCATTTGGGAAATCCAGTCATTTTGAAGGTAAAAATGCTTCAGAGTGGGATAGAAGTCCATACCCTAAAAACCAGTGTCCCTAAATCCTGTTCTTTCCTCCCATGCCTTCCACAGAAAGCCTTTGAAGTTTCAACGTGTATAGTTTTCTGTTTTTGAAAGTGATTATGTAATATTCCGGGCCTCTCTGTATTGCTTTGATCTATGTTGTATCTTTGTTTTTAAGAGGTAGGTTGGATGGGAAAGATAAAAGAAAGGGGGAGGAAGAGCAGGGGAGAAGGGATAGAGTAGAGGAGAGGAACACCAGACGACTTCCAGGTTATAAGTTAGGCAGCTAATGATCAACTACGAGTATATTTATTCCAGCTTTATTCATATTAAGCAAACTTGGAGTCATGGACTATGCCTTCTCTATATCCTGCATACACCCAACAGACTCTGATGCAGTTTTCATATTAGACAATAACTGTCTTAGTTACTTTTCTATTGCTGTGACCAAACAACATGACCAAGGTAACTTATTTTTTTAAAGGGTTTATTTAATTGAACTTATGGTCTCAGAAGTCCATGGTGGCAGGAACAGCCGAGAGTTCACATCTTGCTCCAAAAGCAGAAGGCAAAGAGAGTTCACTGGAAATGGCCTAAGTCTTTTGAATCCTCAGTGCCTGCCCCCTCTGGCACATCACTAATAAAGCCACACCTTCTAATCCTTCCCAAACAGTTCCACTAACTGGCGATCCAGTGTTCGAATATATGAGTCTTTGGGATCCATTTTACCACTGCAAGAGTATGTGTACCAGGCAGAATTATGTTGAAAAATAACAGTGGCAAAAATCCTGAGGATCACAAGAGACTGTTGGTCATGCAAGAACTAGTGTTCTGGGAATGCAAGTTGGTGGTGGGGCACTTGACTAGCAGGTGCTGTATTCTAATCTAAGCTCTGGGAAAGGTGGTGGGGAAAGGGTGGGTCATCATTGTTTCTTTTCCTGCTATTATGATAATCTACCCTATAACTGCAACTTAAGGGAAGAAGGTCTATTTTAGATCACAGTTCTCAGTAGATACAATCCATCATGGTGGGGAAGATATGGCAGCAGGCAGCAAGGGCATGATGGCAGAAGCAGGAGGCTGGATCATCACATTTTCTTAAGAAGGAAAAAGAGGAGGAGGAGGAGGAGGAGGAGGAGGAGGAGGAGGAGGAGGAGGAGGAGGCAGCTTGCAAATAGTGAAATCTACCCTTTGTTTTCATATTGCATATATGTGCATACTAGCATGGCTTAAGATAAAAAGTGGATGTAAAGAATTGTTACTAACTTAGCTTAATTAAATTTCTCTGTATTGTAAATTCTGTGGATTTTTTCTTCTGTAATGAAATAGTTTTACCAAATTCCCAAACAAGCTGTAGAGAGAAAGTCCATTCCAATAAACTTAAGACATGGGCCTGATTTACTTTTAACTATTCCTCATTATTTCCAGTATAAGCACTGGGTGACTGTTAGCTTAGTGCTAAGTGAATGCTGTAATAATCTCCTGCATCTGTGGGGTGGATCACGGCTGACAGACTCACTACACAGATAATCTCATTTGATCCTCAAAACTCAGTAAGATTGCCCCACTCAGTGGATTAACAGCTGTCAAACATGTTTAAGTCTGGAACACACAGAAGTCATGGTGCCTTCTGAGAAACAGAATGAGTGGTGGTATTTAAATTAGATAGCAGTTCTTTATAGATTCTGAGGTAAGCAATATCTGACTACAAAGCAAACAAAAGCCATGTGGGCTTTGGGGAATGATGAGTCAAGACTCTTCAAAGAAAGAGAACCTGTGTGTGTGTGTGTGTGTGTGTGTGTGTGTGTGTGTGTGTGTGTGTGTGTGTGTGTGTGTGTGTGTGTCTTTATTGCACTAGCTCATAGGATTATCAAGTCCCATGATCTTCAAGAAGCAGACTCAGGAAAGCAGGTTAGTCTGAATCCTTTAGTCTGAATCTCAGGATTAGGACCAGGTCAAGGTCAAAAAAAGATAAGCTGAGGTATTCAGTGAGACTGAGAAGGAGAAGACGTCCTCTCTCCTCCACCTATGTATGCACCATTCATGCCCTCAGCAGATGGATGGTGTCCAGTCACATCCAGAAGAGTCATCTATTGGCGCTGTTCTCATGTGCCAGGACACACCCAGAAGGATCCTTGGTCTGGGCACATCATAGGAACAGCTCAGCTTAGTTCAGGGAGTGCCAGTGCTTTAAGAGAAAAGAGCTTAAGACAAACACCTATGAGTGAGAAATACCCACCCAGGAGAGGTCGAAGGGGTTTCTTTCTCTCTGCCACATAGGCAGCCAGGAAGAGTCAGTGTTCAATGCATTATCCCTGAAACAAAGCAGGCGTTACATTACATCCATGTAATGTGAAAATCAATAAGGCAGATTAATAATTAGAATAATATAAAAGTGGCAGTACTCTATTTTAAAAAATTACTAGTACTTGTACAGAAGAGGCAAGAGGATGTCTATGAGTTCCAGGCCAGCCTTATCTACAGAGCAAGTTCTAGGACAGCCAGGGCTATGCAAAGAAACCCTGTCTTGAAAAACCAAGAAAGAAAGAAAGAAAGAAAGAAAGAAAGAAGAAGAAAGAAAGAAAGAAAGAAAGAAAGAGGGAGGGAGGAGGGAAGAAGGAAGGAAGGAAGAAGGAAGGAAGGAAGGGAAGGAAGGAAGGAAGGAAGGAAGGAAGGACAGGACAGGACAGGGGAAGATAGGGGGGGGGGGGGAGGGAGGGGAGGAGAGGAGAGAGAGGAGAGGAGAGGAGAGAGAGAGAGAGGAGAGGAGAGGAGGAGAGGAGAGGAGAGGAGAGGAAAATGTCCTCCATCCCTTTGCAGTGAGATTCATGAGAAGCCAACAGGCTCTTTCAACCTACTGCCCTTATTTCTGCAGCAGGTGATCAACCTGCACTAATCCTTAGCATGTACCCAAGGGACCACACGCATTGTGGTACACCATGTTCACTGCTGCAGTGTTCACACTAACCAAGGCGCAGAACCAGCCTAGATGCCCATCAACTCATAGAGGGCAAAGAGCATGTACTATATGCTTATGGTGTGATCACTTTCAGGTATAAAAATGAAAACATGATATTTTCAGAAAAAAAAAATAAACCGGAAGAAACTGAAGACCATTATGTTAGGCAAATTATAAACCAGACTCAAAAAGGCAAATAATAATGCATGTTTCTTCTCAGACAAAGGTCTAGATTTAATACTGAATGTTGGGGTGGGGATGGGGTCGTAAAAGCAGGAGGGACTAGGGGAGAGGGGCAAGAGATCTTAAGGGAAGACAGGTGAACGAGACGGTAATAGAATGCATATACCATGAATTCAGTAGGACGACTGTCTGGGGAGAGGGATGGGACTAGCAAGAGGTAGAAATGGGGAAGGGCCAGGGCAGCGGGAGACAGGCATAAGTAAGGACGGTGCGGCGACACCCGTCTGAAGACACCATAATGAGTCGCGTTGGATCTTATGCCACCGTTAAAGGAATTGTGACTCTGGTGGCTCTAGAATGACCAAAATACCTGACGCGCCCCAGTCTTATCCACGGGATGGCATACGGCTCATCCCAATCCAGAATATTGCAAAGCATCCAGAAGAGACAATCCATTGTGTGTCCTGCTTGATCCACAGGATTCTCCTCTATCTCATCCTAGGACATGGGTCACCAAACTGAAGCCTCTGAGACAAATTCAGCACATTGCTTTTTTAGCAAAGTTTTAAAACACAACCATGCCCATCTATTTACTGCCCCTAGTTGCTTCTGTGGGACGGAAAACATGGTTGTTAACCTCCCTTTTAGAAGACAACATTCTTCTGGTCGGGATGATGCAATGCCTATAATCTCAGCACTCTAGAGGCAGAGGCAGGAGGATGACCAGAAGTTCAAACAACCAAACACAATAGAAGATAATGATATAAATACCAGTAAACGGTAATTTGCAGAAACAGGCAACTTGTGGTGACCCCCATAATATAGTAAGACTGCTATTGGCTGCTCACATGTCACCAAGAACAAGCCTGCTGTGCAGTCCTGTCAGAGCTGAGAGGGTAGTGGTCCATGGGATAGGGAGAACCACATGTCCTCTGCATAGATTTCTGAGCTTCACTTGAAAACAATCTACTTGAGATGACCAGGGGCTAAGTTTCTGCCCAGTTTTTAAAAAAGTGGTTTCTGTCCATACCACCCAGAATGTACTTACTTGTCAAGCAAAACAAAACAAAAATCCTTTGAAGACCAGAATGTGTTTGCTGAGAACATTGCTGTTCTGGTTTGACTGAGAAATGCCTCCCACGTGCTCGTGTATTTGAGGAATTCATGTTTGGCAGGCTGTTGTTAAAGGTTGTGGACTTGGGTGCCTAGCTGGACGGGTTAGAGTGAGAGTTCTCTCTGGTTCTGGCCCTAAGTCTTTTGTTTCCTGGTTCCCCAGGCTATGAGCAAGCTGTGGTACAAGCCACTGTTGAAGAGCCAAAGCAAAGCCTTCTTCCAGGAAGGGTGCTTCCTGATGGGCATTTGGTCACAGCTCCGATGGTGGTCACAGTGGCAGATACCGCTGCCATACTCAGAAAATGTTTCAGGGGGAAAGAACACACAGACTCCAGGAGGGGTACTGGGTGCCTCTCTACTCTACAACTACCTAGGGCAGAGTGTCAGGGAAAATGAATGAATGATTCTAAAGATGTTTCTCTGGTTAAAGAGTGTTGAGAAGTTTATCATACTCTTTTTTTTTTTTTTTCACATTTTTTTTTTATTCAACTTGGAATACTTTTATATACATTTCTGGTATTATTCCTTCCTGCTTCCGGGCAAACATCCCCCCCCTCCCCCTTCCTTCCTTATGGGTGTTCCTCCTGACCTCTCCCCCATTGCCGCCCCCGCAACAGTCTAGT